>NC_084827.1:51347142-52550071 GCF_033115175.1 Lepus europaeus
TGAATGGCTGAAAATTAGATAAACAAAATAAAATCCAGACATTTGAAGAAATAAAAATAACAGAGAACAAGCTTGAAAAATGAGCTTTAATTTATATTTGCAAGAGGAAAAGATAAGCTAGGAAAAAGCTTTAATTCAATTAAGGTCCAACTTACAATGTAAGTTTGAGCCTGGAGGCAGTGATAGCCTGAAGAAATAGAGATTTCTCATGAAATTCTATACACTGCTGTGAAATTTTGTATTTCATGACAAATCACAGAATGCTGTCAAAGTTTATCAAGGAGAAAAATGTCCAAAAAATAAGGCAAATAATACCCCTCACAAGTTCAAAGATCTAGAAGTTAATCATTACAATCCAAAAAGATGTCTTATGGCTTATTACTATTCATCTAAAGCTAGGGTTATGAAGAAAACTCAAATATAATTAAGTCATTCAATAGAAATTATTTTTGAGCCACTAAAATGATCCAACACCCAATCTCTATCTCAGGATCTCCAAATTTATTTAGGAATGAAACGAGAAGGCTTGCAAAGACAAAATTACTCATACTATATGTTATATAGGAATATGAAGCATTAAGAAATCACACAAAAATGGAGGCAGAGTTGCTAAGAAAAGTTTCTAGGAACATAAACTCTATCTGAACTAAATCCTGAGAAATTAGTTCAACTTAAAAGTGAATGAGGTAGGCCCATGTATATTGATCAGCAACTCTTTCCAAGGAAAAGCATACTGAATATCATGAAAAGCAAGACACAGAACAAAAGGCATGTTGTGGTCTCACTTATATAAAAAATATAAATTTTTTGTGTATTCATATTCATGTAAACGTACTTAAAAGTACCTAAAGTGACATTTAATCCAGCAAATAATAGTGATTACTTCTTGAAAGAAGGGAGAGGAACATAGCAAGACTTTCCGGTGCTTTTATATTTACATAAAATTTACATTGTTGGAACAGGTGCTGTGGTGTCACGGATAAGATGCCGCCTGCCATGTCAACATCCCATATCATAGAGGTGACGGTTCAAGTCCCAGCTGTTCCACTGCTGATGCAACTCCCTGATAATGCACCTGGGAAAGCAGTGGAAGATGGCCCAAGTTCCTGGACCTCTGCACCCATGTAGGAGACCTAGAAGGAGCTCCAGGCTCCTGCCTTCAGTCTGGCACAATCCAGACAGTTCAGCCATTAGGGGAACAAACCAGTGGATGGAAGATCTCTCTTTGTCCCTCCTTCTGTCTCTATAACTCACCTTTCAAATAAATTTTAAAAAAAGTTTAAATTCTTTTCAGTATGTAGCAACATGCATGGACTTCATGGCCACTAATTTCAGATGTGCAGCAGTTGTCACTCACATAGAAATCTAAATGAAAAGCCTGCCCACAGCAACTGAGGCATGTCTTTCCCATCAACTGTAATGTGAGCAACGCCTTTGGGATTTTGAAACTTGGCTGTGGCTAGTGGAATAATTATTTTGCAAACTGTGGTGGCCTTACAAAAAGAAGGCTCATCAGGTAACAAGAATAGAGGACAGGAGACCAGGAAGTAGAAAATATAGAGGCCATAAGACAAATTATAAGAAAATGTAAAGTGTTTGGATTTTTTTTTTATTTTCATTTATGTATAGAGAGAAGCAAAGAGTAAGTCCCCATCCACTGCTTCACTCTTCAAATGCCCGCGACAAAGGGGTCTAAGGCAGCCAAAGCCTAGAACTGATAACTCAATCTTAGCATCCCATATGGGTGACAGAGACCCTATCAAATTGAGTCATTACCTACATACTTCCAGGGTGTACAGTAGCAGGAAGGTGGGCTTGAAAACAGAATCAGGACTCAAGCCTGATTGGAAACCGCAAGTGGCATCTTAACTGCTACATTAAACACTCAGCCCTTTAATGTGTAAGTACCGGGTACAAACAGCCACAGCAAATTAATCTATAAATAGAGGACAGATCCTGAAGGAACTTTATTTTGGGGGGATGTGTAATTGAGAAAGTGACATGATCAGATTTGACGTTTTAGGAAGATGAGGGTCCACTGTGTGGCGGATGAGCTGGGAGAAGCAGAGTGGCGGTGGCACAAAGATTAGTTAGAAAGCTATTGAAATAGTTGCACAATGATGAGGACAGGCACTAAGACAAGTGGCAGGAGGGATGATTGGGAGAAGTCAAATTTAATCAATACTTAACAGCTAATGGAATGTAAGAAGTAAGAGAGATGTCACGGATGACTTCCAGATCCCAAATCAAGATTGCAGACAAGATGTCTGAGAAAATGGGAGTTCATGCTGACTTGCATGCTAAACCTCCGAGCTCCTGACCTGAATCATGACCTGGGTCAGAAACAACCTCAGAGCCTCGGGTCGGGTGGAACCTGCCAGTGGGCACTCACTAATTGGTCCCACATTAGATGTACTGAGTCAGACAGGTCACTGCATCATGTTTTGAGCAACTTACATCTCTATTTTATTCCTAAAGATATTATAACTTGACCGAATTCCTTGTTGCAGTATGTCTAAAGCAGCCTGGTAATGTAACAGTCATATACTCCTCCCCCAAAACCACAGCATATTTTGCTTGACTGAACTTGTTCTCCATGAACTAATGCTGCCTCCTAATAACACATTCTTCCTTTCCAACCACTCAACAACGCATCTATTAAATAGCTTTGCTAGGTCTTTATACGAGGATTGTTACTCCACAGGTTTCTAAATCTAATTTTCCTTTTTTTTTTTTCTTTAACAACAGCAGCATTTGCCTATTATACCTCTTACAGAACATTACTCATTCTTTATCATTTATCAAATACCAATTATACTATCTCCAGCTTTATTATATTATTGGACATCTGCATCTGAATTTGCTGTGACAGTGAGATCTGCAGGACACCTATATTGATATTCTACATTCATTCCCTGAGACAGATATAAATTTAACATGTTTGATCCAGAGTTTAGAAGGCCAGTTTGTCTGCAGTCCAGTAAGCAAGCTGGAAAGCAGTAGATGATGGGATTAGGGAGGCAGGGAAGGGCACATCATGTGGGCAATTAGCATAAACCAGAAAACCAAGCATAGCTATTGAGCCACCAAATCATTACATGATTTCAGCTCTCTCAAATAGATGAGCAAATCAAGTCAGCTATTTTATACTCCCATGTTGGTTTGCCCCATAGGTTGTATACCTCAATCATATAATAACAATAACAATAAATATCCACTGAGTTGTTACTAAGGACCAGGTGTTGTTAAGTGCTGCATATGCCTGATCTCAATTTATTTCTCACAATATGTCCACAAAGCAGTATATTAGCTTTCTGTTAAAGAACAAACTCCATTTTAGCTAGTTAAAATGGAGAATTTATTAGAGGATTTGGTGTAATATATAGAATTAAAGAGTTGAAGAAAAAGAGGAATAACTCCAAAAGCCACACCTCCAAACCAGTGCTTCCTCTTCTAAAACCAAAAAATCATTGGCTCCAAAATTCACACCAGTTGGGAAGTCACAGAGCCAAGTGGCTGCCACAATCAGAAAACTTCCATAAATCACAAGTTGCTACAGCTGCCAGCTTAGGAACCATTCCATGCTAGTTACAATCAGGTCTAGCAGAATGGATGTCCCATGTCTGCCTCTTGGCACCTGCAGAGTAAATGACTGGACAGAATGAACTCTGCTTAGTGCTGTCACAAAACAAAGTGAATGCCCCCTCTACCTCTGCCAGGAAAAAGAGTCAGTGTTGTAGAAGTACATCATCTGCCTCACTTTGGCCTTTTAAATATCAAAACAGTTCATCTTAAGCTACTCAGAACTATAACTGCAAGACTGAGAGATGCAGGCATTTTTAAATTTGTTCTGTTGGAATGAAATTTACAGGAAACATAATTTTCCCACTATAAATGTGCAGCTCAAATAGTTTTGAGAAATTAGTTATTTAACTATCATCAAGATCAAAATATGGGTCAATCCCACCATTCCAACACGTCCCCTGGTACTCTCTCCTATCAATCATCACCTGCACTTGCATGCCTCAGAGAACCCCGGTCTCATTTTTATCATGATACTTGGAGTTTTTTGCTTAGCACAGACTTTTGAGTCTATATTTTCCTGAATATACAAGTAGTAGTTTGTTTCTCTTTACTGCCATGTGATATTTAGTCATATGGATCTAACACACATTGTTTATCCTTTAACCTAAACGGCCATTTAGGTTTTTTCCAGTTTGAGCTGCTGTGAATAAAGTGTTATAAGCATTCACTTACAAGTCTGTAAACATGTTTTCATTTCTCAGGAGTAAACTTCTAGAAAAAGTTCAGGTGACATGTCTGAGAAAAAAAGATATCATGCTGATTTGCATATCAAGCAACTGAGCTCCTCATCTAAATCAAGACCTGGGAAAGAAATGGAGCTGATGGGTCCTAAAAATCAGATTCTTGGATCAAAAGTCTACGTATGTTTGTGTATTTAACTATAGACGAATTTGTCAGGCCGTTTTCCAAGGCAGATATACCATTTTGCAATCAAACGAGTTACCTATGAGTCACAAATACTCTGTACCCTCACCAACACTTGAGGTCGTAGTTCTCATTCACTCCAGTCTGGTGGATGTGTGGTGACTCCTCATGGATTAGTTTCCATTTTCCTGATGACTCATGATGATGATCATTTTCCATGGCATTTTCGTAAGTCTTTCATGTATCTGTTTGTGTGAAGTGCCTATTCATGTTTTAAATCATGTTATTTGTCTTCTTTACTATTGGGCTCTGAAGGCTGATTATGTATTCTGGTTAAGAGTCCTTTGTTATATAAAAGACTGACAAACATTTTCCTGTAGTCTGTTGTTTGTCTACTCATTTTCTTTCAAAAAGGGAAAGTGTTGATGATGTCTGATCTATCTATTCTTTTTCTTTTATGGTTTATGTTTTTTTCTGAGTCTATCTAAAAGATCTTAATCTAACTCAAGGTCTCAAAGAATCCTACCTAGGACTTTATCTGGAAGGCTTATAGTTTTATCTCTCATGTTTTAAATCCATGATCCACTTTGAGTGAGTGTGTGAGTGTGGTATAAGGAAAGGGTTGAGATTCATTTTTCTAAACACACTTCCCAGTTGTTCTGCACCATTTGTTGAAAAAAATTATCCTTTTTCCATTGAATTGGTTTTATACCCCTATTTAAAATAAGTTGAATATGTATTAATGTGTCTATTTCTGGACTATATTCTATTCCATTGATCTATATCACTGGTACTTAAAGTGTGGTCTGGCTCCATAGATTATGTTCAGAGATCCTTTTCATTATAATACCAAGACATTATTTACCTTTTTAACTCTCATTCTGTTATAAATCTTAAATGAAGTTTTAAAAAGGATACATTATATATGATATTACAACAAAATGAATATAAATAGAAATGAGAATCCAGTTGTTAATAAATCCATTATTAAAAAGATTTGCAAAAAGTGTAAATAAATATCATTCTTCCATAATTTGGGGGGATATAAAATTATAAGTATTCTAATTATAAATGTGTTGTTAAGTAATGAGGTTAGTACACTTATTTTAATGAGTAGTTAAGGGGGTGGCATTGTGGTGCAGTGGGTTAGGCCACCTCCTGGGATGCTGGCATCTCATGTGAACACTGAATGAAGTCCCAGCTGCTCCACTTCTTATCCAGTTCCCTGCTAATATGCCTGAGAAACAGCATATAATGGCCCAAAATACTTGAGCCCCTGCCACCCATGTGGGAGACGTGGGTGCAGTTCTAAGTTCCTGGCTTTGGCCTGGCCATTGTAGTCATTTGGGGAATCAACTAGTGAATGAAAGGTCTCTCTCTGTCTCTCCCTCTTCCTCTGCACCCCGCCTTTCATATAAATAAATAAATATTTTTTAAAACTAAATAGTTAAAATAGTATCATTTCTACAATGCTATTTTTAAATTTTATGGTATATATAACTAAAATACATGGCAATTATCAACTCATATTATTCATATAAGTAAAAATTACTTTAGGATCTTCAATTTTTTTAATATAAAGGGATCAGGGCCAGCACTGTGGCATAGCAAATAAAGCTGCCGCCTGCAGTGCCGGCATCTCACCTGGGCACCTGTTAGAGTCCCGGCTGCTCCACTTCCAATCCAGCTCTCTGCTATGGCCTGGGAAAGCAGTAGAAGATGACCCAAGTGCTTGGGCCCCTGCACCTGTGCGAAGGACCTATATGAAGCTCCTGGCTCCTGGCTCCTGGCTCCTAGCTTCAGATCGGTGCAGCTACAGCCATTGCAGCCATTTTGGGAGTGAACCAGTGGAATTAAGATCTCTCTCTTTGCCTCTGCCTCTCTGTAACTCTGCCTTTCAAATAAGTAAGTAAATCTCTTATATATGAATGTGTGTGTATATATATGTGTGTGTGTATATATATATATATATATATATATATACATAAAGGGATCATGAGACCAAATATTTTGAGAACTACTAATCTATTTATTAGCCTTATACCGGTACCAAAACCAAATTCTATATTTTTAATCTAGTTTCATAAAAAATCTTAAAATCAGTGTCAGTCCTCCAAGTATGTTCCTTTATTCTTATTTTTGTTGATGTATTCATTTTTTTTATTTATTTGGAGAAGCAGAGAGGGACAAAGAGAATAGAGAATATTCCCACATGCTTGTTCACTACCAAAATGCCCACAATGGCCATTACTGAGCCAATGCCAAAGCCAGGAGCCAAAAACAAAATTCTCACAGGTGGCCAGCGCCTGGTTACTTAAGCCAGGGCCTTCGTTAATAATAAGCTGGAGTCAGGACCCAGAGCTGAAAATTTAACACAGGTGTACTCCAATGTAGGATATGGGCATCTTAAAAGCAAGACTAAATACCTATTCCTTTTCTTCTTGGAAAAATTCTTTTTCTAGTTATTTTAATTGTTCCTTTTATGAGAAGCTTGAAACAACACAAATACATTCTGTTATACTTCTGTTGTTCACAAGTCTAACAAGGGTCTCAGTGAATTAAAACAAACTTGGCTATGTGGCTGTATTCCTTAAAGAAGCTCTAGGGAGAAATTATTTCCTATTGACAGTTCAGTTCCTCTGGGTTATAAAACTGAAAACCCATTTCCTTCCCAGTTTTCAGAGGCTACCCCTATTCACTGACTGGTGGTCATCTTCAGAACTAGCAAGGGTCACCCATGTCTCAAATCTCTCCTTTCTATTGTGACTCACTTATCTGACCTAGGACAAAGAGTTTCTGACTTTAAGGGCTCATGTGATTAGACTGGGCAACAGGATTAGATTGTCTAGCAGTGATTAGATTGTCTAACGGGATAACCTCATCATCTCAAGGTCACTACCTGAATCATATGTGTGAAGTTACTTTTACCAAAGTAGTGGAATATATTTACAAGTGTTAGGGCAGGGACATCTTTTTGGGGAGGAAGGGCTATAACTATGCTTATCAATTTATTTTGCTATTCAACATCTTTGTATTTCCGTATAAATTTTAGAATTAGTGTGTCATTTTATTGAATATTGAATCTTTGGATGAATTTGTGGAGAATTAACTTTTAACAATATTAAGCTTTCTAATCCATGAACACTGATGGATTCTAATCCATCAACATTGGTTGAAGGGTAGAGTATCTGTATTTTTTTCTTAGCACTGTCTTATAGTTTTCAATGTAAAGTATATACTTGTTTTTTACATGTTTTATTGACATTTCCCTAACTGTTTTCGATTTTCAGATGACATTGTAAATGATTTTTTTTTTTATTTGTTTGAGAGGGAGAGACGGGGGGGAGGGGGGAGGAGAAATAGATTGAGAGGCAGACAGAACTTGCACTGACTGGTTTACCCTCCAAATGCTCACAATGACCAGGACTGGGCCAGAGTGAAGTCAGGAGCAAGGAACTCAGTCTGGTTGTCCCCCATTCATAGCAGGGAGCCAATGACTCTAAGCCATCACCTGCCACCTCCTAGGATGTGCCTTTTGCCAAAAGCTGGAATTGTGAGGTGGCAAGACATGAACCCAAGGTACTCTGGACTGGGATGCGAGCATCCCAAGTGGCTTCTTAACTGGTACACAGAAATGCCTGCTCCTTTAAATGCCATTTTTTAAACAGCCCATTGCTTAAATGTCTTCTAAAAATTCTATCAATTTTTACATATTAGTTTTATAATCTTTAATCTTACTAAACTCACTTATAGTTCTGATAACTTTTTTGTTAATTTATTATTTATTATAAATTTTATTTTTATTTCATTATTTACTTTCTATCAAAGTCAATTTTATTTCTCTCTTACTAATATTTTTGTTTCTTATTTCTTCTTCTTGGTTTATTGTCCTGTCTGCACCTCCAGTGCAATATTAAAAAAAAAAAAAAAGTAGGGGCCAGGGCTGTGGCACAGTAGGTTAAAGTCATGGCCTGAAGTGCCAGCATCCCATATGGGTGCCGCTTTGACTCCCAGCTGCTCCTCTTCAGATCCAGCTCTCTGCTATGGCCTGGGAAAGCAGTAGAAGATGGCCCAAGTCCTTGGGCCCCTGCACCCATGTGGGAGACCCTGAAGAGGCTTCTGGCTCCTGGCTTCAGATTGGCGCAGCTCTGGCCATTGTGGCTAACTGGGGAGTGAACTAGTGGATGGAGGACCTCTCTCTGTGTCTCTACCTCTCTCTGTAACTCTGTCTTTCAAATAAATAAAATAAATCTTTTTTAAAAAGTAGACATCATTTTTTAAAAGATTTATTTATTTGAAAGTTACACAGAGAGAGAAGGGGAGGCAGAGAGAGAGAGAGAGGTCTTCCATCAGCTGGTTCACTCCCCAATTGGCCGCAAGGGCCAGAGTTGCGCCAATCAGAAGCCAAGAGCCAGGAGCTTCTTCCGGGTCTCCCAAGAGGGTGCAGGGGCTCAAGCCCTTGGGCCATCCTCCACTGCTTTCCCAGGCCATAGCAGGAGCTGGATCAGAAGAGGAGCAGCTGAGACTCAAACCGGCGCCCATATGGGATGCCAGCACTGCAGGCAACGGCTTTGCCAGCTATGCCATGGCGCAGGCCCCAAAAGTAGACATCTTTACCTTCTTCACAATCTTAGCATTTTAGAAGGAAAATGTTCATTGTTATATGGTTATAAAATACTCACTATTTTACTATTAACTTGAAAGAGTATTTTATAATTTTATTATCACATTGAGAGAATTATCAATTTTCTTAGTTTTATAAGTGCCTGGTAAAATGTTCTTTTCTACAAAGATGTTCGTGTAGTTTTTCCTTTCCAATCAGTCATTTCAGTTACATTGATTTACTTAAACTATTACAATAGTGGAATCAATCTGGTTTGGTCAAGTATCATGCATATTGCAATACATTTTATAAATTACTGGATTCAATCTACTAGCATTTTCGTGAGGACTGTAAATAGTTTTATTTTGCCTTCATTTGTCAGTGATATTTGTGTCTTTTCTTTGGCTTCCTTTAAGATTTTCCCATCACATTGTTTCAATAATTTGAATATGCTGTGCCTTAGTGTAGTTTTCTGTAGTTTTATTTAGCTTTGGATTCCTGGAATGTATTGGATCCATGGGTTCAAGTTTTCATCTATTTATAAACTTTTGTTCAGCTTTTACCTTAAATATTATTTCTGTTTACTGCCCCCCTCTCTTCTTCCTCTTTCAGAGAATCAAATTAAATATATGTTATTGTTACACAGGTTGCTGATACCTTTTAAATTTTGGTCAATCTTTTTTCTCTCCATCCTTCATTTCAATTATGTTTATTATTATATACTCATATCCAATGATCATTTCTTCTGCCCTGTTTAATGTGCTGTAAATCTCTGGTCTCTCTCTCTCCCTCTCTCCCTCTCTCCCCCTCTCTATCCTCTTCTCTCTTCTGTTGTTGAAAAGCAGAGAAACAGAGAGAAAGACAGAGCTCCCATCTGTTGGTTCTTCTCCAAATGCACACAACATTTAGGGTTGGGCTAAGGCAAAGCCCAGAGCCAGGAACTTGATGTAGGTCTCCCATGTGAGTGACAGGGACCCAACGACTTGAACACTACCTGCTGCCTCCCAGGATGTGCATCAGCAGAAAGCTAAAATCCAGAGTGGAGCCAAGACTCAAATCCAGGCACTCTAATAGGGAATGTAGATGGCACAAGCAGGATCTTAACTGCTAGTTCAGTGTATTTTCATTTCAGATGTTGTGTTTTCATTGCTTTAAGTTCTACTTGAGGTCTTTTACATATTTCTCATTTCTCTTTTCATAGTGTTCATTTTTTTCTTTTACACCCATAAACAAATTTATGAGATTCATAATAGCCATTTTAGGAACTTTTTCTGCTCATTTCATTATCTTTAACTCTTTTGAGTCTGTTTCTATTAATTTTTCTATTGATTACAGGTAATGTTATCTCCTTCTATGTCAAGGAATTTTTTGGGACATCACACACTATAAATTTAAATATAATGAGTGCTGATTTGTATTGTATTCTTTGAGGAATGTCTAAATGTCTGCAGTAAAGTGACCATCAGTGTGATCTGATCCTTTTGTGGCTCTATGGTGTCATTTGATTGTTTTTCAGGTTTTGCTGCTGTTTTTCTGGCATACACAGAAGCAGTTTTCCCTCTGAGATAATCTATATCTACCCCTAAATCACGACTTTTCTGAGGACCGGGCTGTATTTAGCATGTATTTAGCCTCTCGGGCTGAAAGGCATCTGACTTGACTGGGTTTCCTCTCCCTCGGCTGTGACCTGGGGATGTGCTCAGTCAGTAAAAGGGGGACATTGTAGGCCTCACCTCATCTTCCTCTTCCTCCCAGGCTTAACTGTCCTGTAATGCCTTTTGTTCAATTTCTGGCAGTAATTATTTTTATAAATTGTGTCCATCATTCTAGCTGCTTTTGGCAGAGGAACTATCTGATGAAAGATAAATTGGGGAGAAGCAAAAAAACTCAGAGAAACTCAGTGTTTAGTTTTCAACACTACATAAGAGGAAGGCAGATTAGAGGGAGGGTAGAATGAATGTTGAGTTCCGATTCATCACATCCAGCCACATTAGCCTTACACTATAGAGAATATCTGGGTAAATAACTCAAAGATAGTAAGTGGCAGAAATAAGGTTAAAAACACAACGTGGTTTTGAAGTCTACACTCTTAGACACTCTTTTCTACTTCCCCCTGATTCCCAGTTGTTTATATACATCCATGACTGTCTGATTCTTTTCCATTTTGGATCTGTTTGTACACCAAAGCCAGTCTGACAGAGAGAAGGTCCTTCAACACCAGACAACTCATAAAAAAAGACTCTTACAAACGGGAGAGGGAAAAAAAAAACTTTAGTTCCATGGTCCTTCTTTAAGACAATCTGACAGATTAATTACACCTCTCATTATTGTTCAAGATACATGCCTGTGACTGAAGATTTACCACCCCATTCTTCTTTCTTAACAATTTTTCTTTTTGTAACTCTTCTGAGCTTAAAATAACAAAACAATGGGGTCTACAATTTTAGTATTAGAATTAATGAGAAATAAGGAACAAACATTCACTCTCTAAGCCAAAGAATTCTACCTTGAGAGTTTTTATAGAGCTGATATTTAACAGTGGCATTCAGCTTTTGTCATTATCATTTACTCTGTGTCTCTCAACCAACAAATATTGTTCAATGTCTGGAATCACAGCTTTATAAATCATGTAAGGCACAACACAGGTTCTATTTATAAACAACTCTCAAAAGCCATATTGTGTCCCCAATTCTCATGCCAAACTCCCACTGAGATCTAGTCATGTGCAGATCAAGGTCACACCATGGATAATATTCTCACTTTCATCTCCACGTGAGAAACTAGGGTGAAGGCATAAGTCTTTTACATCAGTAAAGTTCAAGCTCCAGTGTAACTGATTGGGGTCCAAGATCAAATACAAAGGCTGATTTTTAACAGAATTGTTGCCATGGCTTGGTCACCTCGCACATGTGCATGCATATCAAAGCCACAGGCACAGACTGACAGAGACTGCTCAGATCAGAGCTAACCAGAGTAGTCAGTCACTCAGAATCCAGTAGAGCCACTGCCTTGGAGCTGCCCCACTCAGAATCCAGTAGAGCCACTGTCTTGGAGCCCAGAATCGATAGCTGTACTTCTGCCTTCCTTTCACTTACCTACTCAGCTTCAAGCTGAGCTGATGCAAGCAAAATTATATAATTTAAGAAAAAATAGGAGCCCATGAAATTGCTAGTCTTAAACCAGCTTCCTGCAAAGGTAATTCTCTATAATGATTCTTCTCCTTCAATGTCTTGAGTAATTACATGATTTAGAAACTTTATCCTAATTTGTCCCTTGTTTGTATCAAGCAGTATATCATTTTCTTCTCAAGCAGCCGAGATCATAATTTCCAGGCCACTGTTGTTCTGAAGATGAAATATACTTTTTATTACTTTAAGCAAATATCCAAACAAGTCAAGTGGAGGAGATCCTATAATAATATGGACATCCCTGGGCATGACTCAGTCAAGTGAAAAGGTAAAGTCGAGTGCACAGTGGTTGGGAAGTTATGAAGAGTCAACCTCCTCCACTTGAGAAAATATCACACAGTCATATATATTCTCCTGACTTCCACAGTCAATATTAGAGGCGATGGCCCATTCCAGGTTGTAACAACAACAAAACTATTACACTGATTTTAAACAGGTTTGGTACAGATTAGAAGTCAGGGTTGTATTGTCCTCATTTTTTCCTTTTATTCCAGTAGATTTTTTTTTTCTGCTTCTGCTGTTTAATGCAGGCTTTATGCCAAAACCATCTTAGAAAGTCTGTTATGCCAGATGTCACCCTTTTGCCCTTTTGCTCTATCTGCAGATTTTCTTTTAACAACAGCTGAAGCCCAAGTTAGAGAGCATGATTTTCTACAGAAAAAGAGGTATTATGAATAACACCTTTTGTATTTTGAATAGCACCCTCAAAGAGCACAGCACTTTATTCACGCACTACGTCTTTTTAAAAGGATTATTCATGGCTCCTTTCGATTTCAAGGAAGAACTTTAAGGTTTTGAAGCAGTCTGAGATCAGTGTCATCACCCAGAGTAGAAGCTGATGAGTAAGGTTTAATACACTGATTGGTTTGTTTTTGCCTTTAAAATGGCATTTCTAGAAAAAATAAAAAGACACTACTCTCCCAGTAAGTGCTTTCTGCCTACCTTATGTTGCTGTGATTGAGACCTATAAACAAAAAACAGCACCCCATGGGGCTAACTCACTGGGGAACAGAACTATTCAGCAAAGTGCTTCATTCAAACAAAGTGTTGGGTGGGGTCTGTGATAGTATAGAGCAAAGGGTGTCCAGGTCAATAGTTAGTAAGGCAAGGGGAGTTCCCGGTTAGTTGTAGGGTCAACTTTGACCTCCCATACGTTCATGAACTTTGTCAATATTCAACTTCAGAAGTTTCTGTTTGGAGATTAGTAAACATTCCAAGAGTTCAAGTAAGCAGTCAGAATGTAGAATGTTAGATATTCTGAATTTCGGATAACAAGGTCTGAAAGGAAGTTCAGGACAAAACTTTCCTTCTCTTGAGAAAAACCTGCTCTAAGTATTGAATTCTGGTTCGAATGCAAATTTGTTTCTATTCATCACCAGATTAATTTGACAGGACAAAGGTCTAAGCTATAAAATCACAACAATCAGTATTTAAGATCATAGATATTGCTCTTTGAAAACTGAAACAGAAAATACAAATCATCTAACATTAATTTGAAGAAGCAAAAACAAGCATGAAGTGAACTGGCTTGTATTTTTTTAAAGTACTGAACAACAGCCATTAACTAACGCCCCTAATTACTAGGACTGCAAAGTCATCCACTAGCAAGAACTCAATGGAAAAGGAGGAACACTGAAAAGAAACCAGCCTTTTCATTTCAGATGTGAGCAGCACTGAGCCCAGAGGTAGGAAGTAATCTGCTGGAGGTCAGAGAAGTGGGCTTTTCCCCTTCTTCCCCTGTACTTTTTCCACTGCACTACAACTATGGATGGTTTTATAAGGCAGTTCTGGACAGGTGGTAGAGCTGCCTTGGATCACTTTTCAGAGGCATTTTTCCTTTACACATACACATAAAGCCAGGCAAAAGGTAGATAAGCCAAGCCTACAGGCTCTGAGGAAGGTAGTTGCCAGGTGAACGCCACCATGGGCTACCTAGCAAGATTGGTCCATGGTCAAGCAATGAGAAGCAGAAGCAGGTTTCGATTTTTCTGCCCCCATGATACCCTCCTGGTGAACTTTCTGAACCAATGGTATGCTCTGTATCCATTCCAGTTGTGCTGTATACCTCTCCTCCAGACCTAACAAAACAAAACAATCAATCCTGCTGGGTTTTAGTCTAATCAGGCATATTTTCTGTTCAGTGCAATTCTGTGTATACCCTATTAAGAACCAAATCTTAAATAGACCAGTTACAAAATTTAAAAAGTGAGGGCAAAACAGAAGTTAATGGAAGCAATTGCTATTACTTGGGCACTTAAAACAGTCCTGCTAATCTTCACCGGCATCCAACAACTCAGTTACTCATCAAACCTAAATGTCTCAAAAATACAGCTTGATAAGCATATCCAAATGCATGCTCATGCTCACATCAATGCTTCTTAAACCAGTTGTTGAGAACGAATCACAGAAGGCTAGAGAGGCAGGTAAGGCAAGAGGTCTGGGTTCCAGCAACATAATCTACTCTCCCAACCACAGAACACATAGGAAGATGAGGAGTGGTCAGCAAGAAGCACACTTCATTAGGAAAACAAACTCAAGTCAGGATTCCAAACAGTGGAAGACCGGAAAACTGAGCAGGTTTATCAGAGAGAAACAAAACAGGGTAAAAACTGGAATTCACCTATAGGACTGGTCTAAAGAGGAAAAAGGAAAGTTTAGCAACCAGTGAAAGACCCAGAAGCTGTGTAGACCTCAGAGCCATCCCTGGCCTACCAGATGTTGTCTTAAGACTGAGGCTTCCAACACCTTTCTGCTCCATCCTGAAATGCCTTAGCAACTGAGTGGACTTGGAATTGCTGCTGCAGCCTTCTATGATTCAGTATGAAGACAAAGGCAGAAAAAGCAGCACCTTAACAAGAGAAACTGTTATGAGCCTGTAAGAATTATACCTGGTTTGTAAAAGTTTACATATTGAAAATAAATGTCCTATTTTTCAAAATGTCAGAGAACTAGGTCATATGACAATCCTTTCAATAAAATGAACCATGTCATTTTTTTTTTAATCAGAAAAACAACCAACGTGACACCAAAATGGAACAATGTGTGCAAGGCTTAGATTTTACTTATATGGGGCATATGACCTTTGAATTACAGCTAGCAGTTATGTTTCTAATTTCCTCAATACAAATTCATTCATTAGACCCAGAACCCACTGGCCCGCAGGTCCCTTGGTGAGAGGTTGAGAGAATCATTGCAGTATATACGCGTCATAACGTTGCAGGCCTCTTCCTCCTCGAGACCCATTACCAGTCTAGAAACTGAACAGAGATCATGAATTTTTATTGGCAATTTTTCTCTCAGTTTCCTGCCCATCTATTCTTGCTTCCTTGCTATTATACATATTCATCAGTAACCTTGTTGACCATCTGTTTTACCCCTGAGAATGCCCTGTCTATTAACCATCTGTACAATTCTCTGCAGGTCAAGTCCTCTTGGCTGCCCCTTCACGATATCTGGAGGTTAAGTGCACCTCTCGGCCTCTATTACTGTGGGGCCCTATCATCCCCATTGCTATCAACAAGCCAACTTCTGAAACAGCGTCTCCTACCATTAGCCCCGCCTTCCAGTGGAGAGCTGCTGCTGAATTTCTTGGCGATGAACCACCACATCCCTGAAGGTTTTGGTGACTGCTATGTCCACTTGGACTTCTAAGCTTTCAGGGGTGGGGAACTGGCCAGGAGGCTGCATAAGGCCTGCAGAATCATTAGGTCTGGCCTTGCCAAGACAACCACAGGCCAGACTGGAAATTCAGTAAATCCATATCAGGTTAGTTTTCAACTTGATAATTTTGTGTGGCCCTTGAATGACATTATAAATATCCAAAGGTCTTTGGCAGAAAAAGCTTCCTCTCCCCTGCTTCACAGCTACTCCCATAGTCCCTCTCCACAACCATTTTACACCTCTTGTTCTCCCCTTTTACCACAGTAATTCAAGCACTGCGATTTTTCTCAGCATGGACCATCACTCTGTCCTGGCTTCCGGAAGCCACCAAAGAAGTAAGCTTTTCACTGTTTTCTGAAGTCTTTGTCAGAGTGTTTTATCCAGTAAACCAGGGGAGTTCCCCCAAGTGAGTAAAGCCTCCCTTGTTCAGTCTTATGTTGTAGTCCCCTTGAACCAGACCCTCAAAATCCAGTCCCATGGGTATTTCACCTGCTCCTTCCTGTACTTGCTGATTGATTCTTCTATCTCCTTTGAAACAGAGCTCTGTTCCTTCCTTGGTGCAGTCACTCTCTGGGCTGGAATAGATCTAAACTCTAGTCTTTGATCAAGCAGTCAGGACAGGAAGTAGAAACAGATCTTGAAAGCCACTCTTAAAGCCACTAGGGGCAGAGTCTTGTTCTCCAAGGGAATAGATTTGGTTTCCAGCTGGTGTTCTAGTTTCCTACTGCAGGGAACACTGATCTCTTTATAAACTATAACAAAGAAGCTTTCTGGGTGGCATAGGAGGATATTTCAAAAAGCATGTGGATAAAGGAAATTAGTTTGATGTCAAAAGATTTTAAAACCCATGCAGCAGGCCAGTGCTGTGGCACAGTGGGTTAAAGCCCTGGCCTGAAGTGCCAGCCTCCCATACGGCACCGGTTCTAGTCCCAGCTGTTTCTGTTCCAATCCAGCTCTCTGCTATGGCCTGGGAAAGCAGTAGAAGATGGCCCAAGTTCTTGGGCCCCTGCATGCACATGGAAGACCCGGAAGAAGCTCCTGGCTCCTGGCTTCAGATCAGCACAGCTCTGGCCATTGTGGCCAACTGGGGAGTGAACCAGCAGATAGAAGACCTCTCTCTCTGCTTCCTCCTGTCTCTGTAACTCTGTCTTTCAAATAAATAAAATAAATCTTTAAAAAATAAATAAGTAAATATTTTTTCATAATACGCATTTTCCATTAACTTTTTGAAGACTCATTGTGTTTAGTTTTTAATTTTCAGCTGTGCTCAGCTTCCCACTAAACTTGGTAGGCTATCAACAGAAACCACCAGCAAGCCAGTTTCATTGTTTCTGGTGTACACTGTTCTTCTCACGTATTCAAAGCCTCAATCATCTCACCTCCAAGTCTCCTCAACCAAAACATTCTCCTGGGTCACTTCCATGGAAGATTCAGGCAATTAGCTCTCCATCTTGCACCAATGGTTCTAAATACCACCCCTTCTTACTGCCTGCTTTCTCAGAATGGCCCTGAACCCTGTGTCACCGAGTTGTCCTAGAAGCAGAGAGCGAGACACAGTTAGGAATGCAAAAGGTAACTCTAGAAAATGAAAGGAGAGTCAGTCACCCCTACCTGTACGCTAGGACCCCTGGGTTGTGGTGACACTGCTATTATTGCCCAAGTTGAAAATGGCTTTCTACATAAGCTTTCTAGTCTCTCTGCTTTTTGGTAGAGATTCGGGAAGAGCCAAAAATTATGCTGCCTTTAATACCATCTCTTCAGAACTGGGAGGGAGATTTTTTTTTATATTCACACTTTTAAATGTTTGTTTTTTTTTTTATTTTACTCAAAAGAGAGAGGAGGGGAGCTCTTCCGTCAATTGATTTACCCCTCAAATGCCTGCAACAGCCAGGGCTGATCCAGCCTAAAGCCAGGAGTCCAGAACTAAATCCAGGTCTCCCACATGGGTGGGATGGACACAGTAATTGAGCTACTACCTAGGCAGCTCCCAGGGTGCACATTAGCAGGAAGCTGGAATTGGAAGCAGAGCCAGGACGCAAACCTGTACATACCTCTATGGGTATCCCAAGCAGCAAGTTAACCACTGGGCCATGCATCCGCTCCTTTTTCTCTACATTTTTTAAGTAACATGTAGAACAGCCAATGAAAAATTTGATATCTGCTTTAGCATTTATACCGACTCAAGTCACTAAAAGACTGTCAACAGAAAAGAAGATGTTTAAAACAGAAGACTAAATTGCAAGTTATCATATAGATCTTTTTTAAACTAAAAAAGTGACATGCCTGAAACTGATTCAAAGAATAATGAAATGACCTTGTGCCTTCTTTCTACCTGTCACATTCTACAGCTAATAATACAAAGTCTGAAAGACACAAATTACACAGAAATGAGAGACTACAGTGAAGGATATATACAGAAGCAAAAAAAAAAAAAGACATTCTGAGTTTGCACAAATGTTCACTTTTGAAAATGGAAGAAAGTTTATGCTTGTTATTTTACACAAATGGATTCACCTATCATAATTAAAGGTCCTGGGTAATT
The DNA here is from genome assembly GCF_033115175.1 of Lepus europaeus. NCBI lineage: Eukaryota > Metazoa > Chordata > Mammalia > Lagomorpha > Leporidae > Lepus > Lepus europaeus. The sequence continues at coordinate 51,365,585 of NC_084827.1, forward strand.
AAAGTTGTAATAAAAGCACAGACAGCTAGCTGTAAAGTGAATAGAAAAAAAGCAACAACTCTCCCGAGGAGTCTGGAAACTGAAGGTTGCTTATGATGCATTGTTTGGATCTCATATCCTCAGAAAAGAGTGCATCTCAGGACTTTGATGGTTTTGTAAATATTTCTTCCGCATTAGAGTATTTTCTCCCTTTTAAGCATGTTTTTCTTCATGTGAATGGCAAATACAATCAGATGCAAAGCTAGCATGATGTAAAGTGACCTTTCAGGACCTGATAAGCCTTTCGTCTTTCAGGTCCATGCTTTCAATAAATAGCTCCACAATCTGGGTAGCAGTCAAGGTGATTCAGCGGAAGAGAAAAGAGTTGGGCAGCATCAGGCAGACCTGTGAAGCTATGTGCCACATAGCAACAGCTCAGCTAGTGATGGACCTTGCGCAGGACACAGTGATCCCATAAGATTATGATGGGACTGAAAGACACAGCTGTCCTAACCTCATAGCAAAATGCATTATTCATATGTCTGTGATGAGGCTGGTGTAAACAAACCTACTGCACTAACATATAAAAACTTAGCGCAACTATTGACAGCATATAACACCTGATAATGACAAAAGTGATTGTGTTACTGCTGTATAGATTTACTATAATATATATTTTACCACTGCTTTAAAATGTACTCCTGCTTATTTAAAAAAAGTGTTTTTGTAAAACAGAATGCTATGTTAGGTCAACAGCTGCCTCATACATCTCCTGTTTATGGAGTCTTTTAATTGCATCATTTTCTCTTGTCCTTGATTTAATCTCATGTTTTATTTCTCATGGATGTAAGAGTAATAGGCTATAATATATATACATTTGTATATATAAATACATGTATATATGCATTTTTCAGATTATATTCCTGCCATTGAGGAGTACTTGACTAATTAAATCCCAACTCCAGTAATTAGTAGAGACGCCACTGGCTAAACTTTCAGAGCCCCAGTTTCCCCTTCTGTGAAAGTAAGATTATCCAAGTCACCTTGCAGAGGTCATGAAATAAATATTTAATGGGCCAGCGCCGTGGCTCACTAGGCTAATCTTCCGCCTGCAGTGCTGGCACCCCGGGTTCTAGTCCCGGTTGGGGTGCCAGGTAGTAGTCCCGGTTGCTCCTCTTCCAGTCCAGCTCTCTGCTGTGGCCCAGGAGGGCAGCGGAGGATGGCCCAAGTGCTTGGGCCCTGCACTCACATGGGAGACCGGGAGGAAGCACCCGGCTCCTGGCTTCAGATAGGCACAGTGCAGGCCGTAGCGGCCATTAGGGGAGTGAACCAACGGAAGGAAGACCTTTCTCTCTGTCTCTCTCTCTCACTAACTCTGCCTGTCAAAAATAAATAAATAAATAAATATTTAATTACCTGCCATATAATAAGTGTTTAATAAATGTTTCCCATTATTGACCACATCACTTCCTTTGTTCAGAAGAAATATTGCTAGCCATACCCAAAATTTTTATTGTCAATATGTCAGTAAAAATCATTCTAGTTTTCTCCTGAAAAGATCAAGGTGCAAACCTCCCTGGGGAATAGTCAAAGGTGCAACAGAACTAGACTGGGGCACTGCATGATGGAAATTGTTCTACAGTGGGCATGTAGAGGCTAGGCTGCAAAAACAAAACAAAACAAAACAGGCCCCTCTCCATCTCCTCTCTTTAAAACATCTGAAAAAAAGACGAGAGGGAAAAAGCAAAATCAACAGGAGAGTGAAAGTGTCTTTTTGTTTTCATGTCTCTGAAACACTAACAATGAAACTGATAAACCAGACTCAACATGTCTGTCCTTAAATTTCCCACCATAATCTATAGAGCTGTGTGGTAGCAGTTTTGGGTTTTGGTTTTTCAGGTGTTTTACTATTTTCCTTTTTTTTGCCTTAGAAATAAACTTCATGATTTAATGAAAAGTTCATATTTAGTTCACGATTGAGTGCACCAACTCAAAAATATACTATTGAAAGTTCAAGTAATTTCTTTGCTGCCAGTACTTTTGCATGTGTGTGAGATATTATAACAAAGAAAGCATTGGAACAGTATTTATCTTGCCAAGAATAAATGTCAAACTCACATCTGCAAGAGGAACATTGAACTTTTTATTGAAGGCCAGCTGCCAAATGCAAATTAACACCTACAGAGCAATATCTGACAATTTCTTTGAATATTAATAAATATGAAACTAAAGTTGATAGTATTCACACAAGATACAACTAGTATTCAAGCATATGATGTGGTAGCAAAAGAATTTTTTAAGATTTTGAGAAAACTTATAGATGTTTCATTATTTTTTTTCAATGTAAGTAAGTGGGTATTTATTCCCCACAAAAACTGTAAGTAATTAGGGATGACTTTTTGAGGCACTAAACTCACTGATAGTGAAGATATTTTTAAAGGTGGATGTTCATCTGATAGGGGTTTCATAAGGGGAACCTACACATTAGATTAGAACAGAGATGCAAATTGACTTGGGGGAGACTGACTAGACCTCTACATGGAAAATAATTCTGAAGTTACATATAGGTTGCTTAGGGATGAATGCCATGATCTTTTTGGCAAAATATGTACAAAACACAGGAGTGGGACACATGTTATTTATTCACAATTCCTGTTTAGCAACTACATATAATAGTTAAAAATAACAAATGCTGAGGTGGGCATTCAACACACTGGTTGAAATGCATCATGGGATGCCCACCTTCCATATTGGAGTGCCTGGGTTCAAGTCCTAGCTCCACTTCCTGCTAAAGAATATCTTGGGAGGCAGCAGGCAATGGCCCAAGCACTTGAGTCACTGGCACTCACAAGAGAGACCATGACAGGGTTCTAGACTTCTCTCTTCAGCCTGGCCCAATCCTGCCTTTTGAGATTTTTGGTGGAGTGAGCCAGCAGCTGGAAATATGCTCGTTCACTCTCTCTCTCTTCCTCCCTCCCTCTCTCTTTTCTCTTTGCCTTTCTAATAAAATAACAAATGCTATCAATAAGTGATATTTTAAATATATTGCACTGACTGTATGTTCTAAGCACTTTACATATATGATCTTATTTCATCTTAACAGCTTTTTAAAATATGTGCTGTTATTCTTCCTTGTCTACACATAGAAACTGAGGTATAGATGTTTGAAACAATTACTCAAGGGGATATTAAATAGAAGAAGTAGGATATGAATGTGAATGTCGTTCTATTGTTTTTTGAACTTTTGAACAACATGCAACAGTTTCACATTTTTATGGAACATACCGTGACCTTTCAGCACTTACATACAGCATATACTAATTAAATGAGGCAATTAGCTTTTCCATTTCCCTACCTTTTCTTTGGGTTTGGAGCCCAGCTCCTCTCTTTCAGTTCTTCATACAGTGTACCATACATTACTGTGGTCTAAAATCATCCTCTGAAGCTGTGGAACACTAGAACTTGTTGCTTTTGTGTTTTGATGCCTGCTACGCAACCTCCCTCTACATCCTTCCTCTACTCTTCCAAGTCTCTAGTAAAAACTATTCTAAATTCAAATCAAACTTCTTTTTTTAAATTTCACATATAAAGGAGAACATGTGGGACTTCTCTTTCTGTGTCTATGTTATTTTACTTAATATAATAGCACCTAGTTCCACCTATTTTGCTGCACGTGTCAGGATTTCATTCTTTTACATGGCTAAAATATTGGATGGTGTATGTGAAAACCATATTCTTTACTCATTCACCCATCAGTGGAAGCAAAGTCCTGTTCATTTCTGTGCAAAGAAGTCCTAACAGACTTCCAGACTTCCTAACAGACTTCCAGACTTCCTAACAGGATCCCAGACTCAGGATAACACGAGCAGGAGGCTGAGCTGACCATCTTCTTGCCCAGCTTCACTGAAAACCCATGGCCAGGAACTCTGGGAACAAACAGAGCACTCATCATTGAGAGAAGGAAGGAAAAAAGAAAGAAAGGAGAGGAAGGGAGGGAGAGAGGGAGGGAGGGAGAGAGGGAGGGAGGGAGAGAGGGAAAAGGGGATGGAAGGAACAATAAAAAAGGGAAGAAAGGAAAGAGAAGAAAGGAAGGAAGAAAGAATATTCCCTTCCACTCATAGGTTGTACTGAGTCAAGGCCAAGGCACTGTCATAGAACAGAAGCTGTTGACAGTTAGGGGAGCCCTAGGAATAGCACAGAGAGCTCTTCACTCTTCTCCCCCTGGGGACTGGGCACGGTCCGCCAGGGAGCAGCATTAGCTCTGGCCCAGGCTTGCTGGGCTGGAGCAAGGAAGCAGCTGCTCAGAATTGGCAGGGTCTCGCTGGGAAGCACCTGCATTCCTTCACCGGAGACACAATATTTAAACAGCCCAGAACTAAGATGGAAACAGATCCCCACAGTAAGGGAATCTCTCCGCCTTTCTGCCCTTTGCCCTGCTTATCTTTTAAGTTAGCACAGGGTATTGGATATATCTTGGGCTAGATTTAAAGACTTGTGCTACTTGCTAGCAATGACCAAGTTATTTAACATCTCTGAACCTCAAATTCTAAGCCTATAAAATGAACACCATGTCTCTCTCAGAGTGATGTTAGATGTTACCAGTATGTTTGGAACCTGGCAGGCTTTTGATGACCGTTATTAGAATCTCTTCTTCCTTACCCGTGTTTCAGTTCAACCTTCGAGGGCTGGTGATCTCTCCACTGCTTTGTCCTTTAGTTGCTCAAAGTTTTCTGGTCCATTTTTTCTTCTTCATCATTTTGCTGCATAACACTTGGATCTGCAGATTTCAGAATGAAGCCTTCTTCCTCCCTACATGCTACCTTTCAAAATACTGATTTGTTTTTTATATAGTGAGCAGATCATGGAGGAAAACTCTCATGGCTTTACTGGCTTCCCAAACACAGCCCACAACGTCAAAAAGTGTAAAATTTAGAAAGCAGGCTAAAGGACCCTAACCCTTAACAGAACACAGCCAGTGTCCTCAGTTTTATATAGTACATTTCTGAGTTTAGCTTTCATTTAGAGTATAGACTCTTCTTTTTTTAAAGAAAAAAAAAAACACTGCTTTATAATATTAGGAGGATCTTCAAATCTCAGAAACTCTTGTTTAATTCACTTTAAATCCATTTTCTCTGAATCTGGCCTTATTCAAAAAGCTTGTTAGTGTCCACTGTAGAATAATATGTGATTGCCTCAAGAGAGTCAAAGATAGAGAAGCAATATAGACTCTTAAAGGCATCAGAAAATAAAACCTATTTTCATCAGTCTACTGTAGTTTTCCAATGGCCCTGTCTAGAACATGTCAGATGTCCTCATTCTTAGAAATCTGTTATTTTTAGATTGTACCCAACTCAGATCTTTCCATAAAATTATGACCCACTTCGCTATGAGGTAATTTTTCTTGAGAATTCTACTTTCCTAGGCACAATTAGGAAGAGTAGAAGGGGTGAGCATTGAATGATATGAATATTCAAAGTAGGCTCTCTGGTGTTCTTTTCTAGTTCAAGATGAATACAATATCTACATACACACAGCCACACACACACATAGCCCTGTATACTCCATATGAACATTAACTGGCAGTCTGCAAAGTATCCTGAAATCATTAGAAAAAAGTTTCAATCTGGAACAAGGGCAATCCAATCTCTCTGTGAGGCTCATGTGAGGACCGTCTGTGCTCTGTCAGAGCAAGACATCAGGGGTAATAATCAAATACGAGTTCACTAATGAGAACAGGGAGATTTTTTTTTACTTTCAATTAATAACATTATATTTGATAGCAAAATATTATACCTAATAGTAAATGCTGACTTGACATCTTAGATTAATTCCTGAGTATAGCAAGGAAGACAATTGATCAATTGCCTGAGGAACAGACAGTGGTTTCCTCAGTTCACTTGGAAGTCGTCATTAAATTATCACTTGAGTGGATGATGGAGTAACTTAATGGCCAGAAAAATAGAGTAATTGAGTATTAATAGTAAAATTATAACATTCATTAAAATAGAAACAATATATCTAATTTTATTAATAGTAACTCATATGAAATTTGGCAACTTCCATGTGCCTAACACATACATGGAAGGAGCTATCTAAATTCTTTTTCTTTTTTGTTGAAGAAACTGAAGCCTCCAAAGACTAAGAAATTTGCTAAGGGTCACAGAGGTAAAAAGTGGTAGAGACAGTGTTTGAGTCAGGCATATATAAACCAAATTTCACCAATGTGTTTCCTTCATAGTTCCTTTCATTCCTCAAACTGCTCAATCCAACTGTGGTATCATTAATTCACACATTCATATAGTTGGGTTTTTTTAAGATTTTATTTATTTTAAACTCAGAGGAAGAGAGGTAGAGAGAGAATCTTCCATTCATTGGTTCACTTCCCAAATGGCCTTAATGGCCAGGCACTCCACCCAGGTCTCCCACACAGGTGTTCAAGACCAAGTACTTGGATCATGTTCCACTGCCTCCCCAGGCACATTAACAGGTTGTTGAACAGGAAGTGGAGCTGCTAGGAGTTGAGCTGGCACTGCACTATGATATGTTTGCGTTGCAAGCAGTAATTTAACCCACTGAGTCACAATGCCAGCCCCTATGTTTGGGTTCTTTAAATAAAATGAGCCTTTATCAAAAAAGTATTTGCTGAATATCCAAAATGTGATTCAAGGCCAGTTGCAAGATCTCACAGCTCTACCTGAGAATCTCATTTCATTCCAAGAGTTCTTACAAAAGAAATGTTTTTCTTCCTTTCTCTTCTCATGCTCTGTCCTCTGCAATCTCTCTACCTACAAACACACACAAATCCTAAACCACTCCCCCGTCCACCAGACCCACCTTAAACAATCTTCCCTCCTCCTTATGTTATATAGTACTATATCAAACTCAATCCCAATTTTTTTCCTTGTTACTGCCATGTTTTAATAAAAGACTAATGATACATTATTTGTTTGTTAGTGAAATGCAAAGTGGAAGAGACAGAGGGGGAGAGATAGAGACAAGAGAAAGAGAGCGACCTTTCATCCACTGGTTCACTCCCCAAATTGTTACAATAGCCAGGGCTGGGACAAGCTGAAACCAGGAGCCTGGAACTCAATCCAGACCTCCCACATGGGTGACAGGGACTCAGGTACTCGAGCCATCTTCCAATGCACATTAACATGAAGCTGGGTTGGAAGTGGAGCAGCTAAAACTGACACCAGCACTCAAATAGTGGATGCCAGTGTCACAAGCAGTGGGTTTACTTGCTGTACCAGAATGCCAGTGCCTAACCTCCTTTTTAATAGTCTGTATTCACTTTTTTATTCATCTCTAAATCTCTTAGAAACGTCCTCCTACTCCAAATACTTTTGCACACTATGGATTCAAAGGCCTTTTTTTTTTTTCTGCAAATTTAAGGGAAATTTGTTGGAATTCTGGTTCTCTTTGACATTTCTTTGCCATCCATGGCCATTTCCTCCTCAAAACCCACTGGTTTTCATGAGACTGTTAGTAGGATGATCCTGCTCTTCTCCTTCCCTGAGAGGGTACCTCACCTTTTCCTAGACCCCATATGCTGATTGCCTCCAATATTATGTCCTCAACCTCTCCTATGTCCTTACAGCAGCCCTTGGGGAATTCATTCCCTATCAGGTCTTTAACAAGCAGCTCCCAACAGATTGTTCCCAGTTTCATTCCCTTAACAACAAGGTCTCTCCTAAGCCTCAGTCTGTACTTCAACTGCCTTTAGAACACATCTGAGTTATCCAAACCACAAACTCATCATATCACAAATCTGACTAACATTCTCCATAGAAAAACCTAACATGAGCTTCCAATTTCTCTCAACTAGGATCAAATTCTGGAACCACCCTTGACTCTTCTCTTTTTCATAAAGTCCTGTTAAAAATCTTTAAATTCTATTTCTTAAACTTCTCTCTGCATCATTCCTTTATCGGTTTTGTTGTCAGCACCTCCCTGTCTCCTTCTACTATGTACACTGCTATTAGATAAATCTTCCCTAATCACAGTACACCAATAACGTCAATCATAAACATTTAACGATCATCTACTTTGTACAATAAAGAGCATCATTACATTATCAGATTCTCATAAATGCTGGAGGTAGGTCCTAAAAATCTTAATTTTATTGCAGAGAAGGAAGTAAGTGCTTCAAGAAATTTAATCTTGCTCAAAGAAATACATCATGCTAAGAGCAGACTAAGGATTTACATTATAGTATATATACCAGACACCCACTCCCAGGTACCAAATCATCTGTCCATCAAACACCATCATAAGCTCCCCTTTCTGCTTTCCTCCTTTCCTTCTGTGGCATTTCACTCCCCATCAGTGAAGCCTGGCCTCCCATTATTCCTCTCCAAATAGCTGCAGTTCAATCAAATTCTCGCTCAGTTTTCCCAGCCTTCCCAATTCATTGTCCTCTGTGACTCGTGTTTATACTCCAGCCAATACAACTCTCCTAGCCAGACCCCACCCTCTCTCTAAGACAAATCTCAGAAACCTGCTCCACTGGAAAGCCCTTCCTGTTCCCGAGGTTAAATGAAAGCTTTCCCTCTCCGCCTGTGCAGTGTTACATTTACAACTGCTCAGAAAGTCCTCATCTTATGCTTTCTGCTACTCTTCCCCACCCTTCTCTTATCCTGTAACCAGAAGGTAAATTCCTTAAGGACAATCATTGAATCTTACAGATCTGTGTGCACTCTTGTACCAGAAACCCTGGAAGAACACACTTGACAGTGAATGGAAGTCTTACTCACCTGGATTAAAAGCTAAGGACCCTAAGACTCTGAAACAAATATGTAATGGACCTAGTGCAGGATTTCGTTTAGCCTTGTTTTCATAAAGTAATGTTCTGATCTCTTTAAGATCTCAATTCTAATTCTACTATTTTCAGCACTTCTTTTATTCCAAGAAGGCCCTGCCTCCATGAATAAAGTCACTCCAGTCACAGAGTAAAGGATTGGCACTTTTATTCCAAAGCAGTGATGTCTCTTCACATAAAGCCCACAATAACCTTGAACTCTCTCAATCTGCCATTTCATGTCATTTCAAAGCAATTAGTAAATCAAAGGGAAAGCATTTTTGAAGTGCTTCTCTTTCAGGTTGTTCTTACTTTGATGGCAGTAAGACACCATGATTTTTTTTTTTTACTAGCTATATTGTTACAATACAGTACCACTGTGGAATATAACTGAATATAGTTCAGTTACATCTTCTTGCCACTTAACATCAATTATAATCTCTATAAATAATTCTGAATTATGCATGCAAAGTATATTAAAAATCACTTTCATCCATCTCTTGTTAAAATATTTTTCCAAAGAGTACAGTGCATCATTTACTTGATCAATGTTTTGCCTAAATATAAACATGGGACTTAAGAATACCCCCACAGGGGCTGCCTGCAAACCTGGCATTCCATATGAGCACCAGTTTGTGTCCCAGCTGCTCAACTTCCAATCTAGCTTTCTGTTTGTAGCCTGGGATAGCCTGGGAAAAAGCAGAGGAAGATGCCTAAGTAGTTACACTTCTGCCATCCATCTGGGAGACCCGAATGTTGCTCCTGACATCTGACTTGGGCATGACTCAGCTGATGAGATCATCTGGGGAGTGAACCAGCAGATGGAAGATCTGTGTGTGTGTGTGTGTGTGTCTTTCCCTCTGTAACACTAACTTTCAAATAAAATAAATAAACTTGCAATAAAAATAAATACTCCTCCTATATGAACTTCTCTAGATGTCCTGGTTCTTGAAAAATTAAGAACACACACGTCACTGGCGGCATTTCTGTGTAAACCTGCTGCAGTCAGTGAGCTCAGACTTGAGTGTTAAAATGTTGCTTTAACCTCAGGCTATAGCTGCTTGTATGGATGGTGAACCATTTGGACAACTTCTATTATTACTAGTACCCACTAGTAAGTGGGCTATAAGGATGATAGTGACTTGTTATTAAATGAACAAAATGACCAAACTAATAAATGTTACATTTAATTTTCTTTTTGTAAATGCCTTCCAAAGATTGTCTTCCTTCCATAAAAGTGACTTTCTCTAAAGTATTGCACTATATATTTTCATTTCCTAATGCTATTGAATTTATGAATATGATTCATCACTTCTAATCAATGAAATTGTGTTGTACTTTGGCTAAACAGCAACTAAAGTTTAATTAAGTTTTCAGCCTCTTTAAAAGAGGAATCATCATTCTTACGAGGAAAAGAAAAATTGATCACCTGGGAGATTTTAGGAAATTAAAATTTATGCAACAATTTCACTGGGCATTATTTACTTGATAAGCTTTTCCAACATATCAATGGGAGAGTATTATATTTTTCAAAGTCACAGTTAATATGCAAAAAGGGGAAGCCTCTGCTGTCAAAATATTTGCTGTGCCTAAGTGACTCAGTATCATAAACCATAAAATGAAGAATACCTGTTTCTCAGGACTGTTGTGAGACCCATGAGTAATGGAGTGATCTAGGAGAATGCTTGTGGCCTACAGAGATGTATTAAAACATGAACAGCACCCCTTCATTAAACGTTCTGTAAAAACAGAAGTTTATCAAAGTTAGATTTGTAGGTATATGTTGTCTTTTTTAACTGCTACTTTGAAAGAGATCTTCCTCTGTTCCTTTTTTCTAGAAACATTGAAGAAATACATGGAACTTTGCCTAATCTATATTTTTATCTTAATATTTAAATGTTTGAAGTACCAGTTCCATCAAATGTATATGACAAGCTGCCTACTAGAAGCGTTTTATATTATCTGGAAAGGTAAATTTAAAGGCATGTGATGTAGTAGTCCACTACAACACAGGCATTTGAGTGAGACAGACCTTGGTTCAAATTCTTTCTCCAACACTTGCAACAGTGTGAAATTAGCCCAGTTGTTTAGTGACTTTAAGCAGAGTAAATATCTACCCCGGTGAGATTGTAGTGAAGCTTTCTATTTTTGCTTGGCCCAGCACAGAGTGTAGCTACTATACAATTGTGGGAAACAATGTATTTGTTCCAATACCATATTACCTGTTCTCAAAAACCCCTCTGTAGAATACATGGAGCAGATAGGATAAGATGAAGACTCCTACAGCTGTATCTGTAGCCCCAAACTCTGCCTTTCTCCAAATCTGTGTATTCAACAGTTAAAAGTATCCCAGTGCAAAGAACAGGCCATCAAAGAAGGAGGTGCCTTTCTCTGAAGGGAGGAGAGAACTTCTGCCTTGACTATGGCCTTGTCTAAATATGATCAGAGTTTGTGAACTCAAGAGGCTTCCATAGCCTTGGCACCTCATGACAAGAGCTTCGGTGATTACTGACGCCATAAATAAGAGTGTCAATTGCTGAATCAACAAAAGGAGTCACTGTGCACTTACTCCCCATGTAGGATCTCTGTCCTTAATGTGTTGTACTATGTGAATTAACGGTATAACTAGTACTCAAACAGTACTTTATACTTTCTGTGTCTGTGTGGGTGCAAACTATTGAAATCTTTACATAGTATATACTAAGTTGATCTTCTGTATATAAAGAGAATTAAAAATGAATCTTTATGAAGAATGGGATGGGAGAGGGAGTAGGAGATGGGATGGTTGTGGGTGGGAGGGTGGTTATGGGGAGAAAAACTGCTATAATCCGAAAGTTGTACTTTAGAAATTTATATTTATTAAATAAAAGTTTAAAACAAAGTATACCAGCCGGCGCTGTGGCTTAACAGGCTAATCCTCCACCTTGCGGCGCCGGCACACCAGGTTCTAGTCCCAGTCGGGGCACTGGATTCTATCCCGGTTGCCCCTCTTCCAGGCCAGCTCTCTGCTATGGCCCGGGAAGGCAGTGGAGGATGGCCCAAGTCCTTGGGCCTTCACCCGCATGGGAGACCAGGAGAAGCACCTGGCTCCTGGCTTCGGATCAGCGAGATGCGCCTGCTGCAGCGGGCATTGGAGGGTGAACCAACAGCAAAAAGGAAGACCTTTCTCTCTGTCTCTCTCTCACACTATCCATTCTGCCTGTCAAAAAAAAAAAAAGAAAAGAAAAAAAGAAGTGTACCAACTTAGATATGCTATAAACTCATCAAGTATTACAAGTTAAAGACCAATTCACTGTATTACTTTCACAAAGCCTGCATTTATACCTGTATTCTCTCTTTGTGAATGGCTCCATTATTCCGCCCAGATAATTTAGGAAATCAGTCTTAGGTACACCAAAACTCTTCTGCCAAAAACCAATCAAGCCAGACACCCAGACTTCCCATCTATCTTCCCAATTCCCTTTACTAATTTCCCTCTTAGTCATCCTACTGCCGCATCCTCATTTCAGGTGCTCCCTGTTTCTCCATTGGCTCCCTCCTGGTTCACTAACTCTTTTAAGCACCTGGCTACCATATTAGAAAGAGAGCAATCCATCTTTCTAAAACGCACACTGAATCCTCTGTGATTCGTATCTTGCTAGCTTCACCAGTGTTTCATCTCCTACCACTCTCTTCTACCTCCCACATTCTTTGATCAGACTCTATGGAGCTATTTAGACATTTCCTAATCCATCATGTTAGTCATGCCCCTGTGACTGCACACCTGCCTTCTCTTCCTCAATGGAGAACACTTTCCACCACTTTACTACTTTTCGTCAACTCTATTTGTCATTCAAATTCAACCAAGGGTGTTCTTCATAAGACTTTGCTGACTCCATCAGAGCATTATAACTGCCCCTTGGTCTCCAGGAGCTATCTAATTAGGAATTCTGCAGAACATTTAGTACTTTGTGTCTCTGACTAAACCACATGCCCTCTAGAGGCAGATACACAGGTTTTTTCTTCATCTCTAGCCAAGAGTATGACAAATGCATATTGAATTATTGCTTAAATGAAAGGTTGGAGAGAGGGACAGAAAAATATCATGTACATTTCAATATGGGTGAACCGAGATTCATGAATTTCTCAGAAACTCATGTTATCAATGTTATCTTAGAAAAGGATATTTTCTATATACCTTACTAAGTGAACTATAGAAAACAGAATATTCCTGTTTATAATACTGCTTTTTAAAATATTAACAATTTGGTTATATCACAAAAAAAGACAAAAGAGGAAAAAGACAGCCCAATAAAAAAATCTAAAATACTATTAATAGCTCATTCACATCATTTATCTTCCACAGGAAACAATACCAGTATAAACGCAAATAAATAAATAAATTATAATATATCCAACACTCTATTTAGCAATATAAGGTAATTAGATGGAAAAAAATAGGCACTGTAATACAAAATGAGTTAAAAATGATTCTCAGGGCTGGCGCTGTGGCATTGTGGGTAAAGCTACCACCTGCAGTGCCGTCATCCCATATGGGCACCAGTTCGAGTACCAGCTGCTCCACATCCGATCCAGCTCTCTGCTATGGCCTGAGAAAGCAGAAGATGGCCCTAGTCCTTAGGCCCCTGCACCCACATGGGAGACCTGAAAGAAGCTCCTGGGTCCTGGCTTCAGATCGGTGCAGCTCCCGCCATTGTGGCCAATTGGGGAGTGAACGAGTGGATGGAAGATATGTAACTCTGTGTAACTCTGACTTTCAAATAAATGAATAAATCTTTAAAAAAGAATGATTCTCTTTCACTGTTTTGATTAGCAAGGTTTCGAGTTGAATTTTTTTGGTTATTTTATTTGCACTTGGATAAAACTCCTTAATTCAATATAGGCAAAATGCCAAATATTCAATAATGAAATAAAGCTGAATAGGAAGATAACCCTTAAAACAATAAAGTCTGAAAGTAATACAAAACCTAATCATCAGCATATTTCTCAAGATTATTCCAGATGGTCAGTTCTAAAATACCATAAGTGGGAATAATACTTTCACACTACACAAAAGGTTTCTATTCATTAAATTTAAGAACTGTTACTAGGAGTCTCATTTGTGATCAGTGCACACTCATGAATTTGTCTTTCCCTTCTAATCACTGACATTCTTTTTGTAACAATGAACATGAAGAAATCTTGAGTAAGATCCTTAAAGCCATCTTAGATCTTTTAGCTAACCAAGGAATTGCTTTTCATGAGCTCTTATGCTCGTTTTTTTTTTTCTTCCTCAAAATGGTACCACATTGAAATCTGAACAATCATTTAAATTCATACTTATGCTACTTATTACTAAGGCGATGACATTTCATGCTTTGTACTGTGATGTAAGAATAAATTCTTCTCTAAGTTTTTGATTGCTTCATAGCATAATGGAAAGCAGCCCATCTTAAACGTTACTTCTGTTCATCTGGTTTGTAAGGAGTAGTGAAACTTACAAGGAAGCAATATGATATGCATTTCTTTAGCAAGGAAAATTTCCCTTTCTAACCAAGGGTAAAACTTGGGAAACATGGTCTACCAACCAAATCATTTAAATCATTGTTGTCTTTCCTTGATATCGGAGATGTCACAGCACAGCAAGATACTTTTGACAGCTAACTGAACTGTAAATTAAAATGTTCACCATTCAGATTGTAACCCCAATGGCAATAACACACATACACATATGACACACACACTTTTACACTCATATTCTTAATAGTCAAATATGCATAGGGAACTTTCCAGGTACTCTTCCATTAGTAATTCAGTCACTATAAAATCTAGTGAGAGTTCACATTTGTAGACAATGATATTCAGGCTAATGTGGTCCCACATTCTTTCCTTGTCTCTGTATTACCTTTCCCTACATTCCTTTATTGCTCTCAGACCAGAATCATGTTCAGGCTCATTCCAGAAATCAGTAAACCCCCATCTCTTGAGGATAAAATTGGGGGATAGTTGTGTGTTATAAAGTATCTAGATGATAATTCAATACACTAATTCGAGTTTTTTTCCTGATTGCTATATGGAATCTAAGAACTTTGATTCAAGAATCTTAATTGTGAAGCACATCTGAGAGACTGTCAGGAATCTTGAAATATAATGAAAGTCAGACTGGCCTAACGGGAAATAGGATTTAAGCTAACACATTAATTTACATGAAGATTGTAGAGTAAGACACAAACTCCAATAAATCCACCTCTCAATCATATTTGTCTACAGACAAGATTTTCCTTATATAATCCTATTCCCAGTGATTTCCCCAAGGACAATTAAGGGAGGCTCTAATGAAGTCATCACCTACATCTAACTTGCACTCAAATAATATTCATCTGAAACTAAAGAAATGTCAAACTCATAATAGCATGGGGTTATTTAATATTAAAGGTCTAGAGGACTCCAGTGAGAATTAGACCATGTCAAGATCATAATGTCATTTGGTACTTGATCAACCTTGAGAAGAGAATTTTTCTCTATAATAATCATTAATAGTATTAAAATACCTTATTCTGCATGTTTAAGCCACTTCCTACAGGAGTTTTGGGAACTTAGAAGACTTTGGAGGTAGCTGAGTCCCTGAGGGAAAACGACATCAAGCTAGAAGACCTGAGTTACTTTTATTGAGGTGATAGTGATGGGATAAAAAGGAGTAAGCAGGAGCAAAAGGTCAGTATGCAAGACATCAAAAGACCAGAATTCTAAATATGGCATGGCTACAGACAAAGCACTTCAAACGTTTTGGATATTTACTTCTAACTGTCCAGAAAAAGCAGATTAGGGGCAAGCATTTCACCGAGCAGTCAAGTCGCTGCTTGGGACATCTGCATCCTCTGTCAGAGTGCCTTGTCAAGTGCTGGCTCCTCTGCTTCCAACCTACCTTCCAGTGGATGTGCTTTCTGGAAGGCAGAGGTGCTGGCTTACGTGGCTGGGTCCCTGGCACCCACAATGGAGATTTATATCAAGTTCCAAGCTCCTGGCTTCAGTCTGAGCCAGCAGAAGGCATTTGGGGAGTCTCAGTCTCTCAGTGTCTGTCTGTCTGTCTCTCTCTCTCTAATAAACTGAAAATAATTTTTTTTTAAAAAAAAGGGGGCTATGGCCCAGCAAGTTAAGCTGCTGTCTGCAGTCCTGGTATCCCAAATGGGTACTGGTTTGAGTCCCAGCTGCTATGCTTCCAATGCAGCTCCCTGTTAATGTGCCTGTGTAAACAACCAAAGATGGCCCAAATCCTTGGGCCTCTGCATCCATGCCAGAGACCTGGAAGAAGCTCCTGGCTCCAAGCTTCATGCTGGCTCACCCACAGCCATTGCAGCCATCTGGGAAGTGATTCAGCAGATGGAAGATCCCTCTCCTTCTCCCTCTCCTCCTCCCTCTCCCCTCCCCCTCCCTCTTCTTCTCCCTCTGCCTCTCTTTGTAACTCTTGGCTTTGAAACAAATAAATAAATCTTTATTAAAAAAAATTTAAAAGAGAAGAGATTGTGACTTCCAGCTCCAGCAAATGAAGAAATTCCATTGAAGAAAATCTAGTCGTATATAGAAATTACGCTTAAGGCTTTTAAAAGAATGGGTGAAAGGAAAAATGCCAAATGGCAGGAAAGGAAAAAAATTGAAAGTCAGAGTATCAGCTCTGGACTCTTAGGAATGGCTGAAAGTTAGACTTTTTTTTTTTTTTTTTTTTTTTTGCCATCAAAGGACTTTGTTAAAACCTTGTCTAAAAAAGGATAGAAAAATGCATAATGTTGAGAGTTCTTAGCTGAGAATTTTCTAAGCACCGAGATTAATATTTTTTTTCTTCCACTGATAATATACATACTATGTATAGTGTAAGCATATGATTCACTGAGAGTCTGCCATTATTTATACAGTTTTTAAACATTTTACTAAAAACAATCATACATATTTATGGAGCACAGTGTGACATTTCAATGCATGTATACAATGTGTACTTATTGTAACAGAGTAATCAATGATTCTCCCTCTGACATTACCTTAGGATTGGAGTCTTGAAGCGTCTCTCTTCTAATGCTCATAAAATACGTAATAGATTATTGTAAATTAAATTCAGCTCACTCTGCTGTTTAGCACTAGGAATTATTTCTTCTATCTGATTTGGTACCTGGTGGAATGAGGTGAAAAGGTCATATCAAGATGGCTGCTGAGGTGAAAAGTTCATGCCAAGATGGCCGCTGAGGTGAAAAGGTCATGCCAAGATGGCCACTGACAACAGAAACTGCCTGGCAACAGGCCGTGATTGGATGACTTTGAAAACCACAAGACAACAGAGGAAATCACATGACAACAGAGCCTGACTGATGGCAGGCCATCATTGGATAGTTTCAGAAACTGCCTGGCAACAAAAGCCTGACTGGCAACAGGCTGTGATTGGTTGGGGCATAGACCACCCCTTGACCAGATTGGCTGGTCTTGGCTATATAAGCTGTTGTACCAACTGAAATAAACGAGTCTGCGGGCTGCTTGCCTCAAGCCCGTTTTCACCCGACTCCTGGGGTCTGTGTGTTGACTCCACGCCTCTTACCCCTACCATGTTCCTCCTCTCAGAAACAAATCCACTGCAACATTGTGAGAAATCAACTGCAACAGGAACCCATTATTCACCTTCCATCTCCCCCACCACTCCTAGCCTACAGTAATTACTATTCTGTTTTTAGATTATTTTAAGTGTCCACACCTGAGAGCATGTGGCATTTGTCTATTTCTGACTTATTTCACTCAACATCATAGCCTGTGATCCCATCAACTTTGCTGCAAATTACAGGATTTCATTCTTTTCTATTGCTATATAATATTCCACTGTGCATACATACTGTGTTTTCCTTATCATTCATGGCTGATTCCATGCCCTGGTTATTGTGAGCAGTGCTGCAATAAATATGGTTGAGCAGGTATTTATGGAAATAGTAATTTCACGCCTTTTGGATATATACCCAGAAGGGGGGTTTCTGACTCATATAGTAGAGTTCTATTTCTAGTTTATTAAGGAAGCATACAGTTTTTCACAGTGACTGGGCAGTAGGACAACATACTCCCACAAGGGACACATTATGAGACCTTGGGCACTTAAGGAAGAGAACTGGTCCTGAAAATCTTGTATAAAACCAGGCTCCTCTGAGGGCCACAATCTTAGCTAAGGAGGAATTAAAATATCTTCAAGTTTACAGCCCAGCAAGAAGTCAAGGAAACGGGAAACCGAAAAACCTTTAGAGTGAATTTTCAATTTTAATTTTGTGTTTCTCATGGGTTTGGAGTGCAAATCTGCATTAGCATGTGATGCAGGAAATCTCATGGTCAGAAATTAATAATAGCAATAAAAATGGCCTGAAACAGTGCTACCTCTAAGCCTGCCCATAGCAGCAGCACATGCCAAACTTCTGTGAAGGGACCTTCTTCCACAAGGCACCTAGTATCCCACAGGGAAATTCACTTTTCCCCCGTTAAGAATTCAAATTCACATTTAAAAATTTTAGAATCCAGGGTTGTGCTGTGGTGCAGTAGGTTAAGGCACCACCTGCAACACCAGCATCCTATATGAGCAATGATTCAAGTTCCGCTTGCTACACTTCTGATCCAACTTTTTGCTAACGTACCTGGGAAAGCAGCAGAGGACAGTCCTAGTACTTGGGAGACCCAAATGGAGTTCCTGGCTCCTGGCTTCAGCCTGGTCCAGCCCTAGTCATTATAGCCATTTAGAGTGAACAACAAACAAAAGATCTCTCTCTCTCTCTGTAACTCTACTTTTCAAATATATTTTTTTTTTTAAATTAGAACTAAAAGGAAGCCATTTGCAACAAAGGGCTCAGTAGACCTGGAGATCAAACAATGAGCAATGCCAAGATCTAAAATGTTAGAATTATAATGTAAATAGAACTGTTGTGGGTTTGACTGAGTCCCTCTACAAAAGACACACTCACTCCCAGTAACTCACTGCAGATGAAGGTAGCTAAAATGAGGTCATGTAGGAAGAGTGGGTTCATGATCCAATGTGGTTGCCATTTCTGTAAGGAGGGCAAGTTTGGAAACAGGGAAAAAATCATGTGAACACAAAGGCAGAAATCCAAGGGATGCTTTTACAAGCCAAGAAACAACAAAGATTCCAGCCAGCCATGAGCAGCTTAGAGAGAGGAATAGGAAAGACTCCTCCTCCTCATAGCTCTCGGAGGAGCCAAGCCTGCTGACACCCCATCTCAGACATCTAGCATCCTGAACTGAGATAATAAATGCCTGGTGTTTGAGCCACATGGTTTGTGGCACTTTCCTATAGCAGCCCTAGCAAAGTAATACAGAGACAAGCAGGTGTGCTTAACATGAGTAGAACTGAGGAAAAGTAAAGGAATTGTAAGAACAAAATAAAATTAAAGATAAAGTTCTATTAGGAGAAATACAAATAGTACTAAATAAAATCTCCATGCACAGATAAAACACCATGTCAAACTGAGAAATTAAGAAATATTTCTGTATAATGAAAGATACTACCTAGAATGCTGCATGGAGAGATCAAGAGATTAAAACTTGAAATAAAGAAGAAATGGCACAAAGGATAAAATTATGAGGCTAACATAGAGTCAAGTAAGAGATACAGAAGGAGAAAAACAAACAAAATACAAGATACTACTTGATACAGCAAAAAAACAAGAATTTTCCAGAGCTGATGGAAAATATCTGTTCCCCAGTTCAGGAAACTTTAATAGTTCCCAAGCAGAACAAATAAAGTTAAATTCACACTGTGATATAGAAAAACCACAGGAGATCTAAAAACAGAGCAATAGAAAAGATAAATCACTCTAAAAAGGATAACAATTAGACTGATGGCTGACTTAATAACAGATGAAAGGTGACTGCCTGTCAAAACTCAAGTTCTACATGCAACAGCCTAAAGACTGGTTTTATGGAATAAGAAAATGGAATACGAAGGGGAAGAGCAGAATGAAAGAAGCAGTAAGGAAAGAAGGTATTTAATGCATGTAAATAAATAAAAATTCAAGTACTGCAGTACTGCATAATAATAATTAGATTGAGCCCTATTGGTAATTATATATGATTTGACCTAATATAGTAGTTAACTTTGATGATGTTCACAAACAAATGGATAGGTGTATACAATTGCCAAAACTCACTCAATAAGTGTCCACCTAACATGTCTGCATTTTATTTTATGTAAATTTCAGCCAAAAAGCCGATTTTAATGGAACTTAAACGCTATATAGTAACAAGTTGGATAAAGGGCACTGATTATATTTATGGCATTGTAATATATTTATATGATTAGGGAGGAAGTTGGTATATTCATTAACTTTAGACTGTATTGAGGCACATATACATGTTGAACACTTTAAGGTAATATTGAAAGAATAGAAATAGAGCATACGCCCAGAGAAGAAGAAACTGTATGTTCAAATTTCCTTTGATATGACTTTACAAAAGTAACACGGAAACAGAAATCATGCAAAATTATAAGGAACCACATAGATATTTCAGAAAGCTTTTATTAGAAAGTTAGTTAAAGGAAAACACTAAACAAAAATAATAGACATGCATGCAGACACTCCAGGCTATGTCTACAGGTCAGAATTTGAAGGATAATTTTTCAAGATAATAAAGTAGAATCTCCAAGTGATCTACTATTTCACAATACAAAGAAAATACTGAGATGCAAAAAAGCAGAATACAGGGACAGGTGTGATTGTTAGTATAAAAGAATTTACACCTGCACATAGAGCAAGTTCATAGATAAACAACTACAAGACAGAGAACCTTTGTAAATTTCTAGGTCAGGTTCTTTAATAGAAGACAGACTGTGGTCTGGAGAGGCTAGTAATGCATGCTACACCATTTGCATTCACAAACAATCAGCTACTACCGTATTCTTTCTTCCAAGAGTAATTACATTTTTCACACCGGAGACAAAGATTTATGTAGCACCTTGAAAAATACCTTTAAAAATGTGTTATTCAGAACAATTATTTCAGTTAAGGTAGCTAATTGGGTACTTAAAGTAGTTAGTGTATTTGCATGCTTAATTAACTATAATTTATTTAAAAGTACCATAATATCAAATTACTGTGGAATGCATTTGAGGTTTAATTATTCTTTTTAAAAGTTTTATTTTTATTCGTCTCCTTTGAAGTACAAAGTAAAACTGAAATTTTATTCCATTAAAGGAAAATTATCAAGTAAAACTAAAAACATAAAATGAAAAGAAAATGGGTAGGAGTAAAATGCAAAACTAAATAAAAACAGATCATTAAGCACACATTCAAGGATTACAAGAAAAACAATTTAATCTAAACAAAGATAGTTTTCAAATAAAATACAATCAGAGCAAGGTGACCTACATTCCAGGGAGTGTGTGTTCTGAGCCCCAGCTCCTAACTTCCTGCCTCCTACTGAGCACACTTGGGGAGGCAGCAGGTGAGAACTCACTGAGTCCCTGCCAGCCACAGGGGAGATCTCGATAAAGTGCCAGGATCCCACTTTGGGCCTGGCGTGGAGGTCCCAACTATTGTAGGCAATTTGGGGAGTGATCCAGCAGATGGAAGATCTGTCTCTGTGTGTGTGTCTCTGTCCCTTTCAAGTATAAAGAAAATAACTAAACAAAAATTTTTAAGCCTGGGCTTCAGCAGAAGTCAGCTTGTGAAGAGCCCTGGCAGCTCTGCCAAGAGTTGGATCACTGGAAATGGACCTGCCCTGGAGTCGAAGGATGCCCAGGTCAGAGCCACAGATCTTATTGGCTCTAAGCTGAAAAGCCCTTCACTCAGCCCAACTTCCAAAGTGACCACTGCAGCTGAGGGGATGGTCAAGTAGGGTCAGCAACATTGCAGGCAGAACTGTAAATTTCTTGTTAGAGATGCCACCTGCCTTTACCTGACCAGCTCTCCTCCCAGCCCAGCCAAGTCATGAAAGTCAACAGAGTGCCTTCCCCTAGGAGGTTCACCCCTCCCTTAGGATGTACCCCATGTGAAGAGATAGATAGGTCTGAGCCTCTTAACTTACAAGGCCTAAAGCCCAACAGATTATTATCAAGCCCCTTCTATCAGGTTCTATTTGCCTCTCAATCAGAAAACTTCATTGTAGCTTAGACAGCACCTTTCTTAGCTCCTCTAATAATGACTCTGTCCTTTGTTCTAGACCCTGTCTAGCACACTTGGGCCTCATTCCTTTGTAATCATAACCTCTACTCTACCACCAATGGCTCTACTCCCAACCTGTGTGTACTGATGGTCCTCTTCCCCACTTAATGCTGTATAATTGTTCAAACCTGGTAAATGCCACTCTTAGGATCATTGGTTACTATCCTCACTCTGTCTTTTATGACCTTGTCTAAATATGAGCAGAGTCGGCAAACTTGGAAGGCTTCCATAGCTTTGGCAACTCATGACGAGAGCCTAGGGTGGTTACTGGCGCCATAAACTAGAGTGTCAATTTGTTGGGTCAACAACAGGAGCCACTGTGCACTTGCTCCTCATGTGGGATCTCTGTCCTTAATGTGCTGTACATTGTGATTTAATGCTATAACTAGTACTCCAACAGTATGTTTCACTTTGTGTTTCTATGTGGGTGCAAACTGTTGAAATCTTTATACTAAATTGATCTTCTGTATATAAAGAGAATTGAAAATGAATCTTGATGTGAATGGAAGGGGAGAGGGAGCGGGAGAGGGGAGGGTTGTGGGTGGGAGGGAAGTTATGGGAGGGGGAAGCCATTGTAATCCATAAGCTGTACACTGGAAATTTATATTCATTAAATAAAAGTTTAAAAATTAGAAAAAAAAATTTTTTTGAAAAGTATTGAAAACTTTATGAGACTGGCTAGATTTTTTTTTTTTTTTTTTTTTTTTTTTTTTGGACAGGCAGAGTTAGAGAGAGAGAGACAGAGAAAAAGGCCTTCCCAAATGGCCACTACAGCCAGCGCACTGCGCCGATCCGAAGCCAGGAGCCAGGTGCTTCCTCCTGGTCTCCCACGCGGGTGCAGGCGCCCAAGAACTTGAGCCATCCTGCACTGCCTTCCCGAGCCACAGCAGAGAGCTGGACTGGAAGAGGAGCAACCAGGACAGAATCCAGCACCCCAACAGGGACTAGAACCCAAGGTGTCGGCGCTACAGGCGGAGGATTAGCCTAGTGAGCTGCGGCGCTGGCCCAAGACTGGCTAGATTTTAATATTACTATATTACTCACTTTATTATTTATTTCATTCTGTATTATCATCTGCGCAAATGGGTTTTTATTTCCTTCAAACACTGAAATTATAAACTTCTAATGGACTCTAGTTGATTAAGTGGAAACATATTTCCTGGGAGCCATTTTTAACACCTGATTCGGGGTGGGGAAACTTTTTGCTGCCACGGGGTATGTGGACATTTATAAGATCATTCATGAGCCATACAAAATTATCAACTTGCAAATCAGCCTGCTACAGATTTATTGAATTTCAAGTCCTGCCTACAGACGCCTGGGCACGGCCAGACAAAATGATTTCACTGGCCTTATCCAACCCACAGGGTGGATGTTCTCCGGTCCTGTGACGTGATCTTTAGTCAGTTAACTCAAATGCCCTGTGTACCCACTCCTGGTCTACGGCAGTGCGTACTTATTGCTACGGGTCTAAAGGGAAAGCAACCGGAGGTGACTTCAGCGGTCACTGACACAGAAGAACGTTCTCACGCCACCATATTTGCAGGAAAGGGAAGCTAAAATCTGATTACCCTCCTGTTTATAAACAAATCCTGTACGGAAATGTCCTGTGCATAGTTACTGAGTGTTCCATTCCCATACACTTGATATTTCTGGAATCCGTCCCATTCCCTCACTCTTAACGCTATTCGGGCCCTATTAAGCCTGGCCCTATTAGCTCATATCTGGAGGCAACAGCAGCCTCCTAATTAGTCTCGCCCTCCTGCCTGCCCACTTTCTGCCAACCCGTCTGCCACAAGGCTACCAGAAGGATCCTGAGCACACCTGAGATGGTGCTGAAAACCTTAAGGGCTCCCCAGTGCTTCCAAGTGAAGTCCAAAGTCCTTAAAGTGACATCCAAAAGGCTTACAGATCTGATCCCAGCCTGTTTCTCCTTCTGCAAGTCAACTCTCCATCTGCTCCAAACCGTGCTTTGCCAGAGCCCCTAAACTTGCACTCGCTGCTGTCTCTGCCTAAAAGCCCCTTTCCTTCCATGCTGCGTACTCCTTTCCCACTGGCTCATGCTCCCCCTTCCTTAATTTTTACACTGCCATTTATTTGGGGATAATTATTGGATCCTACCCCATCACGGTGTAATCATTTCATTTTTTTTTTACATTTTCCTCTTTCAGATTATAAACTTTTCAAAGACAAGAACAATGTCTTATTCATCTTTGTTCCCTACCAGAAGTATAATCTGTGAGCAAATGGTAAATACATTATATTTTAAGACTGAATAATTATATACTTCAGTATTTTGTTATAAGACCAAAAAAAAAAAAAAATAACTTCTTCCTCAAACACAAAACCTTTCATGCAAAATTCTGGAATATCCAGGTTTGACTCTTTACACCTTTTCTGAAACTTTGAAAATTCTAAATTATGTATGTATGAATAATATCTCTGAGTTGGAAAAGTAAAAGAAAAATCTAATGTTTAGATGAAGAGCATTTTAATTAAGTTTTCATGAAAACTAAGTGATAACAGGAAACTGCTTCTATAGATAAATTAAATCTTTCACTAACCATTATTAAATTAATGTAAAGCCTTTACTAACAAGGCTATTTGTTTAAGTTTATTATAAAATTTAACAGTTCTGAAAAGAATGTCTTCAAAGTAATGCATAATGAAAACAAAGTAGTGTGAATAGCAGATAACCAGTGTCCAAAGTTTTTTTAAAGATTTATTTATTTGAAAGGCAGAAATACAAAGAGGCAGAGGCAGAGAGAGAGAGAGAGAGGTCTTCCATCCGCTGGTTTACTCTTCAGATGGTCACAATGGCAGGAGCTGCACTGATCCAAAGCCAGGAGCCAGGAGCTTCTTCCAGGTCTCCCAAGCAGGTGCAGGGGCCCAAGGACTTGGACCATCTTCTACTGCTTTCCCAGGCCATAGCAGAGAACTGGATCAGAAGTGGGGCAGCTGGAACTCAAACTGACATCCATATGGGATACCAGCACTGCAGGCGGTGGTTTTACCTGCTATGCCACAGCACCGGCCCCCCAACATTTTAAAATTAAGAAAAGACTAAATATAATTTGACATCAGTTATTCACTGTTTTTGTTTACACTGAGTTGTATGGTTTTATGAGCAAAGTTACACTTTCCAGAAATGTTAGCTACTAACTTAGATAAATGAGATAAGATTTGGAGAGCATTTATTATAAGTCCAACGCTATTTTAATGAGATCGGGCACATTCAGGGTGGTATGGCCGTAGACTTCCAACAGCATTCTAAACATCTTACACACAAACTCGTTTATCCCTCATGACATCTTTCAGGGTAAGTAAAATTATCATCCATTTTGCATATGAGGAAACTGAGGCACTAAAGGGCAAGTGCTGACAGTCATGTAACCAGCAGATGAGCATAGTAACATCTAAAGTCCATGGAAAGCTTCCATACTTTAGCATTAATCTAGATACATTTATAGATACTCTATTCCCTAGTGCTATGCAGAAACACGGAAACATGCATTTGTTCACCTTGTACTCAGCAATAGACTTGCCAGGGTCTGGCTTCAGATGCACTGCTCTCTGCCAGGCTACTCTTAAATTCCAGCAGGTAGGCTGGATCCAGGGTTTCCACTTCATGAAGCTGCTTGGCTGAATGAAGTTCATGTCTGTAGTAGACTGCATCATTGACTAACTCTGCAGCCCTCCCTGGCTTCATGTCCTTTGCCTTGTTATTTTCTGTTCTTTCTATCAAAAGAGTAAATTACTTCCCCATCCCTTGACTTGGTTGGACCATCTGACTTACCTCTGTAACAGAACCAGGCAAAAGTGATGGTATGCCAGTTGGTGTGCTTAATCCCTGCCATCGCCATGGGAAGAACATGCCCAAAATAGAAGAGCCAGCTGGTCCCCGGAGAAGAATGAGACACAGGTTGCAGAGCCACCCAGGAGGGCTCAGCATGGACTAGCCAGCTCCAGCTGGCATTCAAATGAGCACAAGGTGAATAAATGCATGTTTCCATGTTTCTGCATAGCACTAGAGAATAGAGTATCTATAAATGTATTTAGATTAATGCTGAAGTATGGAAACTTTCCATGGACATTAGATGTTACTATACTCGGCTGTATCTTTTTCTTTATCGTCTGTTTTATACAAATGATTCCATGAGGACATATAATTCATAATTTGTGTATGAGGTAGAGCACATAGGAATAATTTACTAGACTCTAAATCTCCAGAGGGCAAGAATTGTGCACTTTTCAACATTTTATTCTCAGCTCTTCAGTGTCCAAAGTAGGAACTCAATAAATAGCTGATGAAAGGCCTACTTTTTTCTTTTGTTCAAACCAATTTTTTCCAGCACTAAGCTGCTATTCAGTGGCAAAATAGGACCTGTAGGACCACATACTGCATCATTATCAGTAGTTCATACCAGAGAACCTATTATGCTAAATCTATTATGAAAATTATATTTCTTTCCTTCAATAATTAAACCCCCAAATAAAACCAACCTCAGGGTTCTAATTTGTCACTGAGAAAGCAACTTGTTCCTAAAACCCTGCAGGACAAATTCTTAATGCAGCCACCAGTTGGAGAAAGCAGACACGCCTCTTAGCTGCTCATCAGGTTAAGAATCTCAACCCTTCAGCCGCAATGACACCTTCCAAACACGAATAAGATCATGGACTATATCTACCAGGTTGTCTCTACTATGATTATATCAAATAGACATTCAGGAAGTGGCATATCCGTGATCACCATTGGCAGTGAGACTGGCCAGGGGGAGAACTGCCCTGCCCAGCTAGGTGAGGTTTGTGGAGGCCCTGTCCTATCTAGACCCCGGCGGTCCAAGAACTCCCTAGCCCTTTCGTTCATGTACCTAGCTTCCAGCCCCAAGAATCACACTCATCTTTAGCCGTTTGGGCCTGTCCTCGGCCTCTGCTTCTGCCTCCTAAAGTTTACCAAGTATCTGTAATTCAGTAAAGGAAATGGATAAGAATTCTCATTTCCTTTCCTTTAATGTTGCCAGCTTCTGCTTCATCTCTGTAAATTTGTTTTCTTCCAGAAAAAGAGAAACTAAATAATCATAAAATGCCTCCCCTGATAAGGGGAGGCCACTAACAAACACTACAGCACATTTCCTGGTGATGGTTTGCAGTTCAAATGTTTAATTACCTGCCCCAACAACCCTATACACACACTACAGGCCAATGAATCTCTACAAGTACTCTGTATCACATAAGTGATGTGAGCTGCCCTGGCCAAGCAACGAGAAAATGGACACAGTTTCAGTTCACTTTATTTCCTGCCCTAAACCTGCTGAAGTATCATATATAAGAGTTTACAAACTACATAGGAGATGTGTACTTTATGTGTTTGTGACTGATCTGTGTTGTCTTTTCCCAAGTTGAAGATTCTGCCTTTTAAGGTAACTCACATGACAAGTGAAGGTGAAGACTGGCTGTCATCCATAAAGCCTATAAAATCACTAAGAAATTAGTTACTCAAATTGCTTCCAAATATCAATATTTTCCATCACATTATTCAATTGTTTACTAATAAGGTCATATCTCAGGATAAATATTCAGCATAATGTAATGTATTTTAAAGTGTGATCAAAGAATAAAGTATAAAACATCAGTTTGTGGATTCCTGTTTTTCACTGTGTATCACACATACAACCCTTTAAGATATATTCAATTATGTACACTTACTTATATAGTAAGCATTTGTAAAGTGCTTGAACATTTTAAAAGTAAGCATGGATGAACTATCAAGGAGAATTTACAAGATGCTAAGAAACAATATTTTTTCCTAGGTAAACAATGTAAGCATCTAGTTTTCATTAAAAGTTTCAAATAGTCATCCATAATAGGGGGATTTCCTAGTTTCCATCCTAAAGGAGACTGTCATTTCAGTGAGAACAACTTGTAGAACTGATCTACCATATGTTGAATAAGAATTGTGTTGACAGGCATGGAGCCTGGTGGTTAAGGAGTCAGTTAAGTCACTCACCCCCTATATCGCTGTACCTGGCATGGATACCAGTTAATGTAGACCCTGTAAAGCAGTGATGATGACTCAAGTACTTGGGTTCTTGCCATCCAAGTTGCACTCTCAACTCCTAGCTTGCTTAGCTTAGCCAGATGGAAGAACTATTTGTGGGTAAGATTGATGATTTTTCAAAAAGCCCAGTTCAGAAAGAATCCTACACCTTAAAACAGGCCCTCTTCCCCCAGGAATTCTGAGGCCTGGAATGGAATCATCAGAAACACCCTGACTCCAAGAGATTTAGAAATGAATGCGTTCAGGGCTGGCGCTGTGGTGTTGTGGGTTAAGCTTCCACCTGCAGCAGCATCAGACATGGACCCCAATTCCTGGCTGCTCCTCTTCCAATCCAGCTTTTTTCTTATGGCCTGGGAAAGCAGTGGAAGATGGCCCAAGTGCTTGAGACCCTGTACTCCTATGGGAGACCCGGAGGAGACTCCTGGCTTCTGGCTTCAGATTGGCCCTATTCCAGCCATTGTGGCCATCTGGGGAGGGAACTGGCTGGTTGAAGATCTCTCTCTGTTTAACTCTGCCTTTCAAATAAATAAATAATTTTTTTTATTTAAAAAGAAGGATGTATTCTTTGAGAATCGCAGCTCTCTTATTCCATTTAAGGAACATCAGTAACACTGAAGAAGAGAAGGAAATGATATACATAACAAGTGCAGCAAAATGCTGATCTTTCCCTGACCACTGCCTCCTCATTGCAAGGGGCAGAGGAGAGGAGAGACACTAGAGAGAATTATTTTGTATAATTTGTAGGACTGCAAACTGGATTTGATCCTTTTAACAGGGAGTGTTACACCTGCCCAGTTAACATCCCATAGATGTCCATAGATGTCATAGGGGTGAAAGGTGATAGCTGTTCCTCTCTTGTTCCAAGGTCCATGGCTGACACCCATTTAACAAAAGATTCATGAGAAAAAAGCCTCACAAATGTATTTAATGAAGTTTTACAGGACTCAGTAGCTCTCAAAATGGTGGCCTAAAGATCACAAAGTGTGTGTTTTTATGCGAAGACTGAACAAAAATTTAGAGAGGCGTGGAGAAACATGGCTGGACCCGAAGGGTATAAGCTAACAGTATTAGATGAGGGGAGTGGACCCTAACAAGAACTGTTTGTTCACATTCTTTTCTGGGTCTCTGTATGATGTTGCTCTTTCCAGGTTTTGGGCAAAACTTCTGTCGTGTGAGGACATTCAGGGGAAATGGAGGGAGTCAGACACCTTGCTAAGTTTTATGGCTTCTTTGGGGGAGAGAAATTCTAAGAAGGTAGGAAAAGCTCAGAAAGACCTTGCTTCTGAGGACCTTCCAATCTTTTTTCATTCAAAACATTTAGCATTCCATGGCCCACGCTTCCTGCAGCATGTCCACAACCATTCCCAACTGTGTTTCTCAAATCCTTCATCTGAAATTGAACGCTCCATTATCAAATGTCTAATAAGCTTAAAACTCAGTATTTATGCCCGGCGTTGAGGCTCACTAGGCTAATCCTCCGCCTGCAGCGCCGGCACCCCGGGTTCTAGTCCCGGTTGGGGCACCGGATTCTGTCCCGGTTGCTCCTCTTCCAGTCTGGCTCTCTGCTGTGGCCCGGGAAGGCAGTGGAAGATGGCCCATGTGCTTGGGCCCTGCACCCCATGGGAGACCAGGAGAAGCACCTGGCTCCTGGCTTCGGATCAGCACAGCGCGCTGGCTGCAACGCACCAGCCGTAGCAGCCACTTGGGGGGGTGAACCGACGGAAAAAGGAAGACCTTTCTCTCTCTCTCTCTCTCTCTCTCTGCTTAACTCTGCCTGTCAAAAAAAAAAAAAAAAAAAACCTCAATATTTTGTCTCTCCCCGCTTTTTCCTCCTGTATCTTCACTGTAAAGTGCCTCTCTCTTCTGGATTCCACCACCTTGTTCTCAAGAGAGGCAAATAGGAGCCATCCCAGATTCATTGATCATCATAGAAAGGCAAACTAAAACTATCAGGATGTGAAGACACTGGTGAGTTAACCCGCCGCCTGGGACACTGGCATCCCCTATGGGAGTGCCTGGAGTAGAGTCTTGGCAATTCCGCACTTCCCATCCAGCTTCCTGTTAATGTTCCTGGGAGGCAGCAGATGACAGCCCAAGTACTTGGGTTTCTGTTACCCAGGAGAGAGACCTGAATGGAGTTCCAGGCTCCTGGCTTCAGCTTAGCCAAGCCCTGGCTGTTGCATGCATTTAAGGAATGAATCAGTGGCAAGATCTGTTTGTTTGATTGATTGATTTTGGCTTCTCTTTTCTTTCTTCCTTTATCTGGTGTGCTTTCTCTCTCCCTTTTAAATAAATACTCTTTAGAAAAAAAAAAAAAACGCTGACTATAACACTGTAACAGCTAATTATACTTGTACTACTGTAAAGAAAATGTGGAACCCTTATACATTGCTGGTCGGAATGTAAAATGGCACAACCACTTTGGAAAATTGTTTTTGCAATTGCTTATAAAGTGAAGCATATACTTACTCTGTGACCCAACAATTCCACTTCTAGTTCTACATCCAGATGAAACGGAACTGTTGATACATGAAGAAACTTATGCCAGGGCATTCTCAAGTAATTATACTCCTAATAGCCAAACTTAGAAATGCCCACACACCCATCAAAAGGATAGTTTTAAAAATATCTAATTTGTGTTATATTTCCACAACCAAATACTCAGTAAAAATAAAATTTGTACACGCAAAACAACACTGATGAATCTCAAAGGCATGATAATGAGCAAAGAAAGTTACACAAGAAATATAACGATTCTACTATATAAAGGTCAAGTATACACAAAAATTTTCTATGGTAATAAAAATGAGAAAAGTATTTATTTTCCTTTTGAGAATAGGGTATTTATATTCAGAGGGGTACATTCTGGGTGATGGACATATTTTATATCTTGATAATGATGTGGGTTTGATGGAGGTATTTTCAAAACTCATGGAAGGGTCCACTTAAGATATGCACACTTCACAAACTGTGTATTTTACTTCAAAAATACTATTAAACATTAATGGTAGATAAAGGAATTTAGAGGTTAGGATGCCACTTGGGATGCCCACATCCCATATCAAATGTACCTCTGTTCAAATTCTTCTAAACAAAATTCCAGCTTCCTGCTAATGTGTACTCTTGGGAGGCAGCAGGTGATGGTCTAACTACTTGGGTCCCTGTAACCCACATGGGAGACCTGAATAGTGCTCCTGGGCCCTGGCTTCAGTTTGGCCCAGCCTTGGTTGTCTCTGCCTGTAAAAAACAAATAAATAATTTTTTAAAAATAATAGCAGAAGTTATTTCCATTGCTCTTACAAAATACACAATAGTAGAGGAAAGAAAATAGTAAGCTATGCCTATTGTTATACATAGAAAATGATTTTTTTCCACATCTAGGAGACATCAATTGGAAAATAGGAACTCACTAATGCTATTTGCATATTGTGTATCAAGCACTTTATTCATGCTTCTTTAGGACAGATAATATTTACCAACCTAAAGTTATTTTTCTTCAGTTGTCCTTGAAAGCTTTCTATTTTTAACTTCAGTTTTCTAAGTTCACCAGGGTCCATTAGAGACAGATTGAAGAAGCAGAAAAAAATAAAGCACCAGGTATAGGCAAGAATATAAAAATCACTGACATTCTATTATTTTTTCCCTGAAACTAACATGACTTTCAATAGTACTGGATGTCAAACAATCTTCTGGCCATCAAACATGCAGTTCCGAATCCTTAGAAATTAGAAATAGCAAGCACAGGATTGACTAATTGCAGTAGCAGCCCCTTGGGATATAAATATCCCTCAGAGGAACCTGAAATGAGGCTGGTTCCTCCTGCGTTCCCTCCAGATAGATGGAGATTCAGCTGCAGTGAAATGAGAGTCTGAGTTAATGAAGAGTTGTCAGTGTTGGAAAATGTTGAGTTTGTGTTTGCAGTTGACTGAATCTGGGCATATTGCAAGCCAATCTGTACGAAAGCCAAGCACAAACAAAAAATACCTGGTAATTAGTGATGTCCAGCTCGACTTGGATCACACCCCAAGCCTTGTCACCACTTGTCATTCATTGGAAAAACCATTAAGACCGTAAGAGCTGCTTTATTACACTTGTATTTGTTCAGTACATGTACTATCACCTCTCTCCATTGCAATCTCTGCTATAGCATTGCATATCATTTACTTAAAAAAAAAAAAAAAACGAATTTTTATGCTCCAAACAGACTATAGTCAGGAGCCTTTTTTTTTTAAATTTCTTGAACCAAAATTTTTCTTTTGACCTTAACAGGTGCTCACTTACATAAAAGGAAGTAGGACATATTTAAAATCCAAAAATATAATTCTAGGTCACCACAGAAGAACTACTTGGGTCCAGCCCAGAGTGCATGACACAATGATTTGAAAGCCCCTCAAAGTACCCAGAGCTGTAGATTTTCATGCACATGAGCTGTAAATATCTTGTCATATGGACCAGAAACAGAAACACTTCCCCAGGGAAATCTATGAAGTATTAGATACATAAAGACTTAAAGTTGCCTCTTAGGCATAAATGTAATGTAAGGATCTCTTGCCAAAATGACATTGCCTTTAAAACTTTCTTTCCCTTTTGTCTGAAAGGGAGGTTTTTTTCTACTTACTGTATACTTCGCTGATGGCGAAGTGAATCTAGCTATGAGATTATTATTTAAGTTCTTATTTTGGCTATGCTATTACAGAAAAATGTTAGCCATCTCTTTTTAAGGTCTAAAGATTAAAAGAAAGTTTTAAAGTGAGAATATAATTTTCCTCATGGGCATTGTCTACCTTAGAAAAACTACTACAGAACGTGCCTATGACTATAGACTTGTAGTTCAGGCCACCGAAGTTTAGAGATGGGAAACGGGCACTCCCTTGACTTGCATCCTCTGGTCTGCTTTAACACAAACCAGGAGGAAAGGAAAGCTAGGCATCAGAAGCAATGGATGGCAGGCCTATTAATGGCTGATCTGTACAGTGATCTGCCCTCAAGGAGACCCAACAGGCCAGTCCACTGCAGTGGCTTTCAATGTGGTTAGCCTGGGCTTCAGCAGAAGTCAGCTTGTGAAGAGCCCTGGCAGCTCTGCCAAGAGTTGGATCACTGGAAATGGACCTGCCCTGGAGTCGAAGGATGCCCAGGTCAGAGCCACAGATCTTATTGGCTCTAAGCTGAAAAGCCCTTCACTCAGCCCAACTTCCAAAGTGACCACTGCAGCTGAGGGGATGGTCAAGTAGGGTCAGCAACATTGCAGGCAGAACTGTAAATTTCTTGTTAGAGATGCCACCTGCCTTTACCTGGCCAGCTCTCCTCCCAGCCCAGCCAAGTCATGAAAGTCAACAGAGTGCCTTCCCCTAGGAAGTTCACACCTCCCTTAGGATGTGCCCCATGTGGGGAGATAGATAGGTCTGGGCCTCTTAACTTACAAGGCCTAAAGCCCACCAGATTATTATCAAGCCCCTTCTATCAGGTTCTATTTGCCTCTCAATCAGAAAACTTAATTGTAGCTTAGACAGCACCTTTCTTAGCACATCTAATAATGACTCTGTCCTTTTTTCTAGACCCTATCTAGCGCACTTGGGCCTCATTCCTTTGTAATCATAACCTCTACTCTACCACCAATGGCTCTACTCCCAACCTGTGTGAAATGATGGTCCTCTTCCCCACTTAATGCTGTATAATTGTTCAAACCTGGTAAATGCCACTCTTAGGATCATTGGTTACTATCCTCACTCTGTCTTTTATGACCTTGTCTAAATATGATCAGAGTCGGCAAACTTGGAAGGCCTCCATAGCCTTGGCAACTCATGACGAGAGCCTAGGGTGGTTACTGGCGCCATAAACTAGAGTGTCAATTTGTTGGGTCAACAACAAGAGCCACTGTGCACTTGCTCCTCATGTGGGATCTCTGTCCTTAATGTGCTGTACATTTTGATTTAATGCTATAACTAGTACTCCAACAGTATGTTTCACTTTGTGTTTCTATGTGGGTGCAAACTGTTGAAATCTTTATACTAAATTGATCTTCTGTATATAAAGAGAATTGAAAATGAATCTTGATGTGAATGGAAGGGGAGAGGGAGCGGGAGAGGGGAGGGTTGCGGGTGGGAGGGAAGTTGTGGGAGGGGGAAGCCATTGTAATCCATAAGCTGTACACTGGAAATTTATATTCATTAAATAAAAGTTAAAAAAAAAATAAAGTTGCCTCTTGTAAGTTCAGGTCAGGGTTTGCTACAAAATGAGTCAAATACTCAACAAAACTCTGTACTTTGCAAGGCTTTTTCAATAAGCCAAGCTAGGCATTTGCTTGTATTTGGCTTTCCTTACAGACTGGCTTTCACTGTTAACTCCTCATTAACTCTGATCATTCTCTTGCAGCTGAATCCTGCTATATCTGGAGGCAGTACATGAAAAACTAGCCTTGTTTCAGGTCCTACTAAAGCTGTGAAATTCCATTTATGTGGTCTGAGGAAATACAAGAAAAGCATTAAAACTCACACAGAGGTTTCCAAATATATTTACACTACAATATATTTCATCATGGCAAATAGTCTGTTTGCTAATACTCTCTCAGCATCTCTTCCTTCCACAAGAAAAAAAGAGGAAGGAAGGAAGGAAGGAAGGAAGGAAGGAAGGAAGGAAGGAAGGAAGAAAAAAGGAAAGGAAAGGAAAGGAAAGGAAAGAAAAGAAAAGAAAAGAAAAGAAAAGAAAAGAAAAGAAAAGAAAAGAAAAGAAAAGAAAAGAGAAAAGAAGTTTCTCTCAAAGGAAGAATGGACTATTATTCCTGAGAGGCCAGAATGGCTATACTTACCTTCTCATGCATTCATTCATCAAAATTTTATTGAGCACTTTATACGTCAGAAACTGCTAGCCCCTAGGGATACTACTGCAAGCAAGGCAGACAAACACTCTGTGCTCAACAAAGCTTACAGTCTGGAGAGGAGGCAGAGTGAAGACGAATGGATGGAAAAGAACAGCAAGTAGGTAATTACGGAAAGTGCTAGGAATGAAAGTCATACACAGGCTGATGATGCAATGGAGAAAGATGAGAAAGGACGGTGCACTTTCAATAAAGTGAACAAATGTGAAGAACAAAAGAGAGAAAAATGAACCACACCTGCACTCAAGCCTTCCAAAGAGAGGGAACTGCAAGTGAAAAGGCTGCGGTGTGAAAGAGCTCGGTGGATTTAAAAACCAGAAAGAATGGTTGTGCACCTGTACAGCAGTGAAGCAGACACACAGAATGAAAGGACGAAACCAACAAGGTGAGCAGGAGTCGGATCATGGCCTGGTAGACAATATACTGTAGGTGTCAGAAAAACCAGCATGAGACTTCCATATATCAAGATATATTTTTAGTCACTCTGATTTCTATGTTGATGTTAGATTACTAGATGTGAAGAATAAAAGGAAGAAAACAGTGCTAGCAGGCTGTTGCAGCAATTCAGTGGGAAGGTGGGGATGGTGTTTTAGGTACAGTGGGATGGTATGGTGCTGACATGGAGGGGGAAGTGGGAAAAGAAAGGATGTGAACTGGATGAGGGTGAAAAGGATAAAGAAAAATTGGTAGACTCCGGTTTTTGGATAAGGCACTCCAAAAAGTAATGTGATCTAGAGACCAAACGTCAGTGACCCATGAGCAAACAGCATGCAAAGCCATAGATGGGATGAGATGACACATGGAGAGAGAACAGGGAAAGGGACTGGACAATGTCCATGGCATTTAGCATTTCAGTGGAGAAAAAAGAGCTAGAAAAGAGTTAACTACAACAGAATATACAAGAGAGATAGGAGAAAATACAGAAGTATTTTTTTTTATTATTTAATGAATATAAATTTCCAGTGTACAGCTTATGGATTACAATGGCTTCCTCCCCCCAATAACTTCCCTCCCACCCGCAACCCTCCCCTCTCCCGCTCCCTCTCCCCTTCCATTTGCATCAAGATTCATTTTCAATTCTCTTTATATACAGAAGATCAATTTAGTATAAAGATTTCAACAGTTTGCACCCACATAGAAACACAAAGTGAAACATACTGTTTGAGTACTAGTTATAGCATTAAATCACAATGTACAGCACATTAAGGACAGAGATCCCACATGAGGAGCAAGTGCACAGTGGCTCCTGTTGTTGACCCAACAAATTGACACTCTAGTTTATGGCGCCAGTAACCATCCTAGGCTGTCGTCATGAGTTGCCAAGGCTATGGAAGCCTTCCAAGTTTGCCGACTCTGCTCATATTTAGACAAGGTCATAAAAGACAGAGTGAGGATAGTAACCAATGATCCTAAGAGTGGCATTTACCAGGTTTGAACAATTATACAGCATTAAGTGGGGAAGAGGACCATCAGTACACACATGTTGGGAGTAGAGCCATTGGTGGTAGAGTAGAGGTTATGATTACAAAGGAATGAGGCCCAAGTGCACTAGACAGGGCCTAGAACAAAGGACAGAGTCATTATTAGAGGAGCTAAGAAAGGTGCTGTCTAAGCTACAATTAAGTTTTCTGATTGAGAGGCAAATAGAACCTGATAGAAGGGGCTTGATAATAATCTGGTGGGCTTTAGGCCTTGTAAATTCAGAGGCCCAGACCTATCTATCTCTTCACATGGGGTATATCCTAAGGGAGGTGTGAACCTCCTAGGGGAAGGCACTCTGTTGACTTTCATTACTTGGCTGGCCTGGGAGGAGAGCTGGCCAGGTCAAGGCAGGGGGCATCTCTAACAAGAAATTTACAGTTCTGCCTGCAATGTTGCTGACCCTACTTGACCATCCCCTCAGCTGCAGTGGTCACTTTGGAAGTTGGGCTGAGTGAAGGGCTTTTCAGCTTAGAGCCAATAAGATCTGTGGCTCTGACCTGGGCATCCTTCGACTCCAGGGCAGGTCCATTACCAGTGATCCAACTCTTGGCAGAGCTGCCAGGGCTCTTCACAAGCTGACTTCTGCTGAAGCCCAGGCTTACCACATTGAAAGCCACTGCAGTGGACTGGCCTGTTGGGTCTCCTTGAGGGCAGATCACTGTACAGATCAGCCATTAATAGGCCTGCCACCCATTGCTTCTGATGCCGAGCTTTCTTTTCCTCCTGGTTTGTGTTAAAGCAGACCAGAGGATGCAAGTCAAGGGAGTGCCCGTTTCCCATCTCTAATCTTCGGTGGCCTGAACTACAAGTCTATAGTCACAGGCATGTTCTGTAGTAGTTTTTCTAAGGTAGACAATGCCCATGAGGAAAATTATGTTCTCACTTTAAAACTTTCTTTCCCTTTGGTCTGAAAGGGAGGTTTTTTCTACTTACTGTATACTTCGCTGATGGCGAAGTGAATCTAGCTATGAGATTATTATTTGAGTTCTTATTTTGGCTATGCTATTGCAGAAAAATGTTAGCCATCTCTTTTATAAGGTCTAAAGATTAAATTGTGCATCCTACAGATTCCTTCATAATAGAATTAGTTTCCTACCTTGAAGAGAATAGAGAAATGAAAGAACAAGTTGGGCTTAGAATAGAGAAATGAGGGAGCAAGTCCTAGATCGCTTGCTGACAATAGCAATATCACATGAATACTTAGCAAACCGTTTCAACCATTAGATAACAACTTAAGAAAACATTTACCAGAAGGTCCAATGCCTTCTATAAATTTTAAGAATCATGTATTTGAAAACACCTCTTAAATATCTAACATGGTGTAGTTTGTTTAGCCAGTAAACTTAAGCACAACCATCTAAAATGTTTTTAGTTTCTTTCTACCAACAAGTCTAAAACATATGATACACAGATTCAGGTCCCACAAATTAAAATGTATCTTTGATTGATTTTAGCAGCTTAAATTTATGGACAATCTTATCTATAAGCCATTTAAAATAAAACTCTTAATAAAATTTCCCCATGTGGACATACAATATGTACACACATATAATATAGCATAATAGACCAATACATCAATTTTAATAATAGCTTTTAAAATCTTTAACTCTTTTTGTAGATTGCCAATTGATTTGAATTGCTTTTTCTTTTTAGTAACCTCAGTTAACCATACTTTCTCTCAGTTGGTACTGTTAATACATTATTGGCTTCATCTGTTTACAGAGCCATCCCAAAGTACTGAATACAATAAAAGTGGCTGGAAAAAGTCCATAGGAACCTATAGGAGGACAGCTAAACACAGAACCAACAACGCTTTAGTTTTATGAGCAGCAGATATTCAAATTTTTGAAAAAAGCACATATTTAAATAACCCATTGCTCTTAATAAAAATTCAGCTGTTTTTGAACAATTAGAATTTAACAGACATCAAGAGAACATAATAGATTACTTTAACACATTGCTTTAACAGAGCATCAGAGTTTAATTCTATGTCAAAGAGAAATTGAGCTTCCTGTGATCTTTTGCTATGAGGTTTCCTTCCTTTACCTTCTTTCATATTGGTGACCGTGTTTCTGTGTTTCTGTGTGTAACACATCTTTAAGCATCTTTTGCAGGGCAGGATGAGTGGCAACAAATTCTTTCAGTTTCTGTTTGCTGTGAAAAGTCTTAATTTCACCTTCATTCACAAATGAGAGCTTTGCAGGATATAGTATTCTGGGCTGGCAGTTTTTCTCTCTTAGTACCTGGGCTATGTCTCGCCATTCCCTTCTAGCTTGTAGGGTTTCTGATGAGAAGTCTGCTGTGAGTCTAATTGGAGATCCTCTAAGAGTGATCCGACGTTTCTCTCTTGCACCTTTTAGGATCTTTTCTTTATGTTTCACTGTGGTGAGTTTGATTACAACATGTCGTGGTGAGGATCTCTTTTGGTCATGTTTATTAGGGGTTC
Source organism: Lepus europaeus (assembly GCF_033115175.1). Classification (NCBI taxonomy): domain Eukaryota; kingdom Metazoa; phylum Chordata; class Mammalia; order Lagomorpha; family Leporidae; genus Lepus; species Lepus europaeus. Next base: position 51,404,393 of record NC_084827.1, read on the forward strand.
TATAAGCTTCCTGTACTAAGATGCCTCTGTCCTTCTCCAAACCTGGGAAATTTTCTGCTAGTATCTCACTGAAAATGCCTTCTAATCCTTTCTCCCTCTCCATGCCTTCAGGAACTCCTAGAACCCGAATGTTGGGTTTTTTAATAGTATCCTGTAAATTCCTGACAATATTTTTTAGATTTCTAATTTCTTCTTCTTTTCTTTGGTTTGCCTGTTTCCTTTCCTGTTCTCTGTCTTCTAAGTCTGATATTCTCTCTTCTGCTTCGCCCATTCTGTTTTTAAGGCTCTCTAATGTGTTTGTCATTTGATCTATTGAACTCTTCATTTCATTATGATTTCTAGTCACTATCAGAGTTTCTTGTTCCACTAGTTGTTTCATTTCATTTTGATTCCTCCTTAATATTTCACTTTCACGAGAGAGATTTTCTATCTTGTCCATGAAGGATTTCTGTAGTTCAAGAATTTGTTTTTGAGAACTTCTTAATGTTCTTATCAATTTTTTGAGATCTGCTTCTTGCATTTCTTCGATCTTATCATCTTCATAATCTTGAATTGGGGTGTCTTTTTCATTTGGGGGCGTCATAGTTTCTTCCTTGTTCTTGTTAGCTTGGTTTTTGCGTTTGTTGTTTGGCATGTTGGAGATATTTGGTTTCTTCACTGTGGTGTTTTTTCTTGTTACACTATGGCTCTATATTAAGTGGACTGTCTGCTTTCAGTGGAGCCTTAGAGGCTTGAGATGAGTGTGGACTGAGAGCTGTGTTTGGTTCCTCAGGGTTGAGGGTGTGTCAAAGATGACACTCCCAGGTTAGGTGTGGTAAATCTCTCTTTCTTTTTTTGATTTAAAAGGGAAGTAATTCCGCACAGCTGAACGTAATTGGAGGTAGTTAGCAGGCAAATGATATACCCACAGGAGCCAGAGATCGGAAGCTCTTTCCCAAGGACCACACAGGGAATCTCTGGTGCCCTCAGTGTGGGCTCCAATTCTCCTGCAGTCTCCCACTGGGTTGCCAAGTTAGATGCTAATCTCCTGTTATTTCACCCCTCCCCACAGAGTCAGGTTTTTCTGCTAGGCTCAGGGCTGGTGCAGACCTGAGGTCGCCCTGCTTATGACGTATGTCCAAAATGGCGCCTGCTCTGTCTTGCTCGCCTGTGAGAGGTGAGCGGAGAGAGAGAAACTTGTGTCCGTATCAGTCACTTTTTTTATTTTTTTTTTCTCTCTCTTCTAGTTAGCCTGGTGAACTTTTCCCCGCGGAGTTTCAAGCCTCGTTCCCTCTAGCCTCCTCTTTCCGCTTGCCTGCTGGTATCTCGGGCTATGGAGGTTCGGCTCACCTCGCGTTCCAGCGCTGGTGCGTTGAGTCTGCTGCTGGTGTCCCGAACTTGGGCTCCCACGCTCTCCACGCAGGTCCACTGTGAATCACTAGTTCCGGAAGAGTTTCCTCTGCTGTTTCATCCCCTACTCTTCCTTGACACTGCAGTATCTCCACTTATATTAAACTTTCTCTCCCCCCGGACTAAGTGTGCTTCCTGCCTATTCCGCCATCTTGCCGCCTCTCAGAAAATACAGAAGTATTATCATACAAGTCAAGAGAGAAAAGTATCTCAAAAAGACAGTATTGTGGAGGTGGGCATTTGGCCTAGCAATGAAGACACTGGACGCTTGCATTCCTGACCAGAGCACCTGGATCTGAGTCCTGGCATCTTCTAATGCAGACTCTGCAAGGTAGTGGTGATGGCTCAAGGCAGTTGGGTGCCTGCCATCCATACAGGATATCTGGATTGAGTTCCTGACTCCTAGCTCCAGCTTGGCCCAGCCCTGCCTGTTGCGGGGAGCGGGGGAGTGAACTAGCAGATAGGAAAGAGTCTCTCTATCTCTTTCTCTCCCCCCCCTCCCTCTCATAAATAGCATAAATAATTTTTTAAAAAATAAGGGAATGGAAAGATATGAACCAAAGGGTGTTTATTAGGTTTGATATTATAAACATTATTCATGCAATAAATCAGTCCTAACATTGCATATATACTGACACTAGACCCACAATTTCAATAAAACCTCTTTTATGCGTCTCTTTCTTTCCCCCTCTGCATCTAAGCCTTCTTCAGAGCACTGGCCATACAAATGCAAGCAAGTCCCACTTCTAAATGAACAGGAGAAGGTATGCGAGTGAATGGATGTCTGTCCTGACTTTTAATACCCAACATCACACACCCTTGTTGAGATGAACTCATCCAGGCCCTGACCTAGGGCTTAAAATAGATCAAAGTTGGGACCCACAGAATTTAGAGCAAAAGAATGAAATCTTGAGGCCAGAGAGATAAGCAAACTAAAAGTAAAACAAACCACTAATATTAACCGGCTGGGAGGAGAGAGAGAGAGGATCACGCATCTGAACAGGAGAACACAGTGATCAAATCAAACAGCTGAATCCAGGAAACAGCTGAGCAATTTCTTAGGTGTTGATCAGTCAGTCTTCAAGGTAGCAGAATCTTTGCTTAACTTTGGGGTCAAGTACATGTACATAGGCAGGAACCCTGCAACCAAGGTGTTTCTGATGTCCCTCGCATCCTTCCCGGTCCCAATCTTACTGGAACCATATCCTTTACTAGGAATCCCTTCTCCTTCCCCAATCCCAAGACAAACCGAGGAAGGAAGGATTGCTGCCCCCATCTGAACACCAAGCTCCTTCCATTTCAGGTGCCAAGGCCTGTTCTCAGGTAACTGTCCCCCAGAGCCATTTCAGCATGAAAACCTTAATCAAAATTACAATTCAAAGATGTCCAACTGTACTCCCATCAGAAATAGATGGATGGCCACTAGAAAGGTTTTGATTTTCTAAACTAATTCTGGAACTGAAGATAGAAGCTGGATATCTTAAAGCAGACTTAATAGAAAGCATTATTTCAGGTTCCCAAATTTTTACATGCACAAATCACATATTGTTTTCTCAAGTAGAATTTATTTCCCTAAACTCAGAATAATGTATAACACAGTAGAACTCAGCCTTCAGTCTCATCCAATATTATCCACTCACTGACCCAGTTACAAGCAATGCCACTCTGCGTCTCCAGAGCAGACGGCTGGCATAAGGTGGTGCTGATAATCCAGGCTTTGTTTACTCTCCACAAAAATGAATTTAAACAATGTGTGCTTGATTAAGTAAATTCTGTGATACATGGAGTTTAGTTCAGATATATATAAATAATAGTAAACAAAATGTTTAATAGAAAATTTCTTGGGAGGGGGAGTTATTTCTCCTGCTGCACTTGCACATGAAACACACACATGCCACGCTTTCCCCAAATGATGTTTCTTTTTCTTTGTTTTACATTATGCATACAGAGTCTTAGTTTCCCCAAATGAAAATCCTCACAAAGAGAAAATGAAGATGACGCCAAGTCAATGCCATGTTCTCTCAGAACCTCTTTGTCATCAGTCCTTGATTTTTAGGTGGACCATGCACTCACCATGTCCATGGGTACCCTAGACTGAAGCGTTATTCTCATCTCGAATCACCTCATGGAGGCCAGAGAGCATGATTCTTCAAGATTTTCCAGCCCCAGGAATGAGCTTAATGCAGATAAGATTTGCATAAATATTACCATTCAAGTCTTTTTTATGGTGGACTCTTTATTAAATTAGGAGTCATTAAAAATTCCATAGCTTCTAAGCTGATTTTGCTCTAAGGTGAACCAACTGTATTCAATGTGAAGACAAAACTATTAAGAACAGATGACCCGGGGTGGGAGTGGGGGTGGGCTCTAGAGAGCTTGTTTGAATTTGGCTGAACACTACAAGAATTTTGTGCAGCAGGATAAGATAATTTATGATAAAATGAAGATGGACTACAAGGCATGCTGTTATGAGATACCAGATGGACTCTGTATTAACTCTTCAGAGAGCTGGACACACAGCTTGGCAAGGTGAAATTGCCAGAGGAGAAAAAAAGAACTACGGAAAACTGTGAGTGCCAGGTTCCTGGAAGAGAGAGACATAGTGAGTCTGGGTGTTTCAGTAAGAAATAAAGACAAACAAGGGGAGTCGGAGGAGCAGGCCTTATTGGGGCAATCTGTCAGGAAACTAAAGAGACCATAATCATGAGATGTGAAGTCACGGAATAAAACAAGACACCAGGTTTGGGAAAATAAGTCCCATACCACCTGTATTCATTTCTGTAGAAAGGCTTTTGGAAAAAAATTACATATCATGACTTGAAGAAAATTGGCTGTATTTTTAGAAATCTATTGTGTGATTGCTTAAAATGTATACATTTCTTCTGTAAATAGATTTCATAAAGATATTTACAAAGATTGACAGCATGGAAGAGCCAGCAAATATTATCAAATTTTAACGTTTGTTCAATATTTTACTTGTTAATTTGATATAGCATTTGTAATACTCAAAGGCATGCGTAAGTAATATACTTGACAGAGTAGTAGCATTTTTATTATTATAGTTTAGTAGTAGAAGTAATTATAGTAGCTGCAAAGTGCCTGTTTGAGGTGTGGCCCTGTGTCAGGTATTATGCCAAATGATTTCTGAATTATGTAATTTTACCTTAAGAAACCCCTGAGATGTTGATATTATTAGTACTATTTTGAATAATAGAGAAATTAGATACAGAGAATGTAAGGAATTCATTCAAAATCAAACAGTTTTCTAAATCTAAAGCCTACATTCTACCAATATATTATCTTACCTCCTGAATATCAAATATTTTACACATAATCAAGTTGCTTAAAATGTAAAATGAAGGCATTCTTTTAATCCAGGGTTTTGTATCAAACAGAGTCAGTGCAGCATTCTTCTGTAAAGAAACATCTTCACATATGCACAGTATCTTTCCTATTTGGTTTAACTCCTTCAGATTATTGGGCACATACCACGTTTGAAGGAACTGTGCTAGGGTCTGCAGTGTATATAATGAAACACAGCAGAAGTCTCTATTCTTAACAGTATTAATAATAATTTGTATTCAGATGCATATTAGAGCTCTATCTGTATCAGTTTAGGCTAATGCACCAAAGATTAAGAACCAGCGTTAGATGCCAAACTGCCCACAACCCAAAGGCGAGATTACTGATGATAGAAAGATGAAGGACCCCATTTTGGGATAAGAATGATCAGTGAATGCCAAAACACTTGGGTCAGAGGTGTGATTGGGGAGCAGTGTACTCACAGTATCTCAGATTTAACCAACACATTACTTATTAGTTATAAAAAGAAAGTACAACTGCACAATATGCAGATTTGGTAGATCCCACCTTACCAAGTAGCCTCATAAAGAACCCCCAACAAAGGGGCAGACTGATACTAAGTGTGCACTCCCTAAAGTGTTGTTATTGTCCTTGTAGGACTCTTGACAAAAAAGTATACTTAGAACTAGCATTAGAAAATAATAAGACAAATTCACATAACTGCCCATCAACTATCCAGACAAGAGGCCTTCAAAAATGCTAATGTCTTAAATGGAAACAGAAAAGCAGGGAGGAAAACTGCTGTGGAAAGAATGAAGAAATGTGAAGTAATTCTGCAGTTACATTCAATAAGTGACTTCAGCTATTATATTTTGAATTTCCTTTTAAAAGTATAACAATTAAGACTACTGCCGGGTGTTTATAAATGTGAATTTAGGCTATATATTACATAACAGTACTACACCAATGTTGAATTTCCTGAGGGTAAAAACTATTTTGTGGTTATTCAGGAGATTATCATCATGAATAGGAGACAGATGTATAGTATTTTGAAGATTTATTTATTTATTTGAGAGTCAGAGTTATACACAGAGAGAAGGAGAGGGAGAGAGAGAGAGAGAGGTCTTCCATCCACTGGTTCACTCCCCAGTTGGCCACAATGGCTGGAACTGCACCGATCCGAAGCCAGGAGCTTCTTCCAGGTCTCCCATGTGGGTGCAGGGGGCCTAAGGACTTGGGCCATTTTCCACTGCTTTCCAAGACCACAGCAGAGAGCTGGATCAGAAGTGCAGCAGCTGGGACTTGAACCGGCACCCAAATGGGATGCTGGCACTGCAGGCGGTGGCTTTACCTGCTACACCACAGGTGCCGGCCCCAGATGTGTAGTATTTTGGATTAAGTGTGATGTCTATAAACTTCCCTCAAGCAATTAATCAAAATAAAAATACAGGGAAATGAAAGATTAATAAAGATTATGTATCTCTATAGAAAGATATTTGTATATATATCATATATGATACATGATATATAACATATATGCATATAACTGTTGAAAGTGTATTAGTATAAACACAATATATATACTAAATGTATACTAAAAATATAGAGGGTATATAGAGTATACTACACAGTACACAATTTTATAGAGTTAATTTTATACATTGTAATGAGGGAGCCCAGGACTAGCAGGCCAGACTGGCTCCATCCTACAGCTCCTTCCCAGAATACACACACTAAACAATTCAGGATGGAAGCCCCTTGTAACACAAACTTATCAATGATGACAAGATATAGATTTCAAGGACAAGATCTCTGCTCAATAAAAACAAGCCAGAAAGGGCTCTACCAACACTGCCCCCCCCCCACTCCACCCCCTCACATTCATAATAACTAATGTATAACCACTACCTTTGTTCCTTGGATAACGTGATTAACACAAATACCTCTCTGGCTTGGTCTTTCTCGTTATACCAGCCCCTCTGATCATACTGTCCAGAGCTTCTCTTCTTCTTGCCTAAATATAACTTTACTTCTTCTACTCTCACCATCGTGTCTGATCGCATAAATTGCCATCAACACCAGGACACAAACTTGGACTCATCTCACCAGGTTTCCTGTAGCAGTAATAAACATATAACTAATAAATAATGCAATGTATATATAAACTAAATATATATCATCTAACTACAAGAGAATATAAGTAAATATAAATATGTTATAGTCAATAGATTATAGAGATTACCTAGTTATATTGAGATTTATATATTAAGAGATTTATGAAGGGAGAAATATATAGAAAAACCACTTTCGTTTATCAATTCTAAAGATATATGTGTATATAGGTATAGGTGTATGTTTTAAAACATCTAGATGTATACAGTTGAGCTCTTCCTTTCACTTTATGTAGAAATTCCCACTTATTCACCTGCAACCAAATGATGGAACCTTAAGAGGTTACACAGGTTAGAAGATATTTCTGCATATCTAACTCTTTCCTAGGAAACTCTCAGGGGAAATATAGGTTGAGCACCATTGACAATGTACTAACAGAACCACCAATGGCACAAATGTACATGTTTCACTTGGACTAAATTTAGACTTCACAAAAAGAACCTTAAGAAAGAAAAGAAGCCCAAATAGAGGATGGAGCTACAAGAATACCAAAGTCTAGGACACACAGTTATTTTAATAGGAACTACAGAAGCCATTGACTGAGTCAAAATAAGTGAAAACAGACAATGTCTCAGCCCTCATAGGGTTTACAGCCTAGAAAGGGAGAGGGGAATTTATAATACAATTACACAAGTAATGTTAAAGACCTGGGACTGTGAATGTCAGTAGCAAAAGCAGAATCTGGTTTGTTATCCATTCTGCTCTTACTACTCATGAAAAACATCAAGATAGAGAGGTAGAACTCTCATAAATGTAGACACACAACTACCACAATTCTAAATTGCAGCCTAAGGAATCCATCAGACATAAAGAGCAAAATGTGTGGAACAGTAAAAAGGCATGCTAATTGCGAACACATACCTTCTTGAACCTCAGAAGTATGTATCACTCTGTGAACGCACAGACAGTGGTTTTTGGTAGTGGGTGTGCCCTTGTAGGAACAGGCTTGATATTATTGAGAAGCAAAGGAGGGGAAGCCGAAGGAAAAAATATTGAAAGAACATTTTGTATCAGCCACTCTTGTCTTCCAACAGACAGGCAGACAAGTGGAGCAACTAAAGATGAGAGCAGCTTCCAAGTGGACACCAGATGTAATTTAGAGACCCCATGGTCCACAAGGCTCTGCTATGATCCACAACTAAAAATTAATAAGAAATATGCCTATTATTTTAAATACATTAACTTGAGATATTCATTAGACAGATAAACAGAAAAGTTGAGTTTGCAGTGGACACATGAACGTGAAGTTCTGAAAAAGTTCCAGGCTACAGAAAAATATGTAAATACATTCTTGAGACTGAAGAATGTTGACAGTATTTAAATCTAGAAATGCTGTACACTGTGTTCTGTACAATTTCAGAAAATTAAAACTTTGCTCTTGCTGACCAGTATGTGAATATTCCATTATATATCATTCTCCTAGTTATACTCCAGTTGAATACATATATATTTTACATAATTTTCACAAAAAGTTACATGCAAAATTGCCCATGGCAACACTACTTACAATATTCCAGGTTGAAAAATTTTCTTTGTGCATTTTAGATTGAAAGAGAGAATAAAATCTGCTGCACTTTTACAATGGAAGAGTGCGGAGCAATGAGAATGAATGAGCCACAACTACTACTAGGTTATTGTGCATAAATCTCACACACATAATGTTGAGAAAAATGTCAGACATATGAAGTATATATTGTACCTACATGAATTGAAGGGAAATATGACAAGCCAAAGTAATGCTGGGTAGTAATTTGAAGACGGCATGACTTCCAAGATATTGATTCTTTTTTTGTGTTGAACTCAGTGCTACTTATATATCATGTTTAATTGGTAAAAAACCATCACACTGTATGTTTATTATATCTGTGCATTTCTGCATACATGTTGTATTTAATTAAAATATTTGAAACAATAAAAACAAAGAAATGTGCCTAAGTCAAGAGGAATAACAGTTTTTGTGAGACACGAAGGAGACAACCAGTGCAAGTGAATACTTCCAACATCTTCCAGCTAAATCTCACTTCTCCACCCTCTGCCCACTGCCATTTTTCAAATAACTGTCTCCATTTAAAGACAAGTTGATAGTCATTTGGGAATAAATGCAGGATCTATACACAAAAAATTTGGCAGTATCGACTGAATATTTGGTACCCCAGGATTTGTATGTTGAAATCCTAACTTCCAATGTAATGGTATTAGGAGGTGCTGCCTTTGGGTGGTAATTACATCATGAGGGTAGAACCCCATGAAGGAAATTACTTCCATCATAAGAGACATTGCCAGGTGAGATGGAATGAGAAGACAGCCATTCATGAGGGGACTTAACAAATCTGTGGGAAAATGAAGTTAAAGGGTAAGTTTATTAGTGCTAGCATTGTGGCAGAGAGGCCTAAACCACTGCATACGAAGCCTGCATCACATATTATATCTGAGTGACAGTTCGAGCCCCAGCTGCTTTGCTTCCAATTCAAATTCCTGCTAAAGCATCTGTAACTGTAGAAGATGATGACTCAACTGCTTGGGCCCCTGTCACACATGTGGGAGAACTGATGGAGATCACGGCTCCTGGCTTTAGCCTGGCCCTTGCAGCCATTTGGAGAGGGGGAGAGGGAAGAGTTACTTGTGTGTGTGTGTGCATCTGTGCACACACACAACTTTGTCATTCTGCCTTTCAGATAAATAAATAATGTTTTTTTAAAACAGATGCTTATTTGGGAGTAAATTTTTAATGTATGCACAGCTCTCTTTTTTTAATAATACATATGTCCCGTGAATTATTTTGAAGACTCCCCTGTATAAAGCAGGAAAACAATCCTCACCGAGAACACAATCACAATGGCACCCTGACCTTGCACTTCCAGTCTTCAAATCTTTGAAATAAATGTTTTATTTTTAAGCCACTCAGTCAGTCTGTGGTAATTTGTGAGAGTGGCCCAAACTGATTAAAATGCTTGAGGAAAGTTAAATTAGTAAGAGCCATGAAAACACAGGCACCCAGACAGAAAAAGCAGGTCACATGATAGGCTGACCTCAGGCTTTAACCGTGATAATATAGTGCCAAGAGAGTAACACAAAGCCAATTAAATTCTTAGAAAAGTATAGCTGCACCTCCACGTTTATTGCAGCACAATTCATAATAGCTAAGACATGGAATCAACTAAATGCTTGTCAACAGAAGACTGGATAAAGAAATTACAGGGTATGTATTCTATGGAATATCACATAGCAGTTAAAAAAATGAAATCTGGCCATTTGCAACAAAATGATGAATCTAGAAAACATACTAAGTGAAATAAGCAAGTCCCAAAGGGACAAATATCATATGTTCTCCCTGATCTGTGACAATTAACAGAGCACCTAAAAGGGAACCTGAGAAGTGAAACTGACACTATGAGAAGCAAAACTTGAACAGCCCTTGCCTTGACTGTTAAGGATAGTTTATTATTTTTATTTTTTTTTATTTTTTCTACTTAATACCATTGGTTGAACTCTTTCTTAACACAGAATTAATCATACGTGTACTAAGTCAATTGAAAATAGATCCCAGTAAAAAATAAGAGTGGGAATAAGAGAGGGAGAAGATGTATAGTTCAGAACACATTCCCACGGACTTACCCCTAAGGGTAAAGCTAAAAACATGCCAAGTGATTCCAAATCCCATTAAGCTGGGTGGTACTAATGCTATTTTATGTGTTAAAGTGATCATATTAAGTGTGTAATTGATCATATAGATAGGATTAAGTGTCAAAGGGATCACATAAATAAGGCCAAGTGATTGGTAATACGATAAAATTAAAAAGGAGAGACTGTTCCAACATGGAGAGCAGTCCACACAGCAGACTCACAGAATGACAAACACCCTAAACAGCACTCTGACCTCAGAATCAGCCCTTAAAGCATTCAGATCTGGCTGAAAAGCCCAGGAGGGCATTTGAGGCATGGAAAGCCAAGACACTGTGGCAAAAAATGTTCAACATGAAGGATCTCTGTGAATGAGACCCCAGGGAATAGAAGAGGCCATCAAAGAAGTAGGTACTTTTCTCTGAAGGAAGGAGAGAACTTCCACTTTGATTATAGCCTGTCTAAATACTGATGGAGTCTGTTGACTCAAAAGGCTTCCATAGCCCTGGCAGCTCATGTCAAGAGTCTCAGGTGATCATTAATGTCACAAATAAGAGTGTTAATTGTTAAATCAACAACAGGAGGCACTGTGCACTTACTCCCCATGAGGGACCTCTGTTCCTAATGAGTTATACTATGAGAATTAACTGTAAAACTTGTTTTCGAACAGTACTGGGGGTGGGGGAGTGGGTGCAAATTGTTGAAATCTGTACTTAGTATAGAGTTGGTCTTATGTATACAAAGTTAATTTTATTTATTTTTTTTTTTTGACAGGCAGAGTTAGACAGTGAGAGAGAGAGAAAGAGACAGAGAGAAAGGTCTTCCTTTCCATTGGTTCACCCTCCAAATGCCCACTACAGCCAGCGCGCTGTGGCCGATCCAAAGCCAGGAGCCAGGTGCTTTTTCCTGGTCTCCCATGTGGGTGCAGGACCGAAGCACTTGGGCATTCTCCACTGCCTTCCCGGGCTACAGCAGAGAGCTGGACTGGAAGAGGAGCAACCGGGACAGAATCCAGTGCCCCAAGCGGGACTAGAACCAGGGGTGCCGGCTCCACAGGCAGAGGATTAGCCTAGTGAGCCGTGGCACCAGCCTATAAAGTTAATTAAAAACAAATCTTAATGAAGAATGGGATGGGAGAAGGAGTAGGAGGTGGGTCAGGAGTGGATGGGAAGGTGGGTATGGGGGAAAGAACCACTGTATTCTTAAAGCCGTACCTATGAAACTTGTATGTATTAAATAAAAGAGAGGGAAGGGAAGGGAAGGGAAGGGAAGGGAAGGGAAGGGGAGGGGAGGGGAGAGGAGGGGAGGGGAGGGGAGGGGAGGGGAGGGGAGGGGAGGGGAGGGGAAAGGAAATGGGATGGGAAAGGAAGGGAAAGGGGAAGGGAAGGCAAGGGAAAGGAGAGAAAAGTATAACCTAAGGTTGTATCCCATCCCAGGCTGTTCAAGAATTAAGCCAATGTAAGAAAGTCATTCTGTGAGGCACTTTGGTACCACAGAGCACTTACAAACAAGAAATGGAGAAATGGCCACAAAACAAAATCAAGGTAAGCAAAGTGTTACATTTTGTCTTAATTTAAAAAAAGAAAAAAGCTCATGTTTCCATTCAGGATAGGCTATTGAACTCAAGCTTCACCTCCCAACCCCGCTAAGACTTAGCAAAATACAAGTCTAGAAATAACAAAAATAAAAAGTTCATAATAGAGAAGGTGATACATGAATCTTTGCAGTGGCTTTTGTTAGTAAAATGGCACTGTCTTACTTGTGGCATCATCTATGCCCCAGACGCCATCTTATGCCCTGGTCCCCACAGCCGCATTGCATGGTAGGCTTTGGCCCTAAACCTCGTGGTCCAATCACCGGTGTCAACTCCACCCCACTCTAATGGGATTTGCTACTCCTACTTCCCTATCTGGCCTCAGACAAAGGGATATTAGGACCAGTTTCCTGGACATGTGTTCTCTTTTCCTTCTTCGCCCCTTCCCTCTGGTTTGCTGGGTTTCCCCCAGTAAACCTTTTCCCTTACTCCATTGTTTGGTGTATTTTGTGGTAGCCTTACAGCTTGCAGGTTGAACGACTGTAATTCTAAATGCTGTGTTAAATTTCCCTTAATGTTGCACACCTGGGTAAGTAAAGTATAAGTTTGACTGAAATGTTCACGTTTTTATTAAATATTTGAAGCAACAATATTGAAATTTCTTTCAATAAGAATACTAGATGGGCTGACACCAGAGGATGTAATAGAAGATAGTGATATCACATCTACTCTTTCCTGCTGACCTCTCAGTTTCTCTCAGGCAGATGGCCTTTTTTTATTACATTAACACATTATTTCAGAGAATAGTTGAAACCCAATATTTAGTACATTCTGATGCCAAGATCCCGGATTTGATAAACGTCAATTAGATGGCATGTCAAAGAAAACATACCCTGTGCAGAGTTAAAACAGGCAAGGAAGATTCCATTCAGGACTACTGCAATGGGGATAAAGACTGTACCCCACTGAAACTGAAAAGAAGTGGGCAGAGTGGGCGTTGTTTTGTTTTGTTGTGTTGTTTTGTTTTGTTTTGTTTTGTTTTAGAGGTAGAGTTACAGACAGTGAGAGGGAGAGACAGAGAGAAAGGTCTTCTTTCCCTTGGTTTACTTCCCAGATGGCTGCAAAGGCTGGAGCTGCGCAGATCCAAAGCCAGGAGCCAGGTGTTCCTTCCTGGTCTTCCATGCGGGTGCAGGGGCCCAAGCACTTGGGCCATCTTCTACTGCTTTCCCAAGCCAGAGCAGAGATTGGAAGAGGGGCAGCAGGGACTAGAACCGGCACCCATATGGGATGCCGGCACCCCAGCCAGAGGATTAACCTACTTCGCCCTGGAGCCAACCCCAAAGGAGAGTTTTTAAGCTCTGAGGTCAATCTGTGTGAAAGTATTAGAAGATGTTGGGGGCCAACTGTGTTAACTAATAAGTTCCCTGAGGTTGGCTCCTATCTGCCCACATAGACTGGGAGATAGGGCTTCTTGATTGATGATTTCCAAGGAATGGCTCCCAGGTCCTGGAAAGAGACATTCTTGTGCTGTAGAAGATTTACATCACAAAGCAGGCCAAGAAAGTATTTACAACAGCAGGTTTTTCTAAAGCTAATTCTCTAAGTAAAGGGAGGTCCGGGACCTAGGGTGAGGAAGAAGCTGATCTAATTCCCATGAAGGGGTGAAGCCTGTGAGGCCATCTTGGCCCAGGCTGTGTTCAGAGCCTCACTAACACTTGCTCCGAAGCCTCCTGGGCAAGGCTACCCTGAAGAGGTTGAAAGCCAAATGTAAGAAAAAAAAATTTTTCTAGGTTTGTTTCTTCAGGCGCAATAGTGATTTGGCTAATGGCTAGAGACTAGAAAGATCTTGCAGCGTTTCCTCTGACTGAGGCAAGGCTTCTAAACTCTCACTGGACTCCGTTAAAATGGAGATTAAAAATTGTTGCTTTCCACTTCACAAAATGTTTTCAAGGATTAACAAGTAATGCTTATAAAGCCTTTTCAGCTTTTTTCTTAATGTTTAGAAAATGGGATTTAAGCATAAAGTATGATTCCTATAAATTACAGATGAAAATATCATCAGCAAGTTTGCAAAGGGTCAAAGTAAATTAAATCTGAAGAAGAAAGAATCTTAAGTATCCTTTTATAAAGACAATATTTGTACAAGGGCTTCATGATTTCTTTGAGGTTATAAATGAGAAACATAATAAGCTAAGCATTGCATAAATAATAATGGAAGAGTAGCATTGTCCTAGAGCATTCAAATCAGTTTTTCAAAAAAACTAATTTTTCTCTTTCTGCAGGCTTGATGAAAACTTCCTACATTTTAAAACTTCAAATGAAGTATACTAGTATATTTTTCTGTTTAAAAAAGGATATGTAGTGAATTATAGACGTTCAACTCATAGAAATGTATTAGAAAATAAAATGCACAATAAATAGTCTTGTCACCTGGGAAAATAACAACTTGTGAATGCAATTATTTATTATCTCTTTTTTCTGAAAATATTTCTCTTGGAGTTCTAAACATATGACATGATTTTATAAAATGGTATAAAATGGTATATATTGGCTTTTATCTCAGCATAAAATTTGAAATTAGAATTTCCAAGAATCTCACTTGACAGAAATAAGAACTGGTAATATTTTTATTATTTCCTTAGACTTTTTTCACCAGGTCAATATTGCTTTCTTGAAACCATGTGTAATATCTCCCACCCCTCTCACCCTCAAAACTGGACTTATTTTCCTTTAAATGTTCCTTTCTAAATCTGAAATGAGCAGGTTTAAATTTCACAGAGTCCCTTAATTAACACAGAATGTATTTCTTACACACACCACCTTTCATGGGCTTTTAAAAAAATGTCATGTTTAAAGAAAGTTTATGGGGCTTAAGTGGACTATGAGAGGATGAGGAACTTTGCCATAAAAATCAAACCTTGCCAACGGTTTGCTAACTATTAATTCAAAGCATAAACCAGGTCATTTAGTATGTATTGAATGATGCAGAAGCCATCACGTAAGGTCTTTAGTGATCAAAATGGCCTTGCTACTGTTCTACACAACTTTTGTGTAAGAGGTAGAAATAGTAGTATATCCGGTAAGTCTATAGTGTATCATGGTGGCAGTCTGTGTTGCCTTAATGAGAACTGGAAAATGGCATTCTCCCTTGGCTCCTTGTGAATGTCCAGGAACCAAACTTCAGTCCTTTTGTGCCTGCTCAGTGACATTTATGCAGTCACAACTTCTCAATGCTACATAGAAGCCTTATTATATCAATATAAATGTATAAACATTTACATTAATTTACCTGTTTTTTATTCATGTTGATATACTTAAAGTCAGAACCAAATTATTTTCAGTGATCTTCAAACAAAACAAGAGATTATATCTTAACTATAGAGTCAATCATAGGATTCAGTGTCCAAGGTATAAGAAACACTTTCCTGTTACAGGGAAAAGAACAGAAGTGTGCGAGGAATGACTGAGTAAAATACTGTAGGCTAAGATTTGAATCCAGAAGACAAAATCACCTGACCTCTTAATCTGGCAAAAAATTCTAATTGTATCAAGTAAATAGGAAAGATTCAATTGAGCTTTATATCTTTGTATTTAAATTACTAATTTTTTTTACCAACTCTTCCTCAAATTTAGTTTTGAAATATACCATCCTCTATTTGTCACTATGCACCTCAAGCTACAGAGAAGCAGTGCAAGGTACACCTGAGTTTTGGGACATTGAAGATAAAAATCATTTATTCTGCCTCAGTGAGGGCTTAATATTTGTCTTAATCTTTCCTAAACTTTTTTAGTGTTAACAGGCTTTAGATATAGATCCATTTTCCTTTGATATTTAATCTATAGGGAGTCCTTTAAGTTCATATTCTCAGATATTTTATTTCTTTCAGAGGATTTTTTTAAATGGTGTCCTCAAGTATTGCTTTTAGTCCAATTCTAATCCAGAAACACTTTTATTTATAGATCTGATATTCATTTCCTATTAATCTGCTATTATTGTCTCTATCATGATATTAATCTCTCTATACTTTGCCTTTACATTCTTGGACAACTTCACTTTAGTTTTCCATGAATTTTATTTCCAACAAAGCCATTCTACAATGTACTATCTCAATGCAGGTCTGATTGCAAATTATTTTTTTTTCTTTGCAAACCTTCCTTTATTAATCATCCTCTTTCTTCCTCATTTTGTTCAACTCTTCACCAAAACTGTTTTCTCTCCTTCCAATACACAAATGAAGAATCATTAATATCATTGTTGTTGTTTTTCTAGTTTCTTTTTTTTTTTTTAATTTTTATTTTTGACAGGCAGAGTGGACAGTGAGAGAGAGACAGAGAGAAAGGTCTTCCTTTTGCCGTTGGTTCACCCTCCAATGGCCGCCGCGGTAGGCACGCTGCGGCCGGCGCACCGCGCTGATCCGAAGCCAGGAGCCAGGTGCTTCTCCTGGTCTCCCATGGGGTGCAGGGCCCAAGCACTTGGGCCATCCTCCACTGCACTCCCTTGGCCACAGCAGAGAGCTGGCCTGGAAGAGGGGCAACCGGGACAGGATCGGTGCCCCGACTGGGACTAGAACCCGGTGTGCCGGCGCCGCAAGGCGGAGGATTAGCCTAGTGAGCCGCGGCGCCGGCCTGTTTTTCTAGTTTCTATGTGAATTCTGAAAGTAAATCGTTTCAGTAGTATCTTCTGTAAATAGTTAAGATGATACAACCATTAGCTAATTCTGCAATTTTGTTAATGCTGCTGCTGTTTTTATAGTCTCGAGGTACTCTTCGCTTGTTTCTGGAACATGTGGTTCC
The DNA here is from genome assembly GCF_033115175.1 of Lepus europaeus. Classification (NCBI taxonomy): domain Eukaryota; kingdom Metazoa; phylum Chordata; class Mammalia; order Lagomorpha; family Leporidae; genus Lepus; species Lepus europaeus. The sequence goes on from NC_084827.1 coordinate 51,421,206, forward strand.
ACCCACATATATATGTAAAGGCCTCCATCCATTCTCTGCACTTGCCAGCAAATGGGATGAAGAATTTATGCTGCCAGTGATCAGTATCAATGTAGGTGCTTATGGAACATCCTTTTACCTAAAGCCAGAAGACAAATGAAAGCACCCAGATTCCTTCTCAGATTTCAGTGTCTAGTAAGCATGCAAAGTATAATTTCTTATACCTATTTTCCAGGTCTTTAAGACTCTGAAATTATGAGGTATGTGACGCCTTGGAGTCCCAGGATTCATGCTACCAAGATCTTTGTTATGGCAGCCTCTACTTGTAGCATCACATTTGGGGTGGTTATAGCTACCACTGTGCTTAACAAACCACTGGTCTTCCTAACTCCCACTATGTTCAGTTTCTGAAATTAATCTCCCAAGTCCAGCTATGGAACAGAGAACCTGGTTAACTTAAAACACAGCATCCCTGTCACTGGCAGCAGTTTGCCCAGTGTTGGGCATGACCCAAACCTAGTCTATGAATGTAGAAGCTAACATTGGGAAAGGGAAAGAATGTGTCTGGCATCTACTAGGTAAGTGAGCTGTTCTCTTTATTAGGCAAAGCCCCATTTTTTTTTTTTCTCTATCCACTTCTATTGAAATTCTGGTTGGAAGAATTGGAGTGAAGCAATCAGTTGCCTGTCAAAACTCATTTCTTGGATTGTTGTGAATGTTGATCTTTTCTAAAAATCGGTGTTTTACTCCTCTGCTTGTTCCTAATCACCAGTCTTATCATTGCTCTAGTCAAGCTTGCACGAAAATCCTCAGTTAAGTGTCCTTGCTGTTTGCAAGGCTTGCTGATGTTGTCTGAGATTCTTCTAGGGTCAAATGATAATCTACTAAACAGAATCCTTCATGGCAGAGGCCCAGGACTGTCAGCAGTTTCATAAATAAATAAGTCAATCACCAAAGGCTATTTCTAACCCTTTTTTAAAACCTGGCATTCACTTAATAATGGGATTACCAACAAAGCTAATTTAATGAAGATAAGTAGCACCACAGAGGAAATGCTGTGCACATGCACATGCCCTTGTGAACACACATACATCATTTGTGGACATGCATGTCCTCACATGAAGTGCTGTCATGTATGAAATGCACATGCATGACATGCATATATGAGTATTGCATAGTCTCGCATATGACCACATGCATGACCTCATGCATAAATATACACACAAACTCATGGAGGGACACGTGTATGCCTTCACATTTGAGCACATTCATTGTCATTAAGAGACCTGAGCCCTTGAGCAGATACTTCATATATGCATGATACTCCACCAGGAAAGCTTGTGTGAAAAATAAAATGATTCAGGGGACCGGCGCCATGGCGCAGCAGGTTAATCCTCTGCCTGCGGCGTCGGCCTCCCATATGGGCACCAGTTCTAGTCCCGGTTGTTCCTCTTCCAGGCCAGCTCTCTGCTGTGGCCTGGGAGTGCAGTGGAGGATGGCCCAAGTGCTTGGGCCCTGCACCCTATGGGAGACCAGGAGAAGCACCTGGCTCCTGGCTTCGGATCAGCGCAGTGCTGGCAGTTGCGGCCATGTAGGGAGTGAACCAACGGAAGGAAGATCTTTCTCTCTGTCTCTCTCTTACTGTCTGTAACTCTACCTGTCAAATAAATAAATAAAATCTTTAAAAAATAAAATAAAATAAAATAAAATGATTCAGAACAATCACACCACAACTAAGAAAACAGCTTAACATAAAGCATATCAAAGTTAGATGCCAGGTATGAGATATAACTTAAAGGAAAAGGAAAGAAAGACATGAAATGGCTATGTAGTAGGGAGAATGATGTGTTTGGCACTTTGCACATATTCTTTGATTCATAATAATTTGGGAAGGAAGGTATCAGGGCTCAAATGAATTCAATTATTGATTTGTGAAATTTATCTGGTACCTACTATATACTCAGCACTGAAATTGAGACTAAGAAAGGTAATTTATAGTTAGCTACTCATTGATATTGGCAAGTGTCAAATCTAACTGCATTGCCCATGTGTTTTCCACTAACACATCTAAAATGCAAGATTGATTCTTTTTCTTGTTATTTTTTTTCTAGAACATAGTTCTCACAAAGGCTTTTGTGGAACAAATCAAATAGAACTGGAGTATTATTTTACCTTATAAAACTCTGAGTTTGTTTTTGAATGAAAGTTTCCATATGATTTTTCTATATCAGAAATGTTCAGTAGAACACGGGTTTAAAATACTAACTTGGAAAATGGGGATGGTAGCAAAGTTTCTGAATCTATAGCTGTATCTCACCACCTTCCACACTAACAGAACTATTCAAAGAGTAGAGGGGCCAGTGCTGTGGCATAATGGGTAAAGCCGCCATCTGCAGTGCCAGTATCCTAAATAGGCGCCGGTTCCAGTCCCAGTTGCTCCACTTGCAATCCAGCTTTCTGCTATGGCCTGGGAAAGCAGTAGAAGATGGCAAAGTCCTTAGGCCCCTTCACCTGTGTGGGAGACCCAGAAGAACCTCCTGGTTCCTGGCTTCAGATAGGTGAAGCTCCAGCTGTTGTTGCTAATTGGGGAGTGAACCAGGGAGTGGAAAACCTCTCTTCCCTCCCTCTCTCTGCCTCTCCTTCTCTCTGTGAATCTCTGACTTTCAAATAAAAATAAATAAATCTTTGAAAAAAAGAAAAAGTAGAACTAACAAGCAACAAAATCCTTCAGCAAAAATGCAGCTGCAAGGTGTCCCACAAACCTGCAAAGACAAACCAGGAGATAAGAGCCACCAAAAGCAGAAGTACTATATGGAATCAGCAACTGCACCAGAGGAAACAGAGGAGGACAAAGGGGCTTTTAGGGAGCCTTGGGACCAAGAAGATCAATAATACCTAACCAGAATCCTCAAAAGGCCAGACTGAGAACAGCAGCCAGAAGTGGGAAGGAAGCTTATGGGCTCCAACCTGCAGCATGAGGCAATGGGATGATAATAAGATCAGAGGGAGGTGAAATGGTCTCTGCTAACTAATCATCCGAGGCTTTCTTAGGACAAAGGGCCATGCTGGGGAGAAATTACTAGGAATAGAATTCAATAATATACATGTAAGGGGAGAGGGGCAGTACTTCATGTCTTAGAAAGTAAAGGCCATGTTTCTAAACACTATGAAAATAACAGAAAAAGGAATGCTGAGACTATCTGGTGAGAAGAGCTATCCTAGCCCTTCTCCTTCTCATACAAATAGAGGAAAAAATTTCACTGATGAACATAGAAGCAAAAATCCTCAACAAAATTCTAGTGAATCGAATTCAATAACACATCAGAAAGATCATTCACCCTGACCAAGTGGGATTTATCTCTGGTATGCAGGGATGGTTCAACATTCACAAATCAATCAATATGATACATTACATTAACAAACTGAAAAACAAAAACTATATGATTATCTCAACAGATGCACAGAAAGCATTTGATAAAATATAATGCACTTTCATGATGAAAACTCTAAGCAAATTGGGTATACAAGGAACATTCCTCAACACAATCAAGGCAATCTATGACAAACCCACAGCATTTCCATTGAGATTTGCAAAGAGATAAGGATGCTCACTCTCATCATTGCTATTCAGTATAGTCATGGAAGTTTTGGTCAGAGCCATTGGACAAGAAAAAGAAATCAAAGGGATACAAACTGGGAAGGATGAAGTCAAACTATCCATATTTGCAGATGACTTGATTATATATATATATAAGGGGTCCAAAAAGCTCCAGTAAGAGACTACTGGAACTCATGGAAGACTTTGGTAAAGTAGCAGGATATAAAATGAATACGCAAATATCAACAGCCTTTATATACACAGAGAATACCATGGCTGCAACAAAAATCAGACACCTTGGAATAAATTTAACCAAGGATGTCAAAGATCTCTACAATGAGAATTACAAAACATTAAAGAAAGAAATAGAAGAAGACACAAAAAATGGAAAAATCTTCCATGTCCATGGATTAGAAGAATCAATATCGGCGGCTGGTGCTGTGGCACAGCAGGTTAACGCCCTGGTCTGAAGTGCCGGCATCCCATATGGGTGCCGGTTCTAGTCCCAGCTGCTCCTCTTCTGATCCAGCTCTCTGCTATGGCTTTGGAAAGCAGTAGAAGATGGCCCAAGTCCTTGGGCCCCTGCAACCACATGGGAGACCTGGAAAAAGCTCCTGGCTCCTGGCTTTGGATCAGCGCAGCTCCAGCTGATGCAGCCATCTGGGGAGTGAACCAGCAGATGGATGACCTCTCTCTCTTTCTCTACCTTTCTCTGTAACTCTGTCTTTCAAATAAATAAAATAAATCTTTGAAAAATAAGAAGAATCAATATTATCAAAATGTCCATACTTCTGAAAGCAATTTACAAATTCAACATAATACCAATCAAAATACAAAGGACATTCTTCTCAGATCTAGAAAAAATGATGTTTAAATTCATATGGAAACACAGGAGACCTCGAATAACTAAAGCAATCTTATACAACAAAACAAAGCCAGAGGCATCATAATACCAGACTTCAAGACATACACAGGGCAGTTGTAATCAAAACATCCAGGTACTGGTATACAAACAAATGGAAAGACTGATGGAACAGAACACAAATGCCAGAAATCAATCCAAGCATCCTTAACCAACTTATCTTTGACAAAGGAGCTAAAATCTATCCCTGGAGTAGGAAAAGTCCCTTCTACAAATGGTGCTGGGAAAACTGGATTTCCACATGCAAAAGTTTGAAGCAAGACCCCTACCTTACACCTTACACAAAAATCAACTCAAAATGGATTAGACCTAAATCTATAACCAGATACCATCAAATTATTAAAGGACACTGGGGAAACCCTGCAAGACATTGGCATAAGCAAAGTGTTCTTGGAAAAGCACTAGAGGTACAGGCAATCAAAGCCAAAATTCATAAATGAGATTATATCAGATTGAGAAGTTTCTGTACTACAAAAGAAACACTGAGGAAAATGAAGAGGCAAGTGACAGAATGGGAGAAATTATATGCAAAGTATTAGACTGATGAAGGTTTAAAAACCAGAATATACAAAGAGATCAAGAAACTCAACAAGAACAACAACAATAAAAAAATCCAGCAAGGAAATGGGCCAAGGACTTAGACATTTTTCCAAATTGGAAATCCAAATGGCCAACAGACACATGAAAAAAGGCTCAGGATCACTAGACCTCAGGAAAATGCAAATCAATTGCAACAAGATGTACAATTTGGAACATGCTCAATCAGACTTGCCGCAAATGGTGGAGTTAGAAATGTGCCAGGGGATTCCAACACAATCCCATCAAGGTGGCATGTACCAATGCCATCTCACTAGTCCAAGTGATCAATTTCAGCTCACAATTGATGGCTCTGATAGGTCTAAGAGTCAAAGGGATCACACAAACAAGATAAGTGTCTGCTAATACTAACTGATAGAATCAAAAAGGGAGAGAAGGATCAAACATGGGAAGTGGGATACACAGCAGACTCATAGAATGGCAGATGTCCTAAACAACACTCTGGCCTCGGAATCAGCCCTTAAGACATTCAGATCTGGCTGAAGAGCCCATGAGAGTATTGTAGGCATGGAAAGCCAAGATACCATGGAAAAAAAAAAAAGACCTAAATGAAAGATCTCTGTGAGTGAGATCCCAGTGGAAAGAACAGGGCCATCAAAGAAGGAGTACCTTTCTCCGAAGGGAGGAGAGAACTTCCACTTTGACTATGACCCTATCGGAATAAGATCAAAGTCAGCGAACTCTAAAGGCTTCCATAGCCCTGACAACTCATGACTAGAGCCTAGGGAGATTACTGACGCCATGAACAGGAGTGTCAAATTGTTAAGTCAGCAACAGGAGTCACTGTGTACTTACACCCCATGTGGGATCTGTCCTCAATGTGATGTCTAATGTGAAGTGATGCTATAACTAGTACTGAAACAGTATTTTTATACTTTGTGTTTCTGTGTGGGTACAAACTGATGAGGTCTTTACTAATTATATACTGAATTGATCTTCTGTATATAAAGATAATTGGAAATGAAAAAAAAAAAAAACAACCTGGTGTTAAATTGGAAACGGCATAGAAAATTAATTAATTTAAAAAAAATATTATGTAGGATCTCTGTCTTTAATGTGCTGTACACTGTTATTTAATGCTATAACTAGTACTCCAACAGTAGTTTTTTCACTTTGTGTTGCTATATGGGGCAAACTGTTGAAATCTTTACCTAATATATACTAAACTGATCTTCTGTATATAAAGAGAATTGAAAATGAATCTTGATGTGAATGGAAGGGGAGAGGGAGCGGGAAAGGGGACGGTTGCAGGCGGGAGGGAAGTTATGGGAGGGGGGAAGCCATTGTAACCCATAAGCTGTACTTTGGAAATTTATATTCATTAAATAAAAGTTTAATAAATGGAAAAAAAAAAGAAAATGCAAATCAAAACCAAATGTGGTTTCACCTTACCCCAGTTAGAATGGCTTTCATTCAGAAATCAACAAATAACAAATGCCGATGACAATGTGGGGAAAAAGGTATCCTAATCCACTGTTGGTGGGGATGTAAACTGGTAAAGCCTCAGAAATCTGAATATAGACCTACCATATGATCAAGCAATCCTACTCTGGGAATTTACCCAAGGGAAGTGAAATCAGCATATCAAAGAGTTATCTGCACCTCATGTTTATTGCAGCTCAATTCACAATAGATAAGGCATGGAATCAACCCAAATTCCTGTCAACCAAAGCTGGAGAAAGAAATTATGGGATATGTACACTATGAAATACTACACAGTGGTAAAAAAAAATAAAATAAATCCTGTCATTCACAACCAAATAGATGAACCTGGAAAACATCACACTCAGTGAAATAAGCGAGTCCCAAAGAGACAAATACCATGTTATATCTTACCTGTGATAACTAAAAGAGCACTTAAAAGGCAATCTGTAGAAGTGAAATTGACACTTTGAGAAGCAATGATTTGAACTGCTGTTGTCTTGACTGTTAAGGAACAGTTTTGTTTTTTATATTATTTGTTGAACTCTTAATATAGAATTGAACATATGTGTATAGAGTCCATTGAAAATAGATCTCAGTGAAAAGTAAGAATAAGAGAGGGAGAAGGGAGAAGGGAGAAGGGTGGGAGTATAGGTAGGAAGGCGGTCACAGTGGAGGGAACATGGTCCTATGGACTTAATTCTAAGTGTACAGTTTAAAAGCTTGCCATGGGACCCCAAATCCCCTTAAATTGGGTAGCAAAAATACCATCTTAATTGTTAAAGTGATCACATGGATAGGATTAAGTGCCTGGCAAATAATGATAGAATTAAAAAGGAGTGAATGCTCCAACATGGGAAGCAATCCACACAGCAGACTTACAGAATGACAATTGCTTTAAATAACATTATGACCTCAGAATCAGCCCTTAAGGCATTCTTGTCTGGCTGAAAAGCCCACAAGAGTATTTCACACATGGAAAGCCAAGACACTGAGGCAAAAGATGTCCTACACGTAGGACCTCGGTGGGTGAGACCCCAGTGGAAAGAAGCAGTCATCACCTTCTGATCCTTCAAAGCCCAGGGAACTCAATCACCTACCTGACCACCTACCTGATCCATTCCTAGAAGTTGCAGAAGACCAGTTCCAATCCTCAGGTGAGTACTAGGTCCAAAGAAATGAATTCATGTTTTTTACCTTAAAACTTGAAAAGAGAGGAATTTTCATCTTAGAATTGAACCAACAGCAGTCTTACATCACTCCCTGGCCCATGGTAATGTGCCTTATAATAAACACAGAATTTTTATGTCTATTAGAATTTTTTCATCTTATAAATTAGTGGAATTTTTGTTATTTTTGTTATGGCATATGTATAAACATGTTGAAACACTGGAGGGGAAGCCTTGGGGAATCCTGTGGAACATGAAAAGTGATTTCTCTACAGAAATTTTATATTGTAGCTTTGGTGTTTAATAATGGTTTAATGCATTTGGAAGATATTTTGAAAAGCCATTTCTGTATGATGAACTCTAAAATCTTGAATAACTACACACTTCCTTCTTCTATTTCATATATATTAATTATACCATAACATTTTTAGAACATCTAAATCTTTTGTGACTCACTCAGTATTATTTATTATAATATAGTCCATCCCTATAAAAAGAAAAGTGGTCATCAAAGAAGGAGAAACAGAGCCAGTGCTGTGGCGTAGCAGGAAAAGCCGCCGCCCATAGTGCAGCTATCCCATATGGGCATCAGATCAAGTTCTGGCTGCTTTACTTCCAAACAAACTCTCTGCTATGGCCTGGGAAAGCAGTGGAGGATGGCCCAAGTCCTTGGGCCCCTGCACCCACATGGGAAGACCAGGAGGAAGCTCCTGCTCCTGGCTTCAGATCAGCATAACTCCAGCCATTGCAGCCAATTGGGGAATGAACCAGCAAATGGAAGACCTCTCTCTCCCTCCTTCTCCTCTCTCTGTGTAATTCTGACTTTCAAATAAATAAGTAAATCTTAAAAAAAAAAAAAAAAAAGGAGATACTTTTCTCTGAAGAGAAGTGAGAACTTCCACTCTGCCTATGGCCTTGTCTAAATACTGACAGAGTGTGTGGATTCAAAAGGCTCCCATAGCCTAGGCAGGTTATGTCAAGAGCCTCTGGTGATCACTGATGTCATACATAAGAGAGTTAATTGTTAAATTAAGAACAAGAGTCACTGTGCACTAGCTTCCTATGCAGGACCTCTGTCCTCAAAGTGTTGTTTTATAATTATGTCTTAGTGCTAGAAAATGATGTATCATTCTTGGTTGCTTCTTTAAAGTTACTTAAGTCTCAAAAAAAAATGAAGTGAAATTAATTTCAAGATGTAATGACTTTGAACAAGCTTTGTTGCGACTGTTGAGGAACAGTTTTTTGTTTGTCTTGTGCAAATTGTTGAACTCTTTACTTGGTATAAGGTTGGTCTTCTGTGTAGGAAGTTAATTGAAAATGGATCTTGGTGAAGAATGGGACTGGGAATATGAGAGGGGGGAGGGGAAAGGGTAGGAGAGTGTGTGGGAGGGCGAATATGGTGGGAAGAATTACTATATTGTACTTATGAAATGCAAAAACAAATAAATTTTAACAAAAAGATTATGAGAAAATTCCATTCAAAATTTATGCTTCAAAATAAAAGAATAAGGTGCAGAATAATGATTCTGTATACAAATGGATGAATTTCAGAAATACATGCTTGAGGAGCAGGCAATGCATGCTAAGCTGCCACCTGCAGAACCAGCATCCCATATGGGTGCTGGTTCAAGTCCTGGTTGCTTCACGTCCCACTCAGCTCCCTGCTAAGGCACCTAGGAAGGCAGTAGAAAATCATCCATGTGCTTTGGCCCTTGCCACCGTATGGGAGACCCAGAAGAAGCTCCTGCCTTTGGACAGCCTGATGTAGCCCTGGCTCTTGCAGGCATTTGGGAATGAACCAGCAGATGGAAGACCTCTCTTTGTGTAACTGCCTTTCAAATGCATAAATAAATATTTTTTTAAGAAGACATGCTTGAAGTGATAAAAAATAATCAAATACTTCAAAATAAGTTATAATAAACATTTTTAAATGATGAATGAATGACATAAATCTGATGTAGAAAAACAGAAGGTAGATTATTGGACAATGACATTAAAAATTTAAAAATATAGGAAGGATATAGAAAAAAGAATTTACTAGAAGAAACACAAAACTGAATAAATATCTTTATGTGGTATTATGGGATAATATATTAAGAGAAATAGAATACAGAAAAAGAAAAAGAAAAATTTGTTAAAAGAAATGGAGGCATTGTAGTGCACTGCTTGTGATACCAGTACCCCATATGTGGTGTTGGTTCTAGTCCTGGCTACTCTGATTCATATGCCAGGACTCCCCCTGCCACCCATGTAGGAGATGTGGGTAGAACTCCTGGCTTAGGCCTGGCCCAACCCTGGCTGTTGCAGCCATTTTGGGAATGAACCAGCAAATACAAGATCTCCTTCTCTTTCTTGGTCACTGTTGCAAATAAATAAATAAATTTGTTTTAAAAAAGAAATGAATATATATACGAGATTTAAGAGTGGCTGTCAGGGGCCAGCATTGTGGCTTATCTGATAAAGCTGCCTCCTACAATGCCGGCATCCCATCTGGGCACTGGTTTGAGTCCCAGCTGCTCCACTTCTGATCCAGCTCCCTGTTCACGGCCTGGGAAATCCTGCCACCCACATGGGGAACCCAGATAAAGCTCCTAGCTCCTGGCTTCGTCCTGGCTCAGCCCTAATGATTGTAGCCACCTAGGAATGAACCAACAGATGGAAAATCTCACTCTGCCTCTGTCTCTGTAACTCTTTCGAGTAACTAAATATTTTTCTTTTAAGAGTGGCTGTCAGATATAGAAGAAGCAAAAGTAAAGAAAACCCAATATGGGTATAAAATAGGGGAAAGCACAGGGGAACTGAACAAATACTAAAAATTCAATTTTATAAGCTTTAAGTACACAAAAACTTAACTTGAATAAAACTTATAATTTGACATTATAACCAAAACAGCCACACAAAGACATCAACTTGTATTATGGTAAAACTTAAAGAAAAAGAAAACAGAATCCACTGGGTATACAGGCAAAAAGATAAACTCACCAACAGGGCAAAAAATAAGATTGTCTTCCATTTCTCTACAGCAGTGTTTTATGACAGAAGACAATGTAGCAACATTTTTAAAAGAAATTCAGGGAAAATGTGAGCCAGTAATTTTATAGCTGACGTAAATGACATCAAGTATCAAAGCCATAACAAATGTTATGAAAATTCAAGAATTTAGACAACATTGTGCCTATAAACTCTTCTTCAGGCATTTACTCAGATTGGGCTTCTGACAACCAAAATGATCAGAGTGACAATAACATTAGGACTAGTGATAAACATTGAATGAATATTTACCTGAAAATCTAACACTAAATAGCAGTTTCAATAGAGAAAATAGAATAGGTAATTGCTATATATTTTTACAGCTATCCGAAAAGGCTAAGAATGGGGAGACCAGAGTATGAAAAGTAGATCAGAATTAATGATTGCCATGTAATTACTAGCTGAAAAAGAATAATGCTTTAAACTACATTTTGGGAGAGAATGAGAAGCAGAAATAGGTTATTACCTATTTTCAGCGCTGCTTACAGTAGAAAACTAAAAAAACAACATCCAGAAAGAAAGGGACTGTAATTCTTATAAAATGATATTAATATAAAATTACCATTAGAACAAAAATTACAAACCTTTGAAAATACCAAATAAAATGGTGAGGGAACAATTATAATTTCTGAAGGGATTACGTATTGGGAAAATAATAAATGAAATCAAGAGGATAGAAATAGAATTGTGACTTCTTTGAAATATTTGTTTATGTACTTGATATTGGAACAATGAAAATATTGGCACTATCTTACTCTGTTTTAAAAGGCAAGCTCTCAAAAGCTAAAGAAAACCAAAACAGATGAACCCAACTTTATATTGTATTTGTAGCATATAGGAAAACTATTTTAAATGACTTTGGAATACAACAACTCCACACTATATGCCAGGTAAAATATAACCTAAGTACAAAAAGAACTGGAATAAAAAAAATCATATTTTGCTAATTATAACTTTGCTGAAAATGTGCATATTTTATGTTTGAATATATTAGTTTCTTTGAGAATCAAATGTTTAGCATGAAACAAAGTAGTTATATATCTGTAAGAGTAATGCACTTAATCCTGTAAGTTTTTAAAAGGGAATAGAATATACCAACATAAACTTGGGACATAATTTGGGGCAGGCGCTATGGCATAGTAGGTTAGGCCACCGTCTGTGATGCTGACATCTCATATGAGACTCTGCTGATCCACTTCCAATCCAGCTCCCTGCTAATGCGCTGGGAAAGAAGTGGAAGATGATCCAAGTGCTTGGGCCCCCGCACCCACATGGGAGACCTAGAAGAATCTCCAGGTTCCAGGCTTCAGCCTGGCACAGCCCCAGCTGTTGCAGCCATTTGGGAAGTGAACCAGTGGACTGAAGATCTCTTTCTCTCTGTGTGTCTCTCCCTCTCTGTAACTCTGCCTTTAAATAAAGATAAATCTTTTAAAAATGTGCAAACTGTTGAAATCTTTACTTAATTTATACTAAATTGATCTTTTGTATATAAAGATAATTGAAAATGAATCTTGATGAAGAATGGGTGCGAGAGGGAGCGGGAGATGGAAGGGTTGTGGGTGAGAGGGAAGATATGAGGGGGGAGCCATTGTAATCCATAAACTGTACTTTGGAAATTTATTTTTATTAAATAAAAGTTAAAAAAATAAAAATGTATTAAAACAAAAAAGTTCTATTCACTAAAAACACCTAGATTTAATGACCAACCCCATAGCAATAAAATGTAACAATAAAAAAAAAAAAAAACCCTTAGCATCCAAATTGTTGCTTTAATACCATTTTCCAAAATTTTGGAGAAATGACTGATTCCAAGCCTGTGGCATGAAATGAGCTAGTACTTCTTGTCATCTAGAAAATTAAGAAGTTATCAAAGAGTATTACAGATGGGCAAAAGGACACACAAACCAAGTGGCAAAGATGGAACGCTTGAACATCAATCAGTTTATAAATTGCAATGGATGGGGCCAGATTTGTGGTGCAGCAGGTTAATGCAGACGTCCTATATGAGGGCTGGTTTGGGTCCTGGCTGCTGCACTTCCAATACAGCTACCTGCTAATGTGCCTGGGAAAATAGCAGAACATGGCCCAAGTCCTTGGGTCCCTGTACCCACGTGGAAAACCTGGATGGAGTTCCAGGCTCCTGACTTCATGCTGGTTGGGTCCTGGCTGTTGCTCCCATTTTGGGAGTGAACCAGCAGATGGAAGATCTGTCTCTTTCTCTCTGTCTCTTCCTCTCTCTGTTACTCTGTTCCCAAATAAATAAATCTTTACAAAAAACTGCAATGGATAAATATATCAAATATATTTAAAGTGTAATAATGGAAATAAAAATTGGTCATATTTAGACTATACTGAGACACAATTTGTCAGTTTGAAAACTAAAAAATAAAGGGAAAGAGTCAACCAAACTATACTTGTATACAACTATACCTTAGGACACCTAAATAGTTAGCAATGATAGGTATTTCTGTATTGAAGTATCGCACTGAGGGCAACAGAATTACAATATTTTAACAGCCTAATGAATGGTGGATCTAGGCAAAAATCAATCATAACAAAACAGTAAACCAGGTAGGATGTGCTTTCTGATGGGAGTATAACACAAGATCTAAAGTATTCTTGTGAAGAAATTAAAGCTAAATATGATCCGTGCTCTAAATCTTATACCAATTTACATGAAATAGAACAATGAACATGTTAATTGCCTTAAGCATGCAATTAGCAAAATCAAGACCATAAGAAACTATATAACCTGATTTCTTCAGTAAACAAACGGTAAACAAAATAGAAAAGAAACCTATTCAGAGACTTCAGAGCTCTTTCAACCAACTAAAATACATCATCCTTATTTGAATATTGATTTCAAGAAAAAAAATTTAATCTTGCATACTCAGAGATGTTAAACACTTATTGCTCATCTTTTGTTCTTAGGAAATTGTTAATTTTTAGGTATAATAGATCTGTGGTTCTGTGTTTTATAAAGTACCTATTGAAATATTAAAGGTAAAAAAATATCAAAATAACCTGCAGGGTAAAAGGGGAGTGGATTTGATAGACATAAAACAGGATGGGACATGAGTTGGTAACTTAAGAAATTAAGTGAGGAATAGATACATAGAGGTTCTTCACCATCTCCTTTTCACTTTCACATATCTGAAATGGTTCATAAGATTTTCTTAAAATATACAGAATAAACAATAAAAAATAACACGAGAGTTTGGGAGTAGCAGAAATCACTGCATATTAAAATAGAACTATTGTTTTCAGTTTTCATCTGGTATCACAGTATTTGAATAACACTATACAGACTCTTTCAAAAGTTGGGAAACAGAAGGCCTAGCTTTTTTTAAGATTTGTGTATTTCAAAGGCAAAATTACAGAGACACAGAGAGAGAGAGAGAGGTCTTCCATCCACTGGTTCACTCCCCAAATGGCTGCCACGGCTGGGGCTGCATCAATCTGAAGCCAGGAGCCTGGAGTTTCCTCAGGGTCTCCCACATGGGTGCAGGGGCCCAAGGACTTGGGCCATCTTCTACTGCTTTCCCAGGCTATAGCAGAGAGTTAAATCGGAAGTGGAGCAGCTGGGTCTCGAACAGGCGCCCATATGGGATGCCGGCGCTGCAGACGGCAGCTTTTACCCATTACACCACAGCGCCAGCCCCAGGCCTAGTTTTAAATGTAAAAAATAAGAGCAGAGTTGTTTGAGATGTTTTTTCCTGGTCATTTCAAACAAAAACGTTTTCTTTGAGACACACAGAAATATAGCTAACTAGAAAGCTTGTGATTCGTAATTTTAACAGACACCTTTATCCAAGGAAATCAGGTCTCTTCAATATTGTCTATTTCCTCTTCAAAAGCATGAAGTATCTCCTATAACACACTTCGTTAACACAGAGATGGACTATTTGGTGTGGAATTTGCTTTCACCCTTCCCTCCCACTACATTGTCTATTTTTTTTTTTTTTACTTTTAAAAACCATAAAACATTGAAGAATAGGTTTTTAAAATATATAAGATCTTAACATCTCTGAATTAGGATTAAAATGTATCAGGTATAGAGTAAAAAACTAAATATTTTAAAGAAAAATAATCATAAACTCAGAAGGCCTTATATTTTATGAATTCCTCCAAGATTTAACCCACAATTGCTGAGAGTAGAATAAACATTCATCTGTGAGTTTATTGCACTGTTTTGAGGAGTCATTAATTTGGCTCAGTACAGCAATGACCCAAGGAGTGATCACAGTGATTGATGGAAATAAGAGTACAATTCTGCTCTCAGGAGCTATTTATTGCTAATGTAAATGAGATTCAGAAGAACATACATATAAGAGGAAGGGCAGTAAATGGTGGGCAACTATCTAAACGTACTGTGTTCTCCGTAGAACTGCTGACTTAGGACCCAAGAAACAGCTCATGAAAGAGAACAAAAGCCTTGAGCTGTGTCACATACAACCAAATGTGAGAGAGATTAGCTGCAAAGGTGGGCTGATTATGCGGACAGCATCCGGTCTCCTCTCTACCTCCACCACTGATAGCTCAGACTCCAGCTTACACTGTCTCCTCCCATTTCTCTCGTGAGGAAAGCTTTCAGAGGAACTAACAATACGGAATAGCAACTCCATGACCATTTTATTTAGGCATGACTGCTCCCATGATTGAATATAAAACCTGAAAACAAAGCACTTTGGATTCAGTCCTGAATTTATCTTTTAGGAAGGAGCATGTACAAGGTGGATGCTGCAGCCCTGCCCCCCGCCTCCCCGGGACCCTCCCCAGGAAGCAGGCTTTTGACCTCCCAGAGGCTGGGATTCTTTCATCAGCTGCCAGCCCCCTCATGGAGTTCCAGTGGCTGAAGACAGCACCTCACTCAAGGCCATGCCCTCTTCCTGGGACAGTCCTCCTCCAATATCTGATCAACATGGGGATGCACACCCCAGGGCCACCCACTGTCCCTTTTCTGAAAAACCATCTTACTGCAGAGCTCCCTGTAGGCTGAAGAGTCCTTAAGTGGAGCTCTATAAACAGCCCAACATCTCCCTCTACCCAGTATGGCTTCCCTTTTATTCTCAGGTATGATCTCAAGAGAACTCCTTAAAAATACTTCCAGAACCCCAATATCCAAATCAGAGTTTGCTTCCTAGGAGCCCATGAGGGCGGGCACCAAATACTTAAGGGGCATATGACTCAGTACATGTAGCAAGACACTAAAACGTAATGAGGCTACACAGATACTGGCTTGAGATACTTGTACTTCCAAGGTGTGACTTACCAAGCACTACAGTTTGGAGTGTCAAAGACTTGGGTGACTGAAGGCACTTTATTCAGAATGGGTCAAGACAGTAACAGGAATCTCACTTCCATAGACAAGTATTCTCTCCATGTTGTCTAGCTTCCTGGTCATTGACCACACAAATACAAAAGCAGTGGTTGAAATTCTAAGTGTAAGCTGGGTGTGCAAATAGAAAGAGTTTATTTGGCACCGAAAGAATAAATGTACTTTCACTCACGAGCATGGGCTGCTCCATACGTGAGTGTGCCAAAGACTGGCGAGTAAACCAGAGAGAAAAGAAAAACCGGAAACGGTACCCATAATTCCGAAGGTCTGCCTAAGCTTGGCAGAAGAGCGCACTCGGGAGAGGCATGTCCCACTGCGGCCCGCTGTGGAAAGCCCACAAGCAAAAGCAGTACCTTCAAGCGAAGTCCAGGGTGCAAAGAAAGCCCTCGCCCGGCTTCCACCTCTTTTTATAAGGAAGGAGGCGGTACCCCCAATTAAATATGTAAATAGGGTGGGGTGTGAGCAGGCGCCTTGGGTCCTGGCTGTGGTAGGTGCATCCTGGGAAGGTGGGCATACCAAATCGACAGTTCACGAGACATCATCATTATTCCAGCTTGCCTAAACTACCTTCCTGTTTATCCCACATCACTGGGTTCTCTAAACTTTCCAGCTGCGGTTTTGCTTCTTTTAAGATTTTATTTCATTGTAAGCTTCTAAGGGTAGGTACTATATCACTGTGTGGGACAGCTCATGCCTAGCACAAAGCCGAGTGCACAGACCCGCTGGAGTCACCAGCTAAGGTCCTAAATAACACCAATCTCAGCCTGGGAACATCTTTTCCCCTTTCATTTGTGGATTTTTTCCAATGTCACACCTTAGAACTACAGACTCCCTTACCCTGTTTGTGTTGCTGAAGTTCTGAACCCATCTAGAAGTTGCTGAGCAAAACCGGAAGATGCTCTTTCCAAAGAAAATCAGAGGAAGAGAAAGTAATGAGGTTTTTCCTGCCTTCCTTGTACACTTTGCTCAGTGCAGTGAGCGTTTGGGTTTTATTTCCTGAGAGACCAAGGACTTCTGCATCAAAAGCAACACAGTGATTACGGCCAGCAAAATTCCTGTAAGAGGGGTCAAGAAGCTTCAGAGACACTTAACTGATTAAAATAAGAAAGAGCCACAATTTTTAGCACTCCCTGGAAGAATCCGGTGGAGGGATAGTTAAAATTATCAATTTTGTTACAAGAGTAGGACAAGGCTGTCTCTGTGCCAGAGTAATTATCTAGTTAATTGCTCTAGAATGAGTTTACCCCAGTTTCCAGATCCATAACACACATTTTGGCAAATGTGATGTGACTTATGCCAGCAGCCTGCAACAGTTGCAATTGCAAAAGTTATCAGTGGAATGGAAGGACACCCACAGGTGCCTTTGGCAGACCCAAGACTGCAGAGGAGCACTCATGCGGAAGGGAAAGAAGAAAAGGAGCAAACACTGACAACTAGGACCAAACGTGCAGGGAAGGACAACAAACGTGATGTGGACAGAGGGAAACACACAGGAAGGGAAATGAACAGGGGGAAAGGAAAACATCAGCAAATGTGGAGAGAACAAGGCATTGCCACTGGCGATCAGAATACGATGCATTTTTTGCCTCAAAGATGTTATTGCTCTTTTTTGAGAATTAAATGAAATAAAGTATATAATGAACTAGGCAATATACCAGATGCAGAGTAACAATATCGTCTTTTCCTTCCCCAAAAGGCTGTTTGTTTGCATATACCCTTTAAGTATATAATGTGACTAATTAGGAAAACAATATTGGCAATTTTTTTTTCAATTACTGAAAAAGTCTTGGCTGGTCTGTTCCCAAGAAAAGCCTTGAGCTCCTAGATGTATAGAATACTCCATCTGCTATCCAAAGTCCTGCTGGCATTTCATGAATTGTAGTTTTCATTCCTGTACCAGATAACTTTAGAAACAAAGGTTACACAAGCCAAGTCCCTTAATGTATGCAAGGATTGTATATCCCCTAATTTCAAATCTACTCTTTTTACATGGTAACAATTTTCTGCTTGCTCATCAAAAAAAAACATTCAAAATAAAAGAAAAAATAAACTCTCAAACCTTATCAAAAGCTTAAATAAATCCCCAAATCTCATTGTGATCAAAAGGTTTCCCCCCTTTCCCCTGGAAGCCTCTCTATCAGAGTTTTTCCTCAGGAACTCTGTGGGCTTCCAGTTCTTACATCTGCTGTTTCCCCAGACTGAGACACTTGTAGCAAGGAGTGCTGAAAGGCCCAAAAGTGAGCGGCAGAGGAAAAGAAAAAAATCTCAATACCCGAAACCTGATCAACTAATCCATCTCTAAATAACCGAGAGATATTGATAAACACAGTCAAGTCTTAACTGTGAGTTAAGATGGCTCCAGAATTTGTGCCCCTTGTGATCTTAAGAGTAACATTTTCAAATCACTGTAAAAACAGAGGAATTGTGATGAAGGGACATTCTGCAACATCCCACAGTGGTTCAACCACGATTGGGAAAGGTCTCTTCATTTTCAGGGCAAAGTGTGCCCTTGCATTATATCCTGGGTGGTCTGAAGCAATGGCTCCAAATCAAGTTTTTATTATTACCCTTTAGATTCTTTTAAAGAATATAATTCTTTATTTCGTACTTTTTAAAGAATGTAAATATCTAACGCAGCTCCTAGAACATGCATGGCAGTCAACACGTGTTAGGTCCCCTGGCTGTCCATTCCCATTCATGTCAATGGTGTCTATGGTGGAGGCAAACACGTGGTCACCAGGTCACTGGAACTGCTCTCTATCTTGAAGCAGCTCCCCGCGCCCACTCTGCAAGGCTGGGTCACAGTTTGCCCCTGTAGTATTTGCCGGAGGTTGAACCATGTGCTGGTGTGGAGTCGTGTTCACTTTCCTTTAGGAAACAGAGACAGCATTAGGATTTGAATTAGGTATTTGCATTAGGACTGCCAATGATCTGTTTCTTGCTGTTTCTGTGCCTTTTCTCTCCCTTTTTCTGGGTGCTTGTTTAGTGCCGTGTGTAGGCAAATTAAAAATAAACAAAATCAAGAAGAAAAGTGTTGGCTGTTCGCAGATGATATCACTTAGCAAGAAACAAAGAGAGGGGAGGAGTCACATCTACAGGCAGCTGCACTCCAGACTTCAATTTAATTCACTTTCCGCCAGCAACAAGAGCGAGAATAATTTGCCTCCATGTGGGGAGATCAGAGACGGGAAGCTTCACTGCCTTCAGAGACGGAGCGCGGCTGTCTGAGACGGCGGTGGTGGCAGGCGCTGCTCATCACAGGGCGGCCAGTGTCTGGATGATAACATGCAATTTGGAAAGCGGCCATTGCGAGTGTTTTGTGGTTCTGCCTAGGAAGTGATCCGTTGTGCCTTGCTCTAGGGACACATGTGGAGACCAGCTCTCCACAGAACCGGACGTGGACATGTCTGCAATCTCTGTACATTAAAAAATAAGCTTTAAGGCCGGCGCCGCGGCTCAATAGGCTAATCCTCCGCCTGCGGCGCCGGCACACCGGGTTCTAGTCCCGGTCAGGGCGCCGGATTCTGTCCCGGTTGCCCCTCTTCCAAGCCAGCTCTCTGCTGTGGCCCGGGAGGGCAGTGGAGGATGGCCCAAGTGCTTGGGCCCTGCACCCCATGGGAGACCAGGAGAAGCACCTGGCTCCTGCCTTCGGATCAGCACAGTGCACCAGCCGCAGCAGTCACTGGAGGGTGAACCAACGGCAAAGGAAGACCTTTCTCTCTGTCTCTCTCTCTCTCACTGTCCACTCTGCCTGTCAAAATAAATAAATAAATAAGCTTTACAGGCAAGATCTGAAAAGATGGCTGCCAAGAGTAAGGACACGTGAATGAAAAATAATGAGCAAAGTCCCATGAACCCCAGAGAACACTCATGCAAACACTGATGACCAGGAGAGACACACAAACTGTGAATATTGCTGAACATGTGGGAATGTGAAAAGTGTCCTAGTGTAACTTACATATTACTACTTAGCACTTGTTTGTATATTACTTAGGAAAATCCTACCATGGTCAGGCTAGAGGCTGAGTGCCTTACTTTCATTATTTAATTCATTCTCTAAAACAACCGTTAGTAATGGGAACTATTATTTTCCCCTTTATTCTGATAGGGAAACTGATGCCTTGCTAAGTAACCATTTTTAAAGAGAAAAAAAAGTACTTCCAGAATAAAACATTTTATCTGTTTAGATGAATGAAATATCTATATATTTGTATTAGAGTTGAATAAAATTGTTTATGAAAAATAAAGTTGAAATCTGTAAGTACTTTGGCATGGTTCACTTAGATGTTTTCAGCCAGGTTTACATGCTATGTCAATTTCCTGGACTGATTTATTTGAGTTGTTTTCCTTAACTGCTTAAAAACAAAACTAAAACAGCACAAAAATACAGCTGTTCATACACTAGCTTGTTCATCTGCTATAACCTAATCTGAGCTTTAAAAAATATTTAGAAAGATCAAATAATTTCAGCTCAGCATTCATGCATGCCATTTGTAGTGTTGGGATCATCCCTGGGAACTTCAAGGGAAAAAAGTGCTCTCCTCCCTCAGGTACTATTTGCAGAAGTCACTCATCTATTGATTCCTGATGTTTCTGGCTTTAGCAAGATAAGACTCCTAATCCATCCACTGAATGTTATTCTGCCAGAGATGAAATAGCTTTAATGCCAACAAAGATTACTGTGATGTTAGACCGGAGAAGATTGTGTTGTTGGAATTACAGCAGTCCAGGAATCCTTGCCATCTCGTGTTAATGCCATATTGAAGCCAAACATTGGCTCGTCCTCTTACTCTACCTAGAAATCTGGGGTAGAGAACCATACACGTGCAATGAACTCTGGTAAAATGACTCATTTCCCATTGTAAACCCTAGTGGTTCTCTGTCACCTGGCTTCTCCCTCATAAGAATATTTAGCTATTCCTGCAATGCTATCAGTTTTAAAATACACCATCAGCTATTTTTTTGATCACATCTCTTCAGAGGAAGAAACACTACATTAAATATATAAATCAATGTAAGAAGGATTCTAGTTTCAGAAAACATTACTGTATCCTAGAATTTAGGTGTATTATGTCTTATACTTATGTCTATCTACATACATGCATATGGGTAATGTCAGAATTATGCATTAACTTATATTTATGTGCATATAAATAAAAACAAGAAGCAGTAAAAGGAACAGGCCATGGGATTTTTTTTTTATATATGTCCATGTGAACCTACATTTTCCAATTTGTTTTTATTCACTTGATGGTAAATGGAGACTAGACATCTGGGGAATTGAACTGCAAGCCAAACTGAGCTTTGAGTAGAAAGTCAATAAGAAGCCATCACTCTGGGACACAGAGCACTTGTGATGCTGAGTTTCAGTCAAATCCTGGCTGCTCTGCTTCAAATCCAGCTCCCTGTTAATGCACCTAGGAAGGCAGCAGAGATGGCCCAAACACTTGGGCCCCCTGCCACCCATGTAGGAGACCAGGATGGAGTTCTGAGCTCCTGGCTTCAGCATGGCCCATCCTGGCTATTTCGGCCATTTGGAGAGTAAACCAACATTTGGAAAATCTCTCTCTCTCTCTCCCTCTCTCTCTCCTTCTCCTCTTCTGTTTACCATTCTGACTTTCAAAGAAAGAAAATGTCTTTAAAAATAAAAAGAAAGCCATCTATTCACACACTTATTCCTTTGTCAAGTAATAAGAGAATACTGTGTGTTTTTATGTAAAGACTGACAATACTGGGAACAGAATTGTAGGAGTCTGAGGCTGGTATTTCTTACAGTGAGATGCCAGAACAAGCAATGCCCAGGCAGACCCAGGATATTTCAGATAAGCCAACAAACAGGAAGGTGATCCCCTCCAGGTCCCAGCAGGTAGCACCTGATACAAGAAGCAAGTCAAAAAAACGTGAGCAGGGCAGGAAGTGAGAGGCATCAACCCTGTAGTAGAGAAGTACAGCAGGACCTGGGACCCAGGCACAGGGGGACGACTGGGATGGCCTGCCTCTTTCACACTCTGTATGTCCTCCGCCTTACATCATAGTGTGCATAGCCTCTCTACCAGAATCTCTTAAGTGTAGTCTTGGGGCTTCTCAAAGCTCTATGTGCCAACTACAGTTTATGCATTTTACAAAGAGAAGCAAGACACCTGTTGCTGCATATTAAACAGATGCACAATCAAGACAATCCGTGAAAAGGAAAAATAAATTCTGAGGCAGCTGGCCCGTGCGATCTAAGGATTACCAACTCTGGGACAGATCAGCCTATCTTCATGGCGTGAAACCTGAGGCTCATGAAATATTGTGGAAGAAGAGCATTAGTGGCCAAAAGAGATTAAATAGCACGATAGGAAGAGAAGCAGATGGAGCATGACCTGGGAATGGTGCATGAAACATGTGCGCACGAGATTGGGACATAAAATGGGATTGTAGAGGCTTTTGATAAGTGGCTTTCCACATGCTTGGGTGGTCAAGAACACAGGCCAAGTTTTAGTAGCTTGTAAATCACAACTGTCCATCCAACCAACTTCTTGATAGCAATAAAGTGTCACAAAGAATCAAAGTAATGAACCAAGTGAAAATATGAAAATACCTACTGGAGGGCTTCCTTTCAGTTAAAAAATATGGACTGGGATCAGAATTCTTATTTGATCTTATTGAATCTTCGCTCATATTTTGTTTTGAAAAATTGATCAACTTGCCAATGCAACTTAGCCAACCACTAAACTGGGTTCATAGGTTCATTTGAAGAACAAAAGATGATGTTGATAAATATACTCTGAATTCCCTAAAACATTGCTTGGGATATAATAGGGAATACTTGCTGAGAAGCAATTGTTTATACCATATCAGGAGATAATTTTCTGTGGGTATTGCGCATTTCTGCATGTCTTCCATGGATTACCTTGCAAAAATGTTTACATAGTGAACAGCTTAGAAGATAGAAATGGTGTCTCTCCCTGCAGAGCAGAGGGGAGATTTGCTTACCATCAAGTATCATAGAGATCCCACTGTGAAATATTTGGGTTCCTTAAACTGAGGGTACCTCTCCTGGCACACAACCCCTTATGTGTGCAGTCATGTGAGGTCCTGATTGCATCACCCTGTGGCTACTGGGCCTCAGGAAATACATAGGAACACGTGGATGTTGCTATTCCTGTGCACGCTCAGCAAGATCCACCTCAGAACCTTAGCCTTTGTCTCTGACCAGTAGTCTCGTGTCTTCTGCCAACTTCTGTGAAATTCTGGCAGGGCAACTTGTTGGATTACTAGGAAGTTGAAATCTCAAGAGCATTTCTGAAAATGAACCCTTCAGAGTTCTTAACACAGAGCACTCAAAACCCAATCTATCTTCACAATATTTCCCCATGGATTTGCCTTGTGGGTAGTAATTACTACCACATAGCCAATCTTTTGATTAAAGAAAGTTCCTATAAATTTGTAAATATATTAACTCTAAGACCTACTACAGTGAGTCATTAACGCCTAATTGCTAATTGGATCGTTGTTTAGTTTGTGAAACACTTAGCAACAGAAAATAGGAAGGTCCTTTGGAATAGTAACCTGGGGCTGATGGGCACTTTTCTGGAAAGACTTCTTTGAAATATTCCCCCTTGGTGATGGGGACAGAGGAGAAGAGAAATGGAGTAGAGGTGTGTTGCTACTTTTCCTCATTTCTCATTGCATCCCTTTGATGCAAAATACACAATTGTAATGGGAGCCATTTGGTGCAGTGGTTAAGATGCTACTTGGGATGTCCATATTGCATATCAGAGCACTGGGTTCCAGTCCTTGTTCCACTCCCTGTTCAGTTTCTTGTTAATGCACACCCTGGGAGGCAGCAGTGATGGCTCAAGGGCATGAGTTCCTACCACTTACTTAGGAGACCCAGATGGATTTCTAGACTCTTGGCTTTGGCATGGTCCAGCCCCAGTTTTGGCAAGCAAGTGAGAATAGAATTAGCAGACAGGAAATCTCTGTTTTAGAAATAAATAAAATTTTTAAAAAACAAAATCTCTGAAAGAAAACATGTAGAAAAATCAATTTAAAATTTTAAATATAAATCATATAAAAATAAAAAATGTTTTTTCAGTTTTGTCTTTCATCAGTAATTATTTGGTATTTGTTCAATGTGCGTAGTAACTTGTATTACCCCATACTCCTCCACAACACTGGATCCACTCCAGAAGACAGAAACATCATGTACTGGCTTTGCATCCTTCCCTCTACCTTCTGTCCCTCACCCCCAGCTTCTTTCCATCTGAAGTCTATCACGGAAATTTGCATAGACACTAGATGTACTTTTGAAACTCTGAACAACACACAGCTCTGTCAAAAGAATAAACACAAAACAAAGAATTTATTCTATTCTGTCAAACAACTCCAGGATATCAGTACCTCATGAGTACTATGAAAAATGAGCCAAATAACTCCAGACTATGTGCTACATTTAAAAACCATAAGTGTGGTTTTCACGATGTTGAGTTAATTCATTCAGCAAACATTTTATTAATGGATGTTTAGCACATTTGAACAACCTTGCATTAATCACTTTCTAAACCAGTCCCTGGGAAGAAAAACATGATTGTTTCATTTCAATTGTTGCTCTATTTAGATAGCAATTATTTTGCTTCTCATTTTGGCTTAATCGTGTGATAGGTTGTGAGTAATAATAATAATAATAATAATAAACTATGCAGATTCTCTCTCCACAGAAAAATTGAAGAGTCAACACACAGAAACCCAAACTGACAGAGCAGTGAGATTTGACAGTGGCTGCTCAAATAAATAAGATGATGCATGCAAAGATTTTAGCATGCAGTAGGAACTCTATAACTAATAGCTATTATTATTTTACCAAAAGAGTTAATAACAAAACACACTTTATGTTGAGAGTTATAATACAGTTTGAAGTCATTTTTAAAATTGGATACTCAAAAGCTTTCATTAACCTATCAAATATTTAAATTAGACTATACTTCATAGTTGAATGCATCTGGCTCACAAAAATGAGGATTTCATGAATTAAGCATTGTGAGGATTTGGGAGGAATATTGATAACTTCACTCTATGTATACAGAATTAAGTGTATATAACTGTTAAAATATGTCTGGATTGAAATATGGCTCCCCCAGAGTTACAGAAGATTTGAGATGAGAGGATCAAAGTTCTGACTTCTTGTATCTCATATAGGCCCCTCAGCTGATTTGGCTGTTTTGCTCCTAACTGTGTACAATTTCATTTCTACCAATCCTAGTCTCCCACGAGCCACCCACTCCCAACTCTTATTAAGTATTGTACTTCCATCTCCAGCCTCACTCTGCAATTAAAATCACCCAGTTAAGCAAAGACACAGAAAGAAGGCTTGCTTGCTTTTAATTGCATTAATGATTCAAACCAAATATCCTAATCAAAAAGAGAAACGTTATTTTTAGCATAAGTTTTTTAGATGTTTAGATATTACAGTTAAAGGTAAACATCTGCACACTCCATTAGCATTTCTTCATTTTCTATAATAAGATGTAGAACATAATTACTCACCTGAGAATGAAGTGATTTGCAATTGACAGATTCACAAAGTTGGACTAAGGCAAGGTGGTACCCATTCAGACATCACTAAATTCAAAAGGCAAATCAAAGAGAGAGAAAGAAAGAAAGCACCAACAATCCCTTTTCAGATGAAAAGAAAAGTGAAAATCATACATTATAAAGCTACCCATTCTTTTCCCTTTGTACTTCCATATCTAACTAATGCTCCGTCTGTCCCTTCAACCCCAGGCTAGACTTTCTATCCGTGTTCTGCAGCCTTCTCACTTTTTGCTCTACACACTCGTCCCATCAACTGTATTTCCTCTTCTTTGTGTGTCTAAACCCTTCATTCCCATCAGCTCGTTCCTTTCACTCTACAAGTACATGAAAAACACTTCCACATATGCTTATTTCCCCCATTCAAGTAAGATCATACTCAAAGCACAACATGGCCTATGTTTCCCATTTTCAAGTCCATACGTAATAAGCTACAAAACAACGTCTAGACTTACTCAACATCATCTCATTCTAGAAGTTATTACAATTTTACTTATCCAAGCTCAGATACTAAAATTTCTTTGAAGTGATTTCCTGTATGTCAAACTCAATGATCTGTTTTTGGTCTAGAAACAATAGATTTCATTAAAGCATTTGATCATTTTAATTCTTTTTTTCTTCAAGAATGTGTCCACTGTGACTTCTGCCTGATCACTTTCCCTTCAGACTGCTTCTGCTGAGCCCCACTCTCCATGCCTTAAATGTTGGCCTTTCTCAGGAAACCGTTCTTCACCCAGTTCTCACTTTATTCAAATAGTTCATTATGAGCTTTTCATGTTACCATGCATTTTATACCCATAAAAACATAAATATGAAATCTTTGAGTTTCAAATTGGCACCCCCATCTTCTCTGATACCATCAAACTCTCACACTCAGTACAGCACAAAACTTTGAAATCAGAAAGACCTGAATCCATATTCCAGTTGTGGCCTCAAGTGGTTTAGAAGCCTGCATCTGGCCGGCGCCGTGGCTCAACAGGCTAATCCTCCCCCTTGCGGCGCCGGCACACCGGGTTCTAGTCCCGGTCGGGGCGCCGATCCTGTCCCGGTTGCCCCTCTTCCGGGCCGGCTCTCTGCTGTGGCCGGGGAGTGCAGTGGAGGATGGCCCAAGTGTTTGGGCTCTGCACCCCATGGGAGACCAGGAGAAGCACCTGGCTCCTGCCATCGGAACAGCGGGGTGCGCCGGCCGCAGCGCGCTACCGCGGCGGCCGTTGGAGGGTGAACCAACGGCAAAGGAAGACCTTTCTCTCTGTCTCTCTCTCTCTCACTGTCCACTCTGCCTGTCAAAAATAAAAATTAAAAAAATAAATAAATAAATAAATAAATAAATAAAAGAAGCCTGCATCTTAGGGAGAGAGCCATGCAAACACTCATGGAACTGCATTATATACTAATATGTGGGTTCTTACAGAAAGAAATGGGAGCCCAGAAAAAGTATCGTTTAGTCTGCCTGAGGGAGAAAATATCAAAGAAAACATACTACAAGAATGTAAAACTTGCAAGAAGGGATCTAGGATGCCCACATCCCCTGTTGGAGTCAGTGAGTTTCAGTCC
This sequence comes from Lepus europaeus, assembly GCF_033115175.1. Classification (NCBI taxonomy): domain Eukaryota; kingdom Metazoa; phylum Chordata; class Mammalia; order Lagomorpha; family Leporidae; genus Lepus; species Lepus europaeus. The sequence continues at coordinate 51,448,391 of NC_084827.1, forward strand.
CGGTTCTGCTTCTGAGCCCAGCTGCCTGCTAATGCATAGCCTGGGAGGCAGGACTGGAGTTCCCGCCGTGCATGTGGGAGACCCAGACTGCATCTCTGGCTCCTGACTTTGGTCAGGCCCAGTCCTGGCTATAGCAGGCATTTGAAAAAAAACAGCAGATGAGATATCTCTCTCTTTCCCCCCATCCCCGTCTCTCTTTGTGTGTCACTCTGCCTTTCAAATGAATAAAAATAAATAGACAAAACATTTAAAACAAAGGTAGAACTCACATTGAAATTGGAAGACAGTTAAAGATTTGGATAAGTGGAAGGAAGAAAAAAAGAGAAAAAGCAGGAGTCAACTCAGAGAGAAGAATGCAAGGATGAGAGGAAGCAGGTAGGACCCACAGAGATCATGGAGTGAGAAGCCCACACGCCAAGGGTGATGGCTTCACTGTGGTTTATACAGTGGCACCATAGATTTCTGAGCAGATAACAGTCCAATTTCTGTGCCCTCCCGCCGAAAATCTCCATGTATCCTATAGTTTGGATTGGAAGGAATGAAGAGCAGAATGAACGAGTGCACTTAGGAGGTTAAATTGTGTCTGTCAGATAATATTAGTTATTCAATAATATAAGGATAACCACTGGAGATAAACTCGGAATATAAATGCGAAGACTTGCAGAAGTAATGATGTCTTTCATTGGCTTAGATTGTATGTCAATACTGAAGAGCCTGAGATTTCAACACTTTGATAAGACATAATTCAATGCTTGTGTCTTGCTATTGCTTAGAAAAAAGCCACAGATGTAAAACGTTGAGTGGAGTGTTGGAGAGAGGGAAGAAAGAGAGAGAGAGAAGGAATAGTAGGAGGAAGGAAAGTGGTTTTAAAAAACCACAGAGAATCAGTGGGTGCAAAACAAGGAAAAAGATGGAACGGATTAAAATGGGGAGTGGGTATTCTTTTTAAACGGCTGACAAATAAACCATTTATTTCCTTCAAGGTTGTGGGAAAAATACAGCCTTTATACCATTTATGATTTCTATACAGATGTTTTCACGAGCCTATGTGTTACTGATATTGATACCATCAGTATGTTTTCATGTTACTAGATACGACAACCAATTCATGGGGCTGGCAATAATGATGACTTGTCCCTTGGGCTGTTTTGATGTTCTTTGGTTATGACATCATAGCTTAGTCACCCTGCAGTTACAAGGCTTCTAGAGAAAAAAAATGTTCATTGTGGAAAAAATTTCTACCTCCTAAAAAATATTCAAGCTACAAGTGAGAGTGGAAGCTATATGAAAAGTAAGAAGTGCATATTAAGAATTAATGTGTTAGATGTACCACATGTGAAGGCCTTGAGTTAATAGCATCACTTAACCTGAATACTTTATTCCACTACTTTAACCTTGATACCAACAGACTTAATATATTCAGCTTTTGTTTTCAATTATCTGTTATGTCCTGCAATGGGTTTATTGTAGACACTGTGGAAACTATTATGACCCCTCAAAGACAGAAGGCAATTTTCTTCTCACCAGGATATTTGGAACAAATTGCTCTCAGTTTTAACATGAATAAGTCTATGAATTTTAGTCCCTCAGAACTGAAGTAATGGAATTCATTTGTCTTTTCAATTACAATTATCATAACATGTCAATAAACCAGGATAAAATCCAACAGAGGTGAAAGCTTTCTGTCGTTGGAGGATTTTACTTTTGCCCCTTTTCTTTTTTTTCTCTTTTGGTCCCAAGCCTAGGGAGCACTTTGAAGTGTAATTATTTTGTAGGTACTTGAAATAGTTCTACCATTTGGAAAGAGTGTTGCAGCATCTCATCTCTGTTAGCATCACAAAGCTTTGCTGCAGCTTACAATAATTAAAGACTGTTACAGTTAAGAATTTTATGATTAGCCCTATGATGGCTCATTGAGCTTACATTTTGAAATTTTGTACTGAGTCCAAGATTAAAATGTTTCTTCATCATAGAATGTATTTTCAAGACTGATGTGGATATTTTTCAGACCTCTTGCGTGTTTTCTCCATTCTTGGGATATCGTAATACCCTGTCATGGCAAGGCGAATAGTAATGCTAAGGGTTCAAGACCAAGTCAAGCAAATTAGCTTTTTTACAGAGTGGACTCACCCTCCTCCCCTTACCTCAAGGTTTACACAAGCAAGGAACAGTTTTGTAAGCAGCCCTGCACTCAGCCCAGCTGCCACAACAGTGACACAGCTACAGCGAATCCTGTATTAGAAAAAAGCTGGGTTCTAAAAGACACTGCTCCCAGAAGTCTCCTGGCTGAAGGACAGGTGACTGAGCTAAGCTGCGATATTACTGTCAGAGAATACAAAGGGAGTTGTTCAAAGGGGGGGGGGGCAGCATAACAGAGACTTTAAATTAAATTTCTGTATTTTTTTCTATATCCCCAGAATGAGTTTTGGGGATTGTAGAGCTACACATGACTAAATTGGAGCTCAGAAAAGTAGAGTAGATTAATCATGGCCACAGTATCAGTGAGAGGCAAAATCGATGTGGAACAGGCCAGTTAAAACCATTCAGTCTCAAATCCCAGTCTTTCTGTGCTTCAGGTCTCCTAGCTTCTGTGCTTATCCCACCTCCCCTACCCTGCAACCCTCCCACCCCCACCCCTGCCTCACAATCTTTTTTACACTGCAGAGAGATCCTTCCAAACTCAACTCTAAACATCTCACTCCCCTATTCCAACCTGAAATCACCAAATTAAAAATGTACACAAACTTTTTGTATTTGTTTTCTCTCTTTGTAGACCTAATCAAAATTGTGTAGTGAGGATCCGGTCTTGTAGCACAGTGGTTTAGGCCTCTGCCTGTGACACCAGCATCCCACATCTGAGCAGTGGTTCAAGTGCTGGCTGCTTCATTTCCAATCCAGCATCCTGCTAATGCACCTAGGAAAACAGCAGCAGATGGCCCAGGTGCTTGGGCCCCTGCACCCACATGAGAGACCCAGATAGATTTCCTGGTTCTAGCATTAGCCTGAATCAGTCCCAGCCACTGTGACCATTTGGGGGGGTGAACCAGCAAATGGAAGGGCTCTCTCTCTCTCTCTTTTTCTCTTTCTCTCTCTCTCTCTTTCAAATAAATAAGTAAATCTTTGGGAAAACTACAACTAAGAGAGAGATCTTAGAGAGATGAAAAATATCCACAAGTTTCTAAAATCTACTCTGTAAGACCCTAGCCCACAGGACTGGAGCATTCCAAAGTCCTGAGAATGAAAAAAAAAAAAATAGAATTCCCCTTAAATAAAGATATGTTCTCACAGCCAGGATTTGTATAATGAATAATGTTTACATATCCTAATATTATAAATACAATATAATACATTTCCCTATTGTTAAGGAAGAATAAAAATGAAGGTTACACTTCAGATACACATACCCCAAGACCAATAGCCCATAACCACGCAACCAAAATTTAAGTCATCTTGATTTCCTCAAGATACTAGTTTTAATTGTAAATGAAGTACAAAATGCAAGCTTTAAGTCCTTGAAATCATGGTTAAAAAAATTAAATGAATCAGCTGAAGAAAAATCAGCTTAAACAGCTCTGGGTGCAGCCACTCACAAAGAAGGTCCAAAACTTCCTCCTTTATGCTTTATATACTGTGTAGTAATTGCAGTAAGGTGACCTTCTTGCCAGTTGGTTTGAAGTCTCCTGGATTCTGATCTGTACTTCTTTATAACATTTTAACATTTTTCTTGCATGATTTGATTTGGTTTCTGACACTATTGTAATAATAAGTTAATTGATTTCCAAATTTATGAGTCAAGAAATAATGGCATAAGTATATTATTTAGAGATGGGGAAGAAACTATCAAAGAACAGCTGAAAGTGAGTGGGGCTGAAGGATGCCAAAAGACAGTTAGTTGTCACTATAACCCTTCAACATTATTGGCATTTTTAAAAATCCAGACATTATTGCACTTAAGAAAAATTGAAAAGCTAAAAAAAAAAATAGAAAGTTCATGTTTTTCAGCACCACAGCAAGAAGTCTGATTAAAAAATAGGCCTCGCATGGGAGCAGATTGGTTTAGGTTTCTTACTATACACTTATTTGTTAAATGCAAGTGTTATGAGTTGTCTATATTTCTTTAAATATCAATACTATAAAACAATATCTTTAAAAATGCATATACTGGAAGAAGAAGTATATTTGGCGGGCCCTGTTTTTATAAGTAGAAATGAATTTATGAAGTCCAGTTAAAATTGGCTATACATCTGAATCAATATACTTAGAATTCCTTCACAGTTGAAGGTGGAATTATCATCACCAAATATATATATATATATATATATATATGTATGTATATATATATATATGCATATATTGTTGGCAACATGGATACCATGATTTCCAAGTCCACATAGCACAGTAAACAAAAGAAACACAACCAATAGGACACTTCATTCACACACACACAAAAACACTCACATGATTTTATAAAATTCCACTTTGCTCTATGTTTTTGGAGCAACTGCATAATCATGCATTTCTAGTTGAACATTTTCTTTTATTCTGTAAAATTATATTTAAATGTTTTGATGTAGATGCCACTTTAAAAATCATCAGTAGACCCATACAGATCTAATTTATGATAGTTTTCCATTTCTGTGCATGGCCTTGGTTGGCTCTATTTCATTATTTTCACTGTGAAAATATGGTTTGAAAGTTAACTAAAGATTTTGAGGCACAGCCCTAATGATGCTGAGAGCCAACAGAAAGCGAGCACCAGTGGCTAAGTACTCATCAGACCTGAATAGTGAAGCTTCAGTTCTCCCCAGATTTCATACTGTGTTCAACACACTCAAAAAACGAAAAAACACAAATTAAAAAAAAAAAAAAAACTAAGAGTAAAGAAAGCAAAATACTTGCTATGAATGAATGGATGCATCCACATCCCCAACCACTTGTCACATCCTTTCTTCCTTGCATCAGGGTATTAAAACTCCAAAGGGTACTCAGGAGAAGAGTTTCAACCACAGAAGGAAAAGGACAGGAGAAGGGCAGGGAATGGTTATAAAGGTGGGCCAAGTGGGAGCAGACCATCGAGCTCTGCTTTCAGAAGAAAATATAAGAGTGGGAAAGAGGCAAGCAGACAACTGGCACTCTGGGGCCTTTCAGAATGGGCATGACTATATGGTTGGCACCATGTTAGTGGAGAAGAAGGAGTAGAAGGAAGAGAAAGAGAGAGCTGGTTACATGAGAGATGCTCAATTTCTTTTATTTGTTCAGTTTTGTACTTGAAGTCGGGGGGGTTGGGTTTCAGCTTCTTAAAATTCCCACACCACTAGCAGGTGCCTGACTGCATAGCCATCTCCACTCCTAGGCTTTGGAGTCAGCAGAACGGAGACTACTCCTTCACTTACTACCTGTGTAAGTATCTGTGGTGATACTGTCTGTGATAATCTTGGGCAAATCCTTTTGTTTATACCTCATTTCCCAGCTTTAAAATGTGGAGATACTAGTAGCATGTACTTCATAATGAGTGGTCCTCAAGAAATTCATAGAAAATGCATATTATAAAAAAGCTCTGCATGGATGTCAAAAAATTTCGTGCTAAAACAAGTTACCTTTAGTTTTATTTTTCCATGACCTTTTGAATTTCCCTCATGCAGTTTCCCTACTACTTTGTTAATCAATTCAGAAACACTAATTGAATTCTTGTATCAAAAATATTAATAGCGAACCTAATTTCTGATAGGGCTGAAACTCATCTGGGTTATAAAACTCGGTTGTTTTGAAGGCTATGTTAACATTTGCTGATCTGTAAAGTGTTTACTATATTCAGCAAAGAATAGTGCAATGGTTGCCATGTCTACTTTCTATCTTTTAAGATCTATGGTTTAAAATTCATGCTGAAAGTCAGTATTAGCCTATTCAAATTTATATGTATCTTCCCCACCTCCCAGTAAAAAAAAAAAGAGAGAGGGAAACCGGGAGAGTGAAAGAATGAGACACAGAGAGACAGAGATAGCTGGAAGCTATTAACAGCAGTGAACACTGTCAAGAACTGTTGTTGATCACCAGGACAGGTTGCACAGCTGGGCCTGCTCATCTGTGGTGAATTAGATCCACCTGGTAGAAACCTGTGCAGCTTGATGAGATTAGACTCCTTTATCCTAGACTCCTTTATCATCCCTAGAATTCAGAGTCATCAAATTTCTAATTGACGAGTTATGAATTCAAACGAGCTGACCATCAGAATCCAAACAGTACCATAAAAAATTCTTTCTTCGGGCTTCAAGACAAAAGACTTAGCATTGCCCAGATTATAATTTTATTTCAAATGTGTCTTTTAGATATAAACAACAGTAGTCATTCTTAGAGTGATCAATGTACTAATCCAGACTATCTTCCATGAGATTCCATATAATTGTTACAAGAAAACAACAGAGAGGGATGACACTCTAAGATAATGCTGAGACTGACTCAATCATAAAACATGCTGGATAAAGTAGCTATCTTTTCTTCCCAGACATATATAGATAGAAGCACTCCACCAATTAGATGATATGAATGTAAAGGTTCCTTCCAGAGCTGGAAGGTCTATGGCTCTGCTCTGTACATAATGAGATATTTAACTGAAAGCCCCCATGGTTTTCTGGAGTCACTTAGCCCAAAGCAGAATTGCAGTAGGCCTCACCAAATGAGTCTCCTCGACTATCCTGTGTCAATGAGGTCAGAAACGGCCAGAATTATATTTTATAAGAGGATTCTTGTCAAGACAAATGCCCTCAGAGTCTTATAAATAGGCTTTCAATATGAGTATTGCATGTAAAAACACACTGAAATCCTTCAGCATTTGGAAGATCTAGTCTTCAAATATAAACACAATTAAAGATTTCTTTATTTGAAAGAGAAAGAGAGAGAGAGATCCATCTTTCATCCTCTAGTTCACTCTCCAAATGGCCACAATAGCCTGGCCAAAGCTAGTAGCCTAGAACTCCACCTGTGTCTCCCATATGGGTAGCAGGGGCCCAAGAACCTGAACCATCATCTCCTGCTTTCCTAAGCACATTAGCAGGGAGATAGATCAGAAGTGGAGCAGCTGGTACTAGAATCAGCATGCATTTGGGATGCTGGCATCACGGGCTTAAACCCATTGCCCCACAACACTGGCCCTGTAAAAAGAAAATATTAAACTTTTTTAAAAAAATATTTATTTACTGAAATGGCAGAGAGAGAGAGAGAGAAAGAGAAAGGCAGACAGATAGAGGAATCTTCCATCTGTTGTTTTTCTCTCCAAATGGCCACAATGGCTGGAGCTAGGCTAATCCAAATCTAGGAGCCAGGAACTTCTTCTGGGTCTCCCATGTGAGTGGAGGGAACCAATCACCTGGACCATCTTCCACTGCTTTCCCAGGAACATTAGCAGGAAGCTGGATTGGAAGTGGAACAGCCAAGACTCAAATCGCTGCCCATATCGGATGCTGATACCATACTTGCTATGCCATAGTGCTGGCCACAAATACTAAGATTTTATACAGTATAGTCATGGAAAGCAAATTATGAGAAAAAGAAAATATTATGTACCTTAGAACCTAAAAATTAGTGCAAATATTCTCTTTAAAGATATAAAAGCATATCAAGAATTATAGTTAGATCTTCAACAGAATCATGTGTACAATGGATTCACTCAGCACAAATAGTCAAAAAAAGAGTAATTTTGTCCATTCTCTCTGTGTTTAGTATTAAAACTTAAATGAAAAAGTACACCTAAGCAAAGAAGCCAAAGGGGCACACATTAGCAGCCAAAGGCAATTTGGTCAAATTCAAAGGAAACAAAGTTGGTATCTATGTGTGAGAATGAATATGGCTAAGATGCTCAGACCACAGGACAGTTTTAGAGCCAGAATCATGATCTAGCATGTGATATCTGACAGTGAGTTTAGTTTCATGTTATTTATAGAAACCCTGAGCAATTAAAATGCACCCCTAATTGCACATAGCTTAGCAAACTTTCTGGAGGTCAAAAACCCTGCACCAAAGGCTCAAATCAGTGATAGAAAATCAACATCTCTTGAGGTAAATATGAGCTCTAGGCAGTATAGCTCATGGTCCCTCTCTTAAGAGCCCTTAATTAAAGATAATTCCAAAATTCAATTTTCTTCTGAATATTTACAAATATTCACCATTTTTGTTTTTTAAATCAACTTCTGTTTTCATGTATCAACTATAGACTAAAAATCATTTTCAAAATTTGAGGATTTAAGTTTGCAGACTTGTTTAAAATTCTGGTAACCTTCTTAAAATTTAGTGGTATCTATATTTACAATTAACTTCCCTGTCTCTGCTCACAAGCCAGCTCTCATCCATCAGCAGAGAGGTTGTCCTCTGTGGTCTTTATCAGCTGCAGTGTCACCACAGTGGAATCTGCTCTTTCCCCCTGACTCCATCACAGATGGCTTACCCCATGGATGACACCCTATGTTCCTTTGTGTGGTGTACCAGACTTTTGCCAATTTGAGGCTCTGACCCACCCAGTGCCCTTCCCCTGCTCTGCCCAGCAGAATCACTGTATCACTCACAATCCCTTGCCAACTGGCTCCCAGGTTAGGTCTAGCTGGTGGACACCTCTGTGAATGACAGCATGGGAGGATGGGTTAGGGTATTTCTCCCTCCCTTGCTCTGCCTTGGGGGAGGGTGGCAGTCTCACAGCTGCAGCTGTGTCCTCACTGTGGGAACTCGATGAGTCAGACAGCTTCCTCCTTCCTCTATGATTCAACACCCTCCAGACAGCCCTCACAACAGGTGCAGCTCTGTAAATGCTGGAGTTTGTGGCTCTGTCATATCCCCTCCTTCTTTGTCTCTGCATACTAGGGTAGTGTTTCCTATTGTTGCCCAACTGGAGGTTGCCTTACAGCTTCATGTTTGGCTTTCCAGCTCTTTCAACACACTTGCAAACAGCTTTCTTTATTAAATCCCCTCTATTTGAAACACCTGGAGTGGTTTTGTTTTCCTGACTCTCCAGTTTGGTGGGAGTTGTGGTCTAGGTTGTGGCTGTGCACAGCTAGAGAGGTCAATGACTTTATAATGTTCTTGGTCTCAGATTCTGTCTTCAGTATGAGCTTCCTCTGATTTATTTTCATAGTGCTAGCTATATCACCTTTTGAAAATACAAATATAATCATTTTTTTCATTTTTTCAGGAGTCTTAATGGTTACTGATAGTCCCACACATTTTTTGTTTTTAAAGTATTTATTGGGGCCTCATTGTGATGTAACATGTAAAGCTGTGGCCTGGGACACTGGCAGCCCACATGAGTGCTAGCCACTTTGTACCCTGGCTGCCTCACTTTTGATCTAGCCACTGCCACCCAAGTGGGAGACCCAACTGAAACTCCTAGCTCCTAGATTTTGAATGACCCAGCGCTGAGACTGTGGTGGCTATCTGGTGAGTAAACCCTCAGATGGAAGATTCTCTCTCTCTCTCTCTCTAACTATAAATTTCAAATAAATAAATTTTTCCATCAGCTAGTACATGCCCCAGATGGTTGCAATGGCCAGGTCTGGACCAGGCCAAAGCCAGGTGTCAAGACTTTCATTTGGGTCTCCCACATGGATGGCAGGGGCCCAAAGACTCATGCCATCTTTTGCTGCATTCCCAGGTACATTAGCAGCTGGTACTCGAACCAGCACCCCTGCCAGCCCCTAGCCCACCACATTTTAAGATCTTTCTTTTTTCCTTTGTTTCTCAACCTGTTTTACAATGAATTAGAAGCACACAAAATGTATCTAATAAAAGAGAACAATAAGAATATTTTGAATGTAAATTATTCATCACAATAGAAGAAGGAAATAAATTAATTACATCAGAAAAAAAGTAGGAAAGGAGACATACAGTTGCAAAGTTTGACTCCAAACACTTTGGCATTCATAAAAAAGAGAGAATAAATTCCTTGACTGTTTCCAAGGGCTAGCAGCATATGGTTGGCACTTCTATCTGATGGCTGTTGCTCACTTTATCAGGAGTAAGGGGAATCCAGCAAATAGGAGTTAAAATTTCTTGCTAAGAAGGGGTTCTAGCCTATTGAAATCACAATCCATGAGCATAGATGAATTGCCTGTTGTTTAAAGAAGCTTTCATAATTGCCAGCTGTCTCTAATATTTTGGTAAATGTAAAAAGAAACATTTGAGTTTGTGCATAGTCATTCTCTAATGCTATTACAAAAATCTGCATTTGTTTAAGAACCAACGAAATAGCAGATAAGGCTGACTAACATTATTAAGGGAAAATTGGAGCAGCAAACTAAGCATCTTGCTTGAATATATGGTCTTTTGATTTCTTCACTGAAGTGGCCAAAGGAATGTCTTCAGGGAGGATCAAGATATTCTCCCTTGAAGGGTTTATTTTTCTTTTTTTCTTTTTTTTTTTTTGCTTTATTTTTTAAAGTTTATTTATTTACTTGAGAGACATAGTTACAGACAGAGAGAGGGAGAGACAGCGAGGGTTTATTTGAAAGGCAGAGTTACAGAGATGCAGAGGCAGGGAGAGAAACAGAGGTCTCTCCGTCTTCCATCTGCTGCTTCACTCCCCAAATGGCTACAATGGCTGGAGCTAGGCAGACCCGAAGCCAGGAGATTCTTCCGGGTCTCCCACGTGGGTGCATGGGCCCAAGACCTTGGGCCATGTTCCACTGATTTCCCAGGCCATCAGCATAGAACTGGATTGGAAGTGGAGCAGCCACTTCCAATATGGGATGCCAGCATTGCAGGTGGATACTTAATGTACTACGCCACAGTGTCGACCCTGTGGGCTAGAGGTTAGCTAGGTTGCAAAGCTGGCATTCCATAAGGCTGGCAGTTGAAGTCATGGTTGCTCCACCTCTGATCCAGCTCCCTGCTGACGTGCCTGGGAAGGTGCCAGAAGATGGTCCAGGTGCTCAGGTCTCTGCTGCCCCCATGAGAGACCTGGATGGAGTTCCCGGCTTCTGGCTTTGGCTTGGACCAATCCTCGCTGTTGCTGCCATTTGGGGAGTGAACCAGCAGATGGAAGATTGATCTCTCTTTCCTTCTCCCTCTCTCTCTGTAACTCTGCCTTTCAAATAAATAAATCTTGGTTTTCTGAAGAAGATATTCTCCCTAAATTAACAAATACAGAAAAACATGGTCCCAGACCTGTCCCAGTCATAGACAAATGATTGATCAAATCACAAAAATTCTGTTCACTTGATTAACCCCCCAAAATTCTCCAAATTGGATTGAGAATTTTTTACCCACTCCATAGAAAATACCTCACTTTTCCCTCAGTGAATATCTACTTGAGAAGAAAGTTTCCTACTGAAATTTTCCAAAGAATTAATGAGAAATTATACTTCTATACAACTAAAATAAATGCTCTGCTGTATGGCAGTGTTTTGTTAAATATGTTAATTAAAATTTAGAGACCTCTACCAAATATCATAAATCCAGTTTTAGGATAATGGACCTTAAGCCATTTTTTCTAAAAATTACAATAAAATAAATCACATTGCTTCCACTTCAGGTTTGAAACAAACAAAAAAAAAGTGAAAGCATAAGAAAAATTTTAAATAGTAATGCCCAGTATTGATGTGTATTTAGGGAAAAAAAACGGTCTCTTGATCAGCTGATAGACATGAAATCAATAAGGCATTCTGCTGGGCTATTTGTCAATGAATATCAGATGTCTGATTATATATATATATATATGCATCATTTGATTAAGACAAATTCTAGGAATTTATTGTAGAGAAATACTTATGAGAATGTAGGAAATTTTATATACAGCTGTTCATCACAGCAATGCTTCTAAAAGTAAAAAACTGGAAAAGACCTAAAAAGAATGTTGTTAAGTGATTCCCATAATAGAACATGATGCAGCACTAAAATTATGTGGCAGAATAATCATATTGAAAGTTCTCAATATATCATACAAATATACTTTTGCTAAGGAGACAACTAGTAAAATGCAAACACCAGAAAGTCATGAAACCAAAACAAAACAAAAATACCAAAAACATGACAATGGCAGATTGAACCCATACATATAGGACTGCTGCTTCCCGAAAGCCAAAAATGATAGTAAAGGGAGTTTTCACTGAATGAGCCCACAAAGAGAGGAAACAGAAACCACAATCCATAAGAGCCTCAGAAACCGGTGGCACCCAGCGCTCAGGAAGGTGGTTGTAAAGGAGGTACTCAACATATAATGACTGAAAGCTGGATTAAGAGGCAATTAGGAGACAAGCATTTAATGACAAAACAAAACAGGAAAGCAATCAGTTGCAAAGCCTGAAGCTCTATGGGAGCTCAAGGATTTCCCTGAGAATTCTTTTTTTTTTCTTTTATTTTTCTCCTAATGAAAGTTCGAGGTATGTATGTAAATAAAGAATCAGATCAGCTAGACACACTGATTCCACACAGTCAGCAAGCGCTCCTCCCTAAACAATATAGGTCCAGGGACTCATCCCTCTGGTGCAGGTAAGAGTGAGAGAACTATACTTGAAAGTTTGTTAAATAAACCAAAAAATTAAGCCTAAAATGTATAAGAAATTTCAAGGAACCCAAATACCAAAACAATCTTAAGAGAGAGAGAGAGAGTTGGAGGACTCACACTTCCCAGTTTCAGAACTCATCACAAAACTACAGTAATCAGAAGAGTGTGCTGTTGGCAGAAGGAATAAGACAGATATATATATTCGTATTCATGGAAGTGGAATAGAATTGAGAGTCTACAAATAAACTCATACAACTATTGTCAATTGACTTTCAACAAGGATGCCAAGAGCATTCAACAGAGAAAGAATACTCTTTTGAATAAATGGTGCTAGGAAAAATGGAAATTTACACACAAAAAGGAATGAATTTGGATTCCTACCTCATACCACTGTGTAAAAATTAAGTCAAAATGGATCAAAGTCCTGGATGTAATTACTGAAACTATAAAACTCTTAGAAGGACATATGATTTAGATTTCCTTGATTTGAATTAAGCAATGTTTTCTTAAATATGGTACCAAAAACATTATTAAACAAAGAAATGGTAGCTAAATTGGATACAATTTAAATATTTAAAGTTTTATGTTTCAAGGGGTACAATTAATAAATTGAAAAGATAATGAAAATTCAATCCACTGAAAATCATTTATTTGATAAGAGACTTGTATCTGGACTATATGAAGAACTCTTACAACTCAGTAATAAAAAGACAAATAACTGAATTTAACATGGGCAATGTATCTGAACGTATATTTCCCCAAAGACAATACATAAGGGGCTAATAAGAATGTAAAAATATGCTTAATATCAAGTCATTAGGTAGTTGCAAATCAAAATAATAATAAGATACTAGTTCACATCAGCTAATCACCCTAAATCAAAAAAGCAAAGAAAATGAGATGATAATGAAGGACTTCTGAAAATTTACCTGCTAAAAAAAACTAGGAGGTTTCAAGAAAGGCCAGTTAGTTTCTGGGAAACTGCAACTTAGCAGATAACAGGGAATAGCAGTTTGGAAACCCCCCTTGTGCAATGGTTAAGTAAAACTGATGTGTACTGAGATAAGCAGGAATGCTGTATACTAAGATAAGTGAAATTACTGTAAACAAAAACCCCCTTCCCCTTTGTATTCACTTGCTTAAGATAACTTTGTGGTTTTTGCCTTTAAATACTGCCTGTAACCCTTGTCCAGTACCTCACTCTCTCAGGAGGGAGGGGTCTGTTTTGCGCAAAACGTAAATAAAGCCGCCTCTTGCATTTGCATCGTCTGGTCTGAGGATTTTTGAGTCTGGGGTCGCGATCTAAAGGACCCAGCGGGGATTAGGGTCCTTCAATAACAAGTGTTCACAAAAACATGGAGAAATTGGAACCTTTGTATGTTGCTGCTGGGAATACAAAATGTCTTAGCCACTATAGGCAGCACTCAGCAATTCTTATAATGGCGAACATCCAATTACTGTATGGCACGGCAATTGCACTCTTGGAGTTTCTCTTAGAAAAATGACAGCTTAGGCTCACGCGATAAACTTACATACTAAGGTTCAAAGCAGCTTTATTTGTAATAGTCTAAAACTAGGAACATTCTAGATGTTCCTCAATGGGTCAGTGGTTAAACTGCTGCATACCTTCCATAACAACATAAGCAATAAAAAGGAATGGATTATCAATACGTGAAACAGCTTGGGTGACTCTCCAAGTACTTATGCCAACTGAAAAAATACTAAGCTCCAAAGATTGCATAGTACATTATTCCATTTTTTTTGAAATGATAAAATTTTATAAATGGAGAAAAGATTAATGGTTGTCAGGGCTTAGGGAGTAAGACCACAGAGTAAGGATGAAGGAAGTTGGTGTGGTTATAAAAGGTGTTTCCAGGGGTAGGCTAAGCCTCCACCTGCAGTGCAGGCAGCCCATTTGGGTTCATGTCCTGGCTGCTCATCTTCTGATCTAGCTCTCTGCCATGGCCTAGGAAAGCAGTAGAAGATAGCCCAAGTGCTTGTGCCCCTACACCGGCGTGGGAAACCTGAAAGAAGCTCCAGGCTCCTGGCTTTGGTTTGGCCCAGCTCTGGCTGTTAAGGCCATTTGGGAAGTGATCTAGTAGATGGAAGACTTCCCTCTCTCTTCCCTCTCTTTCTCTAACTCTGCCTTTCAAATAAATAGATAAATCTTTTAAAAATAAAATTAAAATGTATCTAAGTTGAAAGGATGAATGGATAGTAACTGTATTTGGTGGGGGTTAAGATATCAAATTTGGGGAAGGGGTGGAGTGTTAAAGATTCTTGTGGGGATCAGTGCTATGTCTTAGCAGGTAAAGCCACCACCTGCAGTGCTGGCATCCCATATGGGCACCAGTTCAAGTCCCAGCTGCTCCACTTCTGATCCAACTCTGCTATGGTCTGGGAAAGCAGTGGTCCCTGCACTCATGTGGAGATCCAGAAGAAGCTCCAGCCTCCTAGCTTTGGACTGGCTCAGCTTCCGCCATTGTGGCCCTTTGGGGAGTAAACCAGCAGACGGAAGACCTCTGTCTCTCTCTCTCTCTCTGCTTCTGCCCTCAGTAACTCTGCGTTTCAAATAAATAACTATTTTTTTAAAAAGATTCTTGTGATATTTGCCCCCATATTTTAATAAATATTGGGCAAAGATCTATTTTGTCAGGCATTGTGTTAGTCTGTGGTGACATCAAGATTAATTAGAAGGCTTCTAACCATAAGAGATATGTTACTACTACCTAAATGAAGAATATTTAGATACCTTCATTAAAATCTTGAATCAGCCCTTGGTCATGATTACAAAATTGTTCTTCCCTGTAGGAAGAGCAGCTTCAAGGATAAAGCAAGCAAAGATCTATCTGGGTAATGGCTTTGTGTGGTTTTTTGATATCCCTGTAGCCTTCAGAGTGAGGAGCTTTCTCTGTCACTTCAGGCAGAACATATATATATGTGTGTGTGTGTGTGTGTGTATAATATATATGTATATATTATATTATATGTATATATGTTTATGGATTTAAAAAGAGAATGTCTTTCTCTTTTCAGAGACATAGAAACAATGGTGTCATAAAAAACTGAGAAGACTTTCTTCTTGTTCACCGTGGAAGCACTAACCTTTTTTCAGATTGCACGGTCAAACTAAAATGAGCCATTCCTCAGTTCTAGATGAGAAATAATAAATGATCAATAACTAAATCTTTAGCCAATGACTCCCTTTCAAATCGAAATTTGGTAGTTTCCTTGACACGTTAATAATCACTATGTTGCCAATAATGTAATTAACATTGCTGTGTTAATAATAATTAACAATGAAATCAACAACAGGAGTCACTGTGCACTTACTCCCCGTGTTGGACCTCTGTCCTTAATGAGTTGTGCTATGAGAATTAACAGTAAAACTTGTCTTCAAACAGTACTTTATACTTTGTGTGTCTGTATGAGTGCAAACAGTGGAAATCTCTACTTAGTACAGAGTAGGTCTTCTGTATATAAAGTGAGTTAAAAATGAATCTTAATGAAAAATAGAATGGGAGAGGGAGTAGGAGGTGGGATGGAAGTGGGGGAGGGAGGGCAGGAATGAGGGGAAGACACACTATATTCCTAAAAGCTGTACATTTGAAATTTGTATTCATTAAATAAAAGCCTTAAAATAGGAATAATAATAATTAACAATGATAATATTTATCATGAGATACTTTCACATACTGTTTTTTTCTGGATTAATTTCTGTTTTTCTCTTAAGTTAAGAGGAACCAGCTCCTCGCAAATCAAGCCCTGCCCCACTATCAGATCAGCACACTTAACTGCTTTGGGTCCGATCAAGTACTACATTCTCCCGTTTACATATTCTCCTTTGACTTCTCTGACAGCGATGATCTCAGTGATTCCTTCCCATGTAGAATCTAGGACTTCCTCAGCCAAGGACACAGTGTTTCCTAGTTCTATATGACTAACAGATGAAAGTTGGGCATGTGCTTAAGCGGAAATAGACACTTTAATTAGTACAGTTATACATAAGTGCCTCGGACACTGTGTCCCACCATTGATGACTATAATAAACATTGACAGGAGATTCCTTGCTTTGACCAAAAAGACTCATTGAATTATGGTATTTCTTATTTGAATAAGGAAATCATTTAAAAGCCTTTCATCCTTCAACCTAGGAGGCTCCAATTGCAAATTTTTAAGTTGTCATTTCCTACGGAGGGTGCTTCAAAAGCAATTGGGAAGAGAAAGGAGTTTTTTCAAGAAATAGTGATAGAACCATGGGAAATCTATATGCAAAACAACAATAAAAATAGTACATCAATGCATACCCCCACACCATATGAAAACTAATCAAGCATAAACCAAAATAGAGTATTTAAAACTATAAAAACTTCCAGAGGAAAACAAAGATAAAATGTTGCTACTTAGGCAAACATTTATTAGCTATAGTATGAAAAAGATGATTGATAAAAAAGAAAATTGATAAACCAGACTTACTATTTCAAATTTCTGTGTTTTTTTTTAAAAAAATCACTTGTTAAGAAAGTAAAAATGCAAAAATCTGTGAACAAAAGTAAAAATGCAAGCCACAAACTCCAGAAAGTATTTTTAAAATGTATCTCCATCAAAAGAATATATATCTATATTTATACATATGCAGCTTTTTATATAGAGAGAATGCATAAAGAACTTTCGCAATCCACTAATATTACTACCAAAAAAAAAAAAATTAAACAGGCAGGGGCAGGCATTGTGGCACAGCAGGTTTAGCCCCACTGGTGATGTTCAGACTCCCATAGTGAAGCACTGGTCTGAGTCCCAGCTCCTCTGCTTCCAATCCAGCTTTCTGCTATTGCACCTGGGAAGGGCTCAGATGATAATCCAAGTGCTTGGGCCTCTGCCACCCATTGTGGGAAACCAGGATGGAGTTCTGGGCTCCTGGATTCAGCCCGGCCCAACTCAGGCTGATGCATCCATTTGGCAAGTGAACAAGTGAATAAAAGATCTGTCCGCTCCTCTCCTCTCTTCTCCTCTCTCCTCCCCTCCCCTCCCCTCCCCTCTCCTCTCCTCTCCTCTCCCCTCCCCTCCCCTCTCTCTCTCTCTCTCTCTTTCTCTCCCTCTGTCTCTCTGTATTTCTATCTCTCCCTCTCTGTCACTCTACCTTTCAAATGAATAAATAAATCTCTAAAAATAGATAAATGTAGGCAAATGATTTCAGCAGCTTTTTTTTTTTTATTTATTTGACAGGTAGAGTTATAGACAGTGAGAGAGACAGAGAGAAAGGTCTTCCTTCTGTTGGTTCACTCCCCAAATGGCCGCTACGGCCAGCACTGTGCTGATCCAAAGCCAGGAGCCAGGTGCTTCTTCCTGGTCACCCATGCGGGTGCAAGGGCCCAAGTACCTGGGCCATCCTCCACTGCCTTCCCGGACGACAGCAGAGAGCTGGACTGGAGCAGGAGCAACCGGGACTAGGATCCAGCACCCATATGGGATGCTGGCACCACAGGCGGGGGGTTAACCAAGTGAGCCACAGCACCGACCCTATTTCAGCAGCTATTTCAATAAAGGCAGTATATAGATGGCTAAGAAACATGAAAAATATCAACACCATTAGTCTTAGAGAAATGCAAAGTAGAATCACAATGAGATGCAACCCTGCATGAGCTAGAAAAGCTACAATTAAAATTTTGGCCATAACACATCTCATACACTATTAGTGGGAATGTATGTATGGTATAACCACTTTAGAAAACAATTTGACTCTTTTTTTATTTATTTATTATTTTTTTGACAGGCAGAGTTAGATAGTGAGAAAGAGAGACAGAGAGAAAGGTCTTTCTTTTTCAGTTGGTTAACCCCCCAAGTGGCTGCTTCAGCTGGTGCGTTGTGCCCAGCATGCTGTGCTGATCCGAAGCCAGGAGCAAGGTGCTTCTTCCTGGTCTCCCATGCAGATGCAGGGTCCAAGCACTTGGGCCATCCTCCACTGCTTTCCCGGGCCACAGCAGAGAGCTGGACTGGAAGAGGAGCAACCAGGACAGAATCTGGCGCCCCAACCGGGACTAGAACCCGGGGTGCTGGCGCCACAAGCGGAGGATTAGCCTAGTGAGCGGCAGTGCTGGCCTTGACTCTTTCTTAAAGTTTAAATATACATCTATCTTATAATCTAGCCATTCTGCTCCTAGGTATTTATCTAAAAGAAAGAACAGTAGATGTCTATAATGCGGATTTGTACCTAAATTTCATTAACAGATTTATTTTAGTATCTAAAAACTGGAAACATACATCCATCAACAGGTGAATAGATAAACAAGCTATGGTACATGCATACAATGGAATACAGCTCAGTAATTCTTTAAAATGACCTAATTCTTTTTTTTAAAGATTTATTTATTCATTTGAAAGCCAGAGTTACACAGAGAAAGAGAGGCAGAGAGAGAGAGAAAGAGAGAGAGAGAGAGAGAGAGAGAGAGAGAGAGAGAGATCTTCCATTAACTGGTTCACTCCCCAGTTGAGCTACAATGATCCAAAACCAGGAGCCAGGAGCTTCTTCCAGGTCTCCCACATGGATGCAGAGGCCTAAGGCCTTTGGCCATCTTCTATTGCTTTCCCAGGCCATAGCAGAGAGCTGGATCAGAAGTGGAGCAGCCAGGACTCAAACTGGTGCCCCATATGAGAAGCCAGCACTGCAGGCAGCAGTTTTACCTGCTAAGCCACAGCGCTGGCCCCAAAATGACCTAATTCTTGATAATCACTATAATAACATGGATAAGTCTCAAAATAATTATGCTGAGTGAATAAAGACAGAAAATTTCAAAGCATGTACCATATTATTCTATTTCTATAAAATGACAAGTAATTCAGACTAGCGTATAGTGAAAGAAATCAGATCAGTGGTTATTTGGAAATGCATGTTGTGAGGAAAGGGGATCAAGAGGGAGAGATTAGGAAGGGGAACAAGAAAACTTTTAGGGGTAATAGATATGTTTGCTGCCATTAACAATGTGATGTTTTCACTGATGCATACATATAATGGGACTTCAGAAAGTTCATCGGAAATGGAATTGAAAGATAAACTTGTTTTAGTGTTAAAAATTTCAAAATGTGTAATATTTTTCATGTGCACATGTTCCATCAATTTTTTGAAAATGCTTCAAATGTCAACATTTACCAGATTTTATGCTTCCAAAGTATAGGTATAGAGTTTCCTACTTCTATTATATATTAATAAATCTATTTTTTAAATTTTTTTTATTTATTTGACAGGTAGAGTTACAGACAGTGAGAGAGACAGAAAGGTCTTCCTTCCGTTGGTTCACTCCCCAAATGGCCACTACGGCTGGAGCTGTGCCGATTAGAAGCCAGGAGCCAGGTGCTTCTTCCCAGTCTCCCACGTGGGTGCAGGGGCCCAAGCACTTGGGCCATCCTCCACTGCTTTCTCAGGCCACAGCAGAGAGCTCAACTGGAAGAGGAGCAACCAGGACTAGAACCGCTGCCCATATGGGATGCCAGTGCCACAGGCGGAGGATTAACCGAGTGCACTATGGTGCCAGCCCCTCAATAAGTCTATTTTTAAGAAAACTAACTTCAATTCTTGCTAACTGCATGACTGAGAGTAAGAACTTTGCATTTCCAGAATTTACTTTTTATTTTACCTGCAAATGACAATAATAGCACTGCTCTATATATCCTCAAGATTACTACAAAGATTAAAAAGATAATCTTAAAAATATTTTGCAAACTGTAAAGAGCCATCTGTATAAAATACAGCTTTACTGTTGACATGATCACTTGTATTATTAACTTCCCAAAACCCTGAATGATCTGTGAACAAGTCAGTGTTGTGTTTTGTGGTGGGGAAGAGCTATGGCGAAAAATATGAAAGGCATGAGAGGCAGAGAACTAATTTTGGTACATTCCAACTCTGAACAGAGCCAGTGACCACAATAATTTCAGTCATACTAGTAATTTCCTGCTGTCAAATATGCACGCTACTCCTTACCGCCTTAACTCATTCAGCTTCAAGTCCATGCTGCATTTCAACTGGGCTTCTCCATTTTTGTCTTTTTCCCAACTAGAATTTATAGAAAGAATGTCCAAGACAGTCACAATAGAGAGGCAGTGAAACCCAGATGGTATCCAGGGTCCTCCCTGACACTTTGGGCCAAATCAGCTAAACCCAAGCGCCCCAAACATTTTCACCAACTCCCTAGCAGACACAAATTCAGACCACACATCAGCACTTCTGCAAATTCTCCTAGAGAATCCATGCTAATGGGCCTCTCTGGGTTCTGAATCCTTGCAAGTGGGTGTAGTACTTCTATTTTTATTGCATCATCCCAGATATAAAACTCCCATTACTGGTTTCCACTGCACACATAGATGCATAGGGCATGAGTTTGGCAAATGCAACTGGCAAACTGGAGGTCAATAAGAATGATCACATTACAGATCATAAAGCTGTCATCACCTACTCTCTACCTCACATTTTTCCCTTGCTCTAGGTTTATTGGAGCTCCAAAAACTTCTCCAATTAATAGGCAGAACAATTCATTTCCCCCTACTTGCTAGCAGTCAAAGACACCTTGGTTTAATTCAAGGTGAAAAAAGTTGATATTTCTTCATAGAAATAAATGTTATCTCATATTTAAGACTCTGTAATAGTTTTAAACCTGAAATAATGTTCTCTAGTCTGAAATCTGGAATTAGTTGTGAGTTTGGTCTCATATTATTTGTTATTTAAAATGTACCTGTAATTTCTCCATGATAATGAGTGATAAAAAAGTTATAGAATTTCTATTTTCCAAGGTGAAAGGAGTCAGAGCAGGAATAGTCTTAAAACACACACACACACACACAGAACAAAGGGGCCCCTCTAGTGTTGTGGCTTAACCCAGATGGGAACCTGGCCTGAGTCAGAAGGCAAGTGTGATAAGGAGAGAGACAGAGAGACATGAAGATTTTCATTGATCATTTGGGGGAAAAGCAGGCCCTGCTGCTAAGGCCACCCAGAAGAGCAGGTGCTGGAGTTGTCACTGACCAGTCTGGGGAGTATGGTAAAGAAAGACAGCCCCCACCCAAATGCACCCCCCACAACCCTTCCACCCCCAACCCCCCCAGGCAGGCCCCAAGATACAACATTTTCTCTGTCTTGTAAAAAGCCACAATCAAGTAGGAGGAGTGGGAGCTGAGATGACCGGATGAGCTTACCATACAAGAAACATTTTTCTTTTTTTTAACTTTTATTTAATGAATATAAATTTCCAAAGTACAGCTTATGGATTACAATGGCTTTTTCCCCCCATAACTTCCCTCCCACCCACAACCCTCCCATCTTATCTCCCGCTCCCTCTCCCATTCCATTCACATCAAGATTTATTTTCAATTCTCTTTATATACAAAAGATCAACTTATTATATATTAAGTAAAGATTTCAACAGTGTGCACCCACACAGAACATAAAGTGAAAAATACTGTTTGAGTACTAGTTATAGCCTTAAATCACAATGTACAGCACATTAAGGACAGAGATCTTACATGAGGAGTAAGTGCCCAGTGACTCCTGTTGTTAACTTAACAAATTGACACTCTTGTTTATGGCATCCGTAATCACCTAGGCTCTTTTCATGAGTTGCCAAGGCTATGGAAGCATTTTGAGTTCGCCGACTCCAATCTTATTTAGACAAGGCCATTAGTCAAAGTGGAAGTTCTCTCCTCCCTTCAGAGAAAGGTACCTCCTTCTTTGATAACCTGTTCTTTCCACTGGAATCTCAGACACAGAGATCTTTCATTTAGGTTTTTTTTTTTTTTTTTTTTTTTTTTTACTAGAATGTCTTGGCTTTCCATGCCTAAAATACTCTCATGGGTTTTTTAGCCAGATCCAAATGCCTTAAGGGCTGATTCTGAGGCTAGAGTGCTGTTTAGGACATCTGCCATTCTATGAGTCTGCTGTGTATCCCACTTCCCATGCTGGATCGTTCTCGCTTTCTTAATTCTATCAGTTAGTATTAGCAGACACTAGTCTTGTTTATGTGATCTCTTTGACTCTTAGTCCTATCATTATGATCAATTGTGAACTGAAATTGATCACTTGAACTAGTGAGACGGCATTGGTACATGTCACCTTGATGGGATTGAATTGGAATCCCCTGGCACGACCTCTTAAAGGCACTTGTACCAACCTTCAACGAGTATAAAACCCCCAGACCACGTCCTTGCAGCGGCTTTTTCTTCCGCGGAAGCCCCTCCCAGGAACCCTCCCTCTGCTCTTTTAATCCCTCTGCTCTCCAAGAAACTCTTGCTAAAAATCACCTTCTTGGTTTGTTCATCTGCCTGATCCTTTCTCAGGGGCAGAACAAATTCCTGGGATTCAAATCAGCTGGAACATCTTGGTGTGTTGGCCAAGAACGCTCGCCTCCACTAGCAGCAGTAACAAAAGTTTCCCTAATTTCTCTGGAAAGTGAAAACATGCTCAATTCCAGATCACAGAACCAGAACTGAGAGGTCACTTCCTAAGCCACTTTTATTTTGAATATTTGCAGGTACCCATCCAGTACTCCGCTATATACTCCGTTCCATATATAACATCTTTACATTTCACCATACGTGCGTTTGTAGACTTTAAAATTCCCTTGATTATCTAAATACGTGAGCTTTAGGTGCAAAGAAAAGGAAATCCTTGATAGTTGAGCAGCTATACTTGTATTTAGTCACCCAATTAACTCTTATTCCTCACCAAAGACACTGTCCTTCAGGAATATTCAGCAGTGGAAATTGGTCTTTTCCTCTGACTCCATCATGAATTTTCTACCCTTGTTTTATGCCACACTCCACGTCCCTTTCCATGGATGTACCCATTTTTGGCTTCTCCTTCTCCTCCTTCTTATTTTTTTAAGATTCGTTTATTTATTTGAGAGGTAGAGTTACAGACAGAGAGAGAGAGGTCTTTCATCGCTGGTTCACTCTCCAAACGGCTGCAACGGCCAGAGCTGAGCTGATCTGAAGCCAGGAGCCTGGAGCTTCTCCCAGGTCTCCCACGTGGGTGCAGGGGCCCAAGCACTTAGGCCATCTTCTACTGCCACAGCAAAGAGTTGGATTGAAAGAGGAGCAGCTTGGACACAAACCGGTGCCCATACACGATGCCAGCACCACAGGCGGCCACATTGCTGGCCCCAGCCTTTGGCTTCTTTGAGGCTCCCACACATACCCAGTCCATCCCCGGCTCTGTCCTGCCCAGCAGAACCCCTGCATTGCCCACACTCTCTTGTCACCTGGCTTCCAGGTAGACAGGCAGTGGGGATGCTGGGAATGGTTGCATGAGAAGAGGGGAGGAGCCAGGGTGTTTCTCCCTCTCTGGCTCTGCCTTGAAAGAGGGCGACAGTCCCACAGCTGCAGCTGTGTCCTCTCTGTGCTAATGCAGGATGAGTTGTACAGCTTCTTCCTTGCTCCATGATGCAGCACCCTCCAGACAGCCCTCACCATGGGTGCAGCTCTAACCAAATTGCCCCTGTTCTAGGTTCTTATTACCCCATGAGTAAATTATTGCCTGAGACCTGAACAGATAGAAATCTTCAAAAGTGAGCTCCAAGATTGATAGTAAGGGTTGTCAAAAAGGTTAGCAGCATATACCCTAAATATGGTATGATGAAAATGGCACTTCACTCCTGTGGTTTTCCTCCCCCAACACCTACTAACCCTCTCCCCACCCCCCACTCTCCACCCCCAAAGCTCCACTCTAATTATGAAAAAAAATATCATACAAACTCCAACTGCGGATATGCTACAAAGTCCTGGATCAATATTTCTTTTTTTTTTTTTTTTTGACAGGCAGAGTGGACAGTGAGAGAGAGAGAGAGAGAGAGAGAAAGGTCTTCCTTTGCCGTTGGTTCACCCTCCAATGGCTGCTGCGGCCGGCGCACTGTACTGGTCCGAAGCCAGGAGCCAGGTGCTTCCTCCTGATCTCCCATGTGGGTGCAGGGCCCAAGGACTTGGGCCATCCTTCACTGCCCTCCCGGGCCACAGCAGAGAGCTGGACTGGAAGAGGAGCAACTGAGACAGATTCTAGCACCCCGACCGGGACTAGACCCCGGTGTGCCGGCGCCACAGGCGGAGAATTAGCCTATTGAGCCGCGGCGCCAGCCAAATTCAATATTTCTTTCAAATAAATGATCTAAGCATTTTCTTAAAATATTTCAAAGATAGTGTCTACTATTGTATTCCTTAAAAACAGTGAGATTGGAGCAGGCACTTAGCATCAGGCTTGGGATACCAGATAAGGCACCTGTGTCCCACACTGTAATACCTGGATTCAATTTCTGGCTCCAGTTCTTGACTCCAGCTTCCTGCTTATGTAGACTCTGAGAAGCAGCAGCGATGGCTCAATTAATTGGGTTCCTGCCACCAACATGGGAGACCTGGATTGAATTTCTGGCTCCCAGCTGTGGCCTTGGCTCAACCCTGGTTATTGTGAGCATTTGCAATTTGGAGAGTGAACAGTAGGTGAACCTCTTTTCTTATTCTCTCTCTCTCTCTCAAATAGATTGATATTTAATAAGTGAAATTGTGTAATGAAGCCTTACTTGTGATGAACATTAGAAGGTACAATGAAGGTATTCCACTTAATATCTCAAAACTTCATCTCAGACCACACTAATTCATATATATTTTCATGGCTATATAACACACATGATTCATACCTGTGTGTTTGGAGAAGGGCTACTTGGTTTCTGTTTTCAAAATAAAATACCATGTGTAAATGAATCTCACTCCAACACAAATAATAAACTAAAATACAAATACTTATTTTAAAAGTGAAAATATCCTATATGTTTTTATTCCACTCTATTCAATGTTTTTCCTAAACTTACTTTTCCCAATTGAAACTAAGGAAAAACTACTCAAAACAAACAAACAAACAAAAAACTTGCATGCATTGCTCTCATTGCTTTATGTTCTATTCGTTTCTTAAATTTTAGGACCTAAAATGGAAACCATTGTCTTCAAAAAAAAACACCTAAATTTCTGTTATTTATTTGAAATACAGCATGACACAGAGAGAGAGAGAGGAAGAAAAAGAGATCTTCCATTTGCTGGTTCACTCCCCAAATGGCCACATGACTGGGGCTGGACCAGGACAAATCCTGGAGTATGGACTCCATCCAGGACTCTCACATGGATGGCAGGGGCCCAAGAATTTGGGCCATCATCCATTGCCTTCCAAGGCATGTTACCAGACAGCTGGATTGGAGGTAGAGCATCCAGGTCTCCAACATTTCTCTGATATGAGATGCTGGCATCACAGGCAGTGGCTTAACCCGCAGTGCCACAGTGCAGGCCCCAGAAGCCAAAGTCTTTCATATTCAAACCTTAGAACTGAGACACCATCATTTTCCTCATGTGCTATGCCACATAGACCACCTGGGATTACTGAAGGCTATCTGGGAAGCTGATTACCCTGGAAAAACAGGCTTTTCATATTGGACTCCTTCTTGCCCCAACTCAATCCCTAGCATCTTGTGTCCATTAGAGGTCACTGATGCAAATGTACATCTGTTGAGGAAAGGTACATTTCTCATTGGGGCAAAAGCTGGATGGAGACAGGAGGGAACCTGAAGAAATGCTTTGGTTTTAATTGATCCAGAGTCCTGAACACTACAATCGAAAGGGCACAGGCTAAAAAGCTAATACATTTTTAAGATAAAAATAAACTTTGTGTAGTTTTGTGTGACAGTGAGGCCTGGAAGCTGAAAGACTTCCCAAAGTTTTTGTAAAACTCCATACAAAAAGACAAAGACAAAGTGTGTGAAGGCCCCAATAACAAGCTACAGAAGATTCACAAAGACGACTCCAATCCCTAGGCCTCCAAGTCAGAACACTTGGCATTCTGTTGAGGTTCCCCCATCAGGTACTGCCAGAAATCGCTCTCACAGTATTCTCTAGTTAAGTCCTTGCCTAGGCAGAAAGGGAAGAGAGAAGTCACCGCAGCGAAGACATAGATGCAAATGCTAATTGGTTTTGTGGACTCTGGGAGGTGATTTCAGGCTACCAGTCTCTGTTTGGGAACTCAAGCTTTGTATTGGGATTCTCAGATACTTTTTTAAAATTCCAGGTCATATGCATACAGGTGATGCTCAAATAAGGATCTGCAGTCTCACTCTGCCTTGCGAACCTCAGAAGCTTGCTGAACATCCGTGCCTGCTTCCCAGGGCCCCCTCAAGCACAAGACCAGAATCAGCATTTGCAGCTATGGGCATTTTAAACTTTAGCCCTTTCTTATTCCCCTTCCACCCATGCCCCATTGGATTAGTAAGGGTGATTCCAGCTGTTAACAAATAAACACCGAGTCCCAGGCTTCCTCAGGCTAAGAGGACGTGGTTATCTCCTGATGCAAGCACACGGGCATTGTGGAAGGGCTGGGGGGAGGAAGGGCGGAAGAGACTCTCATCAGCAGCTGATGGTGTCAACAGGACTTGGTTATTTCAACCTCCATGTTCAACTGTTTCATCCTAAATCTAGGCCTCTTTGTGGTCACAAAATGTTTAGAGAAACAATTAGGACAACATGTCTTGTTCCAGCAGGAGGAAGACACAATGCTCCCATTGAAGTATAAATCTTTCCTTTTCATCTGATTGGCCCAGTTTTGATTGCAAGACTGCCCATAGATTCTAAAGAGTTTCCACGTGAAAGCTATACACTGGTTACTTTGCTTAAACTAACAAGAATCCTTCCCAAGGAAGGCAGACTAGTAGAGTCATATCCCCCAAGCTATGTGAAAAACACCAAGATACCTACATGTTTCTGTTACCTTTCTTTCCTACCTTTCTGTTAGAAAGAAGGTGGAAATGGATACCAAGTCAGCCACACAAGTTGGATAACAGATATCAAAGTGAGATTACACCCTCAGTTTCCCAAATGTACAAGCCAGACAGTTTCACTATGGTTTTTTCTTGCCTTAGAAGCAAGAGTTAGAGTGTTTTTGTACAGAGTTAATATCTGCTTTATAATCTGGTCATAACACAGCTTTAAAGCATCGATCTGACCGCCTAGCCCAACCAAACCTCTCACCATTCTCCTAGATGCTCTGCTCCATCTCAGGTTCTTCACCTCTGGGTCTTTGTTGTCTTCAATGTCTGCATGAGGAGTTTCCACCAGCTCGTGAGCTACGCTGTGCTTAGACTTCTAGGATTGTGATTCACCTGAGTAGCTTTTTAAATTATCTATGCCTGGGATCCATACAGATTTTGATTTAATTGATCTGCAAGAGAGCAAAAACACCTCTGTTGGTTTTTGTTGTTGTTAACCCTCTCCACTGCTCAGGCAGGATTGAGGGCTCTTCTCTAGAACAGCAAGTCAGTCACTCTCATAAGCACAGCTGCAGGTAAATCCCTCGTGCTCTCACACATGTGCAGCATTTGTATTTCTCTCATCTTGATCGCTTCCATAGCTTTATGTATGCCTCACTCAACAACTCTCCCAGATTGGAAGCTCTGTGGAGACAAGGTCCATACCATATTACCCCATATTACACAGTACCTGCATATCATAAGTGATAACCAATTCCTGGAAGCATAAGTATGAAAAGAGAGAAAACTTTAGAATAAAACAATACTTTTGAAAAATAGAATAGGGGCTGATGTTAGGGCACAGCAGGTTAAGCTGGTTAAGTTTGTGACCCAGCTACTCTGCTGCTGATCCAACTTCCTGCTAATGCACCTGGGAAGGTAGCAGAAGATGTCCCAAGTACTTGGATCCCTGCCATTCATGCAGGAGACTAGATGGAGTTCTGGGATCCTGGCTTCAGCGTAGCCCATACCTTGCTATTGTGGCCATTTGGGGAGTGAACCAGCAGATAGAACATCTCTCTGTTTCTCTGTTGTTCTGCCTTTCAAATAAATAAATAAATCTTAAACAAAAAAGAAGCAGTGAAGCAGAAAAAATTAAAGAAAAATACAATACAATAAAGAGGCATGCTTTGAATCAAGTAATAGTTTTGTCAGACTGTCAGAAATTTCAAAATGTTTATCACCACCTCTGAGACCTCACCAAAGAATGATAATGGAGAGAGGGAACTTAGCAATGATATATACAAATTAAGGCTTGTTAAACTGTTGTCAGAGTTTATAGAATTTACAGGCCCAAAAGGGCTTTTAACTTCAAGCCACAGAACCAATTCTCATCAGTACACATTGATCAGTCTAGACTTAAATTAAGAAAAATGCAAAGATTCTTAAAAAGCAAAACAAAGTGTTGAGTGTTTACTCTGGACTCAGATCTGTGCTGAGCCTTTTTCAAACATTATCTCATTTAATTCTCAGAACAATCATGTGAGGATGGAGCTGTCATAGCTCAGCTTACAAATGAGGGACTGAAGACACAAGAAACCTGAGAGTTACACAGCTGGTAAACAGCAGAGTCGTGACTCCAACCCAACCGGCTGATTCCAAACCCCAAACCACACCTGCTCAGAGAAAGCTGCCGAATATTCAGAATTATTCATGTAAAATAAAACTCATCAATTATCTATTTCAAAATTATCTATTAGGTTAAGTCAAATTAATTAACTGCAGTAAAAATGGCTTTTCAAAGCAATGCCTTGATAGTCAATCATTTCTGAAGACAGCAAAAAAATAATAATAATGTTAGAACCCAATCTCTACAATCGAATCCCTTTCCTTTCCCAAAATGTAATTTTGACAGTGCAATGATAGAGCCTGTGAGAGGAGTTGAAGGATGGGCTCTTCAAGAATCTTCTATCAAAAGAGAAATGCTCAGAAAGGAGCTGACAGATAGGAACCAGCTATCACTCTTAATACCGCTAATTCTATTTAGGATTGGTTTGCACCAGGAAGTTCCCGAGATTTCAGACTGGAGAGAGCTGATTGAACTTTAATTTAATATATATTTGAAGTAAAGGTTCAGGTGATAGCTTTATGTCACCAAAGAACAAGAATCTTTTTTTTTACATAAAACCTTGTTATATGAGATCCATGAACTGCATTCCCTTTGGTAACCACCAGCATATTTAGATAATTGATCATGTGTGCTGCCCTTGGGTTCCCACTGACTGTCAATTAAGTTTGTTCTTAATGTCGCTGCATGGAAATGGCTACAAGCAAAGACAGATGACACTGCTGCTTTAGGGTGATAGGATTTGAAAAACATCATGACAAATGCTTCTGGCAACTCAGAGCAGAATATTCAGATGTAAATTCCACTTTACATCAACAGTGTAATATTTATCCTTGACAGCCCTGATTGTCTACAAGGCGGGGGGGGGGGGTGTCCTTTTTTAGAGATTAGCTTGAATAAAATTCTGGCTTTTAAGTTAAAATACTCATAATTAGGAATGACAACAGTGACTTGATCACTTCATTGAAGTATTGTGAAAGGATGTGGATTTTTTTTTTTTTTTTAAGAAAGTCAACTGGGGCCAGCACAGTGGCATAGCCAGTAAAGCTTCTGCCTGCAGTGCCAACATCCCATATGGGCTCCAGTTTGTGTCCCACCTGCTCCACTTCTAATCCAGCTCTCTGCTATGGCCTGGGGAAGCAGAAGAAGATGGCCCAAGTCCTTGGGCCCTGGAACCCACGTGGGAGAACAGGAAGAAGATCCTGGCTCCTGGCTTTGAATTGGTGCAGCTCTGGCCATTGTGGCCATCTGGGGAGTGAACCAGTGGATGGAAGACCTCTCTGCCTCTGACTCTGACTCTGACTCTCTGTAACTCTGTCTTTCAAACAAATAAATAAATTTTTAAAAAAAGAAGTCAACTTATTTGAAAGATGCAGAATTATGGTGAAAGATACATAGTGTGTATTGAGTTAAGGATATTCTTGAGTTGTTGCCTTCTGAACCGGATGTATCAGTCATTGCTCTTCCTTGTTTCAAGACCTTGAATCCCCCAGTGAGCCAACTAAACTGGACAGTGGAAAAGTTATTGGCTTATATAATCCATCTGCTGAGAAGACAGAAGTGGGCCTGATTTCTGGGGCTGAAACCAAGGACGAAAACCTCTTGGTCTGAATGCTCTGCCTTTCACATTTGCCTACAAACTTCCATCACTCAGGTCATTGTCGCCATGTGAGAAAATAACAAAGCTCTGGGTTTGTATCCCACCCCCAGCTTATAACTAGAGAAGAGAAAGGATCTTTCATCACAACTTGAATTCGGAAAGTCTGCACTTAGGAACTGAATTGCCCCAGTTTGGGTCATCTGCCCATTGCTTAGGTCAGTCACATGGGCAAAGGCTGAAAAATTATGATAGACATCCCTTATATCAATGCCCACTACAAAGGCTAGAGGATTCATTTCTATTATCAGAAGAAGAAGCGATCTGCATAGAGAAAAACAAATATTCCAAAGAAAAAAGATTTGGACGGTGAGAACAAAAATCTTGCCATGTTGCCATATTATTGCTTATGACATAGTGAACAATCATTACTGTAGCAACAGATATTTTTCTTTATTTTCCTTTTCTTGGTAAACATATTGAATAGCATTGAGTAATTTGCAAGTTCACTCTTGCCCACGTTAAGCAATGAGAAAGACTTTTAGGTAAACTCAAAGGAATGAAGCAGCTTCAGTTGTCCCTTTGGGAAGATAATGTATATCTAAGATTGCCACTGGCCTCATTAAAATTATTTTTCAGGCTACAGGGGAAAACTACAACCCTAACAATTCATAATTGTTATTTTCCCATCCATGGGATGCCACATAAAATTTTAAAGTTATTCTTTGTACAGATTGCAGCCAGTTTGCATGCATTAAACTATTGTTCAGGCAAGTATACGTGTTTGGGATAATCATGCAGGTTTCCCTATTTATTTAAGAAGTGTGACATTAAAGTTTAAACCAAGATTTATCATCAAGTGTATATATCCTATGCATAGCACAGAACAATTGCCTCTTCAGTCTGGTTGTGAAATGTTACACTGAGGTTTCAAAACCAGCTATTTATTATTTAAAGAGAAAGTCAACCAAGGTAAAGATCACAGAACGTGACATGAACTGAGTACGCTCTGGCTAAAAGTCAGCATGAAGAGTGAAATTTCACTAAACAGTTAAGAGAGGAATTTCATAAATTATTCACAATAGAAAATGGTGTCTACTTTCACTATATTTCTACATTCAAGCATTTCTAATGCTGTGTTTTCAGTGTGAACTTTCTGGAAGGCTGGATTCCACAATAATTCTTGAATCCACTGATACATCAATTTGTGAAATTATATGAAATATAAGAATAATTCAAAATTGAGATCCTTAAGACATCAAAATATTCTATTTCATCCTTCATGAAATCTGCCAAATCATTTGCTTTTCGTGCTCAAAACATGTGCTATGTACAAAGCTCAGCTGGCTCATTCGAGAATCGAGCTGGAAAGAGAGAGGTATCCAGACTCAGCTGGGGCTCAGGGAGAAGAAGTGAGGCCTGCTTGCCCTCCCCAGGTGGGGCTATGTTTTGGAAGTGCAAGTAATCTTGCAGGCTCCACGTGGAAGTGATCACAGAGCACTCAACTCTGGCCCTAGGAAAACGATATCCATGTGTGGAGATGAACTCACAGCCGAACCAGCTCTCCTCCAAGTTCCAGAGTCCTTTATTCAACTGCTCGCTTCCCTCTGCAAATGGATAGTGAGGGCCTGCCTCATGCCGAGATGATATGGTGGAAAGGAAAACAGACACACGTGCTGCTGAGGGTCTAGGGGGAATCAGAGATCAGTCACTCAGATGGATGAAGTGCTCTTAAGCAAAATAAAACAGAACAAAATGGGATGCTGAGGAGCACCGCACAAAAGCACCTGGGGAGACAGGCAGGGACAGGGTGGTCATATACCCTGCAACTCCAACTAGAACCAAAGGACGGGGAAGGATTCTTAGGGCGCCAACATGAAGTCCCCACCAAAACCCGTGTTCAAATGTTTTCCCCAGTGTGAGATGTTAAGAGATAAGACCATAACGATGAATAGATTAGCCTCTGTTTCCAGACCTATTACAGGAAGACAAGAGTAGAGACAGAATAATTACAAGGTGTTTCCCTAACCCAGGTGAAAGGCATTGATAATGATTAGACCATAAGGGCTCTGCCCTTATGAATAAGTTAATCCATTCTTGGATTAATGGATGAATAGGTTAATAGGTTACCTGGAGAGTGGATCTATTATGAAAGTCAGTTTGGCTTTGATTCTTAGAGGCACCTCCTCCCTATGCGATGTCCTCTGCTGCCTCAGGACTCAACAGAGGGTCCTTGCCAGTCAGAAAGGTCTCAGTGCACACCGCCTCTTGACTTCGGACTCCTGGACTCCAGAACCTTGAGCTGAATAAGCCTTTATCCTTTATAAATTACCCAGTCTGTGTGGTATTCAATTAGAGCAACAGAAAATGTACAAAGACAAGTGGGAGGGACAAGAAAGATCATCCCTGTGAGAGAGATGAGAGAGCAGAGCACATGGGAGCAATCCAGACAGCGCCAGTGTGACAAGGGAGGAACCGTATTCAATGAACGTATGAGAGAATGTCTGGGGCCAGAACATATTTGTCCTGAAGGCTAGGTTCACGGTAATGATTTTAGTCTTTGATCCGAGAGTGCTGGGAAGCTATGCAGGCCTTTCAGCGTGGGAGTCAGAGGGGAGAGAGTGAGGGCAGGATGGAGACTCATTTGGATGTGCATGTTAAAAATAGGAGCAGGCGCCGTGGCTCAATAGGCTAATTCTCCGCCTGTGGCGCCGACACACCAGGTTCTAGTCCCAGTCGGGGTACCCAATTCTGTCCCGGTCGCTCCTCTTCCAGTCCAGCTCTCTGCTGTGGCCCGGGAGGGCATTGGAGGATGGCCCAGGTCCTTGGGCCCTGCACCCGCATGGGAGACCAGGAGAAGCACCTGGCTCCTGGCTTCGGATCAGTGTGGCACGCCCACCACAGCGGCCAGTGGAGGGTGAACCAACAGCAAAGGAAGACCTTTCTCTCTTTCTCTCTCACTGTCCACTCTGCCTGTCAAAAAAAAAAAAAAATAGGGGTTTGGTTGCCTCTTTACCTCTTCTCATTTATTAACAAAACCCTCTGACATGGAGTTACCCAACTGAAAATCATCTCCAGTGCCCTAATATCTCCTACCTACATCCAAGTGGAGCCTGAGCCCTGCCATCATCTCTCCCATGTCCTCTGTTTCAAGGCTCCTTACTTCTCCCCTGCAGCACTACACAGCTCTAAGCCATTCCTGCCTCCCATACAGTTGCTCTGTTCTGATCTTTAACATGTATCCCATCCAGGTTCTCTCCTGCTTAAAATTCTTCGCTGAATCTAACTCCCATTGTTTTCAGCCAAGTTCAACGTTCTTACTATGGCACACACATATCCAAGGCGATCCTGCCAGGTTTATACTTCAGAAACATATCAGTGCCTACAAACTCCCTGCTATTGCATTGCCTGAACAATTGCTTTTCTGTTCTCAAAGTTAGAATGAGACTGCTTGCCTGGCTCTCCCCACTCCCTACCCCTACAAACTCACACTCACTTCTGAAGCGTGCGGGGGTCCTACTGTGGGAGGGATAGATCATCCCTTCCCTTCCCACAGACCCAGCCTAGACCAGAGTGGCACAAGACAAATGTAATGTGAGGAACATATGATAATCATATGTGTAATTTTAAATTATGTTAGAAATCACTTCTTTAAAAATCCAAAAAGATAGAGAAAAATATTATTTGGGTATGAAATATTAAAAATTAATATAAAAAGATTCATTTATTTGAAAGGCAGAGTGACACAGGGAGAGAGAGAGAGAGAGAGAGAGAGAGAGAGAGATCTTCCATCCACTGGTTTATACCCCAAGTGGCTGCAACAGTCAGTGCTAGGAATTCCATCCAGGTTTCCCACAGGGCCAGCAGAGACCCAAGCACCTGGACCATCTTCTGGCACCTTCCTAGGCACATTAGCAGGGAGCTGGATTAGAAGCAGAGCAGCTGGAATGAAAACCAGTATTCTTGCATGGGATGCATCACATGCAGCGGCTTAACCCACTGGGCCCAATGTTGGCCCCATTTAGATATTTTACATCCTTTTTCTTTGTACCAGATCTTCTTCACAGTACATTTTATACTTACCACACATCTCAATTCAGATCAGCCACATTGACTGTGACTCATAGCCCCGTGTGGCTAGTGGCAACCACACTGGACAACATAGCCCTAGATAAATAAATACACATTGGAATCTGGACTTAGTCCTCAGGAGATCAAGGCCAGAGAACAGAAAGTTGAAGGGATCTGACGTAAGTTGGAAAGTCAGAGCAGATCTCTGTTCTAAAGTAACACCTGAACTGAGGCCTAAAGAACAGCTGGACGTTAGGCTGACAGGATGGACACAGGAAGGCATGAGCACGGAAGTGGCAGGTGCAAAAGCCCTGGGGCAAGAGGGAGCTCAGTGCACTAGAGAAACTGGAAGAGGGCCAGCCAGGCAGGCGTACCTCAGGTGGGGGAGGGAGGTGTGGGGGGCCTCAGCGGGCTACCCAAGAGATTTAGTCTGTGTGCCTGATGCAGAGAAAGGATTTTAGCAAGGTGATACCATTTACAGTAGCCCCCTGTCCAAATCCCCTGCCACTCCACTATGCAGTCTGAATCAAGGCCCTTTCTTATGGCCTCTGTTTTAACCATGATCTTGCATTCTGTATTGGCTACTTGGCATCAGTTGTTCCTAACCTCTCCATTCACCTTCTGGATCACAAGGCCAGACGCAGCCGAAGTTCCCTACATCTTCATGCAAGCTACTTTAGTAGGTGCACAAAGGTCACACTGCAGTGCCCCTAGTCACTGACCTGACTTCCTTGTCCCCACTTAGTACCCAACAGGAGAAGTTGCTTCCGACAATTATAGTCACAAAGGCATAGTCCAGTGGCTCTATCTGCTTCCCAATCCTAGTTGTGATAGGCTTTGTGTGGCCTGCATAGCATGCTGTGCTCTTATTTCTGAGAGAACTGTGAGTATTGAAAACCTAATGTCAGGAGCAGACTTTTAACCTAGCAGTCAAGTGACTCGCATCCAACATCAGAGTACCTGAGTTCAATTCCCAGCTCTGGTTCCACAGATTTCTGCTAATGCAGACCCTGGGAGGCAGTGGGTGGTAGTTCAAATTAATGGGTCCTTGCCACCCACATGAGCGATCTAATTGAGTTCCTGGTTCCTGACTTTGGCCCAGGCCCAACCTCAGCCTTTGTAGGCATTTGGGGAGTGAACCAGTGTCTGACACAGTAAATAGAATTAAATTTTAAAACCATTGCTCCGGTGGTATTAATATCTCCATGTTACCACTCAGCTACCTTTGTAAACTAAGATATGAGCACAGCCCAGCCTCCGTCAGCACAAAGTAGATCCTGTGCTAATGGTTCTTTTTTTTTTTTTTAGGTTTTATTTTATTTATTTGAAAGACAGAGTTACAGAGGGAAGTAGAGACAGAGAGAGTTCTTCCATTCTCTTAGTTCACTCCCCAGATAGCTACATGGGCCAGCCGAGCTGAGCCGATCTGAAGCCAGAACCCAGGAACCAGGAGCCAGGAGCCAGGAGCCAGGAACCAGGATCTTCTTGGGCCATCCTCTGCTATTTTCCCAGGCACATTAGCAAGGATCTGGATCAGAAGTGGAGCAGTCAGGACTTGAATACATGTCCATATGGGACGCCAGTGCTGCAGGTCAGGGCTTTAACTCCCTGTGCCACAGCAATGGCCCCATGCACTAATGGGTCTTAGCTGGGTATGGGCAATTGGCTTAAGATGGGTTTGATGTCTGCCTTCCTCACTAGTATCTAAATTTCTTGAGACCGGATTACCACTATTTCTCTGGCATGTAACACAAAGAATGGCAAAAAGGAGATGCTTAGTATATTTTTTAAAAAAAATATGCTTATTTGAAAGGCAGAGTCAAACACACATACTCACAAACCCACAGAGAGAGAGAGAGAGAGAGAGAGATCATCAATATACTGGTTCACTGCTGATTCACTTCCCAAATTTCCACAATAACCAGGGCTGGGCCAGGACAAAGCCCAGAGCCTAAACTCTGTCTTAGTCTTCCAGTTGGGTGGCAGGGATCCATGTACGTGGGCTAGCATCTGCTGC
This sequence comes from Lepus europaeus, assembly GCF_033115175.1. Taxonomy (NCBI): domain Eukaryota; kingdom Metazoa; phylum Chordata; class Mammalia; order Lagomorpha; family Leporidae; genus Lepus; species Lepus europaeus. The sequence goes on from NC_084827.1 coordinate 51,484,943, forward strand.
TTTCCCAGGCACATTAGCAGGAAGCTAGATTGGAAGCAGGGCAGTTGGGCTCTGCTTAATATATTTTTTTAAAAAAGAGAGAAGAAGAAAATATAGGAGTTTAGGTGACAGAAGCTTTGGAGAATAAATTATTGGGGTCCAGTTTGGGGCCACATTGATAGGGGAACTCTAGGTTGTGTTGGGGCTTTGGGTTGGAGTAACTGGATGTCATTTATCAAAAAAGTTCTTCCCTCACTCTGTCCAGGGAAAAGAATTTATAAAATACATGCAAGATAGCAGGCTTCCCAGAGTTGAAGAGGAATAAGCAGGGACTGAGGTTAAAACCCAATTGTGGGGTTGGCACCATAGCGTAGTAGGCTAAGCCTCCACATGCTGTGCTGGGATCCCATGTGGGTGCTGGCTGGTGTCCTGGCTGCTCCTCTTCTTTTTTTTTTTTCCTCTTTGACAGGCAGTGGACAGTGAGAGAGAGACAGAAAGGTCTTCCTTTGCCGTTGGTTCACCCTCCAATGGCCGCCGCGGTTGGTGCGCTGCGACTGGCGCACCGCGCTGATCCGATGGCAGGAGCCAGGCACTTCTCCTGGTCTCCCATGGGGTGCAGGGCCCAAGCACCAAGGCCATCCTCCACCGCACTCCCTGGCCACAGCAGAGAACTGGCCTGGAAGAGGGGCAACCGGGACAGAATCTGGCACCCCGACCGGGACTAGAACCCGGTGTGCCGGCGCCGCAAGGTGGAGGATTAGCCTAGTGAGCCACGGTGCCGGCCCTGCTCCTCTTCTGATACAGTTCCCTGCTAATGGCCTGGAAAAGCAATTGAAGACAACCCAAGTGGGCCTCTGCACCCACATGGGAGACCCAGATGTAGTTCCTGGCTCCTGGCTTCAGTTCAGTCCAGCTCCAGTCTCACAGTGATTTAGGGAGTGAACCAACTGATAGAATATTTTCTCTCCTGAGAATTTATCCAAACCAAAAGAAATCAGCACAGGAAAGAGTTATCTGTATGCCTATGTTCATTGCAGCACAAGTCACAATAGCTAAGATATGGAATCAACCCAGATGTCCATCAACTACTGACTGGATAAAGCAATTATGGTGTGTAAGCGCTATGGCGTACTATTCAGCTGTAAAACAAGAATGAAATTCTGTCTTTTGCAACAAAATGGATGCAATTGAAAACCATTATACTTAGTGAAATAAACCAGTCCCCAATAGACAGTCACCATATGTTTTCCCTGATTTGAGGTAACTAATAGAGTATCTAAAATGTAGTGTATTGGAGTGAAATGAACATTTTGAGATTTGATGATTGTTTATAGCCCTTGTCTCTGCCATTGAGGAACAGTGTGGGTTTTTTTTTTTTTTCATCCTATTTACTGAACTCTTCTACTTAGTGTAGGATTAACTCTATGATCACTAAGTGACCTGAAGGTAGATCCTTGTAAAAATTAAGAGTGGGAATGTGAGAGGGAGGAGGAAGAAGGGTCAGGCATGGGTGGGAGGGAGGGTAGGGTGGTAGGTATCACTATGTTCCTAAATCTGTATATATAAAACACATGAAACTGGTATAACTTAGATAAAATTTTTAAAAAATTAAGACCATCTTTCTGTGTTCCTCTCTCTCTGTCCGTAACTCTACCTCTCAAATAAATAAATAAAATCTTAAAAAGAAAAAGCCCAGTTGTAGGGATGAAAAGACAGCTCAAGAGTAACAGCAGATTCCCTTTCAGTGAACACTCATGGGCCCAGGGCCCACCACAATCATTCAGACTCTCTATGTAGAGTAAGAAGAGAAACTGCTGACTTCACCTGCTTCCTCTGTGCTGCCTCCATCAGGACAGGCTCAACTAGGGCAGTAGCTGCAGGTGAAATTACCAACGATGTCAGCAAGAATAGGTGGGAGAAAGGTTGGATTAATAATAAGGGTGCACAAAAACAAACAATCTCAATTCTCTCTCTGTCTCTCTCTCTCCTTCCCTCCCTCCCTTCTTTTACTTCCTCCCTCCTTTCCCACCTGTCTGACATTCGAAGGTCACAATGCTTTTAAAGGAAAATATACTAGCAAGACTCTACATATATGACCTTTAGAACAGATAAATTGGCCAGTTCTTATAGACAACCAGCTCACACACCTCTAAAACTAAAGTAAGAATGAGAGAGGGTATTACAAGTCCTTGACTCTTGAACAACTTTTAAAATATTGAACTGTGTGGGTCCTATAGGTTCCATATATTCAAACTAAACAGGACACTTAATTTGGGGGATTTCAATTTCTTGACATGTGAGCCAAATGATGAAAATCATAATATTGGCAACCCAGTGCAAAGCACCTAAATTTTGTCTACTGTTTTGAATCATGGTCTTCTTCTACTAGCAAAATTAATTTTTCAGAACATATTATGTGATAAAGCATCATCGTGTACATAATGAATAAACCATGTCACTGCTGGATTAACTGCCATGGGTGTAGTAGGAATTATAACTACAGCTTCATTTTAATAATCAAGTTCAGAGGCTATAGAAGCTAGAAGTGTGGGTCACTTGATTTTTAGATTGAAACAATGAATTATTTGAAACTATGACAATTTCAATGATATACAGTTCCTTCAGATCATAACTTCCTAGACTGTACTGTTTAAGCAGCATTCCCCTGATTGTACATAATAATTTGCTTGCCTCTTTTATGTGTCTATTTTTTTATTACTGTACCAGTTTCACTTTTTAAACTTAATATGTAATTTCAAAGCAGAAAATCTACTCTAGTTTCTATATTAATTATGGGAATTATCCAATTCCTTTTTAAGCATTGACAAGGCCTGCAATGTACTAAACCTTTGGACGAACCTCCATCAACTTTGATTGTAATGAAAGGCTGTGGTTTTCCCCTGGTAGCTAATTAGTTTTAGTCATATGGCCACCTTTAGTCTATGAAACTAAAAAAGAAAAGAAATGTGTTTGAACCCATGTAAGGGCAGGGTGATAGCTTCCTGTAAATACATTATTTTCTGGGTTATTTTAATGGAATATTAGATGAGAGGTTAGAAGTATATCCCTCTGAAAATTTATTGCTTCCATCCTTTTAAACATGTTTTGAATCTAAATTCTGACATAAACTAAACTAGCCGAGTTAGACTATATTCTTATTTGACATCAGTTTCTGTTTTCTTATTTTTTAGGAACATCATTAATAAGTTAAACTAATAAGTGCTACCTAAGACCAAAAACAAATTTCTAGGGTTCACAGCAATGTGTTCAGTGTTTCACATGTAGTATCCAATATGGAATATCATTGACTTTTCCCCTGACAGTCCTCTACATCCAGCACCTAATTATCTTTCTGTTGACACAGGAGTCAAATAGATGATAAAGATAAATAAAGGTGTATGGAAATCATATGTCTTTAGCAAGTCTGTGTGAATGCAGGAAACCCACTCATTGTTTTGTCCATACTCACTACTCCCAAGGAAATGTGATCAAGAATTATAGGATTAGTAGAACATTTGAAATAGGGTCCTGACGCACAATGGTTTGTCTTCTGATTTTTTGGCATTAGGATTCTGTGAAAGCAATATTCATTCAACAGAAATTGTACTTCAAATTTGATTTTTTTTCCCAGCCACCAATATTTCCTAGGACCCTCTCTCACAATGTTGAGCAGTGTTGCTTGGTGCAGCTACCAGTTAGCCTCACAATCACAAGGAAAACAACCAACACTTAACAGTAGGTTAAGAATATCAAAAGCATTTTCTATTTAAGATATTTTCAATTTAGAATGAGTTTCTTAAGACACAACCCCATCATAAATGGAGGAACATCTGTATAATCTGATGCTACCTAGTTAAATCACGCTTAAACCACAGCAGATAAAAAGACATTTCTGGATGGGAATTGCACGGTAATAGGATACAGCATCCACTTACAACTAATTCTGACTTGTGATAGCATAAATGCTATGACCTTCATTCCTCAGGACCTAAGTGTGTAGTAAAAACAATCTGCTATTGTCCCCTATGAGATAGCACTGTACATATTGGAAGCCAACTTTAGCATTCAACCCACCACGCTCATCTGCACTCACAATGCCAACAGATTCCATGCATTTCATTGGCCAGTGAATTTTTTTCCCTACAAATGGTAAATGTTCCTCTTTAATTTTGAAGGGGGATCAGTGTCTCCTCTTCTGGAAAGGATTAGAAATACAGGCAGAGTTCTATAAGGTACTTCTCTACACTTTGAACAGTTGGAATTGGCTCTTTCTCCCCAACTCTTGGCTTTCCCCGAATTTGGAGTGTCCCTAGCTCCTTTCCCACAACATTGAACTGTGTGGTTACTCTGTGTTCTCTCTCTCTGTGGGCATTTGAGAAGGGAGGAGGCAGCAACAGGACAATATCTTTGCCCTAACTTCCCTGTCTTTTCCTTCCTGGGGCAGGAGAATGTGGAATGTTTATAGGTCAGTGAATGGGTGTTCCATATATTTGTACACTTTTCCCCAAGTCAGGAGAGAATGTGTCATGGCTGTCACTGTGGCATAGCAGGTTAAGTTGCTGGCTGTGTCATCAGTGTCCCATGTGAGTGCCAGACTGAGCTCTGTCAGCTCTACTTCTGGCCCAGCTCCATGCTAATGTGTCTGAGAAAGTAGCAGAAGATGGTCCAGGTGCTTGGAACCCTGCCACTCATGTGAGAGACCCAGATGCAGACCCAGGCTTCTGGCTTGGAGTGGATCAGCCCTGGCTGTTGTGGCCATCTGAGGAGTGAATCAGCAGTTGGACAATACTCTCTCTCTCTCCTCCCCCCCTTCTCTCCTCCCTCCCTCCCTCTTTCTCTGTAATTCTGACCTTCAAATACACAAATAAATCTTAAAAAAAAGAAGAAGAAGAGAGTATGTCTATATTTTCCTTAAGAAAAGAGAAAGTAGCAGCTTTCAAGAAGTTATTCCAACCTCCAATTTCTCGATGTTGTAGCTGTAACCAATAAATAAATTCTTCATGTTTCTCTCAAACAGCAGGGTTTGGCTTTAGCCATTCCACTTTTTAGAGTGTTCCTTTATAACCTTTTAGTTGTTTTCTGACAGAGATTGCCTTTCTCTTTTACCAATTGTTGCTTTATTTTGAACAACACTGAATGTAAACCAAGCCTATAGTAGCCTACTGGTTGCTGATTCAGCCAAAGCAATTCACTCCTTGTTTTCAACCCAAACTTGCACAACTGTTCAGGTAGCTGGTAGCCTAAGTGTTGTGTAGTCCTTTCCCCAGACACAGAAGATGAATGATCTTTGTGGTCATCACAGCTCTTCTAGTCCCCTAGCTAAGGACTGGGATGAGTGTGGATATGGGACACAACCCTAGTCAATGAAACTTAACAGGAAGCATTCTGTGGGATTCTGGAATAGGTTTTCACTTTAATTTTTTTTCTTTTTTAATTTTTATTAATATAAAGGAACAGATTCCATGTATTTAATAGAAACTATTCTAAGAAGATAATCATATTTATCTCCCTCCAGTCTTCCCTCAATCCCCTCCTTCCTTCTTTCCTTCCTTCCTCCTCTTTCTTTTTCTATTTCTTTCTTTCTTTCTTTTTTCCTTTCTCTCTCTCTCTCTCTCTCTCTCTCTCTCTCTCTCTCTCTCTCTTCCTCTTCTTTAATTTTTGCAATAACATAATTTCAATTTACTTTATAATCTCAGGCTTAATTCACCACCATCCATAACAATCAACAAGTAAAATGTAGAAAGATCATTGTTCCACAGAAATATAGACAAGGGCTATAAACAATAATTAAATCATAAACTGACACCAGGAAAAGAGAGGAAGAGAAGGGAAAGAGACACAGAGATGTTCATTTATTGAATCTGCCCTTCTGCCTCTTGGTGGAATCGGTGCCACCTTGAGGGGACATGAGTCAAATTTAATATGCCAGTGACCACAGCGAAGAAAAATGGAAAAAAAACAAGTCCTTGATGACTTCATTGCTTTGTAGAATTAACTGATCCCTGAAATGCCTCCAAATTTCTGATTATGTAAGATAATGAATTGCTTATTATTTAAAATACCTTTACTTAGGTTTTCTGCTATTTTCAGCCTAAAGCTCTCTAATTTATAAAAAGCCTTTTGCTTTAAGAAAAAGACAAATTAAAACTGAACAGAAAAAATACTGTGGCTTGACTTCTAGCATGTGATTTAAAGTGACATTTCAGGAGCACCTCCAATGTCCCAGGTATCCAGCTAGCTTCTCACTTTCCATCTTCACAAATGGCCTCCAAAATGGGCTATTGAATGTACAAGGTGTGCTGAGTGGCCAAGAGACCTTGCAGCTTGCATGAAACAGCACAGCTTGGATGTGAAGGAGCTGGGAATGAAAGACCACCTCATTTTGAGTCTGATCTCCCAGGCCTCAACTGGATCCCAAACAGACTAAGAGTTGTTTTCATTGGTGCACAAAGATCAAAATATTAATGCAAACTTCTTTTCCACGTGTCAATGTGTCGGCAAAGACCAAATGTGTTTGCTAGAAGCCTGTCATGTATCTGCATGTTGTTCAGTCTTTCCTAATGGTTCAAATCCAGCCCCTTCTTGTCCTCTGGAGGTGTTCAGTAACAGCAGGCAAGCTCCACATAGATCAGCCCCCTAACTAACATCCCACCTGCGCATCCCCAGGCTGCCTGCGGCTCACACCCTCCCTTCCCAAGCTGCAAGCTCCCGCTGGCGTGCAGCCCCAAGGAGCTATGGTGCTCCTGTGAAGACCTCTGGATCCCACGGTGAAGTCACCGAGCCAGGCCAGGTATGTTTTTTAGGAAATTCTCTTTGTTCCCAACAGTCACAGTCATTTGATATTTTCACCAATGCCTAAACCTCACAAGTCAAGAGTACACTGCTTGGAACCAGAAAAATGAAGCATTGATGAAGGACAATGTTTAAGATTCTTAAGATGCTGTCTGACAAGGTTTGAATAATAGCAAAACTAAAATCCCTCCCAGCTGCTATGTGCTAATTAGGATTGTGCTCTGCAAGGATGGAGACAGGGTCCCCTCTTCTTAGAATATTGGAGTGTATTTTGATACACTAGAAAATAATATGTGAAAAGATAGTAGTAAGGAGGGGGCTAAATTTTCATCACCTACTAGTTAAAAATAAACATAAAATAGGATGCATGTTTCCGGCCCCAAAATGTGCAATTTTTTTGGAGATTTATTTCCTTATTTGAAAGGCAGATTGATACAGAAAGAGGGAGACACATACACCCAGATACCCCCCCCCCACACACACACACACACAGAGGGACGGAGAGAGAGAGATCGATCTTCTATCCATTTGTTTACTCCACAAATGGCTGCTGTGGCTAGGAATGGGCCAGGCCAAAGCCAGGTACTAGAAACTCTATCAGGGTCTCCCATGTGGGTGGTGTGGCCCATGTATTTGAGCCACTTTCTGCAGCTTTCCCAGGTGCATTAGCAAGGAACTAGATTGGGAGTAGAGCAGCTGGGACTCAAACCACTGCTCCTATGGGATGTTTAACCTGCTGTGCCACAATGCCACATCTCTCTATTATGTGTTATTAGAAGTTTATTATTATTGTTGTTGTTATTATTAACTCTTGGACAGAAAGACTTTTGAAATGATAAGCAATAGGCTTCATGTAGAACATCTCCATGCAAACTCAAACCATCCTGTGAGGCATTGTTGGAGTTAGTATTGCTGATCTTCACGGGAAAGGTAAAGAATTGGAGTTGTTAGCTAAGTTTTGTAACTTGCCTGCTACTGGCTGAAAGTTTTTGTCTTCTCAGAATTCAGTGCATGTATTAAAGTCCAAAACCCGCAATGTGATGGTGGTGGAGTCTTTGGAAGGCAATTAAGATGAGATGGGGAGTTGGGGCGGGTGAGGGGAGGGGTCTTGTGAAGGGATGAGTGACTCGATCCGAGTGGCACACAGTGAGAAGATGGCCATTGTCCACAAGCCAGGAAGCCAGCCCTCACTAAGTACCAAATTGCCAGCTGCTTGATGTTGGACTTCCCAACCTCCAGAACTGTCTGCTCTGCAAGCGAAACAGTCTGTGTCATTGTGTTGCAGCAGCCTGAGCTGACTAGGACCTTGCCCAACTTCTCCCAGAAACTCAGCAGCCAGACTCTTTGCCGGCAAATATACCCACTTTCAATAGCACTACACTGCATGATGCTGCTGGTGCTATGTTGGCCTAATGGCACTAAATCACAATGTGCTAAGCAACGGCATCTGGGGATCACTGGCCTATCTCGAATATCTTACTGAACTAGCTGCAGACATTTTTAAAAAGTAAGGAATATGGTCTTGGTTGGGATCAGCTTTAAACCATGTCTATCAAACAGTCTTCACAAGGGCACAGAGACCCCCCTGCCCCCATTTCCTCTCCTCTATGAAATCCTCTCATTACCTGGCTAAAGCCACTCTTAGGATCATTGGTTGCTATTCTCACTCTTTTATACTACAGTGTCTGTTTAAGTGTTTACAGCAGGTGATAATGGAACAAACCAAGGCCTTCAGCAACCAGGCAGTCAACCAAATGCTGCTACAGGGATATACTCGGCTCCCCACCCAGGAGACAGCGGCTTGAGACATTGCCCCATGCCAGCGAAGAGTACCTCCGTCACCCCATGTCAGCAGGAAGTAGCTCTAAAGACAGATCATTGTCCCTCTACCCCTCCTGGACTTTTGGGGCTAATGTAATCCCATGCAACTCCTGTTTTATAAAAAACAAAAAGGAGGAATGTTAGTTAAATGCCGCAGTCCTGACACCATCCTAGGCTCTAGCCCCCACCACCATTGCTGGAAGCCAGGTGGCCACATGGCCCAACTGCCAGTGTCAGCCCCACCCCCATCCTAATGGGATTCGCTGCTCCTACTTCCCTGCCCATCCCCCAGCAAAGTTTTAAAAGGACCTGCTCCTGAAATGTGGCTTTTTTTTTCTCCATCTCCTGATCTCTCTCTCTCTTTGTCTTTCTCTCTCAATCTTTCTCTTACACTCTCCTTCTCCTTCTTTTCCTTCTTCGTCCCTTCCCTCCAGTCTGTCGGGTTTCCCCCAATAAACCCTGTCCCTTAAAAAAAAAAAAAAGTAAGGGATGAAAAGTAGTGCTGTTAGAGCCTTCATTGACAACATGGCCTAAGTCAAGTTTTCTGAGCCATTTATCACTGCCAATTGGGAGATCTATTTATTTAGTCTGCTGAACTGTAAGGTGTCTAATATAACATTAGCCACTTATTCAGTGTTTAGTGGCTGCCCAATATAATTCTAAGTGTTACAGGTGTAACCGCATTTAATCCTCACAGCGACCCTATTAGGCTTTAAATAATAATTAAAAATTAATTAAGTTTTAAAAGATTTATGTATTTATTTGAAAGAGTTACAAAGAGGCAAACACACACACACAGAGAGAGAGAGAGAGAGAGAGGTCTTCCATCTGCTGGTTCACTCCCCAAATGGCCACAATGGCTGGAGCTGGGCCGATCTGCAGCCAGGAGCTGGGAGCTTCCTTTGAGTCTCCCACGAAGGTGCAGGGGCCCAAGAACTCAGGCCTTCCTCCACGGCTTTCCCAGGCCATAGCAGGGAGCTGGATTGGAAGTGGAACAGCCGGGAATAGAGCCCATATGGGATGCTGGCACACAGGCAGTGGCTTCACCTGCTATGCCACAGCACTGACCCAATATTAATTAATTTTAATTACCAGTATTGCCCCATTTGTCAGGTGAAGAAACTGACACAATCACAGTGGATAAGAGCTAGAGGAACTGGAAAGGGCAGGGTTGGGGTTAAATGAAGGCTGTGGCTGCAGAGCCCTCCTTGGACCCTCTGTTTCAATCTGCAGCCCGGAGCTCAGGGCTTGAGGACTAGCTTTTGCTAAGTATGTATTGAATGAGAACCTAATTTTCATCTTTATGAGATGAAGGCCAAAAACAGCCACACAAACCTTGTATGCATTAAAACAAACCAGCATCCAGGAAATGAGCTGCAACCTAATCATCTTGGAAAAGAGGAAGAAACTGCTGGGTGAGTGAGAGCTGCAGGCAGGAGGGCCCGATGGGAGTGGAATGGCTGGGACAGGAGGGGAAACAGCTTTACTGCATCTTAGTGTGGCTCCCCATAAGACGGAGCTACCAGGATCACCGCTGGCATTTATTATTTTTTAAGTGTCAGAATTTGTTTTTGTAACAATCAGAGAGTCCAAGTTCTCACAGCATTTCAAAAATGAAACGTGCACTTGCTGTCAAGTATTCTTCTAGCCCTCTGGCAGCTCTGCCTTCAGAGCCGGATCGCCAGTACCTGCCAAGTTGCAGGCTCTGATGTGTCTGGTCGCCATGGGTCTCCAGCACCTTCCTGTCATGCCCAGCCACCTCAAGGGGATGTTGACAAGCTATGTCTCTGGGAAGTCCCTCTGCTCCAGTGGCAGCGAGGCACAGCAGTTGTAATTTCTCTCCCTCCCCTGGAAGGTGGATTGCCCTCTGCCTAACTCTCACTTGTCACCAGGACTTAGCCACCCGCATCCAAGAAGCTACTGTCGGGCTCAGACTTTGTTTGCAGAGGAGCAGAAGTACTCCGGGGTCACAGAGATGGAGGAGAGGGAAGAAGGCTGGGAGAGGGAATGCTGAGCACAGGCATCAGGATCGGGCAAGAAGGAAGGAGCAGGGAGCAAAGAAGATTGAGGGAATCCACCAACCGAAGTCAGATGCAACAGGCTTACAGTATTGCAACAAAGCGTTAGCAATTAAAAAGAATGTGTCATATAAGAATGTGCAAGAAACCTGCTTCTAAGGAAAGTTCTTGGCCTACACACATGAAAGCTATCCTCACCACTTAGATAAGGAAATAGATCTTATTTTGTTGCTTCAGAGGGCAGAAAAATTTGTCAAGAGGAAAATGTTAGACCAGTGATAGGAAGATTTTCAAATGGATGTCCCCATTTGAAAATTAGCAGGCCGATGTCTGTATGACAAATTTTCTAGTACTTAGGACGTTTAAACAAAACTTGGGGAGCTGCTTCTCATGAACAATATGCAGAAAAAGGCTTCCTAAATTCATCAAATCAAACATCCAATTGTCCTACCCCCAGCTTCTAGAACTACGAAGACTACCTTTCTGAAGCCTTTCCTACCATGAGAATTTTAAATTGAAGAACTAGAAATCTCTGTGGGATGCATAATGTTAGAATAACCAAAGCCATGAAAGAGATCTTGAAATATTTTCAACATTTGCCAAAATGAAGACCATAAAGTAAATAAAGATGCTACTTTTAATTTTTGTATAACTTAAAATAGTAGTAATTGACCCTGAGTTGAAATTTTCATACAATGATTTGCTCAGATCTCTTGTCATTCTTTGTCAAAGAAATGCCTGGGATCAGTTGTGCTTTGTTGTAGAACAGCATTGCACAGTGAGAAGTTTTCTTCTATCCCATGTATCCTCCATTCTCTTCCTTCCCAGGGGTCAATGTCCTTTTTGCTTTAGGAATCAGCATTCTGAACTTGGTCTTCCCCTTGCCCAACTTTGGTGCAGGGCTGCGGATTAACTTGGACCTTCAGTTAACAGGCTAGAGTTACTTAACTTAGTACAAATGTGCTAGCAGTCATTGGGGTATTTTTCGAATTCCTTGGCACAGGGTTTTCACCAAAGGATTCTGGAATGCAGTGGAATTCTCCGATGTGGCCCATTTTGCCAAGTTCTGATCTTCTCCTCTCGCTGCATGGGAAGGCAGCTCTGATCACCAAGTTACTTTCCTTCTGCTTCCTTTTTCTCTCTGAAAACCAACGAACAAAATCTCTACTCCTACTTGGCCGTACACTCAAACCCTGCTTTCTCCTCCCAAATCCCAATTCCTCTCTTTTCTAATTAACTCCCATGGTGGGCAATCAATATTTGCTTATTCTCTGAATGAAATTCTCAAGATTTTTGAACAACAGCATCCTATTTGAGCACTGGTTCAAGTCCCGGTTTCTCCATTTCTGATCCAGTTCCCTGCTAATGCATGTGGGAAGGGAGCAGAAAATGGCCCAAGTACTTTGTGGGTCCCTGAAACCCACAAAAGAGACCCACAGGGAGTTCCTGGCTCCTGCCTTTATCCTGGTACAGCCCTGGCCATTGCAGCCATTTGGGGAATGAACCAGTAGATGGACGATCTCTCTCTTTCTCTCTCTCATTCTCACTTTCACTACAAAACTCTTCCTTTCAAATAAATAAAATATTTTTAAAAGTTGTTTTAATATAGTTCATATTAAGTAACAGAAAGCAGTTATTTTTCAAACTTAAGAATAAGTGATCAACAGAAATATATATATATATGTATATATATATGTATGTATTCAAGAGCCATATCCAATATCAAAGGTTAACTTTGTATTTAATGGACCTGAAGAAACAAGAAACAAGAAACAAGGTTTTTGGAGGACAACAAACCTTTGTATTTGATTTCAAGTTAAAAATTACAATCAGAATTATGTAATATTGTTCAATAGACTTTTAAAAATGATTACTGTATATGATATTACCAGGGCAGGAATGCGCAAACATTCAGAGAACAGAGAGAGACACCGGGAGCGAGGAGAGGCACCCGAGATGGGTTAGTGGAATGCTGTGGGGATAGAGAACAGAGGAGTGACAGAGAGTGTTGAGAACAGGAAGGGGTGCAGATACAGGAAAACCACCCCAAGGCGCTGAAACAAAGTCTGAAAGAAAGAGGTCAACATCGTCTACCAACTACATGACCTGAAAGAAAAAAAGAGTACCAGCAGGCACCAGTCACCCCCTTCACCAGGCTCACAAAATGATTGCTCACCAAGGGTGTTTAGATTTTTTTTTTATTTTTCCATTGGATTTGAAGATACTTTACAAGTAGCATTTTCCACCCAGTTTTCCACTAACCTAGTCATGTTCTAACATCAGAGAACTTATCAAGAATTTCATAGAAGGTACTAGAATCCCCCTGGAAGGGAGGACTGACACTGATGGGCAGACACTCCACCTGTGTTAGTCCACTTTCTCTCAGCTGTTGCTTGTGTGATTCATCCCCCAAGTCCCCACACTCCCTGTGAAGGGAACACCCTCAAATTTCTATTCTAGGAAATCCCAGTTTCCAAGGATTTGCTCTGTTGAAGCAAACACAGTCTTTTTTCAATTCTTGTCCCCAGTGCCCCACCCTCATCTGAGCCCTACTGCTGGTTAAACGGATAAAAAGATGATAAAAGCAATAGTCCTTGCCTCCCATTGCATTTTGAGTGATTGGCCAAAGCTCTTCCTCATTCTAGATCTCCTTCTCATCCTTGAGTCCAGCCTCCTCCAACTCCCACAAGTGTACAATAGCCATCACCAAGCACATCAGGTTCCAAGTCTGCACCTCAAATCAACATCACCATCTATGACCAGGTCCCAAAACAAGCTGTTTCCTTGACCCTTGGTGGAGAGACTCCTCTATCAACTGTTTCAGTCTCTCTCTCTTAGCTCCAGAATGCTTGTCAGATGAGCAGAAGACTAAAATGGTTTATTTCTACATAAGGCATAAGAAGGTCTAATAATATTTCATGCTCAGCTGAGTAGGTAGGACATGAATAGAAAATAGTTTGAGACAACTGATCTCTGTGAAAAGGGTATAATTGGCTCAGTAAATACAACACCCACTCCCTTCTCTGAGGCCTAAGTGTGTTTTAGAAGTGAAAAATATCATTTAGGGGCCAGCTTTATGGCTTAGTGGGTAAAACTGCTGCCTGCAACACTATCATCTCACATGGGTGCCTGTTCATGTCCCAGCTGCTTCACTTCCTATGTAGCTCTCTGCTAATGGCCTGGGAAAAGCATTGGATAATGGACCAAGTACTTGGGCCACCCAATAGGAGACTCGAAGGAGGCTCCTGGCTTTGGCCTGGCCCATCCATGGCCATTATAACCATCTGGAGGAGTGAACTAGCAATGAAAGATTCCCTCCCTCTCCCTCTCCCTCTCCCTTCCCTTCTCCCTCTCCCTCTCCCTTGCCCTCGCTCTCGCTCTGTGTGTGTTTGTGTGTGTGTGTGTAACTCTTCCAAATAAATAATTATTTAAAATATCATTTAGGTTTTGCGTATTAATATGGGACTTATATGAAGGGCCATAAGAAAGTTTATATAAAATGGGTATTATGAAAAAACTATGTATGCACCTCAAACATTTTTGCACCAAGAGAAACTTATCCCATAATTCCATTTTCCCATGAACTTTCGAAGTGCCCTTGCATTACAGAATCCCCCCGGGGAGCAGAGTCAGCATTCTAGAAGCAAGCCCATGCAACTCATCCATGAGGAAGAAAACCTCTAGCTAATCATCAGTTCTGGCCAGCTTTGGTCCCTAGATGTGTTCAGATTAGAAGAATTTCACTGCCAAATAGATAAAAATCAACCAACCAGTAAACTTTGCAGTTTTTAGAACAGTCTTGGATTTCATACTTATGGATAAGACATTGAGGATGTGGACCATAAGAGGGGAATGTGCCGGAAGGCAAGAGATGGCTCTTAAAAAAAACAAGGAAGCAAACAGAAACGAAACTAACCAAGTGTCTCATGAAGAACGTAAGACTGGATAATCGTCATCCTTGTGAAGGAGTAATGCTCGGGGGAGAGAACCCTGCTTCACTGCTATTGCCCCCTAGCCAGGCCAAGTTCCAAGCAATGTGGGAAGTCCACAGATGTAGACAGCTGGACACTGGAGAGACTGTAAGGCCTCCAGCTGGACACTGGAGGAGAAGGTAGGGGACTTGGGGTTGGGAAAGACTTAGCTCAGGTTAAGGACAACTGGAGCCAAGAGGAAGCTGGTCCAAGAACTTTTCCACCACAACAACAACTAGGAGAAAAGAGGAGTATTTTTTTAAAATTGTAACATTAGTAATAGAAGCTTCCATTTCCATACTTGATCTGTTAACTTAGACCTCCTTTTATGCTAATGAGTTCATCTACTCATCTCTAAGAAATTATCTCATGGTTGAGTTTTTTCACATTCATCTTTATTCATTTTATCCTTAATGCCCATGCTAGATAGCCCAGGTCAGAGACAGATGTCTTATAACCTTACAGTAAATAAGTGAATTGGCCCTCCTTAGCCCAGGTCATCACCTCCGGAGCTTGTGATGAGGTCAGTTGTCCTGCATGAGAAGCTTGACACGCATAGATGAGGGACAAATGATTTGTCAATGTGTATAAAGGCAAAGAAGTCTCAGGAAGCAATGGCTTTTTATGAGAGCACCAGAAAACCCAGAGAAATTTTATTTCCTTACATTCATTCATATGGTTTTAACGAGCATTAAATGAGAATTATGGAAGACATTAACACAAAGTCTGGTGCATTTTATTCTATGTAATACCTTAATTAATCTTGTAGTAACGGTAAGCTGAACAAATATTTTCTGTCCTGTAAAACAGATATTCCCGCGAATGACAGGCAATGATGTAATATTCCTTGAGGCTACCTTGAAAACCTAGAGGATGGCACGCTGGCCTAGATATTTCTTAAGGAATTCTGTACAAGTTAATGACATAAATTAGGCTAGAGGTGCCCTATCTCTGACCGGCCATCTTGAAGCTGCCCTAAGTGCTTTCAGCTACCGCATGAGGTAAATTACAGGGTGTTCCTGGTGACCTGAACATGTTTATACAACAGCAAAGCAAGATGTTCAGTCACTTAGATTGAAACCAATCTTGGCATTACATCTAAATATAGTTCATTTTATTTTTAGCAATTAGATCCAAGGAAGATATGCAACTTTAAGGTAAATATCACTCAGGGGGAAAAGTTATAAACTGACAGAAAGACAAAGCATTGTTATATTAGTGTTCCTACTAATTAATATATACTGATCACATAGCAGAATGTTTAATTGGATCTAATGAAAATGTTAGACGTGCTAATTACTTTGCCATTATATTGTTTTACATATTTCCAGTAATTTCTGATGAAAATATAATACCATATAGAAAAATACATTTATTATTCATTTTAAGTTAGGGTTATTAAAAGTAAAACTCCTTGGGAGACTAGGAAGATGCTGCTATGCATAGAGTGTAAGTTATAAAAGGGGCTTCAAAAATAGGTTGATGTTGGCTTTGTGTTTCTCTTATTCATCCAAACATTTGCCAGGCTGCTGCAGTGCCCTGAGGCATGTCAGTGAGGCGGAGCAATGGCTCTCCTTCCTTCACCTGGCCTGTGGCCTCGGGCCTCCACTTCTCTGCCACTAAAGCCATATCACATTTTGGCAGCATGTTCATAGTTTATCCAGGGGAAAATTAAGAAGAGTCTTACCTTGCTGATGTTAGTGGTCCCAATTGCTGATATATGGTCGGTAACCAATATATATTTCCTTAACGAAAATGAAATAGGATGGAAGGAGGGGAAGGATGAGAAAGAGAGAGGAATGGAGGTTGAGTGAGAGGAGAGAAGAAAGGAAGAAAAGAGAGATTATATCTATATGCAGAGGAGCCTGGGAACACAGGTAACTTTAATATTGGCCTGAGGTCTCTGTCTCTCGCATTGGGGTCTATCTAGATCAATTTGTCACCATCTGTTTTAGTAGGTAAGGTTTTACTGAGACACAGCTACACCAAATTCAATTATGTATATTCTTTGGTTGCTTTTGTACAGCAACCAGAGTGTTAAGAGTTGAGTGGTTGTTATAGAAAACATAAAGCTGCCAAACTTCAAATATTTATTATCTGACCCTCTACCAAATAAATAAAACATGTCAATACCCATCGACCTGCCCACCCTAAAGGATGCTTTAAAGGTATGATTTGTAACAACCAAATATCTCACCATTAATTTGGTTAGAGTGCTTTAGGGTTATGAAGGTCACCTCTCAAAACACAGCTGCATAGGAAGATTTTGAAAAGTTCATAGACTTTATAAAGCCCAGTTTTTAGAGATTTTGAAACCGTTAAGGCTTTGAAAGGAGCTAGGACATCCTGTCCAATGTAGGATTATGCTTAACCATAGCTGTCAAACAATTTATGTTGACCCAGAACATTTTCTTCCAAAAAGAGTGCTCATACATCTGTGTTAGAACAGCTGCAATTTCTACTGATATTTCCAGAATAATGACAAAGAGTGCCTGTCATGAGCAAAATGTCCTCCTTTGAAGAATCTGTTGTATGGTCATGCTCTCTAGTCTTGATTCTGAACTTATTGTGTGTATTCTCACCAAACCAAACTCTTATCTTTGTCATTTTCAGAGTTCCTTGCTGGGCCTCAGTGTATTTGACCATCTTTGTTTGTTTGTTCTTTTTAATCGTGTCTTTTGTTTTATATTCCAAAGCAACCTTAGCTAAAAGAACACAGCTTTTGTATGTGGACTGTATGTGGACTGTGACCAAAAAAAAACTATTTCTGAATACTCTCTTTGTACAAATTTCCCCCAATAGACATAAACATGGAATTCACTTGAAAATCCTGTTTGGCTACCTGGCTCACATATTTCTTCCTTGTTTTCCTAAAGGAACATTGACCTCTGTGGCATTGGAATCACTTAACTTTTCTTCTGTGTCTGCATCTAAGGAATCATCTCAAAGTGTTCTGAGAATCAGTGATCATTAAGATGCTCACAATGTCTCCCCTGAAAATGATAGCTTGAGTCATGCTCACTTCTGGTACATGGTCTTTGCTAACCTTAGATGGGAAAACAGTTAAAACCAATACGCAAGTGTGTCAGATAGCTCTGTGCCCACTATTGAGAAAGGGAATTGATGGCTATAGATACAAAGTTTAACCCAAAGCTGTGTTTCACAATTTATAAAGATTCTCTATGTAAATAATTTTAAGCATTTTAGTCACCATAAAAACTTGTGCCCTCAGAAAATATTTTGGTGATATTGGAATAGCTAGGTGTTATCTATTGCAAAAATTGCTAGCCATGTTGCCTCTTAAATTTTAATTGATTAAAATCCAATGAAACATCTAGTTCCTCAGTTGCACCAATCACATTTTAAGTGCTCAAGAACCACGTGAGACTGTTGATTACAGTATTGGACACACAGTTACAGAACATTTCCACCACTGCAGCAAGTACTACTGAGGGGGCAACACTGTGGTGTAGTGGGTAAAGCCACCACCTACAGCCCAGCACCCCACATGGGGGCCAGTTTAAGTCCCAGCTGATCCACTTCCAATCCAGCTCTCTGCTATGACCTGGGAAAATAGTAGAAGATGGCCCAAGTGCTGGGGCCCCTGTACCAATGTGGGAGACCCAGAAGGAGCTCCTGGCTCCTAGCTTCAGATGTGCCCAGATCCAGCCTTTATGGCCATCTGGGGAGTGAACCAGCAGATGGAAGATCTCTCTCTCTCTCTCTCTCTCTCTCTCTGCCTCTGCTTCCCTGTAACTCTGCCTTTCAAATGAATAAAAAAATCTTTAAAAAAAAAAAAGAAAAAACTATTGGTCATTTCTAGGTAGAGGAATGTACAGAAAAGATATTTAAGATAGTTCAGATCTGAGAAGAATGTCTTCGGTATTTTGATTGGTATTGCATTGAATCTATAAATTGCTTTTGGGAGAATGGACATTTTGATGCTATTGATTCTTCCAATCCATGAGCATGGAAGATTTCTCCATTTTTTGGTATCCACTTCTATTTCTTTCTTTAAGGTTTTTTTTTTTTAATTTTCATCGTAGAGATATTTAACGTCCTTGGTTAACTTTATTCCAAGGTATTTGATTGTTTTTGTAGCTATTGTGAATGGGATTGATCTTAGAAGTACTTCCTCAGCTGTGGCATTGCCTGTGTATACAAAGGCTGTTGATTTTTGTGCATTGATTTTATATCCTGCTACTTTGCCAAACTCTTCTATGAGTTCCAATAGTCTCTTAGTAGAGTTCTTTGGATCCCCTAAAGAATCATATCATCTGCAAAGAGGGATAGTTTGAGTTCTTCCTTCCCAATTTGTATCCCTTTAATTTCTTTTTCTTGCCTAATAGCTCTTGCTAAAAATTCCAGAACTATACTGAATAGCAGTGGTGAGAGTGGGCATCCCTGTCTGGTACCAGATCTCAGCGGAAATGCGTCCAACTTTTCCCCATTCAATAGGATGTTGGCCGTGGGTTTTTCATATATTACTTTGATTGTATTGAGGAATGTTCCTTCTATACTCAGTTTGCTTAGAGTTTTCATCATGAAAGGGTGTTGTATTTTATCAAATGCTTTCTCTGTGTCTATTGACAGAATCATATGGTTTTTCTTCTGCAGTCTGTTAATGTGGTGTATCACATTGATTGTTTTGCGAACACTGAACCATCCCTGCATACCAGGGATAAATCCCACTTGGTCTGGGTGGATGATCTGATGTGTTGTTGCATTCTTTTGGCCAGAATTTTATTGAGTATTTTTGCATCTATGTTCATCAGGAATATTGGTCTGTAATTCTCTTTCAATGTTGCATCTTTTTCTGGCTTAGGAATTAAGGTGATGCAGCCTTCATAGAAAGAATTTGGGAGGATTCCCTCTTTTTCGACTGTTCTGAATAGTTTGAGAAGAATTGGAGTTAGTCCTTCTTTAAATTTCTGGTAGAACTCAGCAGTGAATCCATCTGGTCCTGGGCTTTTCTCAGTTATGGGTCTGTTTAGGTTTTCTATGTCTTCCTGGTTCAATTTAGGTAGGTTGCATGTGTCCAGGAATCTATCCATTTCTGATAGATTTCCCTGTTCGCTGGCATACAAGTTCTTGTAGTAATTTCTGATGATTCTTTTGATTTCTGTGGTGTCTGTTGTTATGTTTCCTTTTTCATCTCTGATTTTATTGATTTGGGTCTTTTCTCTTCTTTTTTTAGTTAGTTGGGGCAACGGGATGTCAATTCTGTTTATTTTTTCAAAAAACCAGCTCCTCGTTTGGCTGATTTTTTGTAATTTTTTTTTTATTCAATACTGTTGATTTCTTCTCTGCTTTTAATTATTTCTCTTCTCCTACTAGATTTGGGTCTGATTTGCTACAGATTTTCTAGGTCCTTGAGATGAATTGAAAGCTCTCTTATTCTCAGAGCTAGAAAAAATGATGCTGAAATTCATATGGAGACACAGGAAACCTCGAATAGCTAAAGCAATCTTGTACAACAAAAACAAAGCCAGAGGCATCATAATACCAGATTTCAGAACATACTACAGGGCAGTTGTTATCAAAACAGCATGGTACTGGTACAGAAAGAGATGGATAGACCAATGGAACAGAATAGAAACACCAGAAATCAATCCAAACATCTACAGCCAACTTATATTTGATCAAGGATCCAAAACCAATCCTTGGAGTAAGGACAGTCTATTCAATAAATGGTGCTGGGAAAATTGGATTTCCACATGCAGAAGCATGAAGCAAGACCCCTACCTTTCACCTTACACAAAAATCCACTCAACATGGATTAAAGATTTAAATCTATGACAGGACACCATCAAATTATTAGAGAACATTGGAGAAACCCTGCAAGATATAGGTACCAGCAAAGACTTCTTGGAAAAGACCCCAGAAGCACAGGCAGTCAAAGCCAAAATTAACATTTGGGATTGCATCAAATTGAGAAGTTTCTGTACTTCAAAAGAAACAGTCAGGAAAGTGAAGAGGCAACCGACAGAATGGGAAAAAATATTTGCAAACTAACCAGAGTCTACAAAGAAATCAAGAAACTCCACAACATCAAAGCAAACAACCCACTTAAGAGATGGGCCGGCCGGCGCCGTGGCTTAACAGGCTAATCCTCCGCCTTGCGGCGCCGGCACACCGGGTTCTAGTCCCGGTTGGGGCACCGATCCTGTCCCGGTTGCCCCTCTTCCAGGCCAGCTCTCTGCTGTGGCCAGGGAGTGCAGTGGAGGATAACCCAAGTGTTTGGGCTCTGCACCCCATGGGAGACCAGGAAAAGCACCTGGCTCCTGCCATCGGAACAGCGCGGTGCGCTGGCCGCAGCGCGCTACCGCGGCGGCCATTGGAGGGTGAACCAACGGCAAAAGGAAGACCTTTCTCTCTGTCTCTCTCTCTCACTGTCCACTCTGCCTGTCAAAAATAAAAAAAAAAAAAAGAGATGGGCCAATCCAAATGGCCAACAGACACATGAAAAAATGTTCAAGATCACTAGCAATCAGGGAAATGCAAATCAAAACCACAATGAGGTTTCACCTCACCCTGGTTAGAATGGCTCACATTCAGAAATCTACCAACAATAGATGCTGGAGAGGATGTGGGGAAAAAGGGACACTAACCCACTCTTGGTGGGAATGCAAACTGGTTAAGCCACTATGGAAGTTAGTCTGGAGATTCCTCAGAAACCTGAATATAACCCTACCATACAACCCAGCCAACCCACTCCTTGGAATTTACCCAAAGGAAATTAAAATTGGCAAACAAAAAAGCCATCTGCACATTAATGTTTATTGCAGCTCAATTCACAATAGCTAAGACCTGGAACCAACCCAAATGCCCATCAACAGTAGACTGGATAAAGAAATTATGGGATATGTACTCTATAGACTACTATACAGCAGTCAAAAACAATGCAATCAGGTAATTTGCAACAAAATAGAGGAATCTGGAAAACATTATGCTGAGTGAATTAAGCCAGTCCCAAAGGGACAAATATCATATGTTTTCCCTAACATAATCATATGTTTCAACTAACTGAGCACTAAAGAGGAAACCTGTTGAAGTGAAATAGACACTATGAGAAACAGTGACTTGATCAGCCTTTGTCCTGACTGCTGATGTACAATTTAATACTTTATCCCTTTTTGTATTTTTTTTGTTCTAGTACTAGTGGTTGAACTCTGTAATTAACACACAATTATTCTTAGGTGTTTAAATTTAACTGAAAAGTGATCCCTGTTAAATATAAGAGTGGGAATAAGAGAGGGAGGAGATGTACAATTTGGGACATGCTCAATCAGACTTGCCCCAAATGGTGGAGTTAGAAACGTGCTAGGGGATTCCAATATATTCCCATCAAGATTGCATGTACCAATGCCATCTCACTAGTCCAAGTGATCAATTTCAGTTCACAGTTGATCACACTGATAGGTCTAAGAGTCAAAGGGATCACACAAACAAGACTAGTGTCTGCTAATACTAACTAATAGAATCAAAAAGGGAGAGAACAATCCAACATGGGAAATGGGATACACAGTAGTCTCATAGAAAGGCAGATATCCTAAATAGCACTCTGGCCTCAGAATCAGCCCAGAAGGCATTCGGATCTGGCTGAAGAGCCCATGAGAGTATTTTAGGCATGGAAAGCCAAGACACTCTGGAAAAAAGAAAAGGTCCTAAATGAAAGGTCTCTGTGAGTGAGATCCCAGTAGAAAGAATGCGCCATCAAAGAAGGAGGTACCTTTCTCTGAAGGGAGGAAAGAACTTCCACTTTGACTATGACCCTGTCTGATTAAGATTGAAGTCGGCGAACTCAAAAGGCTTCCATAGCCTTGGCAACTCATGACTAGAGCCTAGGGAGATTACTGATGCCATAAACAAGACTGTCAAATTGTTAAATCAACAACAGGAGTCACTGTGTACTTACTTCTCATGTGGGATCTGTCCTTAATGTGTTGTCCAATGTGAAGTAATGCTATAACTAGTACTGAAACAGTATTTTACACTTTGTGTTTCTGTGTGGGTGCAAACTGATGAAATATTTACTTAATATATACTGAATCAATCTTCTGTATATAAAGATAATTGAAAATGAATCTTGAATGGAATGGGAGAGGGAGCGGGAGATGGGAGGGGTGCGAGTGGGAGGGAAGTTATGGGGGGGGGTAAGCCATTGTAATCCATAAACTGTACTTTGAAAATTTATATTTACTAAATAAATGTTAAAAAAAGACAGTTCATTTCACCTATCTAACACACTATATCACCTCTAATTACCAAATGCTATACTATCAAGCAGAATTATTGAATATTTATATCTTTGGTTTCAATAGATGTATTAAGCAACTACTGTATGATAAGCTCTGAGGTAGCTGCCTTGAGAAATTAAAAAAAAAAAGACAAATGATGCCATTCGGGATAGCCAACCTGAACTGGCTGTACACTAGCCACATTTTTGTCAGTGGTTTTGTATGACCAATTTAGCATTCCAAGAATAGGTTAGCTACATGTTCTACCGAGTAGAACAAGCCATATCCAATCAGCCAGGCTGTTAGGAGGGATCTCAAAAAACAAATTTTCCATTTGTTCCTGCAAACTTCCACAACAAGGCTGTGGAGAGGAGAGAGTTAACCTTCTCTGAGTTTTATAGGATGCAATCAGTGTCTTGGAGTCAGCATAGGAATTAGGACAAAACTGTGGTAGTGTGCCATTTGTATTATATCGTGATCTTATAACCTGGAAGTTTTAGACTTAATGAGTCAGAGAATGAACTGTAAGTGGTAATTGAGAAACATTAGCTTTATAGAGTACTTTTTCATGTGCGTGCATACCTGCTTTAGTGCCCAGTAGAGTTTCATGGTCCTGGATGAGCAATTATATACTCCAGATAACATCACAAGGGGATGATAGGTGCATCAGTGGGCACTGAGCCCACCTCAGCAGCATACAGACCATAGAAAGGTGACCTTTGTTCCTGCCTCCAGGTGGTACTGGTCTTGGTCATCCATGACAAGGACAAGAATCCTGAGCCCATCATAAGCCCTGGAAGAGGCTGGTAGGGCCTAACTACCCTCTTTTAGGTACTTCCCCAGTGCTTTCTGAGCAATACATCAACTGTAGACTTGAGACAAATTGAGTTTGGGAGTATTGTAAGATTAATTCATTGAGAGCTTATCATCAGCAGTCCTGGGACAAACCATTATCTAGTGCTATCTAGTCCTTAGAGTACTAATAATAACCAATGTATTTAGAGGCTCAGAGAAAATAAACAGATTGCTTAGAATTTCTAGAAAGACATCCACAAATGGAGCCAGGTTACTATAGCTTATCCTTCAATGCACTGACAATGCTGCATTCCAACAAGCATCAAGAACTTCCAGGGAACCATAACTTCACCTCCAGTGCAAAACAATGTGCCAGAAAACAGCAATCTAGGAACTGAAAGTTCCAAATGCTCAACTGAATATTTCAAAATAGCTGTTTTAAGGAATCTCAACAAAATGTAAGAGAACACAAAGAAGTGATTCAATATTCTAACAGATTGAATAGAGAGTTGGAAGTAATTAAACAAAAACAATCAGAAATCACTCAACCAAAAAAATACACTAAGTGGAATAAAAGTCCAATAGAAAACATAAATGGCAGAATTAATCAAATAGAAGAGAGAATCACTTAGCTTAAAGACAGGCTATTTGAAAACACACAGTTGGATGAGACAAAAGAAAAAACAAAATCATAGGAATGAAGAGAGTTTATGGGAAACATGGGATACCACGAAAAGACCAAATATTCCAGTTACTGGTATTCAAGAGATTCAAGAATGCCAGCACATTCAAAGAAATAATGATGGTAAATTTCTAAAGCCTAGAGAAAGATGCAACTACCCAGATAAAGGAAGGTATATTCTCCCTGACCTAGTCTACTCCAAGATATCCTGTAGTTAAGTTCTCCAAGGTTAAAGATAAAGAGAGGATTCTCAAAGTTTAGAGAGAAAATAAGCCAATAACACATAAAAGGGTCCCAAATTGCCTAACTGCAGACTTCTCAGCAGAAACCTCACAGGGCAGGGGGGAGTTGGAAGAGACTGTTACAGTACTGAAGGAAAAATGTGTCAGCCAAAAACACTATATCCAACAAACCTATCCTTCAGGAATGAGGGAGAGAGAAAGACATTCCCAGATAAACAAAAGCTGAGAGATTTTATCACCATCAAAACCGAGTTACAAAAAATACTAAAGGGAATCCTTAAATCTGAAAGAAAATATGCTAACAAGTAGGATAAAAATATCAGAAGGTAGAAAATTCACTGGTAAGAGTTACTATACCAACAAATCAGAATGTGATAATATTGTAAACATTGTGTGTAAACCACTTATATCTTTACTGTGAAGAATGAAAAATTATAATCACTACATGAAAATGTTAAGACACAGACAATAATATTGAAGAGGGGGGATAGTTGGAGAACAAATATAGAGTGTTTTATAAGGTTTCTTCTCTCTTGGTTTCTTAATTATATCTTTCCCTGTCTTTATAATCAATGTTAACTTATTATTTCAAGATAGCTTGTTATAGCCAAAAGAAAGTTTTAGTAGCTTCATGTTATGTTAATCACAAGACAAGAATGTATAACAGACTTATTAAAAATAATAAGTAAGGAATCAAGGTACACCACCTGAAAAAAATCACTTAGCCACAAAGGAATATTATTAGACATGGGGAAAGACAGAAAGAAACTACAATAAAAATGCAAAACAAATATCACAATGACAGTAGTAAGAGTTTGCCAATCAATAATTACCTTAAATGTCAATGGACTAAATTCTCCAATTAAAACATATGGTTTCTCAATGAATTAAAAAACAGTACCCATGCAGCAGGCATTGTGGTGCAGTGTATTAAGCTGCCACTTGGAACATCCACTTCTAATATCAGAGTTCCCATTGGGTCGTAGTTATGTTGATATTGATCCAGCTTCCTTCTAATGTATCCTGGAAGCTGGGGGTGACGGTTCATGCACTTGAGTCCCTGTTATCCATGTGGGAGACTCAGATGGAGTTCCTGGCTTCTGTTATTGGCCTTACCCATCCCAACTTTATTGGCCATTTGGGGAATGAATCAGCAATTGAGGGTTCTCTTTCACCTCTCTTTCTCTGTTACTCTTTCAGACAAATAAATAATTAAATAAATTTTTAACAAGAAAATAGGACCCAACTATATACTGCTTACAAGAAACTCACTTCACCTCTAAGAACATATATAGAACAATAGTGAAAGGATAGAACAAAATATTCCATGAAAATGGCACCCAAAATAAAGCAGGAGTATTCATACTTCTATCAGATAAATAGATTTTAAATCAAAGGCAATAAAAAGAGATAACAGAAAGGTCATATATAAGGATAAAAAGTTAAATTCAGCAAGAAGAAAAAACACATATGCACTCAATATTTGGTAACTCAAATACATAAAGCAAATATTAATAAACCCAGAGAAAAATAAGTTCTAACACAATAATAGTAGGGTACTTTAGCACCTACCTTCAGAAATGGACTGATCATCTAAATAGAAAATGAACAAAGAAACAGAAGTTAAGTTACACCTTAGATCTTGAATTGACATCTATAGAACTTTCTACCCAACAGCTACAGAGTACACATTCTTCTCAGTAGCACATAGAGCATTTTCAAGGCTAGATCAAATAATAGGTCACAAAACAAGGCTCAAGAAATTTAAAAGAATATTGATTGTAATGAGTATATTTTCTGATAATAATGCAATAAAACTAGAAATAAAAACAAGAAAAACTGCAAAAACTGCAGAAACACATGAAAACTAATTAACTTACCATTGAGATTTCAATGGATCTGAAAAGAAATCATCAGGAAAATTAGAGCATTTCTTGAAATTAATGAAAGTGGAAACACACTATACTAAAACCTATAAGACACAGCAAATAATAGCCATGACATTTATAGCAATCAATGCCTGCATCAAAGAACAAACAGAAAAAGCCTCAAATAAACAGTTCATCAACTGCAATTCAAAGAATCTGAAAAACAATAGCAAATCAAATTTAAAATTGATAGAATGCAAAAAATAATAAAATTCTGGATACAAATAAATGAGGTAGAGACTTCTAAAAAATTACCAAGAGACCAGCACTGTGGCCTAGAAGGTTAAGCCTCTGCCTACAGTGCCAGCATCCCATATGGAAGCTGATTTGAGTCCTGGCTGTCCCTCTTCCTATCCAGCTCCCTGCTAGTGTGCCTGGGAAAGCAGCAGAGGATGTCCCAAGTGCTTGGGACCCTGCACCCACCTGGGAGACCCAGAAGAAGCTCCTGGTTCCTGGCTTCTGCCTTGCCCAGCCACTGCTACTACATCATCTTGGGGGAATGAGCCAGTCTGTCTCCCTCCTTCTCTTTCTGTACTTCTGCCTTTCAAATAAATAAATCTTTAAAAAATTGTAAACAAAAATCAATAAAATGAAGAGCTCACTCTTTGAAAAGATAAACATAGCTGATAAGTTCTTAGCTGGACTAACCACAGAAAAAAGAGAGGGGCAATTCAAATATGTAGGACCAGAAATGAAAAGGCAGACATTAATTGACAGCACATAAATACAAAGGAATGTTAGAGATAGCTATGAACAATTATATGAAAACAAATTTGATAACCTAGAAAAACTGACAAGTTCTCAGACACATATACTTTACAGAGATTGAGTCATGAGGAAATAGAATATTTAAACAGACCAATAATGAGTAGCAAGATTGAATCAGCAATTTTAAAAAATTGCTTCAAAGAAAAGCCCAGTAACAGATGGCCTCATTGCTGAATTCTACCAAACTTTTAAAGAATAATTAATGCCAGTGTTTCTTAAATTGTTTCAAAAAAAAGATTACGAAGGAATTCATCCAAATTCATTCTATGTGGTCAACTTTACCTCGATACCAAAACCAGACAAGGACACAACAAAAGAATCCTATAGGCCAATATTCTTGATGAACAGACAGAAAAGCTGTCAACAAAATACTAGCAAATTGAATCCAACAACACATTAAAAAGATAATGCACCATGGTTAAGTGGGATTCATCTCAGGGATACAAGGATTGTTCAACATATGCAAATCAATAAATGTGATGCACCGCATCACAAATGTGATCTCAATAGATGCAGAAAAGACATTTGCTGAAATTCAACATTCACTTCTTGGTTAAAACTCTGGCCAAGTGCCACAATGCCAGCCCCATGTTTACAGCACCTTGTCTCCCATTTCTCTGTCTCTTTCAGTCTTACTATGCTTCAATGTTAGCTTTTTTTGCTAAATCTTACCTATGTGATTGGTCGTATGTTTATATATAAATATCATATATTGACAATAAGCATATGATTAAAAATTTTTAAAAAACTAACCAAATTGAGTATAGAGGAACACACCTCAACACAATAAAGTTCATATATAACAAGTCAACAGTTCCCATCATATTAGATGGATAAAGTTAAAGGCTTTCTCGAGAAATATCCTGAACAAGACAAGGATGCCCACTTTCACTGTGTTCGGCAACATAGTAATAGAAATCCCAGCAACAACCATAGACAAAAGGAAGAAAAGGGGGCATCAGGTTTAGAAAAGGGGAAGTCAAATTGTCACTGTTTGCGGATAACAGTATCTTTTTTCCATTAAAAAAAAAAAGGTTTTTTCCCTAAATTGATTTGAAAGGTGTATGTGCATGTACACGCACACTCACACACATACATATCTTCTGTCTGCTGGTTTACTCTCCAAATGCCTGCAACAGCTGGAGCTGCGCCAGGCTGAAGCCAGGATGTAGGAACTCCTGGGTTTCTGATGTAGGAGGTAAGAATGTAAGTACTAGAACCATCACCTGCTGCCTCCCAGGGTGCATTATCAGGAAGCTGGATCAGAAGCAGAGGCAAAATTTGACTCCAGACACTCTGGTACAGGTTGTGGACATATCAAGTACATAATCTGCTGAACCAAAACATGTGCCACTGGCTTTCAATTTTTAGCAGTGGTTGGAATGAATTCTTTACAAGGAGAAAGATAAATAAATACTGGCTCCAAGGATGCAGAATTGAGATTCCAGGTCACCACTTGACCTAATTTCTTCAGAGAATGCAGAAGAGAAGAGTGGTTAGAAATCAAATGTTATTGGATTTAAGTCCCAGCTTGGCCTCTTGACAACCAAGCAGTCATCAGAAAGTGCTTTATTATCTCTGTGTCTCAGTTTACTCATCCAAAAATGGAGACCTGACTCTACCTCGTTGGGTTGCGATAAGGTTTAAATGAGATAATATGTGTAGTAAAATCATTGCACAGCCCCTGGAACGTGGCTGGCAGGCTACAGTGCCAACACAAAGGAAATGGTAAAACCCACTGAACTGTTGGCAGGAGTGAATGTGTACGTCAGTTTCAAACAGGTGCTGGCCCAGTTTTTGGGTGGAGATGCTCCGAGAGTCATCCACAAGACTCTCCAGCAGCAGATACAATGCCTTCCTGCTGCACTCGTGCAGGGAACAGACCATTGCCACTCTACACCAGTGGGTCAGTGTGATAACGGGATCTTACACACAAAAGCTACTCCACTACAAAACTGAGAGAACTGGTAAACAAATTCAACAAAGTCGCAGTATGCAAAATCAGCATACAAACAACAGTAATGTTATTACACATAATAACAAATCATTTGAAAAAGGAAGCAATCTCATTTCTAGTAATTACAAAAAATAAAATACCTGGGAATAAATTTAACCAAAGAAGTGAAAGATTTCTAATGAAAACTACAAGTAATTGCTGAAAGAAATTGAAGAGGACATAAAGGAATGGAAAGACATCACGTGTTCATGGATTAGAAGAATCAGCATTGTTAAAATGTACAGATGGCCCAAAGCAACTTACGGGTTCTATGCAATCCCTATCAAAATCCCAATGACATTTTTTACAGAACTAGAAAAGACTGCTGAATTTTGTATAGAACCACAAAAGAATAGCCAACGGAATCTTGAATAAAAAGTATAAAGCAGAAGGCATTCCTCTACCTGACTTTAAACTACATTACAAAACTTAAGTAATTAGAAGTGTGGTTAAAAATAGATCCATAGAAAGCTAGAACATATAGAGGGCCTACCCAAAAATACACCCATGGATTGACATTTTTCATTTGCAAAAACATGAACGGAATAGGATGTGATTTTGCCAAATAAGCCAAGCCTGGACAGACAAATGTCACATGATCTCACTCACTTGTGGAGTCCAAAAAATAGATTATTTCACAGTAGTTAGATATACTGATGGTTACCAGAGGCTGGGGAGAGACGTGGGAGTGGGAGTTTGGGGGGGGGGGGTTTGACTGATGGGTGTTAGGCTCTAGTGAGATAGAAGTAAGAAGTTCTGAGGTTCTGTTGCACAGTAGCCTGACTATAGATAATGTTTATGTACCATGTGTTTTTCTGTTTAAAAAAACCTAAAAGACATGGTCTGGGATGTTTTCACTATAAAGAAATGTTAAATACTTGAAAGGATAAATATATTTACAATTTGCGATATTAAATAATGTATATATGTAACAAAATACCACATAATACCTCCTAAATATGCACAATGTAAAATAAAATAAAATTTCCACTAAGCCCAAATGTTTAAGGAAAATGCAATTTCTGAAACTGTTTATGATTCTTCTCTAGTAGTGTATTTACAGAAATGCAGTATACTTAGTGACTAATGCTGTACTTGTTACAAATAAGGAGTTTAAAGGCTTGCACTTTGCTGATTCTAGCCCTCACCTGGAGAGGGGATATATTTAGAGGCATCCTAATTTGGAGAGTCAGTCCTTCACAGCATATGGTTGCCTTGCCCTTCTGAATTTTGGGGCAGTTCTAAGCTTTAGCATCACTATGCACATTTTCATAAGGCTTTAGATGGCATTGCCTTAATCTCACAGAGAATGTGAGAAGAAAACAGACCTTGAAAATGCATATTTGTAGTAACATAATTTATTTTGAAGACCATTAGGCTATTTCTGTCTTAAAGGTTAAAGTAATTTTAAAGCACAAATGTTTGAGTGTCAAGTGCAGAAGCAGAATACAAGTTCATTATCCAAACACCTAGCAATGTGTACAAACTCAAAGTGTCTTTCTGCACCATGAACCTCTCCTCAATTGGCTTTCTGGTGAGCACTCCAGAGTAATAGTTCTGTAGTTCTGGCTTACAGCTTCAAGGTGTCTTTGTTTAGTGCTTTATCTTTTCCCTTTGGGCTGAGATATGTCCACCCTCAAGTATAAAGTAGAAAACAGTGGTCTTGGAATTGACTTCACAAAGAGACCATAGATCTCCACAACAAGAAGGAAGAGGAAACTGAAGTTCTGGTCAATAAAGCAGAAGGTGGTAATTAATATGCACTTGGGTGAGTGCTAGCATCACTCAAGTTTGGAAGGAAGATGCCTCTAGCATGTGTAATTGTGCTCTGCTGTCTTCTATTCCTTCTTTCACCATCAGGTTACTCTCCCAGGGTATAAACACAGAACCAAAATAGGACTGAGAAGACTGGGCCATTCGTATGGCACCTGGTCCAAGAAACAAAGGAGATAAAGCATAAGGGGGCTTCAGAAAGTTTGGGAGGAGGCTGGAGTTGTGGCACGGCAGGTTAAGCAGCTTCTGGTCATGCTGGCATGCCACACCTGAGTGCTGATTCACATCCTGGCTGCTCCACTTCCTGCTACTGTGCCTGGGAAGGCATCCCTGTTGACTCAAGTACTTTGGCCTTTGTCACCCATGTGGGAGACCAGGTTGGAGCTCCTGCTCCTGGCTTCCACCTGATCCACCCCTGACTGTTGCAGTCATTTAAGGAATGAACCGGCATGAGACAACATGGTTGGTCTCTCTCTCTCTCTCTCTCTCTCTCTGCTGCTTCCCCTCCCCCCTCCCCATTACTCTGCTTTTGAATAAATAAACCTAGAAACGGTTTTTGGAAAAGGGAATTTTTAAAAAAGGCTTATTTTGGGACAAAATATTTTTTAAATCTATGTTTTTAATAATATACACTTTTCATGAAGTTTTGGAGGATTCCTCATGTAAGACCTGTTTCAAAGAAGTTTTCTAGAGGTTTTTCTTTTAAAGAAAAAAACAATAAGTTTGCACAAGAACAAGACGATTCGTTTTTGAATGATGAAATAGGAAACACACATACCCTCTTCTATCCCAGAGGAGGAAATTTCAAAGTTGTAGGTCTTGGTGATAAAGTATCCTTGGGAAAAAACAGAATTCAGTATGTTGCTGTATAAGAAACACAGAAGTTAGAGTTTGGAGAAGGACAAGCAATATGGATGTTTAAGTTACCATGACCAATGAGACACACTATGCTCCCTTGTCTCAGAATAGCTACAACAATATCTCCGCACATAAGCAATGTGAATTTGACAGTGTTCCCATTTAAAAGTGTTGTTTATGTCCCAACTCTTTCAAGCGGTGTTGGCTTCTGTGGTTATTTTCTTAGAGAAAAAAATACCCAATGGCTCTTGGTAAAGCACAGTAGGCATAGGAACAACTGCAATGTGATTTGCAATGAGAAAGAGAATTTTGGTTCAACTCCACATGAGCATGGGCAGGTAGGAATTTATTGCCAAGGAACAGGTTGGGAGTCAGTAGATGGAGAACAGTTAGTTAGAGGTAAGGGTTTCTAACTAAACCTACCTAAGAGGGTCTTTATTGAGAATCAATATTCTGACTAGACCTATCCAAGAGGGTCTTTATTGAAAATCAGTATTACCCGGAGGATGGTGGCCAATGAGGAAACTGATCAGATGCCTATAGTGATCAGAATGAAGTCCGGAGGTCTCTTGTTAAACTGATTTAGCAGTTTATTGCTAAAACTGGACTGTGTACGGAAGTACATAGAAGGGCCTAGAGGAAGGTCCAGGATCCCAAGTTTCATGAAGCAAAGATTCTTTGTCAGTTTCAACCACTTAATGAATGTGATGTTTTGTGAATCCCAAAATGGCTGATAAAAGGCCATGTGTCCTCCCTTTTCTTTGCTGGAAGCCACAATGCTGTGGGCTATCTAAATTATCCTCAGAGAGCCACAGATACTTTATGAAGAGAGAGAACTTTCGAGCCAATTATGCTCCATTCATCATCTATTTGCAACGCTCCCAAAATTTCTGACCTGCAGAAACTGTGAAAGATGGTAAAATTATCTTGCAGTTCTAGCCACTCTGTTTGGAGGTTGGTATAGAGCATGGCACAACAGCAAGCTAGGGTCAATATTAAGTAATGAGAAGGCTGTTCTGGAAGTAGACAGATGATGTCAGTGAGGACATGGTAACTGCATAATGAGGATGTTAAAGAAGGAAGGGTTGGGCCTCCGCTTGCAGTGCCAGCATCCCATATGAGCACCAGTTGGAATCCCGGCTGCTCTGCTATGGCCTGGGAAAGCGGTAGAGGATGACCCAAGTCCTTGGGCTCCTGCACCCACATGGGAGACCTAGAAGAAGTTCCTGGTTTCTGGCTTTGGATCAGTGCAGCTCTGGCCATTGTGGCCATCTGGGAAGTGAAGCAGCAGATGGAAGATCCCTGTCTCTCTGCCTCTCCTTCTCTCTCTGTGTAACCCTGACTTTCAAATAAATAAATCAATCAGAAGAAGAAGAAGAAGAGAAGGAGGGGGGGTCAGGGGAGGAAGAGGAAGAAGAAGGAGGAGGAGGAGAAAAGTTGTTGGGAGTCTAAAATAATGCTCCTGAGATGTGGGAGGTTAAGAGCAGCAGCCTGTGTCCCTACCCTTACGGCAGAGGAAGAGTCCGCACCTTCATAAGGGCAGCGAGGCAGAGAGAGAGGACTTTCTGCCCTGAGAAGAATTTGGGAAGGAGAGGTACACAGAGCAATCTGGGAGCACTTGGGTCAAGCCTGAACTTGGGGGAGATGAGCAGTAAGTTGAAGAGCTGGCAACTTAGGTACCCATTGCCCACCCTCGAGGACAGGGGGCTAGGAAATGATGTAATTACAGGGACCTGGTGATTTGAACATGAGTGGGTGCAGCACTTGGGGTTTCTGAGGTATGTTGGGTTACAGGCCCACCTAAGCAACAAATTGACGAGAATGTTGGGGCTTCTAGCAGATAAAGAAGGCTTAGGCCAAATTTACAGATCAGTGTAAAAGGCTTCATTATTAAGGGCTGAATTGTGACCTCCAAAATTCATATGTTGAAGTTCTAACTCCCAAATACCTAAGAATGTATCTATATTTAGACACTGGGTGTTCAAAAAGGTAATTAAGCTAAAATAGGATCTTTAGGTTGAGTTCAGATGTCCTACGACTGGTGTCCTTATAAGGGATGATTAGGAAACAGACCGAGGGATGAGCTCATTGTAAGAGCGCAGTGAGGAGGCAGCCACCTGCCAGGCAAGGAGGGAAGCCTCAGAACAAAACAGCCCTGCTGACTCCTCGGCTTGGACTTGCAGCCCCCAGAACAGTGAGGAAGTAACTTGCTGTTGCTTCAGTCAGCTGGTCTGAAGTAGCTTCTCACAGCAACCTCAGCAAACTAAGAGATGTGTCATCGTTCTGTGATTTTGTGCCATACTTACCAGTCTTGTGTTTCCAAGTGGCCTGTAAATTCCTTAAAGGCAGAACATGTGTGAGTCTAACGCACTTCACAGGTTCTAGTACAGGGAAAACTTACCTAATACATACCCGCAGACTGACAGGAGGCAAGAACAGAACCTTCAAACCAATGAACAACAGTAGTAATGTATCAAGATAGTGGATTTAGGGGATCACTTCAGGAAATCACTAAGGATGGCTCAAGTGGCTGCCCAGAAGGTCAGAACCCCGGCGGGGAAGAACGCTGTATCTCAGATGAGACATCCACAGCACTGAGGCTACAGCAAAGGCATGGCAGCTCCAGTCTGGGAGGGACCTGAAGTTTAGGTAATTTGGGGTGGGAAGTTTACTTTAAGGAGTAATTCAAAAATTGACAAATAAAAATTAAATCCAAATCAATATTTATTTAGAATATGAAAACAAATCACACAAACAGATTAGATAGCATCCACGTTGACAATCATCACAAACATCACTTGGTTAGGATTGATGAGAATCTAATTTTGTGGGTTTGGGTCCTTTTTAAAATTTATTTATTTATTTGAAAGAGTTATAAAGGGAGAGAGGCCTTCCATTCATTGGTTCATTCGCAGACCAGCCCTGGCCAGGCTGGAGCCAGGAGCTTCCTCCAGGTCTCCTATGTGGGTGCAGGGGCCCAAGGGCTTGGACCATCTTCTGCTGCTTTCCCAGGCCATTAGCAGGGAGCTGGATCAGAAGAGGAGCAGCCAAGCAATGAAACTGAGCCCATATGAGATGCTGGCATTGCAGGCAGTAGCTTAACCCACTGCAATACAGCACTGGCCCTGGGAATCTAATGTTTGATGTCTAATCACTGGAAATATTTCCACAGATGAATTTGCAAATCCACATATTTCCAACCCTGTCTCTCCTTTGTTACCCACATATTTCCTGAGCCAGGCCCTGTAAGTCACAGCATCTCACAGTGAGAAATTGGGGCCCCCACTCTGTGAGGCAGTGTCTAATAATACAGGGGAGGGGCCAGTGTTGTGGCATAGCAGGTTACATGTGATGTTATCATCTCATATGGGCAGCAGTTTGAGTCCCAGCTGATCTATTTCCAATCCAGCTAATTGCTAATGCACCTAGGAAAGAAGGGGAGGATGGCCCAAATCCTTGGGCCCCTGAACCCATGTGGGAGAGCTGGATAGATTTCCAGGCTCCCGGCTTCAGCCCAACCATTGTGGCCATTTGGGGAGTGAATCAGCAGATGGAGGGTCTCTCTCTGTGTGTATGCGTCTCTCTCTGTAAATCTGGCATTTAAAGAAGTAAATAAATAAGTCTCTTTTGAAACCAGCACACAGGAGGAGAGACTCCTTGAACTGTTTCCACACCAAAATGCTCGTTAGGGTTTGGCTATAGGGTTCATGTACATGAAACCATGGTACCCACTGTGGCAATGTTGGGAGGTGGTTTAGAACTTTTGGGAGCTGTAGTCTAGTGGAAGGTGATAGGTACTGCCTTTGGAAGGAAGGAAAGCTGTTCTTGCAGAGTGAGCTATAAAAGAGCAAGGCTGGTCCCTCTCTTCTCTCTGGCTTCGGTTTCACCCTGCAATCCCTCCTTCTTGTACATGCTCCTGCCATGATGAGATTCACCATGATAGGATGTAGTCAGGGTCTCTTGCCAGTGCTGGTGCCATGCTCTTTGGACTTCTATCCTCCAAAACCGTGAGCTAAATAAACCTCTTTCTTTGCAGATGATCCAATAGCAAACAGACAAATACAATGGAGAATCACAACATCATCCTATGTTAAATCTAAACTAAGATGTTTCCAACTTTATTTCTCCCCAAATGCTCACATTTCTTTCATTGTTAAACACAGGTATTGGTGTGAGAGAGGAGTCATAGGGGTGGCAAGAAGTAATGGTCTATGAGATTGCTACTAGAGTGTCTTACTTTATCATCACCTTGGGAATAGCTTGCTGTGGTCATTCCCAGAGCCTTGGAAGTGGCTCAGACCAGGAAGCTGGTGAACCTGGCTCTGGACAGAGGAAAGGAGAGGATAATATGGGTAAATATTATGAAGTAAAAATGAGAAAATTGGATGACACCTTACTTATTTCAAACTCTGGAGGACAATAAATGCTGGGAGAATGACCCACATATTTCTTGGTTTAGGAGATGTGATAGCAATAGGTGCAGCTGGGAGAAGTATGAGAAACATAGGTGCTCAATGCTCTTCCATATTTAAGAAGTCAATTTAGGCCTTCAGTCCAGAGAAGTCAGGAATCCTGCCTCTTTCTGTGAGTCCTAGGGGCCCACTGTACATGTTTCCATTCTTTTTTTTTTTTTTTTTGACAGGCAGAGTAGACAGTGAGAGAGAGAGAGAGACAGAGAGAAAGGTCTTCCTTTGCCACTGGTTCACCCTCCAATGGCCGCTGCGGCCGGCGCACCGCGCTGATCCGAAGGCAGGAGCCAGGTGCTTCTCCTGGTCTCCTATGGGGTGCAGGGCCCAAGCACTTGGGCCATCCTCCACTGCACTCCCAAGCCACAGCAGAGAGCTGGACTGTAAGAGGGGCAACCGGGACAGAATCTGGCGCCCCGACTGGGACTAGAACCTGGTGTGCTGGTGCCGCTAGGCGGAGGATTAGCCTGTTGAGCCGTGGCGCCCACCATGTTTCCATTCTTAAGGCTACCTGCAGCCACAACATCAGCGTTTGGGCCAGAAGGAAGGGGAAGTTCCCTTTGAGCCACTTTTTAGAAGTAGCACACACTACCCCACTAGCTAGCACTCAGCCATCCTCCTAGACACACTTTATCATCCAGAGGGCTGGGAAACTGGTCTCTACTCTGGGAGGCTGTGCATGCAAATGAAAACCGTAAGTAAGGAAAAGAAAATCGTAAGTAAGGAAAGAAGACTATAACCTACATGGGAAAATTAGCCACTTCTGCTCCAGGAAATCACGGGACGTAGTGTGCCTGAAAAGCTGGGTAAGTCTGCCGTCTCGGTGATAAACATCTGTACATAGCAGGCAGTGCTACAACACTATAAACATGGTTAGAGAGGCAGGAACTGGAGACTTGGGGGTCGGAGAGGACTAAAGGCAGGGCCTCTGCCACTAAAAGCTGGTTGCCCTTGCGCTACTGAAAGTCCCCTACACCCAGGCACCTGTTTGACACGTAGCATTAGCTGTT
The DNA here is from genome assembly GCF_033115175.1 of Lepus europaeus. NCBI lineage: Eukaryota > Metazoa > Chordata > Mammalia > Lagomorpha > Leporidae > Lepus > Lepus europaeus. The sequence continues at coordinate 51,522,282 of NC_084827.1, forward strand.
TGGTCTAAGTTTTTTTGTTGTTGTTGCAGATATGTTTGAAATTCTTGCAATAGTTAAAGGTAAAAACAGCTGCAAATATGTCAGTATTATCTTGCTCCAGCTTCTCAATTAGTCATCATGTGAAAGCACACCTAGGGTATTCAGTAAGAGACTCTGGGTCACATTACCCAAAAGCTTGACCTGAGTTATCATGGCCACAAGCAGCCAGTCTTCTGACACCTATTTAATAGAGAATAGTCCGGGTAATATGAAACATACAGGAGCATCTTGTCTCTACAACTTCAAAAAATACTCCCGCTTAGCTCCAGAGTCAGTTCAACTAAATAGCTGCTTAAAGCTAAAGTGCACACTGGCCCAGCCACTTCTTGAACATGCCATTTTCATTCCATTTTAGTTTTCACAATTGCACATCCCTCATCTCAAGATAAGTTCAGCTCTTCAGAGAGACCTTCCCCTTATGTTGCATTCCTCTTTTGCCTTCAATATTCTCCTTCAAAGCACTTAGCACCCTAGATTTTAGTTTTATTTTTCCAGGAAGTCAAGGACTTGGTCTGGTTCATAGCTACATCATTGGCAATAAGAGCAATGCACAATAAACAGCAAGCATATAACAAATATCTGTGTCACAAATTTATGGAATGAATAATTTTTATAATTCATTTTGCTTGTTTTTATGTTTGATGGTTAATGTTTTATGTTTCCTATCTTGCATTACAAAATGGCATATCAGAAATTTAAGGTTAAGGGAGAAGTTGGTAACAAAGAGGCTATATGGTTCTGTTTGTGATCTGTTTAGTACTGACTGATGATGAGAATTCCACTTGACCTTCAATGTCTAAGACTAGGTAGAACTAGATTGAAGGGGAAATTCCTTGGGCTAAGCGGAAACATTATTTACACATACCGTCTGAAGTTGGAAGCTAGCCTCTCTTTAATTGGGAGGTTTAGTGACTACCTCAGCTTCTCCAGAAATAGTAAAGGAAGTATTTGAGAGGCTTAGCTTTTTCATCCCTGCAGGGCACCATTATGAGGAAGGCGCTAAGGAATTGGAGTCACATCTTCAATTGATATCAGAACACAATGACACGATTCTCCAAAGACAGGAGTTCTAGAGCCCCAGATTATGAAGATTTCTGGCTGCCTTTTCCATTTGGCCTCAGACTACCAAGGATAAAGAAACCTCATTATCTTCTGAAACAGTGCCTTGTCTTGAAACTTACCTAAGGTCCTTAAGTGCTGCCTATTCCTGATTTATTCTCCAGGAGCATTTTTATTTTTAGCTTTGCTTCTTGCAACTAAAAAGTTTAGTTCATTCCCCCAAGGAAATGTAACAGCCTTTTCCCTGAGAATGAAACCTAGAAACATTTGTCCTAAGTGATATCTCTCCTGTTTGGAGTTTGTACATATATTCTACTGGACATTTCCAGGGCATTGTTTGACATTCAGAGGTAACATGTAAAATTGAGTATATGGTACCTTTGTCACACATTAAAGTGATGTGAGCAATGCTTGAGCTAAGAGACGAGATTTTTTATTTCTCCCATAGCAAGAAATTATGTCCTGTAACATGTGCTTAGTAATTACAAATCTTGTGTGGGCATCAGTGCCATGTGCATAATACACCCCAGTGGCACCATTTCAAGGTTGCAGAGTCACATTTTGTGGACGAATCATTAATAATCACTGCTGCTATTGCAGCATTGTCTGTCACACTTCGCTCTGCATGGGTGTTTCTATAACAAATTTTAAAGTTGCTAAGTGATTTCTTTAAAATCCAAGTTAATGCTACAGTAATTGAGATATTTCTTAAGGACTATCACAAAATGTCACCATGTACCTTGGAAAAGGAGTAGGCTGAGAGAGAAAAAAGAATGCTAGGCAAGCCTTTTCATTGATCCCTTGTCATAGCAATAGAACAATCTTGTAAAAGTTGTAAAGGCACATGAAAATTTTTAGACTTCTCTAACAGGAAAACTTACATTTTTTAATTATGAGGAAATCAAGAAGTCATAGGGCTTGGATATTTTTATTTGTTTAGTCATTCTTTTTTTCACAATTTATTTATTTATTTGAAAGAGTTACAGAGAGAGAGGAAGAAACAGAGAGAGCTATTTTCCATCCACAGGTTCACTCCCCAAATGCCCACAACAAGCTGGGCAGGGCTAGGCTGAAGCAAGGAACCTGGAATCCATCCTGGTCTCCCACATGAGTGGCCCAAGCTCTTGGACCATCTCCCACTGATTTTCTAAGGCCATTAGCAGAGAGCTGGAATTAGTGAAGAACCAAGACTCAAATCAGTGCTCACATGAGACACTGGCATCTCAGGCAGCAGCTTAACCTGCTGCGCACAAATGGCAGCCCTGCATAGTCCTTCCGCTCACAGTGGAAGATACACAAAGATTCCTTCCTTCCCTCTTTCTTTCTTTAATTTTTTGTTTTTACTTTGGTCTTCTCTAAAAACCTACAAAGTAAATATTACACAATTACACAGAAAACAGAATAGCCAAGTGGTCAAGAGCCTAGGCTTTCAGAGATTAAGAGTTTCACGAGGCTAGGTTAGACTCCTGGCTCCACTATGGGTCACTAAGATCACTATTTCTGTACTTTGGTTTTCTCATCTGCAGAAAGGGGATAATGACAGAATCTCTCCTCTTTGAGTTTCTCTTGGAATTAGATAATTAAGTATCAGATACAAGAAAATTATTCAACCGTAGCTATTATTTTTCTTTTAATCACGTCACAGATGGCATGATATTTTTAGACAGGTGATGCAATTTGCCCAAAATCACACTGCTAGCTTGGGATTTGAACCTGGAATTCTGTGATACTAGCAGTCATGATCTTACATCGGCATTCTAGCTCAGAAAAGGAAAGAGTAGACAACTAGTTCATTCACACAGGATGATTGCAAGGCTCCCCTGCTTGATGGAATGAAAATATTCATACTGACAACTGCAAATAAATTCACACATACATGTATGAACTGCATGTATATCTGAGCTATTTTGGTTGTGCGAATTGTAATTGCTTAGGAATCTGTGTGTAACCTAGAGTGAGCCTGAGCATGTGCAAGGGCAGCAATTGGATCACTGTTCACTCAATCCATTTCTTCTTCCTGCTAGGCACAGACAGACTACATTTGCCACCCTCCCTTCACTTGGGGGTGCCACGTAATTAAATTCTGGCCAACGGAATGTAGGCAGGATATTATTTGCAGATGTGGCACCTAAAAACTCCCCACATGCAACATCCTTTGAGTTCTTTGCATCATCTACTGATTGGAAAGATAGGATCAGGTTCAGGAGTTGTGGTACGAGGGGTTAAGCCACCACTTGCAAAGCAGGCAACCCATACTGGAATGCCAAAGTGGATCCTAGCTACTCTGTTTCCCACTCAGGTTCCTGCTACAGCATCTGAGAAGGTGCTTGGAAAATAACCTAAGTGTTGTGTCCTTGCCACCCATGTAAGAGACCCAGATGGTGTTCCTGGCTCTGTTGTGGCTATTTGGGGAGTAAATCAGTGAATGAAAGATCTCTCTCTCTCTCTCTCTCTCTCTCTCTCTCTCTCTCTGCTTTTCAAATAAACAAGTCTTTTTAAAAAGGAGAAGATCACCTGGGCAGTGCTTGGACTATACACTGATGGTGTGAATCCACATGGAGGCAGGAGTTTGAGTGTTTGAACAACAGCTGAGGAAGGAGCTGCTGCCATGCAGGAACCCCCATTTTGTAATTTACTGAAAGAGAAATAAACTCCTATTGTGTTTGAAAACTAGCATTTGGGGATGTATCTGCTTTAGTAGCCAGCATTACCTTCATTGGTACAATTACCCAGCAGCAGCCTCCTTGACTGCACAAACTGGTTAACAACTGCCTGAGAAATGAGATATGAGTGTAGCCTCTTATACCTCTGTGCTCAATATCACTAACACAACCCCTTTGGGGCATAAATGGAGTAGATATTTCACCTTGACCATTCTATATTGTGTAAATACCTGAAACCTATCTTTGAAAAATTAGTTATAGGATTTGAGAGAGGGGAATGATATTAAGGCACACAGTTTAATGGGTTTGCATCCCAGCAACAGCATCCCTATGTGATTTAAGTATCTATAGTAACAGGAAACTCGCTTTTAGACTGCTCTGCTGTGAAGCAGTCCCCATCCTTTCATTCCAGACTGCATCTGGTAGGGAATAGAAGTTGAAGACTCTGAGCTCCTTTTCATATCCAAAGACAGATATATTTTGGAACATGTCCCATTTTAAATTTCAATTGATGCAATTACTTCCCAGTGTTTCACAGGCCTGACCACTCCCTGCTCCTCCACATATCTGTGCTGTTCGGCTCACAACACATTTGGGATTGTGTTCCCCGGAAGGCCTTGAAATTAAAAAAAAAAAAAAAAAAAAAAGTTCAATCACTAACTCTACGTTTGTTCTCCTTTTGTGACTACAGGCAAGCTCTTTCATTTCATTGGATTTTCTCATTTGTTAAATGCTTTTTTTTTAGGAAGCTTTTATTTAATGAATATAAATTTCATAGGTGCAGCTTTAGGAATATAATGGTTCTTCCCCCTATACCCACCCTCCCACCCCCACTCCCATCCTACCTCCTACTCCCACTCCCATCCCATTCCTCATTAAGGTTCATTTTTAATTAACTTTCTATACAGAAGATCAACTCTATACTAAGTAAAGATTTCCACAATTTGCACCCACACAGACACACAAAGTATAAAGTACTATTTGAAAACATTTTACAGTTAATTCTTATAGAACAACTCATGCTTTTACAAATTCTGGTCTCTACTTATAGACAGTAGCTATGAAGAATAAATAAGATAATGTACTAAAGAGACTTAAAGTATCAGAATTTTTATTGAGCAACACAAAATATTTTTATGATACCTTCTATGGCCAAAATATTTGAAATATGTGAGGAAAATGACCATGGACTTTTATGGCATCTCTGGTAGTGGAAAATTTCCTATATCTTTTAATTATTCTTTTAATAGCATTATTTCTTTTGACTTATGGTTCTAAGCCAGCCAATAGCATAAATGCGTGAAGTCAACTGAATGGGGACTATAATGGACAGGAAATATCAAGTTTAGTAGAAAGATGGAAGCCAATATTTAGCTGATTGATACCAGGTGGCAACATTCAGTCAGTCAGGTCTAATTTTTCACATGAATGAGGCAATCAGGATTTATATACAAAAAATTCACAATTTCTAAAGGATGAAAATTAATTCAGTTTTAAAACTTGGCCTGAAGGCTTTTAATTTATTAAATTCAGCCTTGTAGTGTTAGACCCTGATATATACAAGAGTCTTCAAAAATTTCATGAACAATGTGTATCATGTTAAATCTATGTATAGATTCTAAAATCTTTTTCATCAAAATAAACTTATCTTTTAACTCCATTTCCTATGAACTTTTTGAAGTATCCTCATACATATTTTAGAGCTTGTGTGCATAAATCAACCTATATACAGGTGGTCCACAATTGACAAAGGTTTATCAATTACCAACATAATCAACATTTTTGAAAGATAAATTACAGCAATTAAAGTGAATAATCTCTATATGATTGACATGAGATAGTTTCTATATATAAATCAAAATGTGTAAATATCCAGTTGTGGAAAAGAATCATGAGATCCAAATAATTTTCATACATAGAACAGTTTTATCCATAACAGAAGTTTCAGTATGAAAATAACAGGAGAATAGGAAATGAAAGTGGCCTGGAGATTGCAAGGTTAGGTTGTTTTTGATTTGGTTTTAGTTAGTTTTTTTGTTTTGTTTTGTTTTGTTTTGTCTTCTCATCTCTGGATGACTAGGTTGCATCTCATTTCCAGGGCAGGAACCAACATCTGCATGACAGCATGTCAATCACCTCTCTGTAGCATGAAGTTCCACTTCTATTGTAGTGGCTTTTGTAGTGAGCTAATCACTGGGCAGCATTGTGTGTGTTGGTTTTTGCAGCAGGTTAGGCCACCTGTGATAGTGGCATCCCATAGCAGCACTGGGTCAGGTCCCAAGTGCTTCACCTCCAATCCAGCACCCTGCTAGTGTGCTGGTGAAAGCAGATGGCCCCAATACTTGGGTCCCTGCCACCCATGTGGGAGACCCTGATGGAATTATTGGCTCCTGGCTTTTGCCTGGCACAGCTTTGGTCATTGCAGCCATTTGGGGAGTGATCAGTGAATGGAAGATCTCTCTCTCTCTTTCTCTGCTTCTCCCTCTATCTCTGCCTTTCAAATAAGTAAAAAATAAATCTTAAAAAAATAGTGATCTAATCACATAGGCATATTACAGCTACATGTCCAAAATATCATTTTATCTTTTTTTAAACTTTTATTTAGTAAATATAATTTTCCAAAGTACAGTTTGTGGATTACAATGGCTTACCCCCCCATAACTTCCCTCCCACTCGCACCCCTCCCATCTCCCGCTCCCTCTCCCATTCCATTCACATCAAGATTCATTTTCAATTCTCTTTATATACAGAATATCGATTCAGTACATATTAAGTAAAGATTTCATCAGTTTGCACCCACACAGAACATAAAGTGTAAAACGCTGTTTGAGTACTAGTTATAGCATTACTTCACATTGGACAACACATTAAGGACAGATCCCACATAAGCAGTAAGTACACAGTGACTCCTGTTGTTGATTTAACAATTTGACATTCTTGTTTATGGCGTCAGAAATCTCCCTAGGCTCTAGTCATGAGTTTCCAAGGCTATGGAAGCCTCTTGAGTTCACTGACTTTGATCTTAATCAGACAGGGTCATAGTCAAAGTGGAAGTTCTCTCCTCCCTTCAGAGAAAGGTATCTCCTTCTTTGATGGCCCCGTTCTTTCCACTGGGATCTCACTCACAGAGATCTTTCATTTAGGTCTTTTTTTTTTTCCAGAGTGTCTTGGCTTTCCATGCCTACAATACTCTCATGGGCTCTTCAGCCAGATCCGAGTGCCTTCCGGGCTGATTCTGAGGCCAGAGTGCTATTTAGGACATCTGCCATTCTACGAGTCTGCTGTGTATCCCACTTCCCATGTTGGATCCTTCTCTCCCTTTTTGATTCTATCAGTTAGTATTAGCAGACACTAGTCTTTTTTGTGTGATCCCTTTGACTATTAGACCTATCAGTGTGATCAATTGTGAACTGAAATTGATCACTTGGAGTAGTGAGATAGCATTGGTACATGCCACCTTGATGGGATTGTATTGGAATCCCCTGGCACGTTTCTAACTCCACCATTTGGGGCAAATGTGATTGAGCATGTCCCAAATTGTACATCTCCTTCCTCTCTTCTTCCCACTCTTATATTTAACAGGGATCAATTTATCTTTAATTAAAATATTCTATTGCATGGGCAGGCATTGTGGTGTAGTAAGCTAAACTTCCACCTGGGGTGTCAGTATCCCATGTGGGCACCAGTGTGTTTCCCTGCTGCTTCTCTTCTGATCTAGCTCTCTGCTTATATGGCCTAGGAAAACAGTGGAAAATTGCCCAAGTCCTTGGGCCCCTGCACTAGCGTGGGAGACCTGGAGGGAGCTCCTGGATCTTGACTTCAGATCAGCCCAGCTCTGGCTGGTGCAGCCATTTGGGGATTGAACCAGTGGATAGAAGACCTCTCTATCTCTCCCTCTCTCTGTAACTCTGCCTCTCAAATAAATAAATAAAATCTTTTGAAAAAATTCTATAGCATTGGGAAAGGGACACAGGCACATCCCTAGAGATATGGTGTAACTAGTTAAAATTAGGCAAGCTAGAACTCTCACATCCCTGCAGTATATCTCTTTAACTACAGATTTGACATGCCCACCTTCATAGTTTGCACCTGTGGCGTATGGGTTAAGGGCGCATGCTCACACCGCACCTGGGTTGTATATCTGGTTGGGAGGCTACCACCTCCTTCCTTATAAAAAGAGGTGGAAGGCAGAGGAGGGGGTCTTTCTCCATCTTGGACCCTGTTCCAGGGTACTGACTGCTCTCAGTTTTCTCTTTCCACCGTGGAACACAGTCGAACTTACCGCTCTTGTTTGCTCTCTGTGGTGTGGCAGGCTGGTCTCAGACCTCTCATGCTGAGGTAGTTTTCCATTCTTTCTGTCTCATTTATGGGCACCTCTTTGACCCCTTCAAGTTCGGTATTCTGCAGTGTGGGGCAAACCACACACACACAGAGTTCGTGTTTATTCCTTCTGTGCTGAATAAATTCCGGTCCTATTTGAACACGATTCCACTCTTGGTATAGCTATCTCAGCAGGAGACAAGAACCTGGATTAAAAATTCATATATTCATTGCCCATATCAAGGCACTATATTTTATGGGTAAGGATTCATACATTCAACCTAGCTGAGAGGAACCCATGCTACGGTCAGTGAAATTTTAACTTTCTTTAAATTGTCTAAGAAAGAACAGCCATTCTTTTCACTGGAATTCTTTCAACTGGCAAAATCATCTCCATTATGATCCAGAGAGTCTGTACTTCCCCTAAGCTTGGCTACACTTTAGACTGGCTTCTTCCTGATTATAAAGGGATGACCCTGCTTTTCCTTAGGGGATTAACTTTAGAAAACTTTTTTTTTTTCTATGCCTATTTGAACTGTAAATATTCACATAGTGTCTTGCCAGTTTTACAACCCAGGAATGTATTCATTCCTTTCAGATATAAACATCAGAAAATACAGGGCTTCTATCTCTCAGTCTCTGTGGAAGAGTAGACCCTAACTTCCATAAGCACCAATCAGAGAACACAGATGACGTAATCACGTAGAAAACCCCTTCTCTCCCTTTCCCCCTGCCCCCCACCGAATTCTTCCACTGCTTTTCGACTGGCTCACCTGAATCCTTCAAACCTCTCAACAGGCCTTGATTTTGGCAGGTCTGTGTTCTCTCTCCACTGCTGTGAGGATCTTGACTCCTGTTGCAACAGTCTCGAGTACAGTCTGCCTTGTCTGGTGAATTCTGGTACAATTTTCCAGTGACAGGACAATATCAATTAATAATGAAGTGAGTCTAAACACTTCATAAGTGTCAGTATTACTTGTATTCCTAAAAATAAATTTTTGGAAACAGAATTGAATGTTTTGTTTTTCCATATTTTATTTTTCAAGAAACTGTTTGATTCTTTTTTTTTTTATTTGACAGATAGAGTTAGACAGTGAGAGAGACAGAGAGAATTCCATTGGTTCACCCCTCAAATGGCCGCTATGGCTGGAGCTACGTGAATCCGAAGCCAGGAGCCAGGTGCTTCCTCCTGGTCTCCCATGTGGGTACAGGTGCCCAAGCACTTGGGCCATCCTCCACTGCCCTCCCGGGCCACAACAGAGAGCTGGACTGGAAGAGGAGCAACCAGGACTAGAACTGGCGCCCATGTAGGATCCCAGCATTGCAGATGGAGGATTAACCACGTGAGCCTCAGCACCGGCCCCACTGTTTGCTTCTTAATGTTGCTAAGGGCGTATTTTCAGTGGGCAGGGATGCAGACACAATCTGCAATGACAAAGGGGAAATGCTTTTAAATAACAGCTTTTCTAACACAAAGTAGCTAATCTCAGCAAAGCTAGCTTTGTCCTCAAATCCTTGATTTTTAGTTTCAACAAGGTGTTATTAAGATTGCCCTTTTGTAAGAGGCTTGTGTTTTCTTATTGGCACAATACGGCGAGTTTTTTTTTTTTATTATTTATTTATTTGAAAGGTACAATTACAGAGAAAGACATATCTTCCCCCAAATGGCTGCCACAATAGTCTGGCAGTCAAAGCCAGGCGCTTCATCCAGGTCTCCCAATTAGGTGGCCGAGGCCCAAACACTTGGGTCATCTGCTGCTGCTTTCCCAGGTGCATTTGCAGGGAGTTGAATCAGAAGCAGAGCAGCCGTGACTCAACCTGGTGCTCATATGTGATGCCGGCATTACAACCAGGGTTTAACCTGCTAGACTACAATGCTGGCTCCTGATATGTGCTTTTGAAATGATCATAGCCAGAATGATGCCATCGTGGAAAATAATTTGATGTCACTTGATTTTTTTGAGATGGTATAATTTGTAATATGGCTTTCTCTGTTAATATCACTGCCAGTGGCCCGCATCATTTCAGATAGGTCAGGTTGAAGGATGTTCTTGTCCTCAAACAATATAGGATTAGGTTGCAGACAGATAAAAGGACATGCTGTTCATATCATGAATGGTTTCATACTTTTTTGATGATGTGTGTATGAATGTCATGATGTTTGACTGAGAGTCAGTGATTATAATCATAGCAACTGAAGTGGAACTAAATTGGTAACAACATAACAACGCCAAAATGCTCCGTGAATATACACAATCTTCACTGAGCTTCTGAATATGTGTGAATTAACTTCCACTCTAATCAAGTGTAAGCAGCTGTACCCTAGACCATGAAGGTTCCATGTAATTTTTTTTTCTATTGTTAGTTGACACAGGGGTCTGTTATCTTGAGATGTCACCAAATAATTAGCCTCACGTGGGAGTTGCACAGAGGACAGCTTTACTGTATTAGGTAAAGGAGACAGTGGGAAGATACAGGTCCCTAAAGAAACTGCCTGCCCCAGAAACAGTTTGCCAGGATTTTTATAGCAAAGGTGAGGGGAGTGTCCATGATTTAGAAGTGTGGGGCAGGGGTGGGGCAGAGCAGAGAGCCCTTCCTGCTCATACACATTCATGCACTGAATGTTTGAAAATCTGACAAAGACTAACTATCTTGCGGCTTTCTTTGCGGTGATCTGACCCCTATGAGTGCAATGGTGCCAGATAAGCTTTCCCAGAATATTCTCTGGAAAACGATCTCAACAGAGCTGTCTGTAATTCTGTGTTCCTGTGCTACTCTCTTGCTTAAATTCTACACGTTGGGTTGTAGAACTATCACTAAATTTTAGCAAATTTAGATTTTCTATAAATATTTATTTATTTATATGAAAGGCAGATTTATAGAGTGAGAAAGAGAGAGGGAGCCAGATATCTTCTGTCTGCTGGTTCACTCCCCAGATGACCGCAATGACCAGAACTGGGCCAGGCTGGAGACAGGAGCCAGGAGCTTCATCCACGTCTTCTATGTAGGTAGAGGAGCCCAGTTACTTGGGTCATTTTCTGCTGCTTTCCCAGGTATGTTAACTGAAAGATGGATCAGAAGCAGAGCAGCTAAGACTTAAACTGGCACCTATATGGGATGCTGGCATCATAGGCCACAGCTTAACCCACCGTGTCACAACATCAGCCTGGCATATATAGATTATATATAACTACGTAGTTATAGATAACTATGGTCCATCTGTCATCTATCTTATATATATTTTACTTCCTATAATCATACAGTCTAGAAAGGTATAATTTTTTGGACTGAGTAATAAGAATATTTATTATTAGAAATGGAACCAATCAGTATTTGACAAATTTTCATAAACATTAAATTTCAAAAATAAATTTTTATTGGAAACACATGTTTTAATGATTACATAATGATTTATAAAGTTTTATTTATATTTATTTATTTATTTGAAAGAGTAACAGAAAGGGAGAGAGAGAGAGAGAGAGAGAGAGAGAGAGAGAGAGAGGTCTTCCATCCTCTGGTTCACTCCCCAGATGGCTGCAATGGCCAGAGCTATTCCTGTCCAAAGCCAGAAGCCAGGAACTATTTCCTGGTCTCCCACGTGGGTGCAGGGGCCCAAGAACTTGAGCTATCTTCTACTGCTTTTCCAAGCCATAGAGAGAGTTGGATCAGAAATGGAGCAGCTGGGACTCGATCAGGTGCCCATAAGGGATGCTGGCGCTGCAGACTGGGGATTTAACCCACTGTGCCACAGCACTGGCCCCATATATTCTTTTTATATTTTAAATTTTATCGATGTAATAAGAAATTTTTCTCACACACATAAAAAGTTGACAATGGAAGCTTTTCTTTATAGGAAAGAGTTCAACTCTTTCAGCATCCAATTTTCACATAAAATATCACAATATGAGCTATCATTAAAAACCTCAATTAGGTCTTCATTCAATGTTGTTGAAAGCAAAGAATTATAAATGACCACAATTGAAAAACCATGTGTATCTAGTTCTTAGAGTCATTTTCTCTCTCAGCACTTAATAGTTTCCAATTTTTAAAACTCTTTTGGTTCATAGATTTTACAATGTGTGGAAATGCACCATGCTAAGAGGACATTTGTTGAGTATTCCTTTCTTCTGTAAGAGAGAATAAGAGAAGCAGATAGATTCCAGAAGCTAAAGAATGAAAAATTATGGGGGCTGGCTCCGTGGCACACTAGGTTAATCCTCCACCTGTGGCGCCAGCATCCCATAAGGGTGCCAGTTCTAGTCCCGGTTGCTCCTCTTCCCGTCCAGCTCTCTGCTGTGGCCTGGGAAAGCAGTGGAGGATGGCTCAACTTCTTGGGCCCCTGCACCCGCATGGGAGACCAGGAAGAAGCACCTGGCTCCTGGCTTCAGATCAGCACAGCTCCAGCCATTGTGGCCATTTGGGGGAGTGAAACAACGGAAGGAAGACCTTTCTCTCTGTCTCTCTCTCTCACTGTAACTCTACCTGTCAAAAAAATAATTAAAATCTTTTAAAAAAGAATGAAAAACTATTTCCCTAAAACTACATATACCCCATTTGTTCTAGAAAATCTTCATGTCAAGAGATATCCATACCCAAGAATGAAAGGAGCTCCTAAAATCCTGGGAGAGAGAACTCCTTACTCCTGCCTTGAGCATCTCTCCAGCTGAGATCTAATGCACTAGGAATCCATAATTATCTGAATTTTTAGAAAGTTATTCCCCAGAAATTTTAATAACTATTCAAGTGGAGAAATCATTGAGATAAGGGAAAGACAACACACTTATAGAGCTAGATGAACCATTTTACTTCACAGAGCTCAACCTTCTCAACTGTATGACAGAGAGGCAACTTACATTTTAAGTATTATTGGGAGCATTACATGCTAATTTAAATCACCTAGCACAGAATTTGGTACATGAGAAGTAGCTACTAATTAGTGGATGTAGTGATTGTCATGGCCATCATGACCACAATTCTGTTGGCTAGAGTTATTTGGAAATAGGCAGTACACGGCACCATAGTGTTATGGAGAACATCCAGGAATTAGGAGACCAACTCCTCATCACTGTGCTCCATCCCAGGGGCAATTGTGTGGGAAAATCAGACAGATTGGGGAGTATAAGAGAGTTCCATAGACAAGAAGGCAACACTTCAGCAAACCTCAATACCATTTTCACAAAAAGAAAGTCAGAATGAAAAACCCAGCATTTGGGTTTAAAGAGCCCCAACTATTTAAATTACCTCATCCGTCAAATGTATATCAAGTCATCATATAATTTCAGCGACTTGATTCCATTTAAGATAGTTAATGACCTCACTTTAAAAAAAACATATGAAAATTAAATTCAGTAAAAATTAATGTATACTCATATCTACCTAACTTAATGAGAAAATTAGGTTTAGCTGTAAAGGTCTCCAAGTTTGATTTAAAGTATGTATGGTTCCTACAGGAAATGGGAAGTGGTAGACTCGAAAATTTAGAGCTTAAATGAGAGCTAAGGGAAATCCACATCTTTAGACTCTCATCAAAAGTATGTTAATCAAATGATTGCAGTAGATGAAGAATCTAGATCTTTAAATGCCAAAAATACAGGATTAATACATTGAATCACAGGATTATTCTGTAATAATCTGTGTGAAGATCATATCCACAGGTGAACAAACGATAGCTATGAAAAAGGTTTTGACAGGAAAAGTAAAATCTATTTGTCAATTACTTCACTTATTATTAATACAAGGATACTGAATATCCAGTTGATAATGCAAAGTAATCCCAAAATATAAATTCCAATTAGACTATAAATGTTTAACCGTCATTCAATTACAAACTAAACAGAGGCTTAAAAGAGAAATAGTAGACTGACATAGCAGTCTCCTACTTACATAGCAGTTCCCCTCAGAGAACAGGACCATGAGAGGATCCAGCAGTGGTTTAAGCTTGAAATTCAAAATGAAATCACTGAAGCACCCATATATTTGCAACTTGATGATGAGTATAGAAAGATAAATGAGTAAACATAGCTTATCAGCTACATTTTGAATATTTTAAAATACAAAATAGTGAATGACAGTCAAGGGTATTCTGTTCTAATATGATTCAGATTGTTTACAAGCTTTATACGATGCACACTTCTGACAGCTACTTTCAGATATTTTGCAGTGCATCTTCAGGAAGACCAGCTTATTAAGCAGGAGCCCTTACTAAGTCCCCAAAAGTGTCTGTAACTTTTAGGCTATAAAAGCTCTGTTTAAAAACTTCCTTCAGTGGATTTACTTGAAATAAGATTCCTAGAAATATAAAAATATCATAAATGATCTGTATCTTAGACTATAATACATGTATTAATATAGATTCTGACATGAATTTTTTAAAAAAGATTTATTTATTTGAAATGCAGAGTTATAGAGAGGCAGAAAGAGAGAGAGATCTTCCATCCATTGGTTCACTTCCCAAATGTTCTCAATGGCCAGAGTTGAGCTGATCTGAAGCCAGGAGCCAATAGCCAGGAGATTCCTCCAGGTCTCTTACATGGGTACAGGGGCCCAAGCACTTGAGCCATCTTCCACTGCTTTCCCAGGCCATCAGCAGGGAGCTGGATTGGAAGTGAAGCAGCCAGGACTAGAACCAGCATCTATATGGGATGCTGGCACCATAGGTAGATGCTTAATGTACTATACCACAATGTTGGCCCCTGACATGAATGTTAAAGTGTATTTCATTGCTATTAAAACAATGAAAAAAGCACATTTCTTCTTTAGACTTCAACCCATGGATATTTTGAGTTTTGGTTTTTAAAGGAAAGGACTAACTTGGCATGAAGCCTACTTAAAATGGAGAGAATAGTACTGATAATTTGACAGTTGTTGAAAAGAAATAGAATCTGAGTAGGTGAATAATAATGGGGACTGGAAAAAGAGTGGGCAAGGCAAAACGATACAAGCACAAGGGTTCACTGTGCAATACAAACGAGGAAAGCAAAGCAACTCTAAAAGTTCTTGCAAATCTATGTGTATTGAAATAAATTACATTTGCAAGGACTTTTGGGAAGATGCTAAAGTGAAAGTGCCAGGAATGCTGTCCAACTGTAGTTATACTCAGCATGATTTTTCTAAAAATTAAAATATTCCACAATGCATTCCCTACCGATTAAGGGAATTCCTGCAATCTCTCTCAATTTATATTAGATTTACTTACATAATTTGTGAGAAGCTTAACTTACAAAATCTAATGAATTTTTTCCATTTTAAAATTAAAAAAACATATAATCTGTTGATGAGACTTCAAAATGGGTAATCAGTCATTAAATACTTATATTTTCCCATTGAACACAATGGGAAAAGACTAACTTCCAACATTCTCTCTTTGAAAAATAAACCCAGAAAACTCCACTTTCTAAAATTTTCTTTAATAAGTTGTATCTCTTATTCTGTCTTTACTATTAGAAAATAACGGATAGTGGTTGTGGGTATTAGGTACAGAGTTAAGATGATGGTTGGGATACCCGCATCTCATGTCAGAGGGTCTTGGTTTGAGTCTCAGCTCCATCCCCAATGCTAGCTTCCTGCTGACGAACACCCTGGCAGCCAGCAGGTAATGCCTCAAGTGGTTGGCTTTCTGCCATCCACACGAGAGATGTGGATTAAATTTCCAGCTCCTAGCTTTGGCCTGGGCCCAGCCCCCAGTTGTATGGGCATTTGCAGACTGACTCATTGGATGAGAAGTCTCTCTCTGTCTTTCTGCCTTTCAAATGAAATAATATAGATTAAAAATAAAAAGAGAATAACTGATGAATTGGAATAAGCAGCATAAAAAGCAAATATCCATGGACAAATTCCATCATCTGAATCCAGTCTCCCAACTGCTAACACTCGACATTTACTAAGAACAGTAATAAGGAAGCATAGCATGTAAAAATTACTATGTACTACACAAAACAAGTTACTGAATTTCATCTTCCACTTCTATAACACCTCTGATATTTCCTCAAAAGTTGTAACTACCCATTTTCTAACAGAGCTTCTAGTACATTCTAAGCATTCACATGGAAGTTCAATGAATGGTTATTTCATCTGATTTCACATAAAACCAAGGAGATGTAGAAAAGAATTAAGTACAAACTTAAGAGGAACATCTTTCAAGGGGCCATCAAAGGAGGAGGTACCTTTCTCTGAAGGGAGGAGAGAACTTCCACTCTGATTATAGCCTTGTCTAAATAATGTCAGAGTTTGTGAACTCAAGAGGCTTCCATAGCCTTGGCAGCTCATGGCAGGAGCCTTGAGTGATCACTGACGTCATAAATGTGAGTGTCAATTGTTAAATCAACAACAGGAGTCACTGTGCACTTGTTCCCCACGTAGGACCTCTGTCGTTAATGTGTTGTACTATGAGAATGAACGGTAAAACTAGTTTTCAAATAGTACTTTATACTTTGTGTGTCTGTGTGGGTCCAAACTGTTTAAATCTTTACTTAGTATAGAGTTGATCTAAAGGTAATTAAAAATGAACCTTAATGAAGTATAGGATAGGAGAGGGAGTGGGAGGTGGGATGGTCTGGAGGGGGTGGGTATGGGATGAACCACTATAATCCAAAGGTGGTAGTAAAAATGTATGTTTATTAAATAAAAGCTTTCTATAAAAATTAGAAAATAAAAACTATAAAAATAAAAGAGAAATATCTTTCAAATACTATTCCCTTCATTATCTGAGGAGATGTAAAAAAAAATATATATATATATATCAACACCTAGACATTTGAACATCAAATTCTAGCTAAATTTACATCATTATTATAAACTAACATGTAATACATATTAAAGATTTGATACAAAATATTATTTGATGGCCAAATTCTAGAAAGGGGTGCCAAAATGCCATGTGAGCACATTTACCTCACACCTTTCTCCATAGCCTACATTAGATCTATAAAAATTACATAAGACTCTAGATCTTGCAATAGCAGAACACCTTCTTTGGATAAATTTTCTTACCATTTACAACTGGAAACCTGGACAATTTGAACATTCTTAAGGGCTTATGATATCAAGATTCTGGACATAAGAGAAACTGAAATATGTGTATGACATTGGACCCACTCTTTTGGTTAAGACATTTGCCAATATACGGGTTGTGTTGTACAGCAGGTCAAGCCACTACCCACAATGCCAGCATCCCATAGGAGCATTGGTTCAATTCTTGGATAATCCACTTCTGATCCAGCTCTCTTGCTAATGAACCTGGGAAAGCTCCAGATATGGCCCAAGTCTTTGGGCTCCTGCACCCACATGGGAGACTGTTGGAGTCCCAGGATCCTAGCTTCAGCCAGGCACAGCACAAATGATTTGGGGAATGAACCAGTGATGATTCTCTCTCTCTCTCTTTCTCTCTCTCTCTCTCTCTCTTCCTCCCCCTTCCTCCTTCCCTCTCCCCCAACCCCACTTTCTACATTTAAAATAAATAATTTTTTTGGGGGGGAAGACCTTTGCCAACATGAAGGCAGTAGCTCAGAAGCTCAGAAACTGAGAAGCTACACAGGCTCAAAAATTAAGAACATAGCAGGGAAAAAAAAGGCAAAGAAGACATATGGGTCCAAAAGATCTGTATAATTCAAGTTAAGAAATTGTGAAAGAATGACAGAAACAAAGTTTGAAGGAAAAGGGATGAAAAATTGCCAAGCTGATGAATCATGTTTGACCATATATTCAAGAAGAATTAGGAACTAAGACAGTTCTTTCCTAGAATATGGAACTCAGTTTGTTTCATAAAACCAGAGAGGCTTGCAAAGGATCAACCTTTCTGCAATAACAATTATAAATGATAGCTAACACATTTGAAACCATTGTAGAAAGAAAAATAGGCAGAAACTATAATGGATTTGTTTTATTTATTTGAAAGGCAGAGTGACAGGGAAAGATGAAGACAGTGATCTTCCATTGCTAGTTCACTCCCCAAATAGATCTAAGCCAGGCCAAAGCCAGGAGCCAGGAAATCCATCCTGGTCTCCTACATTGTGGGGAAGAGGTGGAGCACAGAATTATCATCTGTTGCTTCCCCAGGTACATTAGCTAGGAGTTTTATCAGAAGCAGAGCAGCCAGGACTTGAACCACTATCAGATAAGGGATGCTGGGCTCATAAACAGTAGCTTAACCTACTGTGTCACAATGCCAGTCCTGGGTCTTTAAAAAAATAGAACTAAACTGAGAGATCTAGTTGAATGCAGACTTTCCCGGTGGGTATCCAATAGTTCACATGATGTAGGTTGGCTAAGATCAAGCAGAAAGACAGTCTTATTTTCTTGAAGTGATGGAAGTGGCTTAGGATTTTGGGAGAATTCTTAGAAAGGAAGAGCCCAGAAGAAGCTCTCAAATCTTTCCTTGAATGATCCTTGAATGGTACATAGATAGGAGAAATTTTAAAGAGCCCAATATAAAGAAATAGCTAGAAGAACTCTGAAAATCAAACAGATTTCAGTTGCTGAACACCACAGGGGATATAGCTGTAAACACCTTGGACTTCCTGTTAAACTCAAGTTGTGCTACACCCTAAGAGAAAGACTACATCCTAGGACTAAGGGCAAATCCAAGCCAGATCTAGCCTAAGAAACTAAAAATCAAACCTCTCTAAATTCAAGGTAAATTTAACAACTTACCTGCCTAGTAGGAAAAATAAGCCTATGTTCTTTTGATGAAAATAGCAGAATAAGAAGCCAACCACATCACCCAAAATGTCTAGTATATGTAATAAAAAATTTAGATGTAAAAAGTACACAGAAAAGTGTGATCAGAATCAACAGAAGTAATAGTAAATAGCAACAGGTCCTGAGATAACATAGATTACTGGAATCAGAATTTTTAAGGCAACAATAATCTTTATGAACAATAATGTAAAGGAAAAATAAGCATCATAAATCATTAGAGGAGAAATCTAAAGAGAAACATGAAAACTACATAGAAGGAATTCTAGAACTGAAATATGTAATATCTGAAATAAGGAATTCAGGGGATAAAGTTAGGAAGAGATAAAAAATGGCAGAAGAACTTTAAAAAATAAAATAAAATAAACATGGGGCCAGCACCGTGGCACAGTAGGTTAATCCTCCGCCTGCAGCGCCGGCATCCCATATGGGTGCTGGTTCTAGTCCCAGTTGCTCCTCTTCCCGTCCAGCTCTCTGCTATGGCCTGAGAAAGCAGTGCAGGATGGCCCAAGTCCTTGGGCCCCTGCACCCGCATGGGAGACCAGGAAGAAGCACCTGGCTCCTGGCTTCAGATCGGTGCAGCTCCAGCCATTGTGGCCATTTGGGAGAGTAAACCGATGGAAGGAAGACCTTTCTCTTGTCTCTCCCTCTCACTATCTGAGCTCTACCTCTCAAATAAATAAATAAAATCTTAAAAAAAAAAAGAAATGGCAGAAGAAAGGATCAGTGAAATTGAAACAAAGCAATATTAATTATCCTTTCTAATGTATAAAATTTTCCAAATAAATTTATCTTCAATAACTTGTGAGTCACATAAAATAGTTAATACTTTCATAATTGGAATCTCAAATGAGAAAAGAATGAGAGAAGACTCTTTGATGAAATTAAACCTGAAAAGTTGCCAGATTCGATGTACGACATTAACTTACACACTCAAGAAACTCAAACACTAATAAGGTATATACAAAGAAAACCACACAAAAGTATATGATAGTCAAATTGTAGACAGAAAAGGAATTTTTTACTTATTTATCAATAAAAAGGAATAATAAGATTGATTCTTATCAAAGTAACAAAGTCAGCAGACAATAGAATGCTATCTTTAAAGTGATAATTACTGAGCTAGAATTCTACTCTCTAAAAATATCTTTTTTAGTTTCTTTTTACATTCTTATTAATATAAAGAGAACAGATTAAATGTAGTTCACAGATATGACTCTAAGACTATAATGATAATTTCCTTCCTTTCTCCCTCTCTCTTCATCCCTCCTTCCCTCCCTTCATTCCTTCCTTTCTTTTTTTAATTTTTGCAATAACATTTTAAATTTACTTTATATTAAAAGGCTTCAGGTGCTACTAAATAAAGAGTTAACAACTAAAAATTAGAAATAACACTGATCAGCAATACAGACAAGGGGTATGAACAAATATCAAAATGAAAGATGTCACTGTACATTAACTACCACAAATTGGAGAAAACATGTGCTATTTGTCTTTTTGAATATGGCTTATTTCACTAAGAATAATGATGTCCAGTTGCACCCATTTTGTTGCAAAAGTCAGGACTTCATTCTTTTCTATGGCTGAGTAGTATTCTATTGTGTATATATCATGTTTTCTTTTTTCTTTTTAAAATATTTTATTATAAAAAATACATATTTTATGCAATCCATAATTATAGTTCCAAGAAGACAATCATATTTCTCTCACTCATCAACTCCTCCCTCCTTTTATTGTATTCATCAATTTTTGCAAGGCTATAATTTTTTTTTAATTTATTTGACAAGTAGAGATACAGACAGTGAGAAAGACAGAGAAAAAGGTCTTCCTTCTGTTGGTTCACTCCTCAAATGGCCACAATGGCTGGAGCTAAGCTGATCCGAATCCAGGAGTCAGGAGCTTCCTCCTGGTATCCCATGTGGGTGCAGGGGCCCAAGCACTTGGACCATCTTCTACTGCTTTCCCAGGCCACAGCAGAGAGCTGGACTGGAAGAGGAGCAACAGGGACTAGAACCGGCACCCTTATGGGATGCTGGCACCGTGGGTGGAGGAGTAACCCAGTGCTCCATGTGCCAGCCCTGCAAGGCTATAATTTTAATCCACTCTATATTCAAAGGATTATTCTGCCACTAATCATATTATACAAAAGTAGGAAGTAGGAAGCCCACAGTTGCACAGGAGTATAAACAAGGGCAAAAACAGCAATCATATCCCAAAATGACCATTTCATTCCTATACATTTATCTGATATTCTATTATTAACTGATATTCTATTATATTAACTTCCATGTATCACAGAAAACATATAATATTTGTCTTTTTGAGACCAGCTTATTTCGTTTTGTGTCTTTTGGGCCTGACATATTTCATTAAGAATAATGGTTTCCATTTATTTTGTTCCAAAATACAAGAGTGCATTCTTTTTTTATGGCTAAATAATATTTATAGTGATTATAACAGTTTACATTCCACAAATATTGGAAGAGGGTACCTTTTTCCTCATATCCTCACTAGCATTTGTTGTATGTTGATTTCTATTTGAAAGCCATTCTAACTGGGGTGACATGAAACATTGTGGTTTTGATTTGCATTTCCCTGATGATTAGTGGTCCTGAACATTTTTTCATGTGTCTCTTAGCCATTTAGATTTCTTGTTGAAAAATGTCTGCTCAAGTCTTTTGCCCATTTCTTAACTGGGTTGTTTGCTTTGGTGGTGTTGAGTTTCTTGATCTCTCTATATATTCTGGTTACTAATTCTTTATCACTCGCATTGTTTGCAAATAATTTATCCCATTCTGTCGGTTGCCTCTTCACTTTTCTGAGTGTTTCTTTTTCAGTACAGAAGCGTCTCAATCTGATGTAATCCCATCTGTCAATTTTGGTTTTGATTGCCTGTGCCTCAGGGTCTTTTCCAAGAACTCTTTGCCTGTGCCAATGTCTTGCAGGGTTACCCCAATGTTCTCTAATAATTTTATGGTATCGGGTCATAGGTTTAGGTCTTTAATCCATTTTGAGTAGATTTTTGTATAAAGTGTAAGGTAGGGATCTTGCTTCATACATGTGCATATGGAGATCCAGTTTTCCCAGGAGCACTTGCTGAAGAGACTGCCCCAGCTCCTGGAATTGATGTAGCTCCTTTGTCAACGGTAAGTTGGTTGTAGATGTGTGGGTTAATTTCTGGCATAACTAATCTGTTCCATTGGTCTATCCATCTGTTTTTGTTCCAGTACCAGACTGTTTTGATTGTAACTACCATGTATTATGTCTTAAAATCAGGTATTGTGATGCCGCCATTTTATTTTTGCTGTACAATATTGCTTTTATCTAGCTGGGGTTTCTTGGAATTTCATATGAATTCAGCATAATGTTTCTATAACTGAGAAGAATGCCCATGGTATTTTGATTCATATTACAGAGAATCTGTGAATTGCTTTTGATAGTTTGGACATTTTGATGACAGTGATTCTTCCAATCCATGAACATAGAAATTTTTCTATTTTTTTGTATATTCTTCTAATTTTTTTAATGTTTTGTAATACTCATCGTAGAGAACTTTGACATCCTTGGTTAATTTATTCCAAGGTATTTGATTGTTTTTGTAGCTATTGTGAATGGGATTGATCTTAGAAGTTCTTTCTCAGCCATGGCATTCTCTGTGTATTATACAAAGGCAGTTAATTTTTGTGTGTTGATTTTACATCCTGCCACTTTGCCAAACTCTTCTGAAAGTCTCTTAGTGGAGTCTTTTGGGCCCCATATATATAGAATCATGTCATCTGCAAATAGAGATTGTTTGACTTCCTCCTTCCAAATGTATATCCCTTTGATTTCTTTTTCTTGCCTAATAGCTCTGACTAAAACGTCCAGAACTATTTTAAAAAGCAATGGTGAGAGTGGGCATCCTTGTCTGGTTTCAGATATCATTAGGCATGCTTTCAACTTTTCCCCATTCAATTGGACACTGGCCGTGGGTTTGTCATAAATTGCCTTGAATGTGTTGAGGAATATTCCTCTATATTCAATTTGCTTAGAGTTTTCATCATGAAAGGGTGTTGTATTTTATCAAATGCTTTCTCTGCATCTATTGGGATAATCATATGGTTTTTATTCTTCAATTTGTTAATGTGAGTTATCACATTTATTTGTGAATATGAACCATCCCTGCATACCTGGGATAAATCCCACTTAGTTTGAGTGAATGATCTTTCAGATGTATTGATGGATTTTATTGGCTAGTATTTTGTTGAGGATTTTCACATCTACGTTCTCCTGGGATATTGGTCTGTAGTTCTCTTTCTCTGTTGTATCTTTTTCACGTTTAAGAATTAAGGCAATGCAGGATTCATAGAAGGAGTTTGGGAGGATTACCTCCCTTTCAATTGTTTTGAATAGCTTGTGAAGAATTGGAGCTAGTTCTTTTAATTTCTGGTAGAATTCAGCAATGAAGCCATCCAGTCCGGGGCTTTTATTTGTTGAGAGGGTCTTTATTACTGATTAAATTTGAATCTTGGATATTGGTGTGTTTAGATTTGCCGTGTTCTCATGGTTCACTTTAGGTAGGTTGTATGTGTCCTATCCATATCCTCTAGGTTTCCCAATTTCTTGGCATACAGTTCTTTGTAGTAATTTCTGATGATTCTTTTTAATTCTGTGGTATTTGTTGTTACATTTCCTTTTTCACTTCGAATTATATTGATTTGAATCTTTTCCCTCATTTTTTGTTAGTTGGGCCAATGTTTTGTCAATTTTGTTTATTTTCTTAAAAAGCCACTTTTTCATTTCACTGATGTTTTGTAATTTTTGTTTCAATTTTGTTTATTCTCTAATTATAATTATTTTTCTCTTACTAGTTT
This sequence comes from Lepus europaeus, assembly GCF_033115175.1. Taxonomy (NCBI): domain Eukaryota; kingdom Metazoa; phylum Chordata; class Mammalia; order Lagomorpha; family Leporidae; genus Lepus; species Lepus europaeus. The sequence goes on from NC_084827.1 coordinate 51,545,908, forward strand.
TGAGTTTGGTTTACTGTTGTTTTTCTGGGACCTTGAGTTGCATTGATAGTGCAATTATTTGGTGTAAATCCAATTTCTCCATGTAGGAACCAATTGCTATAAATTTCCTGCTAAGACTGCTTTGGTTATATCCCATAAGTTCGATATGTTGTATTGTCATCCTATTCATTACCAGAAATTTACTGATTTCTTTTTTTATTTCTTCAATGGACCAATGGCCCACTGTTCATTAAGGAGCATGTTGTTCAGTCTGTGTTTGCATATGATCTAGAGATATAGAGATTCTTTTTTTTTTTTTTTGACAGGCAGAGTGGACAGTGAGAGAGAGAGACAGAGAGAAAGGTCTTCCTTCGCCATTGGTTCACCCTCCAATGGCCGCTGCGGCCGGCGCACTGTGGCCAGCGCACCGTGCTGATCTGAAGGCAGGAGCCAGGTGCTTCTCCTAGTCTCCCATGGGGTGCAGGGCCCAAGCACTTGGCCATCCTCCACTGCACTCCCGGGCCACAGCAGAGAGCTGGCCTGGAAGAGGGGCAACCAGGACAGAATCTGGTGCCCTGACCGGGACTAGAACCCGGTGTGCTGGCGCTGCAAGGTGAAGGATTAGCCTATTGCACCATGGCACTGGCCTAGAGATTCTTGAGTTGTTGATTTTAAGCTTTGTTCCATTCTCGTTGGAGAACATGCATGGTATGATTGATTTTTTTTTTTTTAATTTGCTGACTTGCTTAATGGCCTATTAAGTGGTCTACCCTAGAAAAACTTTCATGCACTGGTGAGATGAATGTGTATTCTGCATCTATAGGATGAAAATTTCTGTAGATATCCATTAGGTCCATTTGGTCTATAGTGTCAATTAACCCTATTGTTTCCTTGCTGATTTTTTGTTTCCTTGCTGATTTTCTGTCTGGTTGATCTGTCCACTGCTGATAATAGGATATTGTATTTGAGTCTATATTTCCCTTTAGATTCATTAACATTTTTTTAAAATAGCCAGGTGTCCTGTAATTAGGTCCATATACATTTATAATAGTCACTTCTTCCTATTTAATTGATCCCTTAATCATTACATAGTGCCCTTCATTGTCTCTCTTAACAGTTTTTGTGTTTAAATCTCTTTTCTCTGATATTCAGATGGCAACACTTGCCCTTTTTTGGAATATCTTTTTCAATCCTTTCACTTTCTGACTGCATGTATCTTTGTTGGTGAGATATGTTTCTTGAAGTCAGCAGGTGGATGGGTTTTGTTTTCTGATTCATTCGGCTAATCTGTATCTTTTAACTGGCAAGTTGAGGCCATTTACATTCAAGGTGACTATAGATAAATAACCAATTGGCCGCTGCCATTTTTCCATAAATATTCCTATTGTTTACTTTGGATTTCTTTATGCTCTTTTTTTTTTATTTGACAGGTAGAGTTATAGAGAGTGCGAGAGAGAGATAGAGAGAAAGGTCTTCCTTCGGTTGGTTCATCCCCCAAATAGTCACTACAGCTGGCGTTCTGCCAGTCCAAAGCCAGGAGCCAAGTGCTTCTTCCTGGTCTCCTATGCGGGTGCAAGGGCCCAACCACTTGGGCCATCCTCCACTGCCCTCCCGGGCCACAGCAGAGAGCTGGACAGGAAGAGGAGCAACTGGGACTAGAACCTGGCACCCATATGGGATGCCAGAACGGCAGGTGGAGGATTAACCAAGTGAGCCACCATGCCGGCCCCTCTTTACACTCATTTCTAAGGCAGGACAAGTAGTGACAAATTTTTTCAATTTCTTTTTTTTTCCCTGATATAATTTTTTAAAACTTTTATTTAATGAATATAAATTTCCAGTGTACAGCTTATGGATTACAATGGCTTCCCCCTCCCATAACTTCCCTCCCACCCACATCCCTCCCCTCTCCCACTCCCTCTCCCATCCCATTCTTCATCAAGATTCATTTTCAATTCTCTTTATATACAGAAGATCAATTTAGTATATATTAAGTAAAGATTTCAACAGTTTGCACCCACATAGAAACACAAAGTGAAACATACTGTTTGAGTACTAGTTAGCGCATTAAATCAAAATGTACAGCACATTAAGGACAGAGATCCCACATGAGGAGCAAGTGCACAGTGGCCCCTGTTGTTGACCCAACAAATTGACACTCTAGTTTATGGTGCCAGTAACCACCCTAGGCTGTCGTCATGGGTTGCCAAGGCTATGGAAGCCTTCCAAGTTTGCTGACTCTGATCATATTTAGACAAGGTCATAAAAGACAGAGTGAGGATAGTAACCAATGATCCTACGAGTGCCATTTACCAGGTTTGAACAATTATACAGCATTAAGTGGGGAAGAGGACCATCAGTACACACAGGTTGGGAGTAGAGCCATTGGAGGTAGAGTAGAGGTTATGATTACGAAGGAATGAGGCCCAAGTGCGCTAGACAGGGTCTAGAACAAAGGGCAGAGTCATTATTAGAGGAGCTAAGAAAGGTGCTATCTAAGCTACAATGAAGTTTTCTGATTGAGAGGCAAATAGAACCTGATAGAAGGGGCTTGATAATAATCTGTTGGGCTTTAGGCCTTGTAAGTTAAGAGGCCCAGACCTATCTATCTCTTCACATGGGGTACATCCTAAAGGAGGTGTGAACCTCCTAGGGGAAGGCACTCTGTTGACTTTCATTACTTGGCTGGCCTGGGAGGAGAGCTGGCCAGGTAAAGGCAGGTGGCATCTCTAACAAGCAATTTACAGTTCTGCCTGCAATGTTGCTGACCCTACTTGGCCGTCCCCTCAGCTGCAGTGGTCACTTTGGAAGCTAGGCTGAGTGAACGGCTTTGCAGCTTAGAGCCACCCCTATCACAGCCCCCGGGAGTCAAACTGCCAAGGCGGAACACATATAGCTGCCTCTGGGAATACCTTTGCTCTCTTCATGGATGCGACAGGCACGAAGGGTTGACAATGGATTTCCTGCACCCTGTGACTCTGGGAGCCTTCCATGCTACAACTGTGGAAATTCTGTGACTGTACAATAGGATGTGGGTATAACTGGGTCTCTGGATAATCACTGTGTCTGGCCTGGAAGGCTGTGATAGGGTGGGTAGTGGGAGTGCCTCAGAGTCCTATGTTGGTGTCCAGACCCCATCAACCTGCCAGGCCAGACTCAAAGTCAGTGGTAAGTTGGACCAATGGTTTCTCAAAACCAGATCTTCACTTCACTGATGCTTTGTGTAGTTTTGAGTTTTGTATTTATTTTATTTTTTCTAATTTTTCTTTCTTCATTCAATTTTATGTTTGTTTTATTTGTACATTTTAGGTTTTTGAGGTGAATTGTTGTATCACTTATTTGATATCTTCTTAATTTTTTAATATGGACATTAATTGCTAATTGCTATAAACTGTCCTCCTAACAATGTTTTGCTATATCCCATAAGTTTTGATATGTTGTGTTATCATTTTCATTAATTTGAAGGAATTTTTTTTTATTTCTCTTTTGATTTCTTCTATGATCCACTGTTCATTCAGGAGCATGTTCAGTCTTCATCTGTTGGTATATTTTCTAGAGTTTTTGGTGTTATTAATTTTTTCTTTCTTTCTTTTTTTGTTTTTTGTTTTTTGTTTTTTTTTTTTTTTTTTGACAGGCAGGGTGGACAGTGAGAGAGAGAGAGAGAGAGGTCTTCCTTTGCCGTTGGTTCACCCTCCAATGGCCGCCTGTGCCGGTGCCATAGGCGGAGGATTAGCCTATTGAGCCATGGTGCTGGCCATTAATTTTTAACTTCATATGGGATGCTCATTTTGCATGTGGCAGCTTAACAAACACCACAATGCCAGCCCTGACAGTTTTTTCTTTTCTTTAATTTATTTTCTTATTTATTTTTGTTTTCAGTTTTTTTCTTTTAACACTTGGATTATAACTTTCCATTTTCTCTTGGCCTGTATGGTTTCTGTTGAGAAATCTGTCAGTCTAATTGGAAACCCAATAAAGGTAATCTAGCATTTCTTTCATCCACATCTTATGATATTTTCTTTATGTTTTAATTTTGAAAGTTTTACTATAATGTATTGTGAAGATCTCCTCTACTCATGCATATTTATGGTTCTATGCACTTCTGTATTTGGATATCTATGTCTTTCTCCAAACTGGAAAAATTTTATACTTGACTGAATAAGTTTCCTAAGTCACTTTTCCCAATACTGTCAGGAACTTTTAAGACAAATCTATTTGGTCATTTGCTATCCTATCAATCCTGAACACTGTTTTAGGTTTTGATAATCTTTCCATCTTATTTATTTATTTATTTTAGTCTGAGATATTTCAAAAGACTTGTCTTATAAAAAATTATAATTTATTTGAAAATCTGAGTTAGTGAGAGAGAGATCATCCACCCATTAGTTTATTCTCTAGATGGCCACAATGGCCAGCACTGGGCTAGGCTGAAGCCAGGATCTGCATCCAGGTCTCTCATATGAGTGGCAGGGGCTCAAAAGCTTGGTCCTCCTTCCACTGCTTTTCACAGGCCATTAGCAGAGATCTGAACTGAAATCAGAGCAGCTGGATACAAACCGGCACCCATATGAATTCCAGCATCACATGCAGTGGCTTTACCTGCTGTGACACAAAACTGGCACCAAAATACTTCTCTTTTAACTCAGATTCCTTTCTTCTGCCTTATGAAGTCTATTGTTTAGGCTTTCCACAATATGTTTTATTTGACATATTTAATTCTTAATTTGTATTTTGCTTTTTCTTCAGTATCTCTATCTCTTTGCAGAATTTTTTTATCCATGTCGTGTATAGGTTTTCTTACTTCATGTAATTGTGTTTCTGAGTAATCTCAGAATCATTCTTCTGAATTCCTTTTCAGGAATTTTGTCAATCGTCCTGTCTTCACAGTCCAGTGTTGATGTACTGTGTTCCTTTGGAGGAGTCATATTGCCTTCCTTGTTCATGTTTCTTGTGTTTCTACATTGATTTTTATGCATCTGGAGAATCACTTGGTCCTATCTCCTACGAAGGCTTTGTTCTTGGAAATGTGCTTCTGTGGCTTGGAAAAATGCTTTCAACTTACATCAGAGATCCAGAGCTGTGTGCTGGGTGGTACCAGGGAGCTCTGGCCACTTTTTGTGGGTGGGGTAAGAATCCAGATTGACACCAAGTTAGGCCATAGTGAATTTCCTCTGACTGTAGTTAGTAGGGGGAGGGGATGCTAATGCTGGCTGGTATGATTACAGCCTCAGCCCTTCTCTGTGCCAAAGTACACTAGCTGATTCAGCACTTTGAGTGATCTCATGGGGCCTGTGCACTGACTCAGTCCACAGTGTGACACCCTCTCCCCACCCCTCCCCCACCCCGAACCCTCCACGAGTTCTGCCCCCTGCACTCAGGGCACTCCAGCTTCCAGAATCAGACTGAGCTCGTGCCCAGAGACCCAGCCACAGCCCACATTCTGCTCGGGTCCATGATCTATGCCCAGGACTCCCACAGTCCCTGGGTGCAGGGGGTCCATTCTGTATCCTGCAAAGTACCCTGTCCCTGGAGCAAGCCACTTACCATTCTCCCGGTCAAAACAGAGCTCCATACCAGCAAACTCACTGGTGAGGGAGGGAGGTTGGGGGAAGAAACATGCACTCTCTTCATGGAGGTAAGTAGACACACTGCTCCCCAAGCAGTACTCAAAGTAGGTAGGGAGGGGTTGTGCTATGGCATAGTAGGTTAAGCCTCCACCTGTGGTGCCTGCATCACATATGGGTGCCGGTTTGTGTACCATGCTGCTCCTCTTCAAATTGAGCTCTCTGCTTATGGCCTAGGAAAGCAGTGGAAGACGGCCCAAGTGCTTGGGCCCCTGCACCCACATGGGAGACCCAAAAGAAGCTCCTGGCTCCTGTCTTCAGATCGGCTCAGCTCTGGTCATTGCAGCCACTTGGGGAGTGAACCAGAGACTGGAAGACCTTTCTGTCTCTCCCTCTCTAACTACCTCTTAAATGAATGAATGGTCAGGAACCTGGTGTGCCACAACACCAGCCCCTATACTTACTTTCTAAATCCAAATTTGTATTTCCTATCATTAGTTTTCTGCAATATGAATATGTAGTTTACCATTTTCAACACTAATCTTATTTTCTTGCAGATTTCATTTACTTAAATTATATTTATCTTGCCTTTTATGTGGTAGAGGTAGCATGCTATTTTAGCACACTGAGGTGAGCAAATTTCTGGTTTTTCAGTTCTCTTGTTTTTTAAGCAGTGAAAATATTTCTTTAAGGAAATATGTTTTTCAACTTAATATGGATTATATAATGAAAAAATATTTTGGACTAAACATTGATGTTTCATGAATGATATTCAGGTATTTTCCAAGTTTCATTTTCAAAGACCAGTCTTCCCTCTTACCTAAAGTCATATACCAGTGAAATCAGTATCTGTAACATAATTTTTTCTTTAAAAAAGTTTTTGATGTCCACATGAATCCAGAAACTGTATGTGCAAGGCAAAAGTGAGCATGCCAATTTAGTAGTTTAACATTCATTCAAATTTAAAAGTTCTTCCATATATAACATCATTTTAGGTAATATTTGGTTAAAATTCTTTATGGCTTTTGCAAAATGTGGAAAACATTTAGTTGCTCATCTCAGTTTTCCAGAGGTGCTATCACTGTATTACATCCTGTAAGTTAAATTTACGAAATCCTGTGGGGCCAGTGCTCTGGCGCATTAGGCTAAGCCTCCGCCTGTGGCGCTGGTATCCTGTGTAGGTGCTGGTTTGTGTCCTGGATGCTCCTCTTCCAATCCAATCTCTTATGGCCTGGGAAAGTAGCAGGAGATGGCCCAAGTGCTTGGGCCCCAGCACCCACATGAGAGACCCAGAAGAAGCTCCTGGCTCCTGGCTTCAGACTGGCTCAGCTCTGGCATTTGCAGCCATTTGGGGAGTGAGCCAGTGGATGGAACACTCTCTAGGTTTCTCCCTCTGTCTGTAATTCTGCCTCTAAAGTAAATAAGATATTTTTAAAAATTTATAAATCTCAGTGTATGTACGCCTTGAACAGTTAATTGGCACTAATATTAGAAAGCAATTTACTTCACTGAAAACATCTTTAAAATTTTTGTTTTATTTATTTAAGGCAGAAAGAGAAACAGATTCGGATCTGTAATCTTCTGGTTCATTCCTCAAATGTCCACGACAGCCAGGACTGAATCAGAAAATCAATTGGCCAGCGCCGCGGCTCAATAGGCTAATCCTCCACCTGCGGCAATGGCACACCGTGTTCTAGTCCGGGTCGGGGCGCTGGATTCTGTCCCAGTTGCTCCTCTTCCTGTCCAACTCTCTGCTGTGGCCCGGGAGTGCAGTGGAGGATGGCCCAAGTGCTTGGGCCCTGCACCTGCATGGGAGACCAGGAGGAAGCACCTGGCTCCTGCCTTCGGATCAGCACGGTGCGCTGGCTGTAGCGGCCATTGTGGGGTGAACCAACGGCAAAGGAAGACCTTTCTCTCTGTCTCTCTCTCTCTCACTGTCCACTCTGCCTGTCAAAAAATTTAAAAAAAAAAAAAAGGCTCTGTGTTCAGTTATAAAAAAAAAATCAATCTAGGTCTCCTACAAGGGTGAAGACTCAAGTACTTGAGCCATCACCACTGCATCCCAGGGTGTGCATTAGCAGGAATCTGGAATCAGGAGTGGAGCCGGGACTTGAACCCATGCACTCCAACATGGGATGCAGGCATCCCAAGCAGTGGCTTAACCACTATGAGAATTTTTTACCCCTGAAATCATCATATATGGACTAAGGCTTATAATTCACAAAAGGAAGACTTTCTTCATCATGGACATTTTAACTTATGGCACCTCTCCTGTGAAGGTTGCTTCCGCTTCCCCTAGAATTTCCCACACAGAATCAGATTTGCCCTCCATTTTCCCCTGCGTGGTACCTGTCCCATGCTCTAAACCTACTGCTAAGTTGTATAATTTTGCCTCTGCATTTTTTCCACTCACCAGTAGGCTGTAAAAGACTTTGTCTTATTCCTCTTGCTTTTTTATCTCTAACAGTTCCCTGCACTCACACATTGATTGGACAGAATTTTACTGTCAATTATACATAATCATATCACCAATTAGGGCAGGATAAACCCTACTGTAGACTAAACTAGTTCTCAGTCCTGCTGTGGAGATATGGACCTGAATTTTTTTTTAATTTTTTTTTTTTTAATTTTTATTTTTGACAGGCAGAGTGGACAGTGAGAGACAGAGACAGAGAGAAAGGTCTTCCTTTTGCCGTTGGTTCACCCTCCAATGGCCGCCGCGGTAGCGCGCTGCGGCCGGCGCACTGCGCTGATCCGATGGCAGGAGCCAGGTGTTTATCCTGGTCTCCCGTGGGGTGCAGAGCCCAAACACTTGGGCTATCCTCCACTGCACTCCCTGGCCACAGCAGAGAGCTGGCCTGGAAGAGGGGCAACCGGGACAGGATCGGTGCCCCGACCGGGACTAGAACCCGGTGTGCCGGCGCCGCGAGGCGGAGGATTAGCCTATTGAGCCGCGGCGCCGGCCCGGACCTGAATTTTTAACATACAGAATGAGTCGGTACACTCAAGAAAGTCTACCAACCAGTGGCGATTAACTCTGCCTGGAGCTGCATTTCTGAGAAGTAACACTTTTTTAAAAAAAGATTTTTATTTATTGATTTTTGAGCTAGAGTTACAGACAGTGAGAGGGAGAAACAGAGAGAAAGGTCTTCCTTCTGTTGGTTTACTCTCCAAATGGCTGCAACAGCTTGGAGTTGTGCCGATCAGAAGCCAGGAGCCAGGAGCTTCTTCTGGGTCTCCCACACAGGTGCAGGGGCCCAAGCACTCAGGCCATCTTCTACTGCTTTCCCAGACCACAGCAGAGAGCTGGATTGCAAGAGAAGCAGCCGGGACTAGAACTGGTGCCCATATGGGATGCCAGCACCGCAGGCAAAGGATTAACCCACTGCGCCACAGCACCATTCCTGAGAAGTAACACTTGAGTGAAGTTCTACAACAAGCACTAGGTGTTAGCCCTGCTGGTGATGGGATAGGAGACTAAAGAACACAAAATTGAAGAAAACATTTGGCTCTTCTCTGAAGATTGAGAGATTGAGCGATAGTTTCAGAAAAATGACACAGGTAGCTCATAAGGTAGCAAGGCCAATGGCCAGTTTGCTATTTACCAGTGATGAACAAGAGTCACACCAAACACCATTTGTTCCTTACTCTACTTTCTGGATGCCCAGAGCTTCCTACGTTCCAGTAATTAAAGGATCAACACCATTATGCACTAATCCCAGAATCCCAGGGAAAGCACTTTGCCAAGAGGCAGGGGGAAATGTACAAGCAATTGCAGTGAATATTTGGTAAACTGTAGTTGAAGGATAGAGTTTAAAGTTCAAGTTTGGAAAGTGGAATTTAAGAATTGGGAAGGGCAGTGAAGATCCATCAAAAGATTTTAGGCAGATCTGCTTTTTTAAGATTTATTTATTTGGAAGAGTTACAGAGAGAGGGATAGACAGAGGGAAACATCTTCCATCCGCAGGTTCACTCTAAATGGCCACAACGGCCAGAGCTGGGCCAATCTGAAGCCAGGAGCCAGGAGCTTCTTCTGGGTCTCCCACACAGATGCAGGAGCCCAAACATCTGGGCCATCTTCTACGGCTTTCCCAAGCCATAGCAGAGAGCTGGATCGGAAGAGGAGCAGCTGGGACATGAACTGGGGCCCATATGCAGGTGGAGGCTTAACCTACTAAGCCTACTAAGCTGCAAGACTAGTCCCTGGATCTACTTTTAAAAACAATAATGCTGGTGCTGGTGCTGTGGCATAGTAGGCTAAGTCTCTGCCTGCGGCACCAGCATCCCATGTGAGTGCTAGTTCATATCCCAGCTGCTCCTCTTCCAATCCAGCTCTCTGCTTATGGCCTGGGAAAGCAGTGGAAGATGGCCCAAGTGCTTGGGCCTCTGCACCCATGTGGGAGACTGGAAAGTAGCTCCTGGCCCCTGGATTTATATGGGCTCAGCTCCAACCATTGTGGCCATTTGGGGAGTGAACCAGCAGATAGAAGACCTCTGTCTCTATCTCTCCCTCTCTCTGTAAATCTGCCTCTCAAATAAACAAATAGGATCTACTGAAAAAAAATTCTGACCAACCTTGTATGAAAGTTCCCATTCGTGTTTGTTGTATGATCTACCATGATGCTAATAAATTGTTGTTATCTATGCTCCCAGCATGCATAGGGATTTTGCTTTTGCTCTTTCTGTTCCTACTAACTAAGAGTGAGTTAGCATCCAGGTTTACAAGATGGCTCTTCCTTATTTGGAATATTGTCTGTCAATGAAACAGAAAAGAGACCAGGTGAGTGGAAGGAATACAACCAGAGACTTGTTTCCATTAGCACAAATTTCTAATCCATGGGAAGAAAAAGTAACTACAGACTTGCAGGCGGGCAATTTACCACATCCTCTGTACAAACCACAGGTCTGTTATTCTACTGTAACCCTCTTTGCTGCTTTCAGAATTATAATTATGAATACTAACAAGGCATGAGAAGAAACAAAGATGGTTCATCTGGAATGATTTTTTTTCTATTTCACTCAGAGTCAGTTACCAAACAATGACTGAATGCAGATGAGGGGCTTTGCTCATCATTTTGAACAGGCATGAGATCACTCTGAAGTTATGGATTAAGAAGGACCAGTACGAAAAGTTTGATAGCATGTAAGTATTGGCATTGCATATTCTTTATTCCTTACTTCCAGAAGAGGAGCTGTTCCCCATTAATTTATGTAGAGGTTAAATGATAAACATTCAAAACAGGACCTCAACAAGCCATTGTTTTATTATAATATCACTGTACTCTGCACCTACAGTATTGCATTGTCGCTGCTGTCGATTACATCTTCCATATAATATGCATTTATCTAAGTTGTATTTAACAGTCACAAATTATTTTTATTGAATATGAATTTTCAAATTCTGCCAGCAACAAGCAGCAAAACCCAACAATCAATGGAATATGTATGTATAAGAACTAACTTGTTTATCCCCTGTAAGACATGGGTACAATAGTTCCTGATTCTCAAAGGTCTGAATTTTTTTTTGGCATTAAAGAAGAAAGTATTAAAGTTTAACAGAACACCAGGAACCATTGAATATTTAAAATGATAATAACACAGATCACTGTGATGTGAGACAAATGTTTGCCACACAGCATGCTATCGGTGGAGGCTTTTCCTCTGGAGCTTCCTCTTCTCTATCCACCACCCAACACCAGCTCAAGCAGATCCAGGTGGTGATTCATCCTCTCTCTGAACTGGCAAGCGCTCTGGAGGAAGAACAGATTCCAATTTCTGCCAGCGCTCTGGAGGCCACAGGATATGTGTAGCATGGGCATGAAGAAGTCCCAGGGAAACCTGAAGCCATAAGAAAATATAAAGCGACAAATAAACCATTAGTGTCTTGAAAACAGAATTTGACCTGGGTGTGACGTTGCAGGAAAGGTAGTAATGATTAACAATATAAAACATTTACATAGAATTTTCCTAAGTGGTTTTTACAGATAAGTAAAGTTATATCCAGAGAGGTTAAAGGAATTTGCCAAGAGTTGGGTTCTTAACAGTTGGATTCCAGTATCTGTGTACTTTCCCACTATCCTTTAATCACCTATTAGCATAGAACCAGGTTAATATTCTCAGAATATCCTATAGATCACCTGATAGCCAAGGAACCTGAAAAAAAAAACACATACATTGTGGAAAATATTGTTCCAACTCCTGGATGGGCTGATTTCCCGGAGAGTACCCTGAGAAGCCTGTTACTAGTGCTCATGCAGAGAGTTACAAAACAGGCAAACAAGGTGTGACTTGAAGGAAGATAAGGTGAGATTAAGGCAGGTGAGCAGAGACTGGCCAAGGAGGAAGAGGCCAGGGTGAGGGAATGTGTCCCAGAGGACGTAAGGCCCCATGAGCGCTCAGGTTGGCAACCTCAGTAGAATGGCAGACTGTGACAAACTTGTTTAATGCACCATCAGGTCCCTCCAACTGGTCTGAAGAATGACCTGGAGACCTGCTTCTCTTGTTGGTGTTTTGGTAAGGTCAGGTGTTATTTTCATGGTATTGAGAAGCTCATGCAACAAATTCATGCTTAGCACATATTTTTTGAGTGCTGGCTGTAACCCAGATACTGCATGTCCATTGTATTTCCAAATATTTTCCCTGTACATTAGACCTTCCGAGAGATTGATAAACATTGCTTTCAGTGAAATTCTTCCATCTATAATCACATTGCCCAGAGACTGAAAGCAGTAGCTGGAGGTCAGGAAGAGACTTCTAAAAAGATAATCAGAAAAAAACATTGTTCAAAAAGAAGAAAAGAAGCCATACAACTTGAAAAACAAACAAAATGTGCCCAAAGGGTAGCAAGAATCCTAGGGGTGCAATGAGGATTTTGTTCTTCGGTTTGTTATTTTGCAAATCAAACCAGCAGAAAATTTGGTAGTTTAGCACAAAATCCATTCTACCACAAAAGTCTTCAGTAATTCATATTTTTGTGCTATCACTCCTTTTTCACATGTGTAGAGACACCAATTTTTTCTGAAATGTTTGAAAGCTATTGACATCATGCCCTAAATCCTTCAATATGTGTCTCCTAGGAACTAAGACCTTGTCCTACATGAACACATTACCATTGTTATATATATAAAATATTCACATCGATACTGCATTAATACAGAGTCCATACTCAGCATTTCCCAGTAATGTCTTTCATAGCCATTTTATTTTTTAAAATTCAAGATTTAATCTAGGATCACAAATTGCATTTGATAGTCATTACTTTGCTTCAGTTTATATTTAGTTTATTTTAATCTGGAGTCCAGACCAGTTCCCTTGTAAAATACCCTACATCTGGAACTTTCTGACCATTTCCCTCTGAATAGATTCAAGGTAAACGTTTTTGGCAAGAATGCAATTTTATTCTTTGCACTGTATCACATTAGGAAGCACAAGCAATCAATTTGTCCCATTGTTGTGATGTTGAGTTTGATCACTTTAAACAGTGAGGCCGGAGCTGGCTATTTGGCTTCTGATCCAGTTCCCAGTTCCAGTTCCCTGTTCATGTGACTGTTCCTGTTCCCTGTTCCAGTTCCTTGTTCATCTTCTGCCAACATGGGAGACCTGGATGGAGTTTGTGGCTTCTAGATTCAGTGTGGCCCAGCTACTGCGGCAGAGAACCAGCAGATCTGCCTTTCAGATAAGATATTTTACCATATTTTGCCATCATAAATAAATATTTTTTTCTTTTGTAATTGGTAACTAATCTGTGTGCTATTTTTAAATGACTAAAATATACTATATGCCAACATTTCACGTAATGATAGTGACATCTATAAATGATCTGGCCTGAATCAAGTATTACACTGTTTCTATTTTAATACAAAGAATTTCTTTTCTGGGTCAAAATCTGGGTCAAAATGGATGGGCTAATGTCTGAGGTTTTCCCAGCAAAAAAATCCATGTGTCCTTTGCACATGTTTCCATCAGTCTTTGGCACCATTAGTTGTAGTACCTTATTCCTGTTTCACCTGAAGTTAGACCTTTTTTAAAAAATATTTTTTTCAACTTAATGTTCTACTTACTTTTTGAGATAACTCTTTTAAAAAATTTGATAGATTAGTTTGAAAGGTAGAGTTACACACACACACACACACACAGAGAGAGAGAGAGAGAGAGAGATCTTCCATCCATTGGTTCACTCCCCAAATGGCAGCAATGGCCAGAGTTGGGCCATTCTGAAGCCTGAAGCTAGAAGCCAGGAGTTTCTTCTGAGTCCTCCACATGGGTGCAGGGACCCAAGCACCTGAACCAACTTCCACTGCTTTCCCAGGCCATAAACAGAGATCTGGATCAGAAGAAGATCAGCCAGCACACCAACCAGTGCTCAGATAGGATGCTGGTGCTGCAGGCAGAGGCTTAGACCAACTACTCCACAGCTTTGGCCCCTAGACATTTCCTTAAAAAGCTGTTTTATTTAGCAAGAAATGCTATTCAGAGACTGAGATTTAGTACAAGGTATGCCCAGTGCTCCTGAGTGTCAATATTCTATGCCATTTTAGGGAACAGACATGAAAAAAAAAAAAAATCCAGCATCACAAGGTTCTCTCTTACCATCCCCCATTCATATTCTATCTCTCTTCTTCCATAGAAAGCACCATGGCTCTCCACAATATCAACATATTCAGTCATTTGCACTTTCCCAAAGTACACACCAAAAAGTTTCAAGATGACTATACTGTGGCCACTAGCAGCAACATATTTACTGGGTAAAATATCATTATTTCTTTGTAATTATTTTGGTCTTTATGATAGCTCTTCTAATAAATTGGCAGAGTTCTGTGTTGAAAGTTTATTTGAATCAATACATTTTTCCCTCCTCAGTGTAGTTACATTATTTAACATACAGGCTTGTTTCTATTTATCTTCAGTTTTACAGTTTGATTTCATTATTCCTGATGCAACTTTTTTTAAAATGTCTTCCCCCCCACTGCAAGATGTCCACATCCTAATGCCAAAAGCTGTGACAGTGTTACATTACATGACAAATTGGAATTAAAGATGCTAAGTGGTTGATCCCCCAGACAACTTGAGACCCAAGTATAATGACATAGGTCCTGACATGTGGAAGTAGGAAGCAGAACAGCTAGAATCAGAGAGATTTGAACATGTTACACTGCTGGCTTTGCATATAGAGGAAAGGGTCCATGTCAAGGAAGGCAGGTGGCAAAGGTGAGGAGACAGATTATTCCCCAAAGCATTTAGAAAGAATGAGCCCTCATGACACCTTGGAGCCCAGGGAGACCCATATGGGACTTCTGGCGTGCAGAACTGTAAAATAACAGATTTGTTTTAAGGCACTGAGTTTGTGGTACTCTACCACAGAAGCAACAGGAGACTAACATAAAAAGTATACACAGAAGTTCCATTCCCATCTCCCTCACTACCTCCAACAGGTAACTGACTTCATTAGTTTGATTATTCTTCCCGTGTTTATTTTATGAAGGAAAAAAAAAAAAACACAAACACACATGGAAGAGCACACACACTCCTGTTTCCTACTTTTTTCTTCTACCAAAGGTAGCCTGCTATATGTTTTCTTTTGCACCTTGTTTTTATTCTCACAACAAACCCCAACCATTGTATAGAAATGTTGCCCAAGCGGCTCGTTTGAAGCCCCACTCCCAGTGTGATTCTGCTGACTTAGCCCAGTAGGAGAATGTAGGCCTGTGCTTTCTCTTTAGCTTCATAGCCAGGAAAGGTGAAGCCACAGATTGAAATAACTCCTCGTCTAGAACACATTAAGTAACCACTTCAACCATGTTAACTGCCTGGAAATACTTCTAGAGACTTCCATGACCCGTAGCACAGTAGTTTGTAACTGCTTTTGTTCTTGTCTGGCCTCAACTGAGTTAATGAACAGCCCTTATCCATGCCCTCCGTAAGAACACTTTTTAGCCACTACTGGTTGTTCCTCAAATCTTTATTTGCTTCCCCAAGTGGTTTAAACTTTTCATGAGAGTGACTAGCCAATCTTAACTTGCCTGAACTCTGATAAGCATAGCTGCTTTCTTGTTTAGTTTTAGAACTAGGGTATAGAGAACAGTGACATCAGTTGTGTGTTTTTAATCAACACTCATTTTACCAAAACTAATCTTACCATTCTTCTATTTCAAACACTAATTAAGGATACTACTCTTACTCCATCCCAAAAAATTCATCTTCATAATTATGAATAATTGTGAAAATGTATTCAGTTACATAATATTATTTAAAAAGCATGATATGATAATTCAACAGCTTTTTTATTTGTGTATTAAAATTGACAGAGTATTGATTCACTCAAGGTTGTTTTGCTGTGGATTTTTTTATTAACATATCTACAGGCAAGCAAAGAGCATACTGAATGTAGGACATACAAATCAAAGAATATATGAACTTCTTCAGAATTAAAAGGTATGCTCAAGAGATACCGTTAGCTTTCACACTTGCTATATTATTTGGTTCTCTAGAGAAACGGAACTAACAGGATGTGTACAAATAGACACACCCTCTTTTAAGGAATTAGCAAATGTGGCTGTAAAAATCTTTAAAATCTGGATACTCAGGAAAGAGCTGCAGTTCAAGTCTAAAGGCAGTCTGTTTATGAACCAACAGGAGTTGACGTGGCAGGCTGAAGTCCAGGCTGATCGCTGGCGCACTCCTCCCTGCTTAGGAAAACTCAGCCTACCAGCATATGCAGGTCTTCAGCTGACTGCCCTCTGTGATGTGGTAGGCCTCATCCAATCTGTTTTAACTAAGTTTTCCCAGTCCACCCATTTCAGTGAAAATCTCATCACAGTGACATCCAGAATATGTCTGACCAAATATCTCAGCGCTTTGGTCCAGCCAAATTGACACATTAAATTCGTCAGCACACCTGACAAATAGGAAATCACCTCCTTCCTCAGTAGTCAACTCAGAGCTCGCCACATGCAGGGCGGTGTTCTGAGTGCCTAACACACGCTGAATCATTTAACTCCCACAGCAGCTCATGAAGCATGGACTGCTGCTTTTAACATTTAAAAAATTTATATAAAGGGAACAGATTTCATGTAGCTCATACACAGTTTTAAGACCATAATGTTACTTCCCACCTTCCCTCACTCCCACCTTTCTTATTTTTCTTTTAATTTCAATGATATACTTTCATTTTCTTTATAGTCACAAGCTTGACCTCCACCAAACAAAGAATTCAACAAATACTAAGTAGAAAAACCACTGTCCCTCAAGAGTATAAACTAGGGTTGTCAAAATAACACCTCAAAATGTCAATTTTGTTCATATACTAATGTATATGAACATTGTATTGTATTCTTTTTATTGTCACAGGTCAGGAAAATATGTTTGTCTTTTGGGGACTGGCTTTTGTCACTAAGCATAATGGTCACCAGTTCCATCGATTTTGTTGCAAAAGATAGGATTTTGTTGTTTTATATGCCTGAGTAGTATTTCCTCATGTATATATATCATGGTTTCTTTATCTTTTACTCTTTTTTTAAAAAAAAACTATCTTCCCCTAGCCTATAGCAGTAAGGTCCATCCTTATTCTGACATCCTGAAATCTCCTCTACCATAATTTCTTTATCCAGTCTTCAGTTGATGGACATCTGGGTTGATTCCATATCTTAGCTATTGTGAATAGAGCTGCAATTAAACATGGAGCTCACTCTTTCATATGCTGACTTCTTTTCATTTAGGTAAATTCCCAGGAGTGATATTGCTGGGCCATATGGTAGGTCTATATTCAGATTTCTGTAGAATCTCTATACTATCTTCCACAGCAGCTGTACCACTTTACATTGCCACTAACAGGGAATTAGGGTACATTTTCCCCCACATCTTCACCAACATTTGTGGGTTTTTTTTTTTTTTGGATGATAGCCATTCTAAATCAGTTGAGGTAAAGCCTCATCTTGTTTTTTTTTTTTTTAAGATTTATTTATTTACTTGAAAGTCAGAGTTACATATAGAGAGAAGGAGAGGCAGAGAGAAAGAGAAGTCTTCCATCTGCTGGTTCACTCCCCAATTGGCCACAATGGCTGGAGCTGTGCTGATGCGAAGCCAGGAGCCAGGAGCTTCTTCTGGGTCTCCCATGCAGGTGCAGGGGTCCAAGGACTTGGGCCATCTTCTACTGCTTTCCCAGGCTATAATAGAGAGCTGGATTGGAAGTGGAGCATCCGGGACTTGAACTGGCACCCATATGGGATGCTAGCACTGCAGGCAGTGGCTTTACCCATTATGCCACCATGCTGGCCCCTCTCATCTTGGTTTTTATTTGCATTTAATTGATGGCTAGTGACCCTGAGCATTTTTCCATCTGTCTTTGGCCATTTGTATTTCCTCCTTTGAAAAAATGCAAGTTTATGTCTGTAGAGGATACTGCCTAAATATTCCAAAAGGAGCATACTCCCCTGGAATAGGACATGGCTGCAGTTCTGTCTCTGCCTATGCAGGCTGGGTGAGGGCACACCCTCCCAACAGAATGTGGTGGCAGAAGCAGCAGGGAGGCTAATAGGCTTTAATTGATATCTAGTGTTTTTGGGAATTTGCAACAGCACCTGAATGGAGCTTTCTGTGAAGATACACATCACCATTCTGTTCTCTGGACCACCAACTGGATTCCTTTCCCACCATAAAGTTGATGTACAACTGTGCTTACGTGCTTACTAGCTTATAGAATTGCTTGTATTCTCTAGTAAAAAGTGCTGGCCGAGAGCTATCCAGTGGCTCTTCTGATAGAGTTTCCCATGCCCCATCTTATCATTTTGAAACTCAACATATGTCCTCAGCCTGTTTTTTTAATTGGATTGCTTGTTTTGCTGTTGTTGAGTTTCTTGAGGTCCCTATATATCCTGGATATGAATACTTTATCAGATGTATAATTTGCAAATAGTTTCTCCCGTTTTGTTGGCTGCCTCTTTGTTGAGTGTTTCCTTTGCTGTGGTGAAGTTTCTTAGCTTGATGTAATCCCATTTGTCTATTTTTGCCCTTACTGCCTATGCTTCTGGGGTCTTATCCCAAGAGTCTTTGCCTATGGCAATATCTTGCAGTGCTTCTCCTATGGTTTTCTCCAGTAACTGGATGGTTTTAGATCTTAGGTTTAGATCCCTGATCCATTGTGAGTTGATTTGTGTATAAGGTGTGCAGTAAGGACCTTGCAGAGATTCCATGTGCTCAGCGCCGCTTGTTGAAGAGCCTGTCCCTTCTTCAGGGAGTGAATGATCTTAGCTTGTTTGCCAAAGACTACTTGGTTGTAGCTGTGTGGATTAATTTCTGGGGTTTCTATTCTGTTCCATTGGTCTACATATCTATTTTTGTGCCAGTATCAGGCTGTTTTGATTTTAACTGCTCTTTGGTATGTCTTGAAATCTTGTATTGTGATAACTCTGGCTTTGTTTTTGTTGTCTAACATTGCTTTAGCTATTTGGGGGTCTCCTGTGTTTCCATATGAATTTTAGAATCTTCTTTTAAATACAACTGAGAAAAATATATTTGGTATTTTGACTGGTTTCACATTGATCTGTAAATTGCTTTGGGTAGTATAGACAATTTGATGATACTAGTTTTTCCAATACATGAATATGGAAGGTTTTTCCTTTTTTTGCATGTGTCTTCTATTTCTTTGTGATTTGTAATTTTCATCATAAAGATCTTTCACATTCCTGGTTAAATTTACCCTCAGGTATTTAAATTTTTTGTAGCTATTGTGAATGGGACTGATCTTACAAGTTCTTTCTTGGCTGTGACATTGTCTGAGTATACAAAGGCTATTGATTTTTGAGGCTGGTTTTACATCCAGTAACTTGGCCAAACTCTGAGTTCCAATAATCTCTTAGTGGAGTGTTTTGTTTCCCCTAAACCTAGGTATAGGTGAGACTGTGCTGAGATTCAAATACATGAGCTCTGCTTCTTGAACCTGTACATTCATAATTATCCAAGTGAGATACTTCTAGCAGTAAAGGGGCACAATTTTTGATTAAGTCGGGATTTTAAGATTAAATTAAGACTGTCTTGGACAAGTCAAGAATACCCTAATCACACTGCTTCTCTATTATTCAGGCTTCAAAGCCTTTCCTTAAACAACTATATTCATCAACAGAAGGAAATGCACAGGGTTTCCCTCCAAATTTTTTTGTTGAATACCTAATTTCTAGTATCACATTTGGAGACACAACCTTTAGCAGGTGATTAATTCAAAATGAGGCCAGTAGGATGGTCCCTAATCCGACCTAACTGGTGTGCTTATAAGAAAAAAGGGTTAGGATAGTCAGAGAGATACTGGAGGTGCATGCACACAGAGGACACGTTGTGAGAACACTACATGAAGGTGACCATCTGCAAGCCAACCTAGGAGGACTTAGGAGCCATCTTGGACTTAACACCTCCAAGACTGTGGAAAAACACATTTCTGTCGCTCAAGCCACACAGTCTTGTGTTATTCTGTTATGGCAGCCCTAGAAAATGAATATGTATGTAAGTTAAAAGAACATTGTGCTGGAGGTCAGATCTGTGAGATGTCCGAATACTCAAACTAGAAGAACAGAGGAACATGTTGAAGAAACAAGCTAAATATTTTTGTTGACAGAAAGAGCCCTCGTATATGCTAGCTTGAGTGTTCCCTAAAGGTTCATGTGGAATCGAATCCCCAGGGTGAGGGGGACTTAATATGACAAGGGTGTTTAAAGGAGAGGCCTTTGGGAAGTAATTAGGATTAGATGAAGTCATTAGGGTGGAGCCCCCTTGTATACTTGTGGCTTCAGGGAGAGAGAGAAAAAAACAAAGAACATACATTTTTTTTTTTTTTTGCTATTTGATGCCTGGCACTGCCTCAGGACTCTGCCAGCAAGAAGGACCAAATGCACGCCCTTGAACCCCTAGGCTGAGCTAATTAAACCTCTTTTTTGAAACATAAAGATACCCCACCTCAGGAACCTCATTAATAATGCAAAATGTACTAACGTGGGGCTTGGGAAGGAGCAGGCACATACACTTAATTGTACAAAACTCTTACAACAGGTTAAATCCTTTGACCAACAGAGCCAACATTTTATTGGAATATGAGTCTCCCTACTCATTTTTTCTCATGTACAACAGTCTCCACTGGATTCACGGTGTTTTTTAGTTAGAAGGAGCTATTTTTACAGTTAGTTTTACAACATAATAACAGAAACACATCAAATGAACCATTGCAAATGCTTAGAAGATCATTGTATTTGCAGTATCTGCTGAATAAAAGTCTAGGTTCATCCACATTTATAAATGGAGCTTTTACAATAATTCTGTTGCCCCTAGCAAAATGTATAGGTACACTGAGCTCACAGATTGGGAATTGGTGAACTAGAATAGTGTGCACCAAACAATTTTGATGTGTATCCCATCAGCAAAAAAAAAAAAAAAAAAAAGAAAGAAAGAAAAGAAAAGAAACTTGAGAATTCACACCATTATGTATTTCATGTTAGTATATATCATTAATAATTCTTTGAGGTAAACATTGGTAAAGCTCAAATTCTTATTGTTTAGATACAATTAGAGGTTCTGCTATTCTTGTGTCCAATGGATCGTTGTACACATCACCTATTTCTGTTCTCGATTTTAGAGATCTCCACAAACACCAAAATTACTGACTTCAAAGTGATCAGTGCTATCAGTTTAGCAGTTTGTATTGTCCACACAATGCCAAGGAACCACATGGACTAAATTCACACTGAATTGCTTGACTTTGATTGAATTGGCTCCACTGACAAATTATTTTGGCATCTGGCAGACACAGCCCTCACAGGCCCAGCCTTCCCTTCAGGTGCCAGGGCACAGGTGTGTGCTTCTCTCGTCTTTCCACAGGCCCACAGTCTACAGAACACCCCTCCATTTCTTGGCTTCAGAACAACCTATCTTATGTGAAGGACTTTCAAGGACAAGCAAAAGTACAAAGCATTTTGAGGTGAGACAGAGGCAAAAACACAGGAGAGAAGATGATAAGTACCTTGAGTGGAAGCAAAGTACTTTTAAAATTAATTGAATACATTTTATTTGGAAGACAGAGGGCCGGTTCTGTGGCATAGTAGGCTAAGCCTCCACCTGCGGTGCCAGCATCCTATATGGGAGCCGGTTCATGTCCCAGCTGCTCCACTTCTGATCCAGCTCTCTGCTGATGGCCTGGGAAAGCAGTGGATGATGGTCTAAGTGCTTGGACCCTTGAACACATGTGGAAGATCCAGAGGAAGCTTCTAGTTTCAGATCAGCCCAGCTCTGGCTGTTGTGGCCATTTAGGGAGTGAACCAGTGGATGAAAGACCTCTCCTCTGTCTCTCCCTCTCTCTGTAACTCTGCCTTTAAAATAAATAAGTAAATAATAATAATAATAATAAAGAGACCAATATATTGGTCTTCCATACATTGGTTCACTCCCCAAATGCCAGCAAGAGCTGGGTCTGGGTGCAGCAATGTGGGAAGCTGTGTATTCTGAGTCTCCCATGTGGTTAGCAAGGACTCAATTAATTGAGCCATCACTCACTTCCTCCCCAGGTACACATCAGCAGGAAGCTGGAAGCATGAGAGGAGCTGGGACTCAAACCCAGGCACAATATGGGTTACAGACACACCAAGTGGCATCTTAACTACTACATCAGAATCATTTTCCCAAACAACCTTTTAAAAAAAGATGATCAGAGCTGAGCTAGGGTCAGAAGAGTATCAATATGAGAAGTGACATGAGGCACAAAAAGTATATGTTCATTTATTAAAATGTTTTCTAAAGAGGAAAAACAAATACATTTTATCTGCACTATTAGCAAATAAATCTCTTTGATGAGTTTACTAAGCAACAGAAGAAAAATTTTCATATAAGCAAGGCAGTCATCAGATATTTATCCTACAATATTAAATTACTTAGAATTATGTTTGAAAGTGTACTCAAACTGAATCAACATCCAAACTTTGACGAACATTGTTTTAAATTAAGTCCTGATTCTAAAGGCTTATAGAAATGCTAACTTTTTGACCTGACATCCAAAGTGCCTCACCGCCAGGTCTTTGTCATTTCTCAATACTTTAAGGCATCTCCATAGAATGGCATGGTATTTCCACCTACACTCTACTGATTGCTGCTGTCCTCGAGTTTGTAATGCTGCTCCTCAAACCCCTGGGACTCTCAGGTAAGACCCAACTCAGCTCCAACTCCCATGGAGTCCTTCCTAGACACTCCAGTTCATAACCATTTGTTCCTATCCAAGGAATCAGGCCTGCTATTGATACTCTCCAATATCGGGTGTTAAAAAAGGTTAAGAGTACCAATAATTTTGTGTTAAATATAGAAAATGCAAGTGTAGCATAACCTTTAAACTCCCACCTTTAAGCCTAGGGGATGATACAGATATAATGCAGTGTTTTCTGTTAGAATGTGTGAGGGTAGTGATGATTGCTGGTCAAGGATCTCCTTGAACATGCTCGCCTGTGATCCTTCTAGGTACTCGTGTAACAGGGGCAGAATGGAAACCAATGGTTCAGCCTCAATACCTAACTGAAATGAAGAAAACGAGCACAGTGGTTGTTACATCCTTCACCAGGCTCAGTTCTGAAAGCTTCCCTATCCCTAGGTACATGCCTATTTCATCAAAGGCAGGACATACTGCTCACTGGGCTACCTACTACAAAGCTGTCACATGAAAAAGCCAACTTCCTTCTCACTGGTTTATTTATTTCTCAGAGTCCCTCAGGAGAACTGGGGAACATTATCATTAGATTAATAAACTTATTAATATGGAAGCTTTAATAATAGACAAACTTTAATAATGTGGCAGCATAACATTTGTGAAATTAGGTCAGCAATGACCAGTACAAACTAATTTACCTTCTTATAGTACTTATAGCTTACAGATAACTTATGGTTTTTAAATAGATACCTCATCTTTTATTAATTGTATGTATACATATATATATATATACATATATGTATATAGATATATTTATTTATTTGAGAAGCAGAGACAGACACAGAGAACTTCCAAATGCTAGTTTATTCCTGAAATGTTTGTAATGACGAGGGCAAAACCTGGGTGCTAGAAACTCAATCCAGGTCTTCCATATGAGCAGAAGTACTTGACCCATTGCCTACTGCTTCCCAGGGTCTGCATTATCAGGAAACTCGAACTGTGAGTGGAACTGGGCTTCAAACTCACTCTCTGTGATATGAGTTGCAAGCATCCCAACTTGATGTCTTGTCTTAACTGCTAAGCCATATGCTCACCTCAATACCTCATCTTTTAAAATGATATAACCACCAATGAGGCCTTAAGAAATACCCGTTGCATAGTGCCATTGTGCAATGGATTATCTAAGACATTATTACAGGTGTAATCCAAGGTGGTTCCAGGATGATAGAAGGCCATCCTGCCAATGTGCATCCCCTTTCGACACAGTGAACATTTATTATTATCTTCTGAACACTTTACACTAACATGATCTATCCTGTTCCTTAACTTAAACTGCATCCCAGTTAACAGAAAAGGAAATGAGGCTCAGAAATAGCAACATGCTGAAGGTCAGAAGGCTGGCAGAGGAGGGAAGCAGTACTTAAAACAGGCATGGTTCAAAATCCA
Organism: Lepus europaeus; assembly: GCF_033115175.1. Lineage (NCBI taxonomy): Eukaryota > Metazoa > Chordata > Mammalia > Lagomorpha > Leporidae > Lepus > Lepus europaeus. Next base: position 51,570,061 of record NC_084827.1, read on the forward strand.
TGCTGCTTCCCACTAGAATGCATTGCGTCTCTATCATATTATTTATATAATTTATGCTTCCATACTTAGAGCAAGGATCAGGGAACTTCTGTAAAGGACTAGAAAGGAAACAGTTTAGGATTGCAGGCTATACCATCTTTGTCACGATGACTCAGCTCTGTCCTTGCAGCAGTAAACAGCCAAGAAATAAAAGATCTGATCCAATAAAACATTATGTACAGAAACCAACAATGAACCAACTTGTTCTGCAGGCCATTGTCACCAATCTAGGTCTATCCTTTAGACTTTTAACACCTGAGGGCAGGGGCTGGGTCTAACCTTTTCTGTGTTAGAAATCAGCAGTGTTTTAAAGGTTAGGAGCTACTGCCAGCAATCAACACCCTGTACTGAATGGGTGAACTGATTAAGGGGGAAAGCTTAAGTCTGGAAAATGTTGTATTTTATGATCTAGGCATCAAGGGAATTTCAGCATACTTTAAGAGAGACAGTTGTTAATTGTTTAGAAAACAGTATTAAGTGCCATGAGGGCTTCTGTAATCACTGGTGATGTGTCACAGTGATTTGACAGCAAACTACTACGTCTTTAAGAGGTCTTTAAGAGGTGCAGTATGGATTTTACAGCATATGTCATACACAGTTCTGAAATCTTTATAGCTACTGCATTTTCTTAAAAATTCACTTTCATGCTTTACTAAGGCAAAGCAAATGGGTCTGGTTTGCCTCTGGTGATCCTCATTTACCTCCAGGTCAAATGGACTGTAATTGGGAGGACAACAACGTATCACATCGTATGCAGAGTCTACTGGGATGGGTCCCAGGCAGTTATTTGGGCAATTTATCATTGCTCTGTCCTCATCCCACACTAGAATTTTCCAGAATATGTCAACAACATCAATTTGCTCTCAGTGGTAGCCAGAGAACACTTCTGGTGCTGCATTGACATAAGTGCTCTTTCTAGATTGTGGTACTACCATGTGGGATATTGTACTTGTAACCAGGATGTATACCAGGGCTGGGAGTGGTACACAGAGAATGAGGCCATGGAGGAGAACCATTTTGTTACAGCCTCTGCTTTGATGCCATGCATTCAGCATGACACAGAAAGTACAGAGGGCTGTCCTGACACTGCAGAGATACTGCCTGCCTGATCCAACACTCATTTGCTCATTTAACATTGCATGTGACCAGTACTGATGTTAAAGGCACATCTTTACACTCAACTGAAGAGACTAAGAAAGAAGAGCAAAAGAATTCCCGTCATAGATAAAAGTGAGCTTTCTTAGATACTGGCAAAAAGAGTCACATTGTCTAAGTAAATCAAACAGAAAAGTAAAGGTAGATAAAACCAATGTCATATGAAAAAAAAAAAATTGAGCAATAGCACTGTGGAAAAAATTACTGATAGCTTCTGAAAGGAATGCAAGTAGAAATCATACTACCTACTTTATGTTTAGACATGGATTAACATAGTCAGCTTTGAATTTTTCATCAACATCTATTGATACGATAGATAAGGTTCATAAAGAAACTTATTAGCCTATCATCCTTACACGCATTCCCAGGATGCCTCAGATAAAGACACGTCCTGAGGAACAACAACAAAAACAAATGCAGAGAAGCCTGCCTTTCCAAGTGAGCAATGACTGGCATCTCCTCAATGACAGCCTGGGAAGGGCAGCACTTTGATCCTTTGGGTGAATCAGTCAGTTGTGCAGAAGGCCATAAAAGCGAGCATCCAGACTCCTAAGATTCATGCTTTGGAAAGGAAGAACAAATTAGACAGATGCAGATAGATATGAATAGAGGAGTACCTAGGCTTTGGAAAAACAGAGAAATGGGAGAGGATCAAGAAGAAGGAGCACCAGATGAGAGAACTGGCACCAAGGTAGCAATGGCACCAGGAGATCACTCTCTCTGTGGGGATGCAGTGCCTGTGTTGCCCTCCGTGGCTTCACTGTGCCCCTGCAGGACCCTAGCAGCAGTGACGTCTCCATCCATGTGTCACCATGAACTCCTCCTCCATGAACTGACAAGAGTAAGGGGTCCTTGACTTAGGAAGATTTCCCTTTGATGGGAACTCCTTCCTATTTGAAGATATATCAGAGGCCCAGGGCACCTTATCAGGAACTCCAAAATCCAGAGCACTCCCCACAAGCAGTTTTTGTAACCATCGGGTAACATAACCTGGCCTGAGCTGTTGCAAGATTACCATCTTTATTTATCTGAAACAGTGTGCAAAGTCACAGTTTCAGCTGCAGAAATATTAATGTGCTTGGTAACAGGAGTTGCCATAGATCGTGAGGACTATGGTATTACAGTGGAATAGAGAATGTTTGTAGACACTGTTTACAGATCACTGCTATTACCTTTCCCACCGCTGAAAGGTATGAAGTTTGACATGCCACTGCCCTCCACCCCCCAGGTTTTAGATGCAGTCCTAATATCTATAAATGCATAGAAAGGTGAGTGTCTAACAAAGAATAATCAGTTACGGAGTCAGCCCTGGGTGGGGCAGGCACCCACCCCTGCCAGGTGCTGGGAATCTATAGAAGGTGACAGACATGACTCCTGTGCTCTCAGACTACGAGAGCTGATGGGAGAGACAGATGTTTAGACAAAGCATCAACCACACCGGACACGCTGGGCATACCAAGGATCCAAGTGCCCTGGCCAAACACTGGGGAGGCTCCACTGGGCAGATCCTCTCAAAGAGCTCTAAAGCACCTTCCCCAAAGGGCACATCTCTACCCATCACGTCCCCCCCAGATCTGTATCTGGAACTTTCTCTCCATCCTCCACTGAATCTCAAAATTGAGGTAATACATTGGGTTAACACTATTTTGGGATGAGAGGGAAAGCCTTAATGCTGCACAGAAGATTCGAAATGAGGCTCTCCCTTTCAAAGGACCCATTCTAGGACAAGTGTTTTCCTTCATTACTAACAATTTTAACTTTAATCATTTCAAAGTAATTTTCCCGTTCAAGACTTAGCTTTAATCAAAATGCATTTTCAGGTCACTTCATGGCCTCTTCCTGATTCTCTCTGGGTAAGGACAGAATCATGCATAATCATTCTCGCCCCCCTAAGATACCCCTGGTAAGTAGTTAGTTCAACATTTTATGCAAAAAATAGATACAAAACAGGCCTCTAGGGGTATCTTCAGCTAATTTCCATGAATTAATTTCCCAGGATTAATGTTTATGCACTAGTCTCTTTACCACATAATCAAATCACTGGCATTGAAGTGGCCTAACTCCTTATTTTGCAGCTTGATTAAGCAGGTGATGAAACACTTGAATGTAATTTGAATAGTTAGCAACTCACAGTATTCACAAGAATCCATGGTACATGGGTGACATTACAGACTGATGTCTCATTGTTTACTTGTGTTCGCTCTAGTAGCTGATGTCCCACATGCTACATTTATATAGGAGATAAAACACTTCATATAGATACATGAGGATAAAGGTGTGAAAGTCTTTATTGTTGTTGACATTGCTTTAAACTATGTTTAGGCTCACTGGGCAGGTGGCCACAGAGACCCAGTGCCATTGGTAGGAGGGGGTGCCAGATGACAAGGGATCCGACAGTCGCAGCAGGACCTGCTGCTCTTCCCCTCCCTTACATACCTGACTTCAAAACGAAAGTGAAGAGGCTCACAGAGTCAGTTACTGGAAACAAGAGGAGATGAGTAAAAATGATAATGACGAGGCCCCAGACAGTTGCTGTGAGCAGCACCATAGGCAGCACTTAGCTCTCTGGGTCCCAAGAGGAGAATATGCTGACATACACAGCTTCCCTGTGAAAGGAAGCTGTTTACTCTGATTAAATCTCATCAAGATATTTCTGACGTAAAGTCTAGCATGGGAAACTTTGTATATTACCAGGGACAGCATCCACAGCAGGTTTTCCCCCACTAAGGCAGAAGCACAACTCAAGTTGCTGGCAATTCAGTGAACATTGTTCTGCGAGACTAAGGTAAACTAGTTTGATATCTAATATTCAACAGCTCTAATTTATCCCAATGATAAGAACTTAGATTACCTGGAGGTTTCGATAAATAGGATGCCCTTTAATTTCTTTAAATATCACTCTCTTGGCTATATTTATGATATAGTAGATCTGTTTCACCTTGTCTGTGGCTGGAAGGAATTCCTAATGCAAAACCATTGCTACAGGACTCAAGTGAATGATAGGTCAGAATCAGTGACCCACTCTGCCTTTCTCCTCACCCTGAAATGACACCTCAAGGAGTCAGAGCCATAACCGTAGTTCTTAATTCCCACCTGCAGCTTATCAATATCAGAGAACTGTGTTGTTAAAGATAAAAATTAGTGATAACAAAACATCATTGAAAGAGTAGTCTAACCCTCAGAAAAAACTGGCTTCTCTGGAAGAAACTGATATTCCAGGTGCTTTAAGTTTTAAAGGTGCACATGTGGAAGCAGGACGCAGTTCGTTAAAAATCATTACAGGTGTGGGTGTGGCACATGTGGCTCTACCAGTCTTCATGGTATGTGCATTTCTATGCGGGTATTTGTGAGACTCAACTCCCTCTTCTGCCTACTGTCAAGCCGAATGCTCTAGATGTTCCTTCTGTCCGCCCCCAGGAGCAGGTGGGAAACACCTGACTTGGGCTCAGCGAATCTGAAGTCCCCCTGTCAGACCATGACACAGAAACAGAGATGTACTGGCCAAGGCATGAGGGACAGTACTTGCGATCCTTACCACCCTGCAGCTGTGGCATGGCATGGGGTGTCCTGCAGTGTTCAGTGTCATATTCCCCAGCCTGGCTTCTGTCCCCTCCATTCTGTAAGACACCCAGGATCTTTCCAATGACACCTTTTCACTTAAATTAGTGAGGAGGACAAAGAATATCAGAATGGGTTTGTGTTGTTAGAAACCAAGATACCTGACAGGTATGCTGCTGTGAAAAGACTGGTGAAAGACAGTGTTTATAAGGAGATCAGAAAATGAATTCCAATTCCACAAGTGAGAAAATCAAGGTTCAGAAACACTACCCTCAGTTATCCAGATAGTTAGAGCAGGGACTCAGACTCAAGTACTGGCTCGTAGTTCAAAGCCCTTTTCACTCTATGAGTCGGAAAAATGGGGTGTAGAGCCTTGGAAATTATAATGTTTGGCAAGGGACCCTGCATTGATGCTTTCTAAGTCTGCTTTCACCCTGGGGAAAACTGAGGCCTTTCATTTTCTACAGAATAAAAAAACAACAGCAAGATTGTACATTAAGGTTTGTACACAGCCATGCCACTCTTGCTGATTTGTAAGCAGCAAAGCAAGTTACAAGCCACTGGGCTGTAAGGAACACTTGCTGGCAGTGACAGGAAAGCCAGAGCTTACTGCAGCATGGTTATGTCAGTGTGCACAAATGATCCTGGAAAATAAAGATTCTAAAGTGCACTTCTTTTCCTCAACACAACAGACATGCAAAGGTTAACTGTGCAAAGCGTGGATCAAGGTGTTCTAAAGCTATGGAGATATAAGAGACAAACTGACTTAAGGGGCAGACAGTTGTCATAAGCTTGACCCACAGGATGTGTTCAGGAGAACTGGAGAAGGGGGATTGCAGGAAATTAGAGACCTCGGCTGAGGATCAGGATGGGGGACAGGTTCTAAGCTGACTGCAATCCAAGAAAAAGGACGAAAAGCAAAGGCAAGAGAGTGACGAGCAACAAGTCAGTACAATTTTGCAATGGTGTTGACAAGAGGTGAATGTGCAGATGAGACAAGGAAAATAAGACTATTTTGACAATGAACTCTTAAAGTTCCTAAGAAGGAATATATGGCCCTTCGTAATTGTGTCTCTTCTTCATTTCTCAGTATTTCTCAACTGGTACCAAATCACTGTTATACCTCCCTGAATAGGTCTTGCTCTCTCAGACCTCTGTACATTTTGACATCCTACCTTTTCTGTCTCCCAGAATGCTTCCCTCTGCACTTTCTTTTGTAACCCCCTTATCTTGCCAGGTGTAGTTTAAATGCCTCTTTCTCCTAGAAGGCCTCCATGCCCCAGTCAAGGTTTCACCAACTGCTGAGGACTCATAAATAATTATCATATTGTGTAGGGATGCTCTATTCACTTCTTTCCCTCTAGTAGGTGTGAGCTTCTTGAAGTGGTTGAAAAGTAGAAAAATGTTCCAAACATTTGCTGATTAAGTGAATAAGTCAAAGTAGAGATTTTATGGATATACAGTAGATAAAACTTGGCAACTGGTTAGACATGTAAGCTAAGAATTATGTGTGGCAATGACTGTCATTTCTCACCTGCCTAGAAAGATAGTAACACTGTTAACAACAGAGGGATCACAACACAGGGATTCTGGAAGTGACAAGTTCAGTTTGGGAGTATTCGGTAAAAGAGTCCTATTCAATGCCCTGTGGGCAGTTGAAAGTTCACAGAAGAGTATGAAGTAGAACTTAGAGATTTAGGAGTTATCCATTTGTACTCATGGGAATAAAAATGCTCCTCCTGAAGGAGGAGAAAGTAAGATGCCAAGACAGAAACCTGGAGTGACAGCATTTTTAAGGTAATGCTAGAAGGTTCTCAACAAACTTGCTTAAACAGTAAGACATCCACTGCTAGACCAGAGTTCATGAGATTAAGATGCAGAGTTGTGCTGCTGAGCTGGTGAAAATGAGGGCATTGAGATTAAACCTGACAGAATAGAACAGTCGTAGTTAGGGGAGGGACATACATGATTATGTCGCCTTTAACACTGCAGCCCATTCTTTGAGTCTAGAGAACCTATGAGGGTGCCCCCAAAAAGTGTGTAGAAAAATAGAATATGAGTTTATTTTGGTGCAAATAGTTTTGGCATTCATGCATAACTTTTTCACAATATACCATTTTCCTTGGATTTTTGAAGAGCTCTCATAAACTTTATTTAAAAAACTTTTGTACCAAAGTAAACCAACCTTTTAGTTCCATGTTTCACAAATTTTTTGAAGTATCTGCCACACAAAAAGCCAAAAAAAACCTCTTAAAATTCTGAAAATTATGTTCATGTAGTATGCTTAATATTTTACTATGCATATAACTTACATAAACTAATATAATGTATGACAAACTGGCAAATTAAAATATCCCCTCCAATGGAAATAGGCATTTTGTTAATTTATAAACTTTGCTAGGAGACAAATTGTATTTGTGAAACAAAAAGGCTACCAGAAAGACTAATAAGTACCCTTTGTGAGGAACAATTGTAAACTTTTTTAGTTTAAATGCCATGATCTATCACCTTTTTCCAGTTAACTGACCAGTGAACTAAAGCAAAAGAAAAGAAAATTAAGCTGTTGTATAGATTTTTGCTACTTTTATTTGTAAAGAGTCTAGTTGCCTGCTTTGAGAACTATTCTTGCTCACAAAGCTTAGTTTGAATGATCAACAAAGTAATGCTACTGTGATGATGTTAAAAGCATGTTGGTCCAATGTCAGTCCTAATACTAAGGTTCTGAATACACAGACCTCATTGTGTATTGGAGAGAATTAAATTAATAGAGTCATTTCAGCTTTGTATACTTTCTATTGCCTGCCCAATTTTTGTTTTTTTAGATTTTTAGTTCCCACAAATAATAGTTATCTGGCTTTTTGTAGTTTGATTACAATAGTTATTCAGAGAAATCTGTTGAGGGTTACTCAACATTCAATCAATAACCATGCTGGCACAAAGCCAGGGGCTGGATGCTCTAAATGATAGACTCCAATCTCAATGTTCTGAAACTGCTGAGAATAAACAGCATCTACTCTTTTGGTTCTGAATGTGCACAGTTATCACCCAAAAGTTAATAATGACAGATTATTGGAAGCTGAAGTTTATAAACTGATGGGTAGGCTCTATATTAAAAATGGCAAAGTAGCAATAGATAAAATACTGATTGCTGTGGAATTCCTCATGGATAACTATGCAGCATCTGTGTGTAATTTATTTGCAGAAGGTTTTCACATTTCAAAGTGATACTTCCTTAAGTAGACTGAATAATTTTAAATCAAATGTCTTTTCTCTGCATTAATGACATACATATGCCAGGGGAAAAAATGGTTGATCTCTTTAATAGCAGTCTAAGGAAACCATAGCAGAGGCAAGTTAATTTTTTCAGTGCAAAATCATAAATGATACTGAGATTATCCACTGCTAAGAATTAGACATGACTTTACTCCACTGACTCAGATAATTTAGTTGTGGCTGTAATTTGAAAATTTTCTTATGAAGCAATTCATTTGTTTTATTTATTTATTTATTTATTTATTTATTTATTTATTGACAGGCAGAGTGGATAGTGAGAGAGAGAGACAGAGAGAAAGGTCTTCCTTTTTGCCGTTGGTTCACCCTCCAATGGCCACCGCGGCTGGCGCGCTGCAGCCTGCGCACCGCGCTGATCCGATGGCAGGAGCCAGGTGCTTCTCCTGGTCTCCCATGGGGTGCAGGGCCCAAAGACTTGGGCCATCCTCCACTGCACTCCCTGGCCACAGCAGAGAGCTGGCCTGGAAGAGGGGCAACCGGGACAAAATCCGGCGCCCCAACCGGGACTAGAACCAGGTATGCCGGAGCTGCAAGGCGGAGGATTAGCCTAGTGAGCCGCAGCGCCGGCCCGAAGCAATTCATTTGTATGATATATTCAGATTGAGCCTGGTAGTGTAAAGGGCTGAGATTGTTAAAACTCTTGATGCTTTGTAAACCTAAGGATAACATTCAACTGTCAGGGCTCAGCTTTAACGGTGAGGTGTCTTCAGCCCTATGGATCCACTGCTAGGGAAAACGCTCACTAACCGTGGACAGAAAGAAGGATTTGGACAGGTGGAGAAGGTTTTACCATGTTTGGTGCTCCTGTCCTTGTGCAGGTTCTGTGCCATCTTCCCAGGAGGAAGAGACAGTCACCAACCAGCTTCCCTGGCAAAGTGGAATAGAATAATGTATGCCTGGAGCACCAGGGCTAGAATCGGCCTTGCCTTTGGGTGAAGTCTTTTCATGAAAATTTCTGGTTATATTTAGCCCACTACTTCTAGTACTAACTGGAATCTGAAATTCTGCTTCCAAATAGTTTTCTTTTCCCTTCAAGAGATTTGTATTTTTTTTAAGGTTTTTTTTTGTGTGTGTGTGTGTGTGTATCTTCCAAAGCCTGAAGACAACTTTTTCATTACCTTAAATAAGCTTCTGGGGCTGGCTCTGTGGCACAGCAGGTTACAGTCTCAGCCTGCAGCACGAGCATCCCATATAGGTGCCGGTTCGAGTCCCAGCTGCTTCATTTCTGATCCAGCTCCTGATAATGCACCTGGAAAAGCAGCAGAGGATGGCCCAAGTGCTTGAGCCCCTGCACCCATGTGGGAGCCCCAGAAAAAGCTCCTGGCTTCGGCCTGGTCCAGCCTCGGCAGTTGCAGCTATTGGGGGAGTGAATCAGTGAATGGAAGACCTCTCTCAGTGTCTCTATATTCTCTATAACTCTGCCTTTCAAATAAATAAATCTTAAAAAAAAAAAAGAATCTTTTAACTTAGAGGTTGGGGAGGAGTTGTTAGTCAACCCAGACTAATCCATCAAAGAAAGAACATTTTATCCCCTCATCAAAAGTCCTAAGGACTCAACACCAACAGCGCAGCACCCGTGTTCCTGGAATGCTGTGATGTACATAGAGATAGTGCAGGGAAGAGGGTGGAGTATCAGTTGTAGGAAATTAACAGCTGCATCATCAGTGATAAGCCATTGCACTTCCTTCAGCTTCACTTTTCTCATGGTCCAAAGACAGCAGCAATATTAACACCACCAGCTCTGCGAGGCTACCACAAGAGGAAGTGGTGTAGTTTGCATAGCACCAGCACAGTGTCCTGCCACACACTAAGTGCCAGGACAGCCCTATGGTAAGGCACGTGTAAGCAAAGCCTGAGGTACTCTGCAGTAGCAACAAAAAATAAGAAAATAAGGTTTTGAAAATGGCCGTGTTCTTTCCTGTCCTATTGTTTACTATTAATGATGTTTGACTAGGAGTTATGCCTCTGTGAAAAAAAATAATATTTGATTAGCCTGTGACACTAGTTTATAATCATAATATACATAAGAATGACTATAAGAAATCTTGTCCCAATAAATTTCCTTCTTAGAGAAACTACAATAGCAATAAAACATGGTTGCTGTTATATTTCATTTTTTTATACATAGCTGAACTTCGAAGGAGCTTTTCTATGTACTGAGATGAGCTCAATAAAAACAAAATCCTCTGGATTAAGGCAACATCCCCGAGAGACGTCTGCCTCTTGTAAAGGCATTTGCAGTAATGAAGAAAAGAATAAAGGACACCATTGTTGCTTTACATCATATCTATGACAGATCACAACGAATTGGCTTTCAGTTCAATGAGCAACATTTTCTGGATTTTTCCCCCAGCTCTCTAATACCAGTTAAAAGGTCCACTTGAAGTATGAATTTTCTTAGCAGAATAACACTGGTTATAAATGATACCAGTTCCTGACCATTGACTCATGCCTCAACCCCTGCTGGCTGCCACTTTCACTATTCAACAGGAGTGTGCCCTTAAAAATCGCTCCACTTCGGTGACCTGACTTCAGTATCCATCTTGCTCTGCAATATTCAGTCCTAATTATCACTCCCAGCCAGGAAGTCCACCCTGGGCCCACTCTACTTCTCTGACCAGCCCTCAGCACACTGTTAACCCTGGCTGACTCCTGTCTCCTGAATGTGGCTCTGCTCCGGGGTTATGCCTTCGGTTCTCCTAATTTCTTCATATGCTTTCTCTTTGTGAACACATCCACCACCAAAGCTGCAACTTCTACCACTCTTTCAGCAACATTCAAACCCATGTTTCCAGCTCTAGGCTTCCTCCTGATGGCCAGACCTGATTCTCAAGGCCCGGAAGGGTGTCTCATCCCCAAAAGGGTGTCCTCCTCATCATGCAAGTATGACACCAGCTCATCTTCAGTTCCTTCCAACTAGCAGCTTCCCCTGGTTTCTCAGTTTGGGCTCTCCCTATGGCCCAGCCTTAACTGTAGACCTCAAGTCAGAATTAGACTTTTGTCTTCACCCCCATCCTTGTATCTAATCAGTTTACCAGATTGTTCTTTATTTGAATCCTTCTACTCCTTTTCATTTTTGTGCATTCATCAAGGAGAGGTTCTGGTTTCTCCTACTCTGAAAGAACACAGTAAGCTCTATAACCAAAGCCCTTGGTTCTGATCCTGTTTTGTTCCAGCTGCTATGCTTAGCAGTACTAGATTAATTTTCTAAAGATTGGCTTCAGTCTGCTTGTTCCCACAATTGGCACACTTCAGTAATTCTTCATCCACAAACAGAATAAGGGCACACAGCTTAGCATTCAAGAACCATCACGATACGCTTGCCTACTTACCTTTTCATTCTTCCCTCTTGCTATACCTCTACTGTGTACCCTACACATGTGCAATTCAAGTTCTCTGGAGTGGCTTCAGTGCCCACCAATACTTGAATACTAATGTCCTAAACTATAGCCACACTGAAATGGTCACAGTTAAAGCTTGGTTCCTCTCTCTTCATGCTTTTACTCCTGCTACTCTTCTAAGTAGTCTTTATCATAACCTATACATCTTCATTCTACCCATCCCACAACATCCAGCAGCATACAGCTTTTAAAAAATGTCTCTTACACTCTCAAATATTTATATCTTTCTCAGTACCTTCTTGTGCTTATATATATATATATATATATATATATATATATATACACACATACCTTCCCTGAATGACTAAGATGTTCTCAAAGGCAGAAACCACATCTGCTTCATCTTTTTTTTCTTTAAAATATTGAATTTAACATTTTATCCATTATAAAAATTCAACAATAATTTCTTCATAAGCAAAAATAAAAAATGTTATTCCCTGAGACAAGACTGGTTTATGAAGGAATCACTAAATGAATATGGCTCAAAAATAGATCTAGATATTAATTATAGCATAAAGTATATTTCATAGCACAAAATACTTTTAGACCTTAGTGATCATATAAATACATTTTTTAAAGAATATACTTCTGGGGCTGGTACTATGGTGCGGTGGGTAAAGCCGCTGCCTGCAGTGCCAGCATCCCATATGGACACCAGTTCGAGTCCCAAATGTATCCACTGCCTCATCCCAATCCAGCTCTCTGCTAATGAGCTCAGGAAAGCAGCAGAAGATGGCCCAAGTCTTTGGGCCCCTGCACCCACATGGGAGACCTGGGAGAAGCTCCAGGCTCCTGGCTCAGATCGGCCCATCTCCGACCATTGCAGCCATTTGGAGAATGAACCAGTGGATGGAAGACCTCTCTCTCTCTCTCTCTCTCTGCCTCTGCCTCTCTGTAATTCTGCCTTTCAAATAAATTTTTTAAAAATCTTTAAAAAATACATTTTAAAACTTTGGTATTTGTTGATGAGATAGTCAAAGCATATATGAGACAGTTTCCCAAAGTTCATGGAAAATGCATATCACAATGTATGCATGCATTTCAATTTTTAGCACCAAAATAACTTATTGAGGTGGAGCAAGATGATGACTAAGATTGGCGACGAACTTCCCACCGAAAAACCAATTTGAACAGCTATCTGTGGACCAAGTCAGTTTCACAAGGAGACAGTTGAGAGTCCACAGTGCATAGTTTCAGTATAGTAAAAAACATTCATTGAAAGAAGCAGGAAGGAAAGAAGTGCATACATAACTCCCTCCCAGCTACAAGCAGCACAGATTCCCCTCTCTCTTGGCAAAGGAAGGCAGAATTAAAAGCAGTCATTAGTCTTGAACCCCAGTGCCAGACCCACCACAACAAAGCTCAGTAAGAGAGGGCACTATGATTTCTGTACTTAGGTCATACCTATAGACTTTTTTTGTCTGCACACTTTGTAGCCAGACAACTGGGGGATATTCTCCACCATTCATTCCCCACCCCTCTCCTCCAATCTCCGGCAGACTGTGGAGCAAGACTCCACCCAATAGGGATTAGGCCAGGGGAGGAGCTTAGGACTTTGTCTTAGAGCTCCAAGCTGGGCCCATCACTGTGAGATCTGCCACCTTAAAAATATCAAAGGTCGGGCCGGCACTGCGGCTCACTAGGCTAATCCTCCGCCTACGGCCCCAGCACCCTGGGTTCTAATCCCAGTTGGGGCGCTAGAGATTCTGTCCTGGTTGCTCCTCTTCCAGTCCAGCTCTCTGCTGTGACCCGGGAAGGCAGTGGAGGATGGCCCAAGTGCTTGGGCCCTGCACCTGTATGGGAGACCAGGAGGAAGCACCTGGCTCCTGGCTTCAGATCGGCGCAGTGTGCCAGCCGCAGCATGCCGGCCGTGGTGGCCATTTGGGAGGTGAACCAACGGAAAGGAAGACCTTTCTCTCTGTCTCTCTCTCTCTCACTGTCTAACTCTGCCTGTCCAAAAAATATATATATACATATATATATATAAATAATATATATAAATAATAAATAATATATAAACAATTATATATATGTATATATATATATATATATATATATATATATATATATATATATATATCAAAGGCTAGTGCTCATGGATGGGGCCCTTAGATATGCCCGGGATCAAGCAGTAATCTGTACTCCAGTGGGATGCACTCATTCAGTACATATCACCACCAGCCTCAAGTGAGCCTGGCATGTACCCTGGGGACCTCTGACTGTAAGGCCCAGGGATGAGCCAGCTCAGTGCCCATATAGGAGACCACCGGATGCATTTATCACCACCCTCCAAATTTAGGCAGACAAAAAGCAACCACAGGAATGCATCCTGGGACTCAGTGGCAGGCTGGTAAAGTTCAGTGTTGGGTAGATCATAATGGTCATTGTCCCAAGCCAATGCCTGTCGGGGGAGTCTCTAGACTTTCCCTAGTATCAGTTAGGGATGTGCACCTTGATGGTATGGACTTACTTTGGTATATATCACTACCAACCTCCCATAGGCCTGGTGACCCTGCCTCTGATTGCACCAGGTCTGGTGACTGTGAAATGCAGGTGTGACCTATTTAATGCCTGCCTGGGCCATTATGTACTGCCTACATCATCCCTTCTCCAACCATGGGCAGAGAGCAGTGAACTATAGGACTGTTTGGGCAACTCACCACCATGCTGGTGAAACCCAACATTTAGTAGCTCCTAATGGTCCCTTGTCCTCAAGCCAGTGTCTGCACATGGAATCTCTGGACCTGTTTTGGTGCCAAGTGAAGTTTCATAATTCCAGTTGATCATTCTTGTATACCAGCCACCATCACCAGTGACTGACAGGAGTGGCCTCAGGGTGTGAATACAGACAGATCAGAGAAGGGTGGGGTTTGGGTCTACTGTTTCTTTGACATAGGTCTCAGGATGTAGGTACTGCATATGAACTATTAATTGTGATGTTGGTGGCCACAGGAATAGGCAACTAGACCTACCCCCTGAGAAAGAAGCTTACAGAGGTTTTTGTCCCTGTTTAAATACACTTCCCCAGTGTAGCATATTTTAGAAAAGAAGCAGTGAAAATACCAACAGCAGACTTGTGGCAAATTTAGAGTTCTGTCTAGTGTTGGAATATCACAAACGTCCACAGGCTTAGAGAAAATAAATGGGCTCCTTAGATTTATTAGAAGAACAACCAAAGATGAGGCTAGATTACTTTAACTAATCCTCCAGTGCTCAGATGATGCCATATACCAACAACCATCAAGAACTTAACAAGGAACCATGACTCACCTAATGATCAAAGTAAGCTATCAGAAATCAACAATCTAGTTACTGAAATTTTCAAATATTTAGATGATAACCTAGAAATAACTGCTTTAAGGAAACTCAATAAACTTCCAGAGAACACAGAGACATGTTTTAATGCTCTAACAAAGAGACATGACAGATAGATAGAAATAAAACTGAAACAGAAATCCTTTAACTGAAAACGTCCTCTAAGTGAAACTAAGAATGCAATAGAAGACAACAACAGTGGAATACATCAAACATAAGAATCAGAGAGCCCATCTACATTTTGTTTAAAAATGTAGAGTTGGAGGAGAAAAAAAAGAAGAATGAAAACTCATGCACATTTTGAGACATCATTAAAAGAGCAGATGTTTGAGCTACTGAGGTTCAAGAGGCACTTCAGATACCAATGGGATAGAAAGCCTATTCAAAGAGATAAAATCAGAAAAATCCATAAACCTAGAGAAAGATGCAAGTATCCAAATACTGGAAAGTCAATGGAAATCAGTCAGAATTATCTCAACCAAGTCTACGCCAAGGTATATTATAATGAGGCTCTTCAAGTTTAAAGCCAAAAATAGTATTCTCAAAGCTGCAAGTGAAAAAGAAGCAAATTATATAATAAATAACATAAAGGTGTCCTGTCCCAAGTTGCCTGATTGACAAGTCTGTACAGAAATCCAAGGCCAAGAGAGAATGAGAAGAGGCTTTGCACAATAATGAAGGATTGGGGGCTGGCGCCGTGGCTCACTTGGTTAATCCGGCATCTCATATGGGCGCAGGCTTCTAGTCCCGGTTGCTCCTCTTCCAGTCCAGCTCTCTGCTGTGGTCTGGGAGGGCAGTGGAGGATGGCCCAAGTGCTTGGGCGCCTGCATCCGTGTGGGAGACCAGGAAGAAGCACCTGGCTCCTGGCTTTGAATCAGCATAGATCCGGCTGTAACAGCCATTTTGGGGGTGAACCAGCAGAAGGAAGACCTTCCTCTCTGTCTCTGTCTCTCACTGTCTATCTCTATCTGTCAAAAAAACACAATAATGAAGGAAAGAAATTTCCAAACATATTCAGATACAAGGGAGAGATAAGGGCATTCACAAAGTAAAACTAGAATATATTATCTACCAGACCTAACAAAAAACAAAACAAAATACTAAAAAAATCTCATTGGTAAGAGCAACTATACAAATTAAAAATGCTCTAATATGTAAACATGGTGTGTAAACCATTCACATCTTTAGTATGAAGAATTTTAGCAAATAATTTTTAAAAATAATGGCCAGTAAAATGTTAATAGAAAGGCAATATAAAAGGCAAAATGGGACATCAAAAATTCAAAATGTAGGAAAGAATGGAATACAAGGCTATATATAGAGTTCTTTATTAGTATTTATCTCCTTCTGTTTTTGTTTTGTGTTTCTTTTCCTATCTTTATGCCAATGTTATGTTGCTGTCACTTCAAAATAGCTTTTTAAAACCAAAGAAAACTTTTTGTAAGCTTTATGGTAACACAAAGCAAAAATCTATAACAGACTTACCAAAAGCAATGAGTCAAAACACACTAATAGAGAAAATCACTTAATTACAAGGGAAGATTATAAATATCAAAATGTCAGTCATAAGGCCCTTCTTAACAATAATTACCTTAGATGTAAATGGATTAAATCCTCCAACTGAAAGACACAGGGCAACCAAATGGATTTAAAAACAAACAAACAAACAAAACAAAACAAAACCCAATGATACCTTGCTTACAAAAAACTCATATAACGTCTAAGGATATGCATAGATTGAAAGTGAAAAGAGGGAATATTCCATGCAGGGGTGAGAATTTGGCATAGTGATTAACACCAGTTTGGGATACTTGCATAAGCTATTGGAGTTCCTGGGTTCATATCTTAACTCTTTTTTTCCTTTTTTAAGATTGTGTTTATTTATTTGAGAAATAAGAGTTAGAGACAGAGAGAGGGAGAAACAGAGAGAAAGGTCTTCCATCTGCTGGCTCACTCCCCAAATGGCTGCAACAGCCAGAGCTGGGCTAATCTGATGCCAGGAGCCTCCTCCAAGTCTCCCATGTGGTTGTAGTGGTAAAAGCACTTGGGCCATTTTCCACTGTTTTCACAGGCCATAAGCAGAGAGCTGGATTGGAAGAGGAGCAGCCAGGACAAGATCTGCCGCCCAAATGGGATGCAGGCATCACACGGGGGAGGCTTAGCCTGCAATGCTGCAGGGCTGGCCCTGATTCTGCTCCTGATTCCACTTCCTGCTAATGTATACCCTTTGAGGAATCAAGTGTTGGCCCAAGTACTTGTGCCCCTGCTACCCATGTGGGTTCCAGGCTCATGCCTTTGACCCTGGCCCAACTTTGGCTGTTTTGGGCATTTGGGGAGTGAACACACTAGGTGGAAATTCTCTCTCCTCCTCCCACTCTCTCTACCCCTTCTAACCCTGTCTCTTTCAAAAGAATAAAAATTAATTTCAAAAAAGGCAAGTTTTCAAACATCATCTACAATCTTATAGTTAGCAAAAAACCAAGATATTCCATGTAAATAGAACCCAAAGGAAAGCAGTAGTCTTCTACTGTAATATTAAGATGAGAAACAACAAAGGCCATAATATGATAAATGGTTTAAACCAGCAAGAGGAAATAACAACATAAATATATATGCACAAAATATCAGAGTACCCAAATATATAAAGCAAATACTAATAAACCTAAAGGGAGAGCAAGAGCATACAACAGAAATAGAATACTTCAAGTTCCACTTTCAGAAATAGTAGGATTATCCAAACAGAAAATTAAGAAACAGTATAATTAAACTGCATCGTAGAATAATGGGATATAACATCTACAACATGTTCCATCCAATACAAAGGAAACACCAATGACTCTGCCAAAAAGCTATTATAACTATAAAACAAATTCAGCAAAGTTGCAGGATACAAAAATCAACATGCAAAAATCAGTACTGTTTTATACAGCACCAACCAACTATCTGAAAAAAAAATCAGGAAAATAATCCTATTTCCAATAGCTACAAAAAATATCTACAAATAAATTTAAGCAACAAGATGAAAGATAGAAATCTTAGATGAAAGATATTGAAGAAGGCAAAAAGAAATGGAAATACATTTCATATTATGGTTTAGGAGAATCAATGTCATTAAAAAGTTCCTACTGGGAACAGCGCTGTGGCTCAGTGGGCTAAGCTTCTGCCTCTAGCACCGGAATCCCATATGGGCACTGGTTCGAGTCCTGGCTGCTCCTCTTCCAATCCAGCTGTCTGCTATGGCCTGGGAAAGTAGTAGAAGATGGCTCAAGTGCTTGCTCCCTGCACCCGTGTGGGAGACCTGGAAGAAGTTCCTGGCTCCTGTCTTCGAGTCAACCCAGCTCTGCCCATTGCAGACATTCGGAGAGTGAACCAGCAGATGGAAGACTCTCTCTCTCTCTCTCCCCTCTCTCTAACTCTGCCTTTCAAATAAATAAATAAATCTTTTTTAAAAAGATGTTTACTATTTACAAAGATATTTTACTATCCAAAGTGATTTACAGATTTAATGTAATACATATCACAGAATTATAAAAAAAAAAAAAAAACCTACTAAAATTTCTGTGTAATGAAAACAGACTCCAAAGCTAAAGCAATTTTGGCCAAAAAGGCAAAAGAAGAGGTATTATACTATTTCCTTTTTTTTTTTTTTTTGAGACTTACTTATTTGAAAGAGTGACACAGAGAGGGAAGACTGAGATCTTCCATCCACTGATTCACTCTTCAAACAGCTGTAACAGCCAGGGCTAGGGCAGGCCTAAGCCAAGACTTAGGAACTCTATCCTGGTCTCCCTTTTGGCAAGAGCCCATGTCATGGGGGCCGTATTCTGCTGCCTTCCCAGGTGCATTAGCAGGAAGCTGGATTAGAAGCAAAATAGATGATTCTGGAATCTGCACTTTAATGTGGGATGCAGGCATCATAGTGGCTGCTTAACCTGCTATACCACAATGCCGGCCCTACTACCTGACTTTTATTACAAAGCCACACTAATTACAGTAGCAAGGTATAGAATAAAAACACATAGATCAATGGAACTGAATAGACATCTAGGAAGTAAAACCACACACATCTGCAGCAACTTATCTTTTTTTTTTTTATTTGACAGGTAGAGTTATAGACAGAGAGAGAGACAGACAGAAAGGTCTTCCTTCCATCGGTTCACTCCCCAAACGGCCGCTACGGCCAGTGCTGCACCAATTGGAAGCCAGGAGCCAGGTGCTTCTTCCTATTCTCCCATGTAGGTGCAGGGGCCCAAGCACCTGGGCCATCCTCCACTGCACTCCTGGGCCACAGGTGGAGGATTAACCAAGTGAGCCACAGCGCCAGCCCCGCCAACTTATCTTTGACACAGTGCTAAGAGCACTGGAAAAAGGACAACCTTCAATAAATAGTTTTGGCAAAATTAGATATCCATATTTAGAAGAATGAAACTAGATCGCAATCTCTCACTACACACAAAGGGAATTAAAAAAATGTGCTAAAGATCTAAATGGGGGCCAGCGCTTTGAGATAGTAGGCTAAGCCTCTACCTGCAGCACTAGTATCCCACATGAGTTCGTGTCCCGGCTGCCCTCTTCTGATCCAGCTCTCTGCTTACAGCCTGTGAAAGCAGTGGAAGATGGCCCAAGTGCGTGGACCACTGCACCCGTGTAGGAAACCAGGAAGAAGTACCTAGCTCCTGGCTTCAGTTTGGCTCAACTCTGGTGGTTGCAGTCATTTGGGGAATGAATCAGCAGATGGAAGACCTTTCCCTCTGGCTCCCCCTCTCTCTGTAGGTGACTCTGCTTCTCAAATAAAATCTTAAAAAAAAAAAAAAAAAAAAACCTAAATGTAAAACCTGAGACTAAGGGAAAACATTGGAGAAATGCTTCAGAACATTGGAATGCACCACAATTCTTTGAATCAAACACCAAAATCACACAAAACAAAAGAAAAAATTACAATGGGATTTATCAAGTCAAAAATCGCCTGTACCACAAAGGAAAAACTCAAGACAATGAGGAGACAACCTATAGAATGGTACAAAACGTTTGCAAACTATATATCTGATGGGGGTTAATGACCAGAACTCAGACAACTCAATATCAAAAAACCCCTAAAGATTAAATTTAAAGATGGGCAGTAGATCTAAATGACTTTCTCAAAAGAAGACATACAAATGGCCAACAGGTACATGAAAATATGCTCTACATCACTAATCATCAGGGATGTGCAATTCGAAAGCACAATGAGATATACCACTTCCTCCAGTTAGATTAGCTTTTGTTTTTTAAAAAATATTTATTAATTTATTTATTTGAAAGAGTTACAGAGAGGCAGAGGCAGAGAGAGGTTTTCCATCCACTGGATTACTCCCCAAATGGCCACAATGGCCAGAACTGGGCCGATCCAAAGCCAGGAGCCAGGAGCTTCTTCTGGGTCTCCCATGTGAGTACAGGGGCTCAAGAACTTGGGCCATCTTCTACTGCTTTCCCAGGTCATCGCAGAGAGCTGGATCAGAAGTGGAGTATCCAGGTCTTCAACTGTCACCCATATGCGATGCTGGCACTTCAGGCAGCGCTTTTAACCTCTGTGCCACTGCGCTGGTCCCATAGATTGGCTTTTATCAGTAGACAAAAGATAACAAATGCTGGAAAGGATGTAAAGAAAAGACAACCCTTTCGCACTGTGGGAATGTAAATTAATACCATTGTCGAAAATAGTATGGAGGTTCCTCAAAAAACTAAAACTAAAACTACCACATGACCCAACAATTGCACTACCTGGTATATTCAAGGGAATTGACATCAATCTGTTGAAGTAACATCTGTACTCCAATGATTTTTGCAACACTATTCAAAATAGGGAAGAAAAGGTTCAGTCCAGCCTTTGGATGCATTCCCATCTGTACTTGCAACTGTTCGTCAGACACCCCCAACAGCCAAAGTGTGAAGATCTACAGCAATTATGCTTTTCAGAATTCCAGGACACTGCAGGAAATACACATGGAGTCCTTGACTCCCCAGCCAAGTGGTGTAGGTCTTGCAAAATGGTCAAGCCTCTCTTTCATTCTCTCTCTGAAAAGCATTCCAACGTATTCTTTCTTGAAGTGGATGTGGATGACTGTCAGGATACTGCTACAGAATATGAAGTGAAATGCGTGCCAATCTTCTAGTTTTTTTTAAAAGGGGCAAAAGGCATGTGACTTTTCAGGAGCTAATACAGGGCCAGTACTGTGGCAGAGAGGGTAAAGTTGCTGCCTGTGATGCCAGCAACCCATATGGGCAGTGGTTCCTGTTCCACCTGTTCCACCACCAGTACAGCTCCCTACTAATGGCCTGGGTAAAGTGGTAGAACATGCCTTGAGTACTTGGGCCCCTGCCACCCACGTGGGAGACTCCAGATGACACTCCTGGCTCCTGGCTTGGCCTGGCTCAATGCTGGTCATTGTGGTCACTTAGGGAATGAACCAGTGGATAGAAGAGTCTCTATATATATCACTGATTTCCAAATAAGTAAATAAATTTTTGAAGGAAAAGCTTGAAGTCACCATTATTAAGTTACTCTAATCACATTTTCTGAAAACATAACCAGTGTTCAGCTGTTTAACACTTCTAATTTATTTACAAAAAGTAAGAAGTATAGAAACTTATACTCAACTGCTGATTATAAATGACAATAAAATATGAATTCTTTTTTTTTATTTGACAGGTAGAGTTATAGACCATGAGAAAGACAGTGAGAAAGGTCTTCCTTCTGTTGCTTCACTCCCCAAATGGCTGCCACGGGAGCCAGGTGCTTCTTCCTGGTCTCCCATGCGGGTGCAGGGCCCAGCACTTGGGCCATCCTCCACTGCCCTCCCGGGCCACAGCAGAGAGTTGGACTGGAAGAGGAGCAACTGGGACTAGAACCCGGCGCCCATATGGGATGCCGGCGCCGCAGGCGGAGGATTAGCCAAGTGAGCCACAGTGCCAGCCCCAGAATATGAATTCTAAGCTTAAAATATAGGCAAGAAATGCAAACAACCTAAGTGTGCATCTACTGATGATTGGATAAAGAAAATGTGGTATATGTACCCAATCAAGTACTACTCAGTCATAAGAGAGGATGGAATCTTATCATTTGCAGTGAGACAGATGGAACTGGAGGTCTTTATGATATATGGAATTAGCCAAGCACAGAAAGACAAGTATTGCAGGATCTTACCCATATGCTGAATCAAAACAAAGTAAGTCTCATAGTAGTTAAAAGTATGATGGTGGTTTCCAGAGCCTGGCAAGATAAGTGGGAAGGAAGGAAGGAAGGGGAAAAGTTGCTTGACAAGTACTAGGTTATAGCTAGCTAGGAGTAAGACGTCCTGGTGTTTGTTATTATACAGTAAAATGACTCTATATGTTATTAATATACTGTGTATTTCTCTGCAGAAAAACACTGAAGATAGGATTTTGAGTGTTTTCACCGCAAAGAAATGTTTAATGTTTAAAGAGATATATTTACCCCAAATGGCCATTATGCAATGTATATACACAACAAAACATCACATAACACCTCATAAACATGTACAATGTTATATACCAAAAGTGTTTTTAAGAAAATTGAAAAATAAAGTTCCATTTCCATGAACTTTTTAAAGCCCTGTCATAGACAGCAATGATTCTACCAATTTCCTTAGGTGAACAAACTCCGTGTGGCAGACTGCTTTTCTCAGAGATGACAACGAGAACCCCTCCCAACGCGTATGTGCTTCGGCAATGTCATTTGTTGTCCTCTTTCCCACTTCTCAAAAGGTGAGAATCTATTTCTCAACTCCAAATCGGGTTGGGGATGGGCAACTGTATTGATCTGGCCAATTATTCTATGCATAGCACTTAATTGGTCTGGGCTGCTTTTGGTTTCTGCTTCTGGGAGACCAGTGAGCATGTGACAAGGCTAACTCTGTGATATTACCTCACTGTGAGAAGCAGAAGCCACAATGAGGCATCCTGGAGAATAAAATACCACATGCAAATAAAGAGGGAAAGGCTAAAGGCTACTTTGGTATGTGACTTGTAAGTGAAGCAGTCCCATGGAAGCAGGTCGTCCAGCCCCAGCCACTCCAGCTGATGCCACATGAATCAGACACAAAGCTTCTAGGCCCTTCCCAAATTCCCGACTTGTAAAATTGTAAACAAAGGGGCCAGTGTTGTGGCACAGAGGGTTAAGCCACTGCTTGTAATGCTGGCATCCCATATCACAGCACTTGTTTGAGTCTCAGCTGCTTCGCTTCCCATCCAGCTCCCTGCTACTGCACCTGCGAATGCAGCAGGCAATGGCAACGTATTTGGGCCCTTGCCACCCATGTGGGAGACCGGATGGAGTTGCTAGTTCCTGGTTTCCTAGCCCCAGCCCAGGTGATGTGGCCATTTGGGGAGTGGATGGAAGATTTCCTTCTCTCTGTTTCTCCCTCTCTCTGTAACTTTGCCTTTCAAGTAAAAATAAATATTGAAGTAAATAAATAAGAAAAAAATATAAACAAAGTAAAATGTGTTTTTTATACTACTAAATTTTGGTATAGATGTTTACATAGATAATAGAAATGACATCTGTTATCACAAATAACAAAACTTAACCCACAACAAGCTGCTATATCTGCATTCTAAATGCTTTGAAGAAAACCTAATAGTGACCAATTTATCAACTTTCCTTTAATTCTGTCCTTAGCAAAAAATAATCAATATAAAGCCAGGCTGAATAGTTTTCATATTTTCCAAGTCTAGCTTCCATTTTAAAAGCACATTAAGTATAAAATAAGCTAAAAATTTCACGCAGCATAGGTTGTAAGTAAACAAAAAGACAATATTACAAAAACACATTCTGACAATGTCCATTATTAGTTTATGTAACTTATGATACAGTCAAAAACTATAGCCATTAAAAATAATGATACAGGGGCCGGTGCTGTGGTGCAGTGGATTAATGTCCCAGCCTGTGGCACTGGCATCTGATAATAGGCACTTATTCATGTCCCAGCTGCTCCTCTTCTGATCCAGCTCTCTGCTAATGCACCTGGGAAAGCAGTAGAGGCTGGCCGAAGTGCTTGAGCCCCCTGCACCCACATGGGAAACCAAGAAGAGGCTCCTAGCTCCTGGCTCTTGGCTCCTGGCTCCAGATTGTCTCAGGAGGTCTGAGCATTTGGGGAGTGAACCAGCAGACTTAAGACCTCTCTCTCAATGTCTACCTCTCTCTGTAACTCTGACTTTCAAATAAATAAAAATAAATCTTTAAAAAATGATGATATAACTATACTGATGATAAAAACAGATGTAACATACTAAATATAAAAAGCCAGTTACCAAATTGTGTGAACAGTATGATCTCATTTTGGGTCACTCAAGAAAACTTTATACGTGAGAGGGTTATTTCAGAAAATTAGCCAGAAAATCAAATCAACAAATAAGTTTATTATGGTACAAAAAAAATGTTCAAAATTCACTTTCTCACAATACACATTTTTTCCATGAACTTCTTGAAGATGCTTTGTCCTTGTCCTCTCTCTGGGTATGTACACACCCATGCACCCACACACCAGCTTTTCTTCAGGAGAGAAGTCAGAAAGATGGCACATCAAAATATGAATATCCTTAGGGAGTAGGATTACAGTCATTGCTTTACACTTTAAGGCAGTGGTTCTCAAAAATATGGCCACCGATCCATCGATGTCACTTCAGAAATTGTTGGAAATATAAACCTGTGGGCACCCTGGGCCTCCTATGAAAAATCCCATGGGAGAGCCTGTATCCTGTGGTTCAGCAGGCCTGCAGGGCAAGTCTCATCATGGACACTAAAGCGTGGGAGAAATGGCCTTATAGTATTTTCTAATTTTTATAAAACTGTGCTTCATGTATTTTCTGATTTGTAAAAAGGGAATGCATTTTCCTTTCATAAAGATTTTAAATAATACTCTTTAGAAAACAAAGAAGTAGAAGTTTAGGTAGTATGCACACAAGTCATTTTTTTCCTTTTTTTTTTTTTTTTTTGAAGATTTATCTATTTATTTGAGAGACAGAGTTACAGACAGAGAGAGGCAGAGAGAAGTCTTTAATCCACTGGTTCAGTCTCTAAATGGACACAATGGCCAGGGATGGGTCCTTCCAAAGCCAGGAGCTTCTTCTGGGTTTCCTGCACAGGTGCAGGGGCCCAAGCACTTGGGCCATCTGCTGGTTTCCCAGGCCATAACAGAGAGCTGGATCGAAGAGGAACAGCCAGGACACCAACAAGCGCCCATGTGGGATGCCGGTGCTGCAAGCGGAGGCTTAACCTACTATGTCACAGCACTGGCCTCTTTTTTTCCTCTTAATTTTCATTTATTTCTTCCATTCTATCCTCTACATAGTGTTACTTCTGTTTGATATCTTGCAAGTCGTCATCTCTCTGTACTTGGTGCCCAGTTTACTTTTCTGTCTTAGTCTGCCTGTTTAATCTGTCCTTTGAGTTTTAATTTCCAATTCCTGCATTTTTCATCTCTAAGGGTTTTTTTAGTTTGTTCTTTTTCAAATCCATCTACTTTTCATAGTTACCTCTTTTTCCTTGTAGACTGTGTTCTTTATTTCATCTTTCTCATCACTGTAAATACACTTTTTGGACCTCAAGTGTTTTGTATGCTAATCATTCTGCTTGTTCTACCTGCTGATCCTTTTTGGTAGATGTTTTCATCTGGTATTTGTAGTTTTCCTTTTGACTGATCTCCAGGAAGCTGTTTTATCTGTGCATTCCTCGAGAGACAGAGGTTGAGGAGGAATTTCAACAGGGCAGATATGCACACATATTTGCCAGGTACCTTGCCTAAATCAAGCATAATGTCTCACATTCGAGTTTCATGTACCATGCCTGTGGGGTACAATCAGATGATGCACCTGTCCCTGACCCACCCCCTCCAGTCCCTCATGAGATGCTTTTTAGTTGTTGTCATTTAGTCTGGGGATAAAACGCATTCCTTAGCAGTTGCCTTGGACCTTCGGTAGAATTCCTTGGTTATCCTTTGACCCAGTGTCCAGGCCTTCAGTGTAGAGCAAGTTTCTGTCTCAGTTTCTGCTCATCTCAGCATTTTTTTAATGAATGCTAAACTTCTTGTTCTATGATGCTGGGGCCAATATCCAGTGTGATACCCTCCCAAACTATAACAGCTTCATATTTTGAGCTTACTTCTATTAGCTTCAGGTCTTTTCATTTTTTTTTTTTTTTTACAGGCAGAGTGTACAGTGAGAGAGAGAGAGAGAGACAGACAGACAGAGAGAAAGGTCTTCCTTTACCGTTGGTTCACCCCCAATGGCCGCAGTGGCCAGCACGCTGCGGCTGGCAAACCGCGCTGATTCGAAGCCAGGAGCCAGGTGCTTCCTCCTGGTCTCCCAAGCAGGTGCAGGGCCCAAGCACTTGGGCCATCCTCCACTGCCTTCCCAGGCCATAGCAGAGAGCTGGACTGGAAGAGGAGCGACCGGGACAGAATCCGGGGCCCCGGACTAGAACCCAGTGTGCTGGCGCCGCAGGCAGAGGATTAGCCTATTGAGCCACGGCGCCAGCCTTCTTTGGTTTTTCCACACACATTTTTCTCCTCAAGTCCCTCTTCATATTTCATTTAGAATGTTGAAGTATTTATGGAAAGAGGAAATTTCACACTAGTTCAGTCTGCCATATTGGTGGAATCTCCACATTTTCTCTATGTAGTTGCTATATTGATCTTGCAATTAATTTTGTAAAACTCAGTAATTTACCATGGTCACTGCTAAGGTGTAGAATCTCAGTTTCACATACACGGATTTTTAAGTATAACAGTTGCATTTGATTTTAGGAGCTGAACATTTTTCATTAAAGGAAATGAATCTGAAACCTTGCTGATTATTTAAGATTTGTTATTTTCTTTGGGGTATGGATTATAGCAATGAATATAAATAGTTCTTTCCAGGAGGTGTTATAACTCAAAAGTTTGAACCTGTTTGAACCAGCATAAAATCATCTAGAGGCAGAAAATGAAAATATTGCTTATTCCCATGAAAGGCAAGATATTCTACCAGATATTGTATAGCACTAGTGATCACTTAATTTGTTGGTAATAGTTTTCAACAGATAGCAACATGGAGTGGAGGCCCTGAAAGTTAGGACACAACAAGGCAAAGAGCAGTGTTTTTCATAGCTGTAAAATCAACAATTTTTATGAAAAAATATATCGAAAGGAATCAAAAGGAAAATATATCAAAAGGTTATATCAAAAGGAATAAAAATTCCATTTGAGACAAGAAAAACAGTGAAAGCCAAGGACACTTTATATGAACTACAGGATATGGACTAAAATGCCTACTTCATAAAAGGGGAGGGGTTTTATGTCCTTAAATGCAAAGTGATCTTCCAGCAACAGGAAAACACAACATGGGAAAATCACATCTTTCCCAAGCTCTCTAGTGTGGGACACCGTTATTTTTACTAGAAATATTCCATTAACCCCCTAATCGTTTTCATGTACCGCATTATCAGAACTGCTTTCTATATCCTACGTTTAAAAGACCCAACTGGTCACTCACTATCCCCCTTACCCTATACTGCTTTTTCATAGCACTTAGCTCCAACTGATATATTACATAGTACAGGTTGGATATCTCTTATCTAAATGCTTGAGAGCAGAAGTATTTCAGATACGCTTTTTTTTCAATTTTTTTGATTTTAGAATACTTGTGTTTACATATCCACAGTGATATACCTTGAGGATATGTCTCAAGTCTAAACACAGAATTCACTTATGTTTCATAATACCTTATACCCATAGTCCAAAGGTAATCTCCCAAAGTCTTGAAAGAGATATTGGACATCTAGATACAGGAATCTGAAATGCCCAGAATCAACCAAGGTAGACTCTCCAAGACATATTATAGCCAACTTGTCAGATGTTAAGAACAGGGTCTGGCTCTGTGCCCTAACAGGTCTATATGGGCACTGGTTTTAGCTTCTCCACTTCCAACCCAGCTGCCGCCTAATGCAGCTGGGAAAGAAGTGGAAGATGGCTAAGTGCTTGGCCCCTGCAGCTGTGTGGATGACCGAGCACCTGGCTCCTGGCTTCATTTGTATCTGGGGAGCATATCAGTGGATGGAAGATTTCTCTTTTCCTGCCTCTGCCTCTCCCTCTCTGTAACTCTGCCTGTCAAATAAATAACTAAATCTTTCTTTAAAAGAGAAAAGGTTAAGAACAAGGAGAGAATCCTTGACAGTGAGAGAAAAACTGAAAAACTGTGACTGGTGCTGTGGCATAGTAGGTTAAGCTTAGGCCATGGTGCTGGCATCCCATATGGGCACTGGTTCATGTCCTGGCTGTTCCACTTCCAATGCAGCTCCCTGCTTATGGTCTGGGAAATCAGTAGAAGATGTTTCAAGTGCTTG
The DNA here is from genome assembly GCF_033115175.1 of Lepus europaeus. Taxonomy (NCBI): domain Eukaryota; kingdom Metazoa; phylum Chordata; class Mammalia; order Lagomorpha; family Leporidae; genus Lepus; species Lepus europaeus. The sequence continues at coordinate 51,598,198 of NC_084827.1, forward strand.
GGCTGCTGCACCCATATGGGAGACCCAGAGGAAGCTCCTGGCTTTGGATCAGCCCAGCTCTGACTGTTGTAGCCAGTTGAGGAGTGAACCAGAGGATGGAAGACCTCTGTCTATGTCTCTCCCTCTCTCTTTCTGTACCTATGCCTCTCAAATAAATAAATAAATCTTTAAAAAAAAAACCAAAACACCAAAGCTGTATAAAAAGAAAAACCCATTAGACTAGCAGCAGACTTCTCAGCAAAAGTCCTGTAGGCCAGAAGTGAATGGGATGATATACCCAAGGTCTTAAAGGAAATATAAGCTCCCAACCAATAACACTATATCCAGCAAAATTATCCTTTAGATGTGAAGATGATATAAAGTATTTCCCAAACAAAAACTGAGATACTTCATCACCCCCAGGCCAGCCCTATAAGATATCCTAAAGGAAATTCTGAATTTGAAGAAAAAGGATAATAACAACCATCATGAAAACACATGACAGTACAAAAGTCACTGACAAAGGAGGTTCAGTAAACAATCAACAAAATGACGGGAGTAAGTTATCTTTCAGTATTAACCTGGATTATAAATGGATTAAATTCCCCAACCAAAAGATATAGGTTGGTTGAATGGATACAAAACACCTGACTATATGCTATCTACAAGAAATTCACTTCACAGGTAAAGCTACACATAGTCTGAACGTCAAGGGTTACGAAAATATATACCATGCACATAGAAACCAAAAGCAAGCTGGAGTAGCTATTCTCGTATCATATAAAATAGATTTTAAATCAGTAACCATAAAAAAGAGGCAAGGACAGATATTTTATATTGATAAGAAAATCAATTCAGCAAGAAGATATAATAATCATACATATGCACCCAACATAATACCACAAAACCCAATACAATACCCAAATAAATAAAGCAAATATTATTACATCTAAAGAGAGTGTGACTTCAATACAATGGTAGTGGGGACTTCAACACCTCACTGATATAAACTCCACAAAGATATATCAGAGTTGAACCATACTGTAGAGCAAATGGACTTAACAGATATTTCAGAACATTTCATCATTGTCTACAGAATACACTATCTTCTTGTCACAACATGGGACAACATTTCTAGGATAAACCATGTATTAGGCCACAAGTCTTGTCTCAGTAAATTCCCAAAAATTTAAGCCATTTCATGTAACTCCTCAGACCACAAAGGATTAAGACTAGAAATCAATAACATGAAGAATAGAAAATTTATAAATATGAAATGAATGATTTGGCATAGCAAGTTAAGCCACCACTTGTGATTCCATCATCCCATATCAGAGTGCTGGTTTGAATGCCTACTGCTCTACTTCTGATCCAGCTTCCTGCTAATGCACCTGGGAAGTTAGCAAATTATGGGTCAAGTGCTGGGCCCTGCAACACATGTGGGTGATGTGCATGGATTTCTTGCCTCCTGGCTTTTGCCTGGTCTATCCCTGCCTGTTGCAGCCAACTGGGGAGTGAGCCAGCAGTGGAAGCTCTCTCTAACTCACTCACTCACTTTTTCTGTCTTCACCTATTTCCCCTTCTCTTTCTGGCACTAAGTAAATCTTTTAAAAATATTGATTTTAAAGCATATTGCAAATTTATAATAATTAAAACACATGGTACTGGCAAAAAAACTGACAGATCAATGGAACAAATCAGAGAATTCAGAAACTAATCTACATACATAAAACTAATTGATTTTAGGCAAAGGTGCCAAGAATATACATTGGAGGAAGGAGAGGCTTTTTAATAAATGGTACTGGCAAAACTGGATATACATAGGTAGAAAAATGAAATTAGATCTCTACCTCTCAGATATCAACTCAAACTGAATCAAAGACCTAAATGTAATACCTGAAAAAATGAAATTGTTAGAAGAAAACAAGGCAAACACTTCAACTGCCAACACAAGCAACATAAGCAAAACTAGACAAATGGGATTATGCCAAACTCAGAAGCTTCTGCATAGTAAAGTACACCCTCAACAAAACAAAGAGACATCTGACAGAATGGAAGAAGCTATTTGCAAGTTCTTATCTGACAAAGGATTATTATCCAGACTATATCAAGGACTCAAAAAGCTCAACAATACAACAAATCCAGTTAAGAAATGGGCAAAGGACCTCAATAGACAGGTCTCAAAAGAAATACAAATGGTCAAGAGGTATATGAAAAAAAAATGCTCAATATCGCTAGTCTTCAGGGAAATGTAAGTCAGAACCACAGTGAGATACCACCTCACCCTAGTTACAATGACTACCGTCAAAATGACAGAGAGCAACAAGTGCTGGCAAGGATATGGGGAAAGGGAAACCCTTCCACACTGTTGGTGGGAATGTAAATTAGAGCAGCAACTGTGGAAAACAGTATGGAGAATTCTTAAAAAAGTAAAACTAGAAATAGAATTACCATATAATCTAGCAATCTCATTACTGGGTATATATCCAAAAGATATGAAATCATTGTATCAAAGAAATACCTGCTCCATTATGTTTATCATGGCACTCTTCACAATAGAGAAGATACAGAGTCAACCAAGGTGTCCATCATCAAATGAATGGATATAGAAAATACTGTGTACATATGCACAGTGGGATACTAATCAATCATAAAAAGATTGAAATCCTGTCATTTGCAGCAAGATGTATGGAACTGGAAGATACCAGTTAAGTGAAATAAGGCAACCACAGAAAGACAAATACCACATGGTCTCCCTTACAAATGTGATCTCAAAAACAAAGAAACAAACAAAAAACCAGAAATTTCAATCTGAACACAGAATGATGATTACAAGCCTGAGAGAAGCAGGAGGAGCATAAAAAAAGAAAATAATTCTGGAAAAACAAAACCTGTACTGTATAGTTGAAATCTGTGAAGATGGTAGGTCTTAAATGTTCTTACCACCAAAACATGTAAAACATGTGAGATGATAGACATGTTAACTAGCTTGATTGTGATAGTCCTTTCCTGACATACATGTATATTAAAACATCACACTGTACACTGTAAATATAAATACATAATTTCTCTTTGTCAATTACACCTCAATAAACCTAGGAACGTTAAAAACATTTTTGTGCATGAATCAAAGTGTCATGGTGTATAATTCTCCACTTGTGGTGTCAAATCAGTATCCAAAAAGTTTCAGATGTGAGAGCATTTCAGATGTGAGATTTTCAGATTAGGAATACTCAACCTGCTACAGACTTACTCATTTGTTGTCTGTGTCCATTCATTAGGCTATAAGACTGTGAGAACAAGGGCTTTGCTTTAACTGCATAACTCATATAACTGTAAGACTACCTGGCACATGTAGAGGCTCAACAGATACTTAACAAATCAGGGGAAGTGCTAAAGGAGGGCCTTTCTTCCTTTTTGCTTATTAGAGAGGCTGGAGGATTCCTAAAGAGAAAAATTAAAAATCCAGAGAAGAGCCAGAAAGGAAGATTTCTTGTGGGTATAGGGCAAACCACACCAGTGTCATGAGTTTTTAGGGAAGAATCTCACAACAGAGAAGAAAGAAAAGAATGAATGGACTTCAAGGGTCCTGAAACACTTGCCAGTGAAATCAGTTTCTTGTAGCAGAGGTTCTAACCTGCCTTTCTGATGTAAGGAGGCTCTCAGGTCCAAGCAAGTGGAAAACCACGTGGTGGTGATGGATGCTTGCCTTCTAAGGGACCACAGGGGAATTTTCATTTCAAGCAGGTGCAGTGCTTCCTACCTGGGGCAAATATTCAAAATGCAGGATTCTGCAGATACTGTCATTGCAGATGACTGATCATGGATGCATGATCGCATAATAAAAAGCAAAACTCTTTCTTTTTTTGCAGATTACCTTAGAAAAAATAAAAAAGATTACATACATGTGAGTAGTCAACTCATAAAGAAGACTAGAATTTGTAATACTGGGTAGTGACTTACAGTGTTAGAATGATTGGCTCCGGGTGAGTACAGAACATAAACTCAAGGAAATGAAGAAAGCATCCAGCAGCCTTACCCACTGGATGAAGTTTTAATCCCAGATGAACTCAGATACAAAACAGAAGAATAGACTTGATGTAGAAAAAAGAACTACAGTAGAGTCTGGTACGGCTGAGGGGAAAATTAAGTGGAAGGGAAATTAAGTCTAGTATTTAGGTCCTTAACTGCCCATGAGTCAGGGTATAAATTCTGACATAGGGAAGTAATCTCTTGGTTACGCAGGACTGAACATCTGATTGACTGAGGGACAGCATGACACAAAGCACTTGGAGGTTCCTCAAAAATTTCTTTGTAAAGATTTATTTTTTATTTATTTGAAATGCAGAGTTAGAAGAAGAGAGAGAGAGAGAGAGAGAGAGAGAGAGAGAGAGATCCATCAGCTGGTTCACTCTTCAAGTGGCTGCAAAGGCCATTACTGGGCCAGGCGACAGCCAGGCCACTGGAACTCCTCATGAGTCTTCCATATAGATGGCAGAGGCCCAAGCACTTGGGCCACCTGATGCTGCTTTTCCTCGGCACATTAGCAAAGAGCTGGATTGGAAGTGCAGCAGTCAAAATCCAATGGTGCCCATATGGGATGCTGGCATCAAAAGCAGGGCTTATCGTGTCCTGACTTTAGATGTACAATGTAATACTTTATCCTTTTTAGTATTTGTTGTTGTTGTTGTTGTTCTAGTACTAGTGGTTGAACTCTGTAATTAACACACAATTATTCTTAGGTGTTTAAATTTTAACTGAAAAGTGATCCCTGTTAAATTTAAGAGTGGAAAAAGAGAGGGAGGAGATGTACAATTTGGAAGATGCTCAATCTGACTTGCCGCAAATGGTGGAGTTAGAAATGTGCCAGGGGATTCCAACACAATCCCATCAAGGTGGCATGTACCAATGCCATCGCACTAGTCCAAGTGATCAATTTCAGCTCACAATTGATGGCTCTGATAGGTCTAAGAATCAAAGGGATCACACAAACAAGACAAGTGTCTGCTAATACTAACTGATAGAATCAAAAAGGGAGAGAAAGATCCAACATGGGAAGCGGCAGAATCAACCCTCAAGGCATTCAGATCTGGCTGAAGAGCCCATGAGAGTATTGTAGGCATGGAAAGCAAGATACCATGGAAAAAAAAAAAAAAAGACCTAAATGAAAGATCTCTGTGAGTGAGATCCCAGTGGAAAGAACGGGGCCATCAAAGAAGGAGGTACCTTTCTCCGAAGGGAAGAGAGAACTTCCACTTTGACTATGACCCTATCAGAATAAGATTAAAGTCAGCGAACTCTAAAGGCTTCCATAGCCATGGCAACTCATGACTAGAGCCTAGGGAGATTACTGACGCCATGAACAGGAGTGTCAAATTGTTAAGTCAGCAACAGGAGTCACTGTGTACTTACACCCCATGTGGGATCTGTCCTTAATGTGTTGTCTAATGTGAAGTGATGCTATAACTAGTACTGAAACAGTATTTTTATACTTTGTGTTTCTGTGTGGGTACAAACTGATGAGGTCTTTACTAATTATATACTGAATTGATCTTCTGTATATAAAGAGAATTGGAAATGAAAAAAACAACCTGGTGTTAAATTGGAAATGGCATAGAAAATTAATTAATTTTTTAAAAAAAAAACTATTATGCAGTATCTCTCTCTTTAATGTGCTGTACATTGTTATTTAATGCTATAATTAGTACTCCAATGGTAGTTTTTTCACTTTGTGTTGCTATATGGGCAAACTGTTGAAATCTTTACCTAATATGTACTAAACTGATCTTCTGTATATAAAGAGAATTGAAAATGAATCTTTATGTGAATGGAAGGGGAAAGGGAGCGGGAGGGGGGAGGGTTGCAGGTAGGAGGGAAGTTATGGGAGGGGGGAAGCCATTGTAACCCATAAGCTGTACTTTGGAAATTTATATTCATTAAATAAAAGTTAAAAAAAAATAAAAAAAAAGCAGGGCTTAACTCACTGTACCACAACACCAGCCCTCCTCAAGAATGTAAACATAGAATTATTGTATGAACTAGGAATACCACTCTAGGGTACATAGCTGAAAGAAATGAAAACATGGACTCAAACCTGTATCTTCATAGCAGTGTTATTTACAACAGCTAAACATGGGAACAGTTCACAGTGTTCATCAGTGGGTGGATGGATAACTGAAATGTGATATACACACGCAACATAACACTATTTTTAGTGTACTAAATGTGAAGGTGGATAAACCTTGAAAGCATTGTGCAAAGAGAAAGAAGCAGACACAAAAGGCCTCATCAATATGTATAGGATTCCACTGATGTGACATACCCAGAATAGGTAAATGCACAGAGATGAGAAGCAGCTCAGCTAATACTAGGGCTGGTGAGTGAGGACAATGGTGCATAATTACTTCCTTGCTACAGAGTTTCCTTCCCAGGTATTGAAAACGTTTTGGAGGTGGTTGCTCAGCATTGTAAATGTACCAATGACACAGAATCATTCACTTTAAAATGGTTAATTTTGAGGCTGGTATTGTGACGCCGCTGGTTAAGCTTCGGCCTGCAGTACCAGCATCCCATACAGATGCCAGTTTGAGTCCTGGCTGCTCCACTTCCAATCCAGCTCCCTGCTAATGTTCCTGGGAAACCAGTGGAAGATGGCCCAAGTCTCTGGGCCCCTGCACCCATGTGGGAGACCCAGAAGAAGCTCCTGGCTTTGACCTGGCCCAGACTTGGCCATTGCAATCATTTGGGGAGTGAACCAGTAGATGGAAGATTCTCTCTCTCTCTCTTTCTTTCTCCCTCCTCTTTCTTATTCTATCTTTCAAATAGAAAAATAAATCTTTAAAAAAATAAAGCGGTTAATTTTGTTACATGAGTTCCAACTCAATAATAAAATGAGGTTTAAAAAGCTTAAAAATTTATTAAGTAAATTTTTAAAACTCAGAGGGAAGGGGAGAAAAGGGGAGAGAAGAGGGTTGCAGCTGTCCACATAGGAACGGCACAAATTTGAGGGCAGCGGCATAGCACAGGGCATTTTGTAAGGCTAACACTGTAGGGAGACAGCAACAACAGAGTTAAGAAAGGAAGTTGCAGGTTACCTGGTCAGACAGACTGTCAAATACAATAGCTTCCAATCAAGGATGCAAAACACAGAGCCAAAGGATGACTGAGATACTCTACAGATGACCTACACTGCGGGAGCTGCAAAGGGTAATAAGGTGAGGTCTTTATCTGCAAGGTTCTGATTGATACAGCTGTGACTTTCAGAGGGCGGCCTTGTGCCTGGCTAGACATAGTGTCAAGATCATTCAGAAGGAAAAAAAAAAAAACACTTTTCAAAAGTGGGAACACTAAAAGCTTCACAAGATTTTGCCATGCCCCTTAGTGAGTGGCCAGAAACTGGGCTGAGGTAAGAGGGTGAGAAGCACAGGGAGACACATGGCACTTTGCAGGCACACAGGGGCTCCATAAGCAGTCAGGCTGGCAAGGACTGTGCCCAGACCAGTGCTGAATGCCAGGCTAAGGAGCCTGGACTTCATTCATTAGCAAATGGGGAGGTACGGAGGTTTCTAGGTTGTGAGTGACACAACCTTTGCTTCAAGAAAATTAATCTGGCACATAGATGTAAGATTGATTAGACGAAAGAAAGAAAGAAAGAAAGAAAGAAAGAAAGAAAGAAAGAAAGAAAGAAAGAAAGAAAGAAAGAAAGAAAGAAAGAAAGAAAGAAAGAAAGAGAAAGGAAGGAAGGAAGGAAGGAAGGAAGGAAGGAAGGAAGGAAGGAAGGAAGGAAGGAAGGAAGGAAGGAAAGAAAGAGGCCTAGAAGCAAGGAGAGCTGTTAGAGTTGCCTAATAATCTGTGGAAGAGAGCCCGAGTACAAGTTCTCTGAGATTGGATCGGGGAGAGGAACTGATAAAAACAGCGGTTAAAAAGTTGGTTGGAAGTGGTCGACAAAGAGAAAACTCCCAAACTTTGATTTGGGGTGACTAGAAGGGTAATTGTGTCATTAACTAAAACGTTAGTACTATAAGTAATGAGATAGAATGTGGATACGGCATAGACATGTGTTTCATTTTACATGCGTTGTATCTGCAATGTTGGAGGAACATCATCCAGGTGGAGATGCCCTATGGACAGCAATAAAGCCTGAGGGAGGAGATTATTAGCCTAGGAGACATCCATAAAAGTGTGAGGCTGAAATTCAATTGAAGTTTTGTTATGCAGATGGTTGTGAGCACTTGGGGAAATGGAAAGAAATCAACCAGAAGCAAGCATGAATTTGTTGCCAACTAGTTATGCCAAATTAACCTCAATTCCTTTGTGATGAGGTATCTAGACTATAAATCAGGGAAGTATTTTATGCATGGGATACCTTGGTTTCAGTTAAACATTTGACAAGCAGTTCAGGATATCCTTATATAAAATGGAAATATGTTAGGTACAAAGGCAGAAATAGATGGGGTTGTAGTTAATTGAATAATCATACCTGAAGCACATTGAATAAACATTTACACTGAAATGTTCATTACCTTAAAGGAATGATTTATTCACCTCATTGAATACTTCAAAGGAGTCTCTGATAGAATCACAACAAAAATATTTTCTTGCTTAAAGTGCTATTCCATGGTTTGGAATTTTAACTAAAACAGACCACAGAAAGAAAATTCTTACCACATTATCTCTAAAGAATAAAATTAGGTTACTTGTGAGCACTATTTGCAAAGGGACAGCACGTTGTCTTTGTATAACACATACATGTAAGAATTCCTATTTAATAATTTCAGAGACCTACCTGCTTTATTGCTAAAATGTCAAGGCTAACTGTACATATCACTCTATGCTAATTTTTAAGAAAAACTGCCTTTCAATATTTTAAGGCATTAGCAATTTCTGTTTGAAGGATTTATCATTCAAATTCCATGGGGAGGCAGCAGGGCCTGGGAATTAAATCCAGGGGGAGATGTCAGAGACTGAATTCCTATTCAGAATCTCCACTACAGTCACTAGCTATGTGTCGGCAGGAAGAGCTAACACATAATTACACAAAATGCTGAGACTAAAGTACTAGAAAGGTACCCAGAAAACATTATGTGTTCTCTCCAAAGAGATCAGTCATCTGAAACTGCTACCTAAGGAAATAGATTAAGTCATTATCTAAGTATCAATGATGTCTTAATATATAACACAATTTAACATTTTCCCTTACTAGGAATATGCACAAGATAGTTGCCTTTGATTCTGTGAATCTTATTATTTCACTATAACTCAAACTTTGGAATCCAAAAATGTAAAAGAATGGCTGGATGGGAAACCCTTCCCTCGTTTAGACACTGCTGTAAGATCAGAGTTGTGGGGATGTGGCACAGAAAGCTTCTTGCATAAACAACATTTTTTTTTCAGCTTATTTCTTATTAAGATAAACCTGGTTTTCTTCCTGCTGGCAATATACCAGTGAAGACTGCATTTCCCAGTGTCCCTTGGTACAATAGGTAGCCAATCAGATGAAGGTGGGAGTTAATGGCTCTTTTACACCAAGACTGGGAAGCTCTTTAAGAGGGTGCTGGGCAGATTCCTTCTTTCATCCCACTCTCACCTTCCACTTTTCATGCTTTTGGGAATTCAAACGTGAAGGTAGAGGACGGTAGCTGTAGAAATTGGCATAGAAGCTTTAGATGCCCTTGGGATCAAAAGCCACATTCTAAGGATGGCAGGAGAAACTCTGGCCCTATTCAGGGTGGATGAAAGCCAAATGGGTTCTCTATTAGACACGATTAAAGTTATCCACAACCAAAACACACTCCATATTCAGTAGTCACTTCCTACCTTTCCAGTCATTAGAAGCAGCCCAAGCCAAAGCTCTTTTTGGCAATCCCTTCCAGAGTTTTTACCAAGATCAAAGGACAGAGAGACATTGACACATGCCTGGGTGAGCCCTGTTCCTCTCTGAGACACTTCAAGAAACATTTTGAATTCCTATTTTTTTCCTTAAATGCTAATGGCGTGATCATTGCTTTTATAGATTTCCAATTAAGAGTGGGGTACTCTAACAGCTGTCAGCAAAGCATCAAATACATTGGAGTAATGAGACATGAGGAGATTGTAAACCCTTTATTGTTGGTAGCTTAAATTTGGTCTGACACCAAGCTGCTACAAACTAGAATCCACCCCCTAGGACAGTGTTACCCTTCCTTATAGCTGCTTCACCTCTTATGATTCCTCCTTGCCCTGGTGTTCTCAAGCTTCTCTCAGATGTAACCAGAGATGGCCCTAGTTTCAGAAACAATTCTGACCTAGAACTAGTGCCAATCCTAACTGAATTTCAGAATATCCATTTTGGGGCAGGCACTGTGGCACAGTGGGTTAAGCCACCAAGCACTGGTCTGAGTCCTACCTGCTCTACTTACCTTCCAGCTTCCTCCTGATGTTCCTGGGAATGGGGTGGGAGATGGCTCAAGTACTTGAGTCTCTGCCACCCAGGTGAGTGACTCAGACGGAGTTACTGGCCCCTGCCTTTGGCCAGGCTCAGCCCTAGCTGCTGTAGCCATTTGAGGAGTGATGGAAGATCGCTTTTTCTCTGTCTATTCTTTTCTATTCTACCTTTCAAGTACATAAAATAAATTCTCACTTAATAAGACCCAGAATATTAAGTCCCATATTAGGAAGTGCAGCTTGCTATACCTAGGAAGATTACTGGCTTGCTCCCCATGATAGGAGGATTTCTATGATGGATCCATTAACTCCACCCACTGAGAACAGCTCCCCAACCCCTTGAGCGCAGGGGGATGCTTAAATTGATTCTAACCAGTAAAATATGGGAATAGTGATGGGATATCACTCCCATGATTCTATCATGTAACATTATGGAAGTTCCTGTTTCAGAAGAATGGGTTGTGAAGGATTCTCCTGCTGCCTTCGAAGAAGAAAGCCATGTTGTAAACCAGCTACAGAAAGAGCTACATGGTATGGGATTTGATGGTGGCCTCCAGCTGACAGCCTATAGTCAGCACCAGGGCATAATGCATTTTCCCCTGGTCAAACCTCCTGAGAACAGTTCAGCCTGGCCAACACTTTGACCATAGCCAAGACGCTGAGCAGAGGACCCAAGGTGTCAGCCAGGATTCCTAACCCATGGACCTGACAGGTAAATGTTTACACATATGATATTTTTGAAGGCATGAAGTACATGGAAATTCATTTTGCATCAAAGAAGACTGAAACATTCCTCAAGCTTCCCTGTCTCCAGGAGACCTGGGACCTGCTGTCTGGTGTTGGTTTCTTCACTAATCTCACAACTGAAGCTCTTTCTGAATGGTAGAGTCCAAAGCAGTAAAACTTCAGTTTTGGCCACTTTTCTTCCTAAGCACTGTTATTTCCCACCTGCCCACATCCCCTACATACTGCAGTAGAGATTTTACAATTCTTTGGAGAATCCTGTTTTTCCAAATATTCAGGCCCTAATGACTGCAATCCACACAGTCCTCACAAGGATTGGCACAGAGATTCCTTGCCCAGCATTCAGAGGGTACTCATATCCAGGACTCCTTCCTGGTCAATAGCCACCTGCCAGCCTGCGTTTCCAGAAATATGTTCCCATTAAACTGATATCTCACATGCCTTGCATCACTCTCTCTTACCTTATTTTTGACCCTCCACTGTCATGGGCTTATCTGAATTCTAACTAAGATTAGGGTATCTGTTGGATACTGGCTTTTCCTTGCCTGGCCATTTATTTCAAACTCTCCATACTGGTATATCACAAAAACAAAACAAAAGCATTAATTCTGAAAAAAAAATCCAATTCCATTTGAAATGTTTACTGTTTATGGCCAGCATATTTGGACTCCTTTATAATTTTGTGGTATGTATATTTTATATGACCAATTTTGGGAAGATTGGAATATACTGTAACATCAAATGAATACTTGCAATATAAGGATACTCATTTTATAGACCATGAAACATAATTTATTTTGAACAAACCTAAATTATTATGAAGGATTAAAGTTAAGAAGTTTGTTTTCCACTTCGTGACATATTGCAGGTTATACTTCTGATATACTGGAACAAGACTATCTTAAAAAAGACTGAAATGACTATTACAAAATCTATATGGGAAATTATTGCCACCTTAAATTATAATGTTATAATTTTTATAAATGAATTACAGTACAAATTAAACATTTCCTAAATTATAGTATGTAATGTAATGCATGATAAAGTATTTACTATCCCTAACAGAATGTTACTATCATTTTCAACAATAACAGCCACAAATGACTGCGTGCTTAATAAGTGTGATGCATTATGTTAAGTGCTTTTCATTTATTATGTTATTAAATCTGGATAAACATGACAAAGGACTTATTAATTCTATTTTATAGGTGAAAAACTAGAAAATTAAAGACATTATATGAATTTTGAAAGCCACACTACTACAAACCAGGACTTCAGCTTTTTTAACATCTTAGTTCATTTTCTATTATGGTCTACTGGTTCTAGTTTAATAAATAAACTGTGTGGCTGGATGATTTCTAAAATTTTATTGAAAGGTAGCATAAGTGACTAATTTTAGGATACAAAATTTGGCTTTAATACATACACATTTGTATATATTCAGAGATGTCTTTGATTCAGCAATTGTGAATAAGAAGTTAAATATACTAAATAATACTTTCAGGAAAATGCTAATCATGAGTATTAAGATCTAAGTGACTGAGATTCCATTAAATTTGGAATCCAAATCATGGACAATTGACATCATAACAATACTGAGCCATCCAATCAGAACATAATACCTTTTTTCCATCTATTTAAGTCTTCAATAATTTACTTCAACAATATTTTGGAGTTCTCAGGGTGTTTTCTTAGATAGATAGATGATAGAAAGATAGATAGATAGATAGATAGATAGATTTGTTAAATGCATCCCACTGTATTTCAAGTGTTGATACTACTATAAATAATATTGGTTTAAAGTTTTCATTTCTTACCATTCATTGTCAATATACAGAAACACTATATTTATTTGGTATATTGACCCTGTATTCTTCAACATTATCAAATTCACATATTAGCTCTAGTAGTGCTTTCATATATTCCTTAATATTTTATACATATATGATTATGTCTTTAAAAGCTTTACTTTTCACTTCCTAATCTGCATGCTTCTTACTTATTTTTCTTCTTGTATTATGCTATCTAGAACCTCCAGGAGAACACTGAATAAAAGTGATGACATCAGACTGCCTTTGTTTTCTGTCTCAGAAAGCATTTATAATATTTTATCACTATGGAATTCTTTAAGATTAATGAAAATGTTATGATTAAACTATGTTGTTTTTATAGATACCTTCAAACAGAATCAGCAAGTTACCTTATTGTTCTAGCTTTCCAAGAATTTTTATAATGAAAGAATGGATATTGAGTTTGTCAAATGTTTTTTTCAGTATAAACTGAAATGTGTCTATGGTTGTGCTCCTTCATTATGTTAATATGATACTTTTAATTATCATATGATATGTTAATATGATAATTTATATGTCAACATGATTATATATATAGCTGAATTCAACTTGCTAATATTTTGATAAGGATTTTTGTGTTAATGCTTACTGAAATAAGGGTCTGTGGTTTTCTTTCCTACTTTATTAATTATCTACATTTTAAATATTTTATTATTTGAAAGGTAGAAAGAGAGCAAGAGTGAGAATGAGATACACACACACACACACACGTCTGAAACTGATACAAGCCAGTTCAATCCAGGTCTCCCACATGGATGACAGTGGCCCAAGTACTTAATCCATCATTTGCTGCTTCCTGGGGTATGCGTTAGCAGGAAGCTGGAATTAGGAGTGGAACCGGGACTCAAACTCTGGCATTCTAAAAAGGAATGCAGATGTCTTAAGAGGTATCTTAACCGTTAGGCCAAACACCAGCCCCAAAGCTTTGATATCAAGTAATTCTTGCATTATCAAGTGAGTTAAGAAGTGTTCCACCATTTCTATTTCACTTCTACATACAACCAACCCCCAGAGTTAATTCCCTTTACTTAGGTATTCTAAAACCTTACTGTGTGGCCCATCAACATTTTAAAATAGATCAATATACAAAAGTATTTGCCTTGTAGAAAAAAACGTGGAAGTATGAACTGTGAAATGCAATGGGGAGCAAAAAAATATTCAAAATAGTATTAGAAAGAGAATACTGGAATACTGTGCCCAGAAAATAAAACATTGATGTTTTCAAAGAGGACTTTGTGTGAGGAAGAATACTGCATATATAATAGCAGGCTTTCAAAGTAAAATGTGAAATATTTTCAAAATCTTATTGAATCCTAATTACATAGAAAAAGATAGTTTTCAAATCCCTCTTAAGATGGGAATTTTAAGGTTTCTAGAGTTACCTCCCAAAACTTCTAAAATCCTTAACTAACTTTTAAAGAAAATTGTCAATATAACTGTATTTGTTAAATATGTTTGCTGGGGAAAATCACCAATTTGATGTGCTAATCACAACCCTCAGACTGTTGTATGGGAAAAAGTGGAACTAGAGTTAGTGTGGGTTGAGTGATTTCCCTTAAGAATATCACTCCTTCCTAACACTTCCAAGCTCCTCTTGAATATTATCACACCTATTAAACCATGCAACTTTCCAATGAGATGTGTAACTGTAAACTATTCTCTGTGCTGTTTATAGTCCCCTGGTTGTAATTGTTACGGGACTCTATTCCTAACTATTTTGATATGTGTTGTTTCCAGCGCCAGACAGAGCATCACTGGGGCAGGGCGAATTGCAGCTGTACTTATCAAAAGTCAGGTGACAACATGAGAACATTAGACTGTATGGTCATCTATTCAGTAGACTGTGAACTTTGGCCCAGTTTGTCAAGTTTTTGTGTTTTAAATGTCGCTTTCTATTCACTTGATTTATTTTCATTTAGTTTTGCTAGACAAGAAGTTGCCCTTTTCTAAGTAAAGAAACGAAAGGAAGACTATTGGGGAAAGTAAACTCAGAAGTCTCTTGGTGGAGGAGCTGTCAAGTAAAGGTGAGAATTATGTTTAAGTTAAAGAACCAGTTTGGGAGATGGGAGAGACCCTTTCTTCATCATAACACTGCCCCTCATTTTATGCTTGGCCACTTGCCACTGTTTATCCCAATTCCACAGCATAAGCCAAGTCTGAGCAAACTTTCCAGGAAAGTGTTGGCTTTCACTAGAACAAATTATGAAAACAAGTCAATGTGTCTTTTGTAGTTGAATGACAAAACATTATTAGTCATTTTTATATGTGATCAGCTCATTCTTCTTTTTTTCATCCAGAAACAGCCATAGAAATCTAAGAGGTGACTGAACTAGAAGCACACATTTTTGCTCTTTATTAGCAGATGTCACAGGATGAGGATGGAGGAATTCACAGCTTCTGGCTAGAGACAGTTTAAAATGATCCAAAAATGTCTTTCTTCCACGTTAATTCACTAACAAAGATAATGAAGAGTTGGTCAATACCTCATCAGATAGTTGATCACAGAAAAGGCGTGTAGAAGTGAGAAGAAAATGTATGATTACAACTGCGACTTTAAAAACTACAATTTTAAACTTACTTCTCAATACTTTCATTTTTACTAAGAAACATCACATTGTCTTGTTATAAACTACTTTATCCCCGCCCTGGGAGATAGTCTACCAACCTGATAAAAGTTTACAAAAGTACCTTGAAACAAATAGAAAGGGCTGAATAGTGTTGAAATATTTTATTTCATGAGTTTTCACTTTTATGGCAGTAAAGCCTTTTTTTAATCCCAATAGTTCTGGTAAAAGAAAAGAATAATGCTCTGGGAACAGCAAATAGCTTAGAAATATTAAGGATAAAGGATATATATTCTTCGGAATTTTTTTGACTGATTCACTGTGGACTGATCAAATGTGATTAAAATTGAGAGGAAGGGACAGGCAGTGGATGGGAGCTAGCTCTCTCTTTGTCTCCCTGCTTCTCAAAGCATAAATTTGGAAAATTACATTTTAAAAATACAAACAAATCAGAGTGCCAGGCACTTTGTATTACTTGGCATTGTAGAAAAATCATGGTACCTTACAATGCAAACTGGAATACAGTAGGTAAACATTTTTTTTAAAAAAATGAACAAAGGAACCAAGAGAGTGATGTAATGAACACCAAATGCAAAGAAGGTTTTAAGAGTAAGAGAATTGTTTATAGTGACAGTAAGATGGGACTCTGGATTTGGCCTTTAGAAAATGGCTAAAGCTTTAGTGGAGTTTTAGTATAGAACCCAGATTAGAATGGACTGAAGGGTGAATGGAAAACTGATTTCTCTTTCAAAAATAATGCCAGAGGAGAACAAGTATTATTAATAATTAAGACTAGAAGAGGAAATATTATTGAGAACATTTTTGTAAGTTAGGGGAGATGTAGGAAGGCTTACTTGCTGAGAAATAACAGGAGGAAGAAACTTAAGAGGTAGAAATAAAAAGGTAGGGGACAGAATTATAAAGTATGCCCCCTGGGACATGGAAGGGACAAGTTCTAAAGCACAGATGGTGGGGCTGGCCTAAGGTCAAAGGAGGGACTATTTTGTTTACATAGGGGACAGTAAGGGTCAGAGAAGAGTCAAAGATAACTCTCAGATTACTAGGATAAGGTGGTGATCTATACCTTGGACCTTTATAAGGAGATAAGAGTAAGAGGAAAGACAGGAATGTGTATCGGTGTAAAAATGTGACGTTTGAGGGCAGTTATTTTAAATTTGTTAATGAAGGAATGACGCCGTCATCTTTTTCAGAAGGTTTAGGGGTGAAGTAGCAACTCTGAAGAAAGTGGTGGGCATTTGGAGCAAATTCTGGCACTGGATTAGGGAATATAACAGGCATTCATGGAAAATCTGCAGCCATCCAACAGAAGAGGAGACAATAAATGGCCCTTGATTGTACTAATCTACAAAATGGCTGGGTCTTTTCCAGTTAACACTCAGCAATTCTAGTATAGAAATCAAAAGGTAATAATAGGTTGAACCTAAGACTAGAAGTTGGCAAAGAAGTATTACAGAATAGATTAGGAATCAGAAAGCAGGTAGTGTTGGAATCCATGCTCTAGACTTGGGGAGGAGGGTAGCAACAGTTTAAGAAAAAGAAGTGGGCCAGTGCTGCAGCTCACTAGGCTAATCCTCTGCCTGCGGCGCCAGTACCCCAGGTTCTAGTCCGGGTTGAGGCGCCGGATTCTGTCCTGGTTGCTCCTCTTCCAGTCCAGCTCTCTGCTGTGGCCCGGGAAGGCAATGGAGGTTGGCCCAAGTGCTTGGGCCCTGTACCCACATGGGAGACCAGGAGAAGCACCTGGCTCCTGGCTTCGGATCAGCGCAGTGTGCTGGCTGCAGCACGCTGGCCATAGCGGCCATTTGGGGGATGAACCAACGGAAGGAAGACCTTTCTCTCTGTCTCTCTCTCACTGTCTAAATCTGTCTGTCAAAAAAAAAAAAAAAGTAAGAAAAAGAAGTGTAGGTGAATGAAGTCCTTCGGAGTGTGAAGGGCAGAGGGATCAGAGGGACTAACAGAGTCTGGTAGCCTCCAGGATAAAATGTTTGGCCCTGATGTAAAAGGCAGATTGAGCCAGGTGTGATGCTATACTGAGATGAGAACTCAGGTGCAGACATTAAGTCATGTTGGTATTTATCTGAAATCGTCAGAAGCAGCAAGACCTTGAGAATGGGTGTAGCCGTATTCTAGGGCAGTCAGAACATGCATTGAAAATGTTAACATTAGTCTGGTGTATGGTATGCTGGAATAAACAAATGAAAGCTGAATCTGTGGGCAACTGGATCAAAGGGTCCAACTGCCTCAGTGATGCGATGTCCCTGACACGCCCATCACCAACCCCAGCCTAGTCCCTGCTTGTACACTGAACACATCAACTTAGGAAGAGTCTGCCTTATGAAATACCTATGGTTTGAAAATAAAGGAAATCAAATGACTAATGGTATAGCTCAGAAAGTTAAGATGGGGGATTCAAAACCAAGAGAAAAGGGTCTAAATCTGCACTGGACTAGAAAGAGCAAGGATGGGGCTAAAGGAAGAGACCGTGACTGTTGTGACAAACTGGTCACAGTTGCCATATGACATGACTCGGCACAGAGGCAAACACACAGGTAAAGTTCAGAATCAATAATTTCAGGAATAGGCATTTCAAGGTGATTAGAAGTGATTTTCCTTCAACTAATTTCATTTTTTAAATTACTTATGTTATACACAAACAAAGGTGCCCTAGGTAATGGATGGGACATTTTTGAACATGGGCAATTTAAAAGCTGTAGAGCTTTTACAAATGAAGTAATTGTGCTCTGAATTTAAAAAAAAAAAAACAACTCATTGTTAAAGTAAATAGCATTTACTTCTTAAAATATATCCTAATATTTTCTGGTGGCAAATGTACAAAGTAACAAAAAGTTCCCTATGTCTAGGATACTTATAAACATTTTTGTGTTCCAGTAGCTATAAGATGCTTTATTCTGATTGCACATCTTTGAAGGAACAATCAAAGAAGCAGAATGCCATTTGCATCATCAAATGACCTTGGTCTGTGATCTGCATAGAAAACAAACAGTTTTAAATGAGAAAAAGCTGTCAATTCTGGCCATATCACAATAATGAGGGTTCATCACATGCTCCATCCTGTGGTTCTGAATTATAGCACTCTTTTATGTAGTTACACTGTAAATCACCACCCACTATTTATGGCATTTCTGCACTTCTAGCCAAAATATCAAGTAAATCAAATTGGAGATGAAATATTTCTGGCTTAAACCGATCCAATATGTTCTTGCTCTTGACAGTTGTAAAACTCAAAGAGTTATTTTACAATTCAGTGTTTGAAGCCTAAAAATCACAATTTTGGATGACCTGATGCACTCCAACTAGAACTCTGGAAATCCCATGATGTCTGGGAAATTAGCTGAGAGGTGCTTTAGCAGATCATTGCTACTAGATGGAGTATAGGAGAATCAGATCAAGGGATCAATAATGATGGAGCCAAAAGCAAGAGATCACACACAACAACATTTTTAGGGATACTCAAGTTAGACTTCAGGTTGGCTATTAATGCGATGATAAAACAAAGATATTTTCTGTTGTGTTATAGAAAGTCAGCTAAAGGATATTCAGAGCCTCCAGCTGAGCCTGGTAATTATTCTAACAAAACATTTATGTAGAAAATAATCTCTCTTCTTCTGTCTGTCTGTTGTAACAATTAGCAAAAGAAATAAAAGAGGACTGAAGGGATGAGCTAAAACAAGGACATAAACAATAATGTAACTGTTCACCACCACAGGGGAATGCTGTCATAACTGCTTTGGGTTCATAAGTAAAAATGGCTATGTCAGTATTATCAGCTTAAATAATTTAACGAAGTCAGGGGACATCATTTCATGCACATTCAGTAACACAGTTTTTTTTTAAGTTTTGGAAAATAAGACGTGACCTAGTATGTACTGCACTGCTAATTGCTAAGGAATATGGTACTGGCTGTGACTCCTCTGTCTCATGTTACCTGACTTGTGTTCATAGGATTAGGACCCTTGGAGATTTAGTATTTTTGTTCAATGTTTCTGAAATCTTTCAGGTGCATTTCCCTTAGTGGTTTTGAGTATTCCTTTAAAATAACAACGAAATATTTTTGGATTTGTACCTACTTGTTTTTCCAGCATAGGTGGAAATCCAAAGTGAATTTTCCTTCACAAACACCTAGGAACACAGTTAGCCCTCCACACCCACTGATTCTACATCCACAGATTCAATCAATTTTGGATTGGAAACATTTGGAAAAAAAAAGTATTCTGTACTGAATATGTATTTTATTTGTCATTATTCCATGAACAATACAGTATAATACCTATTTAGATAGTACTTCTATTGTAATAGGTACTAATGATAATCTAAAGATGATTTAAGTCATAGGGAAGGATCTGCACAGGTTATATGCAGACACTTCTTTATATGAGGTATTTCAGCACCTGAAAGCTTTGAGATCTGCAGAAGCACTGGAACCACTTCAGTGCAGATGTAGACTGACAGCTCTGTCTCCCCTTCCTGACTCTGGAGTGACAGCAGGTAGTACTGTGGGAGGGCTTAGTCCTCCATCTTTTTCTCGCCTACCCCCAGCCACAGTCACCATCAAGATTAATAATACAATATGTAGACACAGTGTGACTGCTATACAAAATTGGCTTAAGGAAAATTTCCTCTCCAATGAAATCACCATCCTACACCATTCCCATATATAGTATCATCAGTAAGAGGTACCTTAGTATAATAAACACATGGACTTGGATATTGACAGATGCTAACCAATAAGAGAGACAAGCTAAGAGACACAAACAAAATGTATTTTCATGTGCATGATATTGGGAAACATTTTTTAAGATTTATTTTATTTATTTACTTGAAAGTCAGAGTTTCACAGAGAGAGATGGAGAGGCGGAGAGAGAGAGAGGTCTTCTCTCACTCCCCAGATGGCTGCAATGGCTGGAGCTGCGCCAATGGATCTGAAGCCAGGAGCCAGGAGCTTCCTCTGAGTCTCCCACATGGGTGCAGGGGCCCAAGGATTTGGGCCATCTTCTACTGCTTTCCTAGGCCATAGCAGAGAGCTGGATGGGAAGTGGAGCAGCCGGGACCCAAACTGGCGCCCATATGGGATGCTGGCACTGCAGGTGGTGGCTCTACCTGCTATACCACAGCAGCAGCCCAGGGAAACTTTTAACCTACTAAAGTCTGAGATTGCTCAATGTTGTTGCATGGACTAATGAAACAGGCATTCTGAAAAGTTTGGGCATTGATTTCACTGTGACCATGTAGAAAAACTGTGCTTATAGTTATGTGCTTGATTGAGGAAGTTATTTGAAAATTATGGTTATTTTTGTTACTGTTTATTCAGATTTTCCCCTACAAGTAGTTTATACAAGGAAAAAAAATCTAAACTAATAATCATGGAGATTTCTAGGAAATGAAAAAGCCTTATAGTTATTTTTCTTATTAGTAAGCAAATCCTACAGGTACTTTATATTCTATTACTTGTTTTGCATATTTCATTTGTGAGGAATCACAGGATCATAAGTCAAACTTTTTTAAGAGAAAGACTAATTATCATGAGTTGAGGGTCTCTCATAAACCCAAAATTCTGGTTAAATTTTGAGTTAACCTAAAGGTGATGAACTGGCAAAAAGAATAGAACATAACAAGCTTACAATTCTAAAACATTTATTAATAAATGAATGTGATTTATTTAGAGAACATATCAATCTCTTATGTTGACTGAGAGTTATCAATATGACCACCAATCTTCATTTTGCAGGAATAAAATGAAAATCCTTGCTATTACATAATTCTGGAAAGTAATTTAATTCAATAAGCATTGCTTTCACTGTAGGGGGAAAAGGTAAAGAAAGGAAGTATTTCAAATACTTTCCAATAAATGATGGGGAGATGGGGGAGGGAGAGAAAGAGTGAGAGAGATGTAAAATACTGTAACAAAAAATTAAAATGCTACAAGGAAGGTGAAAATCAATGAACTTGAACATATAGCTGTTAAATATTGATTTTAACTGGGTAAATTTATGAAGGTTATGAAGAGGGGACTCCTTTTAGCAGGACTTAAAAGATGAATAGGATTTCAATAGAGACAAAAAATACTTCCATCATGAATGATAGAACAGACATATTTTGAAAACATAGGTAAGAAAAGAAGTAGAGTGGGACAATGGAATGCCCAAGAGTTTGAGTAATGAAATGGAAGACAATAGTAATAGTATAGCTGCGGAAGCAGTAGTAGGAATCCCTTTGATAACAGTAGAACTAGTCAGATAACTAAAACTTGTTCAGCACCTACTCTGTCCTGGGCCCTCAATAAGTGCTTCATGTTCTGAATCTCATTTAATTCTCCAAAATTACTCTGTATGTACTATCTCCACCTTTAAAAATGAAAAATCAGGTGCAGGAAAGTTAAGAAAGTTAAGAAATTTTCCAGAGCTCACATAAGTATTAACTGGCAAAAATACAATTCCAAAATACCTGATTACAAAACCTATTTAATTTATGTGAATATTTTCTCTTATATTAAAACTGAAACATTCTATAATCTATCTTCCACACATACATAGTTAGATCTACTTCTTCTTTTTATGGCAAATAGATGCTGTATCTTGTAATCAACATAAAAGTATATTCTGATTTCTGTTTCTACAGTTTAAAAGACATAACAAACACTACTGTGTCAAGCAAAGAAATCAAGTCTTCGAGGTCCTTCCTACATGACAAGGGAACTGATCATAATTCAGCCTTGCCTTTCCCGTTATTACCAGTTGGGATGGCTTCAGAGTGCTGATGCTAGCAAGGATGAGATTGTGGTGTGCACCACAGAAATGTGGGCAAGCTTCTGAATATTAAAACTCTTTTATCTTCACTATCATGTATCATATTATACCAGAAGGATCTGGAATATGGTACAATCTGAGCAGGAAAAATTTTCAAGCTAGGGAGCAAGCAACCCATGGGAAACTTGTCACAGCTCTCATCAGCTCTTGGCCCCAATTACCGAGTCTTCCTTCCTCAAGACCTCTTTGTACCTAGTCCGTTGCACCGTATTTTCTGAAACACAGACATAGCAACTATAAGCCAAAAAAAACCCTTATTTTGTTATATATAAAGAATAGTGAAATGGTCACTGGGATATAGTCTGAAATTTTAGTCATAGACCATAGATTGGGATGCCAAGTTGTATTATGATTGGGATTTTGAGGTATTCTCCCACAGGGACAGAAGTTATGCATGTGTATAAACATTCCCCTTCAAGCAAGAAAGATGGCTAGAAGTCACTGTCAAGCCAGCTAATGGAATAAACTACCACCAGCCAGATGCAAAATCCTGGTCCATGCTCTCCATCCTATAGTTGGGATGAATGTGCCACAAGGCAATCCTGCTCCCAAGCAAACTTGAATCCATGGGTGAGTGAATGTCTAGTGTTAAATATTTTTAGATCAATACCATTTTCACAGACCAAATAGAATAAAAGGTAGCTAACTGGTAGTGACTCATTCTTTGACTGATTTTTTTTTATCCTCTTAATAAATCTTCACTGATTAGCAATTGTAGTAGGTCTAAAAATTGATACAGGAAAAGACACAGTCCACATGTCTAACAGTATGTTTTAATAAAATGCTTTCTGTAAAGAAAAAAAGCCCACAGTCTTAAGAGATATTTACTGGAAATTTTAAATCTTCTATTTATGGATGGAATGAGAAAAATGAATAATAAAACAGAGGTAATTATATGGATAGGTCATGCAACCCTCAGCTACAATCTCAAATGAGTCCGACACTTCAGAATAGACATTTAGAAAGAGTAAACAGAAGGAATTTAAGAGGAAAGTGGTGCCCAAGAAATACTTAGCAGAAATATTTTCAAATGTTTAGTAGTTAAGAGCTCATAAATAATTTATATGAATTATAGTAACTAAAATGTTTAAGTTAAATTTTGATATCTTATTTTGAATAATATCATTGATAGGTATTTTCCACTCCTTATGTAATTCCTCTTGTAACAACCACTCAAAAGACTGTACAATACTTGCAACATTAGAACTGAGTTGGGCCTGCATGTCAAATATCATATTTTAAGCATGATAATAGTCTGAGATTTATTTATAAGTATAAAACAGATTTCTAATGGTTATCATTGATTTGATTGGTGTGGTTTTCCGCCTGAATTAGGATTATGCTTTGAGTTAAGAAGAACTACTGGCCACAGCTTGACCCATGTACACCTGTTCAAGATATAACTCACCACAAACTAAGTGTGGATGAAGGAACACTAATGTCTGAATCAATGCCTTAATTTCCAAACTGGATTCCATACCCTCAATGACATCTTTTGTCAAGCATTTCTATTGAGAAAATGTATTGTGTTGTGCTCAGGTGCATTATGTAACCAAAGTGTCTGATTGCTATATTGCAGGAAATCAGCAGTGATAGCCTGCTGTAACTTCCTTCAGAATAATGTTACAAGTTCCCTGAGGAATGCCAGAGGTGGACTCTTCAAGGTTGCCAAGGACAAAGGGAAATGCCCTCGGCCTTTTTCTCTGTGTGTCAGGAAAGAGACATAACAAAAATCAGATTCAGAAAAAAAAAATGTGTTCTAATAATTTCAATAGCTTTGTAAATGTACTTTCATAAATACTTGGTTTTCATAAAAAAATACTAAAATTAAACTCAGGTTCTTTTCATCAACAGGCACCTGTCCCCTCCTCTTCATCCAAGAATCTTTACAATTAAAGTGTGTCATACAGCTCTGAGTAGCTTAACAATAATTAGCTGAAAGATGTTACAGTCTGCATGACCTTGACTCCAATAAAAGCACTTCCAAGTACAATGCATTTAACGGCACCATTATACTGGATGACAGGGTTGAGACTTCGAGGGTATGAGAAGAGGAAAGTCCCAAGTCCCTTGGGGAAGACAGATAAAACGAGGCAGGAACTGTCTAAGCCACACATTTGGTGTTCCGACATCTCTGCTCTGGAAACTGCACTGATTACACTAGGGTTCAGCTGATCACAGCGCCACAGTGGACTGCAAGCACAGAGTGGAACTGCCCATCTTGCCTTTCCACAGAGGAAAGCAGAAAGGACAACGTGTACAAAAACCCAAATCTGGATTCACGTTTTCCATTCATGTGTTCTCAGTTACTAAAGGGACACCTTGTTCCAAATATTTTGCTTTTCTACTTGAGTAAGTCAGTATTTTGGCAAGTTTTGGCTTCTGTTCGGAGCCATACAAAAGGAAATATGATTTTTTAGTCTTATTGCTACTGCTAACTTGGCAGACACATTTATAATTATAAAGAAATCCCCTTTCTCTGCATTAACATGTTATTTGCTTCATATAACCACATTTTAAAAATAATACAACGTTCTTTATTATAGATTCATTTTTTTAGAATTTAAGAGTCGGATTCAGGGCCGGTGCTGTGGCTCACTTGGTTAATCCTCCGCCTGCGGCGCCAGCATCCCATATGGGCACAGGTTCTAGTCTTGGTTGCTCCTCTTCCAGTCCAGCTCTCTGCTGTGGCCCGGGAAGGCAGTGGAGGATGGCCCAAGTGCTTGGGCTCCTGCACCCGCATGGGAGACCAGGAGGAAGCACCTGGCTCCTGGCTTCAGATCAGCGCAGCACCGGCCATAGAGGCCATTTAGGGGGTGAACCAACGGAAGGAAGACCTTTCTCTCTGTCTCTCTCTCTTACTATCTAAATCTCCACCTGTCAAATAAAAAAAAAAAAATTAAAAAAAAAGTCGGATTCAACCATTCAACCAAAGTCAGAGATGATAGAAACTCACATTTCTGAACATGTCTACTACATTTAAGCCCTATACCAAGCAAGAAACACAACAACCTTGAAACAATCACTGTCAAGTGGAGAAGCTAGATGTGTTAACAATGATCTTGGTACCCTGTGACAGGAGTGGCTGCTCTAGCATTCATTTGCTCTGAAACCACTGATTGGAGCTCTGTTATTCTGACTGGCACAAAGTCTTCATAAAGTAGGTGTTACTGTAAATGATCTATAAAGAATGAGTACTATAGTCACAGTAATTACAACTGCCATTAGTGCTACTTCTACTTACACAACATTTGCTCTACACCAGACACAGTTACAAGAGCCTTCCATAAAGTAACTTGTTCAGTTTTCACAACCCTGTGGTACAAATGCTATTATCCCTGATCTACTTATAAAATAGCTGAGATTCACATATATGAAGTCATTTGCCAAGGATAAACAATTAATAAATGACAGAGTTGGGATCTGATATGGATGTTGTAGTCCCAGGTTCTGTACTCACAGCCATGACATCAAGTTGCCTCTCATACAGAAATCCACCAAGAAGGAACACCAACAAACTAACTCAGAGGGCATGGTAATATACCAGGAGTTCTAAGTGATTGTGCTGTCTTCAGTCACTGGCTCTTTGCACATCTTCCTGACCATCTGAATAGGTATGTGACTACAACACTGTTATTATTCTTTCTACCATATGCTTCCAATTCAGCTGCCCTGAAAGGCGAGAAAGTGATAAAAATTGAAGGAAGAATGCAAAAAACATGGGAATCTATTTTATTCCCAAGTAATTATTATATAATAGAATATTAAAGTTTTGGCTGAAGCACGAACGCATTAATCAACACATTCCAAAGCAGGTGTCATACCATATGCTGAATCCCCAGAGAATTCTGAGAACCAGTTACACAATTCTTAAATGCCACACCCACATCAAAGTTCTGGAGTTAGATGTTGAGAACTTGGGAAAAGTTATTGGCAAGCTATGAAGTTGAGTGTGAAGGATGGGAGAAGTCTATCCTCTTCTAAACCTGGGGAAAGAGACAATCACAAGTGGATGCCTCAGAAACCTTAAGAGGTAGCTCCTGCAAT
This sequence comes from Lepus europaeus, assembly GCF_033115175.1. Lineage (NCBI taxonomy): Eukaryota > Metazoa > Chordata > Mammalia > Lagomorpha > Leporidae > Lepus > Lepus europaeus. The sequence goes on from NC_084827.1 coordinate 51,624,646, forward strand.
CTGAGGTGCATGTAGGCTAGTGTCCAACTCCTACTTGAGAAGCTTTGGGCTTGGCCATTGGCTGCTCCACATAAGGTGAAACAAAAGCCAAGTCGACAAATTGGGAACGCCCAGTTTCCACAGTATAATGTGTACATGTTCTCTATAGCCCAGATGCGGGCCTTTCCCAAGACAGAATTAGAATAATAGGGTGATGTATAGTCATGCTGAGGAGATCCTCTGAAAAGAGTCAAAAGACCTCCATAAGAATTAAGCCAGTCCCAAAGAGACAAATATCATATGTTCTCCCTGATTGGCGACAACTAACTGAGCACCAAAGGGGAAACCTGTTGAAGTGAAATGGACACTATAAGAAACAATGACCTGATCAGCTCTTGTCCTGACTCTTGATGTACAATGTAATACTTTATCCTTTTTAGTATTTTGTTGTTATTGTTGTTGTTCTAGTACTAGTGGTTGAACTCTGTAATTAACACACAATTATTCTTAGGTGTTTAAATGTTAACTGAAAAGTGATCCCTGTTAAATATGAGAGTGGGAAAAAGAGAGGGAGGAGATGTACAATTTGGGACATGCTCAATCGGACTTGCCCCAAATGGTGCAGTTAGAAACGTGCCAGGGGATTCCAATACAATCCCATCAAGGTGGCATGTACCAGTGCCATCTCACTAGTCCAAGTGATCAATTTCAGTTCACAATTGATCACTCTGATAGGTCTAAGAGTCAAAGGGATCACACAAACAAGACTAGTGTCTGCTAATACTAATTGATAGAATCAAAAAGGGAAAAAACGATCCAACATGGGAAGCAGGATACACAGCAGACTCATAGAATGGCAGATGTCCTAAACAGCACTCTGGGCTCAGAATCAGCCCAGAAGGCACTTGGATCTGGCTGAAGAGCCCATGAGAGTGTTGTAGGCATGGAAAGCCAAGATACCATGGATAAGAAAAGAAAAAAAAAAAAAGAAGAAGAAGACCTAAATGAAAGATCTCTGCATGTGAGATCCCAGTGGAAAGAACGGGGCCATCAAAGAAGGAGGTACTTTTTCTGAAGGGAGGAGAGAACTTCCACTTTGACTATGAACCTATCGGAATAAGATCAAAGCCGACAATCCCTAAAGGCTTACATAGCCTTGGCAACTCATGACTAGAGCCTAGGGAGATTACTGACACCATAAACAAGAGTGTCAAATTGTTAAATCAACAACAGGAGTCACTGTGTACTTACTGCTTATGTGGGATCTGTCCTTAATGTGTTGTCCAATGTGAAGTGATGCTATAACTAGTACTAAAACAGTATTTTTACACTTTGTGTTTCTGTGTGGGTGCAAACTGATGAAATATTTACTTAGCATATACTGAATCGATCTTCTGTATATAAAGATAATTGAAAATGAAAAAAAAAACTGGTGTTAAATTGGAAAGTGCATACAAAAGTAATCAATTTTTTTAAAATATCATGTAGGATCTCTGTCTTTAATGTGCTGTACACTGTTATTTAATGCTATAACTAGTACTCCAATAGTATTTTTTCACTTTGTGTTGCTATGTGGGGGCAAACTGTTGAAATCTTTACTTAATATATACTAAACTGATCTTCTGTATATAAAAAGAATTGAAAATGAATCTTGATGTGAATGGAAGGGGAGAGGGAGCGGGAAAGGGGAGGGTTGCGGATGGGAGGGAAGTTATCGGTGGGGGGGGGGAAGCCATTGTAATCCATAAGCTGTACTTTGGAAATTTATATTCATTAAATAAAAGTTAAAAAAAAAAGAAAGAAACATGGGAGGAAAAATTTCTTAGCCAGGATGGAGATGCTGTGTCCCCCCAAAAAACAATTTCCAATAGAAGTCTCAAAAAAAAAAAAAAATCAACTAAACTATTCAAGAGAAAATCAGTTTTAACATCTCCCACATCCAGAGAACAGCAGTGCTTTGAATTTGAGAGGTTCAGGGAGATTGAACTTTCAGTAAAGCCTAGGACATTAAATATTACCTATTTAGATGATCAAAGTGAATATATTGTTTTTATCGAATAAGTACTACAGAGCACATTTTCTAAAATTGTCCAGAAAGGTCATGAGGCCTGACAGCTTATATCACTGGGCAAGGAAAGACCTTGCTTCACAGAGATCTAGAGAGATTTAAGGTAAACTCTCTTTATAATTGCATGGCAACAAGTTGTGCTTAGTCAGCACGAGAGCTACATTGGTAACAGTCTCTGCGTTCGACACCTACACCCAGGTAATTTGCTCACCCTGTTCACGTTGCCAGAGCCACTGGAAGCTCCAGACCCTTGGCCTCTGGGACCAGATTGCCTATGGGATCCTGTTTCTTCATCTGTGTAACAGAGGTGCTGAAACCATACACTTCATGGCATTGGTGGGGAGATAAAATGAAACGGTACGTGAAAACAGGTATAATTTAATGCTTGGTCCAGAGTATGTGCTCCATAAAGGATATATGTCATGCTTGTGGTTATTGTTATCAATGCAAATATTATTAATGTATTTGACCCATTTTATTTGACAAGAACAACCAGGGCAGGAAACTCATGACTATCATCATGTTTTCTCTTCTGACCACTTTCAGGCCAACAAACCCAACTGGCATCTTTACTGCTATGCCAAATGCTCATTTCAAAACAACAATTTACTGAATGCCTATTGCCATGGACCATACCACAGGTTCAGTACATAGTATCCTATTAATTCCTCATCATATTCTCTAAGACATGTATTATTACTATCCACATTTTACCAAAGAGAAACTAGGACTTAGAAAGGTTAAGGTGTGGGGACAGCATTGTGGCGTCGCGGGTTGAGCTGCCACCTTTGATGCTGGCAGCACATATGAGCAGAAGTTCATGTCCTGGCGCTCCACTTCTAATCCAGCTCCTTGCTAATGCCTTGTAAAAACGGTGGGAGATGGCCCAAGTATGTGGGCCCCTGCCACCCACGTGGGGGATCTGGAAGAAGCTCTTGACTCCTAGCTTTGGCTTGGCTCAGCCCTGGCTGTTGTGGCCATCCAGGGAATAACCATTGGATGGAAGATCTCTCTCTGTGTCTCTTCCTCTCTCTCTTTCAAATAAGTAAATAAATCTTAAAAATAAAAGAAAGGTTAAGGTTCTTGCACAAGGTAACACAACTAGTATGTTGTGGAACGACAATAAGCAGAAGCTTTCAAATTGAAATTATTATTCATGGCAGGGGTCTAATATTTGTTATGCTTTATGTCATGGAGACTTCACCAAGTACCCTCAGTAACTCAAATCAAAGCAACGCATCTTTTTTAAAGAATTAATCCTTCTTTAGACATATCTCATAGGTGTTTTGGGAATATATCAAACAGTATGAGGCAAATTCAAACAGACAGGTTCTTAATTCCAAGTGAAAAAATTTCATGTTAGAGCACATAGTTCTCCACATTGTAATTAAACACATATTGCAGCTGATGGGGGCACTGTTTAATGGGTGTGAATAGGAGAAGGCAGCAATTTAAATAAGCTTAAAGCATAATATCTGATCAGGTGAACTATTCTGAACAGTCATCCTTTATTTCTTATATTCATTCAACTTCTAGAAGCTCCAGATATCAATATTTAAACTGGAAATTTCATGTGGGATCTCTGTCCTTAATGTGCTGTACATTTTGATTTAATGCTATAACTAGTACTCAAACAGTATGTTTCACTTTGTGTTTCTATGTGGGTGTAAACTGTTGAAATCTTTATACTAAATTGATCTTCTGTATATAAAGAAAAAAAAAACTGGAAATTTAAAGTCAGAATCAAAGAAAATCATATATACACAGGTACAAATTACCTTTTAATCTATCAAAGTCTGTAAGATGTTAGCACTTATGTTTATTGTAAGAGGTTTCACTGTAATATACAGAATATCATCAAAGGTAACAAATATTTAGTTGTTGTAGCAAAATGTAATGTACAGGAGTGAAATGGACATTCTGAGCTTCAATGATTGTTTACAGCCCTTGTCTCTACTGTTGGGGAACAATGTTTTTTCTTCTTGCTATTTGTTGCACGCGTTACTTAGTGTAGGGTTAATCTTATGAGTAAAAAGTAAACTGAAAGTAGATCATTTTAAAAATGAAGAGACGAAATAGGAGAGGAAGGAGGAGGAAGGGTGGGAGTGTCAGCAGGAGGGAGGGTAGGGTGGGATGTATCACTATGCTCCTAAACCTGTATATGTGAAACACATGAAATTTGTGTATCTTAAATAAAATTTAAATACACACACACACACACTGCTGCTCAAAGAAGCATAGTGCTTGACTTACAGGTATGCAATAAATAAGTACAAATGGGGTTGGGCATTTGGTGTAGTGTTTAAGATGCCATTTTGGTGGCTGGCACTGTAGTATAGCAGGTTAAGCTGCCATCTGCAGTGCTGGCATCCCACATGGGTACTGGTTCGAGTCCTGGCTGTTCCACTACCTATCCGGCTTCGTGCTAATACACCTGGGAAAGCAGTGGACGATGGCCCAAGTACTTGGACCCCTGCATTCTTATGGTAGATTGGAAGAAGCTCCTGGCTCCCGGCTTTGGATCAGACCAGGTCTGGCCTTGCAGCCATTTGGGGAGTGAACCAACAGATGGAAGATCTGTCTCTCCCTCTCTCTCAGTCTCTCTGCCTCTCAAATAAATAAGTAAGTCTTAAAAAAAAAAAAAGCCACTTCATATGACTGCAACCCTTATGGGAGTGCCTGGGTCTGAGTCCCAGCTCTGCTTTCAATTCCAGCTTCCTGCTAACGCACGCCGTAGGAGGCAGCTGATGATGGCTCAAGTACTTGGTTCCCAGTAACCCATGTGGGAGCCCTGGATTGGGTTTTCAGCTCCTGGCTTTCATTTGACCCAGCCCTGATTATAGTGGGTACTGTGGAGTGAACTAATAAAGAAGAGACTTCCATTTCTTCCTCTGCTTCTCTGTTTCTCAAATAAAATTTTAAAAATTAATTTAAAAATATAGATAGTCTGAGTTCCTTACTGACAACAATGGTCTATCTAGCCTAACTGAGGTAAATTTCAGCCTCCTAGGTTTTTCACTATAATAATGAATGCTACCAGTGGTCTCTGTAGTTTGGTGAAGACCCAGGAAAAGGGATACCCCAGAGATACACTGTACATGTGACAGTATTCCAAACTCGAGTCAATGTTTTCATGGCTTTTTCCCTTAAGGACACAGGTGAATATGCAAATAGAACTGTGAAAATGACACTAAAAATACTTTGCAAAAATTACATGAAGAAGTGTTGCCAGGCTCGAAGTTTATGATACTTATGAATATCAGAGTGTGAAACCTATTTTTTCTACAGAATGAAATAAATAAGAGTCACTATTGATTATATACATGAATATATAATGTGGATTATATATTCACAATTCCACAGTTACTGGGCATTGCCTAGCTAGATGCTGGACAAGAGAGTAGGGACATTCAGTATCCTGGGGAATGGGGATGGTTAGGGAGGAGGCTGAAAAGGTATCCAGGGACAGTTCATAGAAGGACTTAGGAACTCTGGATGTAGCAGGGAATAAAAGCATTTCCCTGTCATTTCTTTCTATTGATTATTAATAATAGCTGCTTTTGAAGAAGTTTCAAATTATAATCAAAAAGAGTCCCAAGACCTGAAACAAGCTGCTCTAAATCTCTTCCTAATTAGAAAATGAAGAACTCTCTGGAACTGCCTCTCCCCCTTCCAGAATGTGCATCATGATGAGGGCTTGCAAGATGGCAGTGAATACACTTTCTCCGAGACAGAAGAATTCTGCACAGACACCAAGATGACTTGTCCTTCGGGCTTACACCAGTTTGCTTTTAGGAGGGTTTTGTACAGTGCCCGTGAGCACGAGAAACTCATGGGCAAATTGTTGCTCCCCAGCTTTGAAGAAGATTTCATCAGTGTCAGTTTGCTGATAGACAGTGATTTCCGACAATCACAACAAGCTGTTAGCCAATGGTTGCCTCGGAAATGACTCACCCATCTGGTCTAAGCTTTGAGTGAAAAGGATGAAGGCTCAAGTTCAAGGGACTTCATTGATTTTTACACCTTGTCAGTTAAGAGAAGACTTGGCTGAAATAGAGATCCCTAAGGCAGGGGTTTAAACAAGATTCAAGTAATAGTTATGCTGCTCAGTACTAGTAACACAGCTCCATGGCGTTGTCAGGGTGTCGTCTCTTCTGTCTTAACTTTCTTCCATGATGGATGTTATCTTCAATCAAGCTGGCTGCTTACACATCAGTCATCACAGCTGATGCAAGAAGGTGGAGGAAGGAACAAGGCCAGGTCCGCCCTCCACTTTCAAAGGCATGTCTAGGAGGTTGCATGACTTCTGCTTAAGCTGTATTACTCCAAACCTAGCCACAGGCTGAACCAAACTGAAGAGATAAACGAGGAGTGTTATTTGTTAGATAGAAGGCTAAGTGCATGGTAAAAACAAAACAAAAACAAAACAAACAAACAAAAAAAAAACATGAGCTTTCCAGGGCCAGTGTTGTGGTATAACAGGTTAACCTGTTGCATGCAATGCCAGCATCCCAGATAGGCACCTATTCGAGTCCTGGCTGCTCCACTTTTGATCCAGCCACCTGCTAGTGCATCTGGAAAAGCAGCAGCAGATGACCCAAGTGCTTGTGCCCCTTCACACATGTAGGATATGGAGGAGGCTCCTGGTTTTTGGTTTCTGTCTGGCCCTTCCCTAGCCATTATGTCCATCTGGAGAGTGAACCAGCAGATAGAAGATCTCTGCTTCACCCTCTCTCTGACTCTGCCTTTCTAATAAATGAAATAAAAATCTTTAAAATAAAAATGTGAGCTTTCCTAAGTAGGAAGGATGGAGGGAGGGAACTTAGGTGGGAGAGGATTAAGGCAATTCTCAATCTCTGCCACAAGCACACATTGCTATAGATGGGAAAAAAATGACCCTTTGCTATGATTGGGATGCTGAGGTCCAGACACCAGCACAACAGTGTTAAGAGGCAGGGCATTTGGTGTACGATTAGGTCATGAGGACTGGGCCTTGACATATGGCTTTGGAATTCTCTTACAAGGGCTTCAGGGGCATGTACAGCCCTTCTTTGCTCTTTTAACCTTTCTACCATATGAAGACACAGCATTTGTCCCCTCCACCCATGAAAATGCAGCAACAAGCATCATCTATGGAGTAGAAGCAAGCCTTCACCAGACATGCAATCTATCAGCAACTCAACCTGGGATTTGCCAGCCTACAGAGCTGTGGGCAATACATTTATATTACTTATGAATTGCTCAGTTTAAGCTACTTTACTATAGCACCTCGGATGATGACAGAAATGAGCACAGTGAGTGTGGTACTGCTGTTAATAAATGGCTAAGGATGTGGGAGCAGCTTTGGAACTGAGTAACTGAGTAGACATTGGGAGAGTTGTGAAGAGCATTGCCACATAGGGAACATTAAGGGAAATCCTGGTGAGGGCTCAGATAGAACTGGAGAGAATTCTGATCGTAAATAAGTATAGTTTGTTCATAATCTGAATTTTCATGAATTCTCAAAGATCCTCAGATGCATGTATTTCACAATGTTTTTGCATCATAAAAGTTCTTTCCATAAACTTTGTGTAGTACTCTCATATAGTAACAAATAAACACCTAAAAGAAAGCCTGCTCAAATTTTATTGTTGTCTAGGAAGTTATGTTAGAGAGAACTTTCACTATCTTCTTTATAATTTTTCTAAATTTCCTAATGCAAATACATGTTACATTCACAGAATCAGAACTCAAATGTTGAAAATCCACCTGACTGAAATGTATCTTGACAGAAAATGTAAGTATACAGCTTCTCAAAATTAATACATATTTTTAAAACTCAACAGGTCTAGTTTTTGGAAATGGAGAGCTACATAGTTCCTAGGTCTGAGAAAGTGTTGTTTGATGAACATTCAGGTAGTCAAGTTGACTTTATGTGCAGAAAATGTCTAAATTATACTTCAGATAGAAATTATTGACATTATAGTATCAATGCATTATCTAAGAGTTCATTATCAAATGACATATTTGATTTTTTAATATTCAGGATTTATATCCATATTATGTACAGATAATGTTCAGAGTGCTAAATAAGTAAATCTAAATAAGGCATGTGATTTATTTGAGCTGTTATTTATAAACAAGCCCTTAGGTGAAACTTCAGATTATAGCAAACCTTTTGCAGCTACCATTGAGCTCACAGAAAGTAATGATTTTACTTAGAAAAGCTGCCAGGACTAAACTCTAGCAGCAGAAATATGTGATTAAAATAAAAACTTTCCAACGATAAACATTACAAGGATTACCTGGTTTAAGCTTCCAAGTGCAAATTCAATCTGAAATAATATTGCCAAAAATCTCTATGGTTTAAAGGGTTTTTAAAAAAAAAATCTACAAAGAGAGTGCACAGTTATAGCTTCTACTCACTGATCTGGGCCTTCAGAACACATCAATACATGCAGTACATAAGAACCAGTCGTAAGATTTTTTTGTCAATACAAAGCAAGGTCACTGCATTATAGCAAGACTCAGCACTTTGTTTATTTCACTTCCATAAAGAAATTGTTCAAGGGCAAATTCTGAAAGAATGAACCTGAGAGTAATTGAAACCTCAGAAAAAGAGAACTTTGGGAAAATTCGAATACCTAATGTGATATCTTTGGATTATGTTGTAAATAGATGCAACAGAATACACTTTTAAAAATTGTTTTTATTTATTATAGCATATTTTCACTTAATGTCCTCATTCCTTATTTCAAAGCAATTATAGATAACCCCCTCCAAAATTAACCTACAGCAATTTTTGTAATTTACTCTGGCTCACGGTAAGATGGGAGAAAAACTTGCTACAACTAAATGCTCACAAAATTTTAATCCAATTTAATGTTGGACACTGTGCCCACTGCTGAGATGAACTGTTAATGCTCCCTAAATACGGTACTTTCTTCTTACAGTGTATTAATAGCAGGGAACACGGTGAGGACTAGGGTGAGACTAGGAAGGCATTGGCTTTGAATTCCAAAGTTAAGGGTACACACAAAACATACATACAATTCTCAGTGACCAAGATAAATAACATGTAAATGAAATACCTTAACAATGAAAGTTACTGCCAAAAAAAATCTGTGAACAAAATATTGAAATTTTGGAAAGCATATACCAAATCTACTAGGTTTGAGTGAAAGTGATTTATTTTCTAAAGATTCATGTTAGAAAAAGTTTCTAGAGGAAAAAAAAGACAAACTCTTCTAGTAGAATGTCTTATTTGTAATTTGCAATGCTTCGGGATTTTTTTTTTTTTTTTTGACATGCAGAGTTAGTGAGAGAGAGAGAGAGACAGAGAGAGAGAGGTCTTCCTTTCCGTTGGTTCACCCTCCAATGGCTGCTGCGGCCAGCGCAACGCGCTGATCCGAAGCTAGGAGCCAGGTGCTTCTCCTGGTCTCCCATGGGGTGCAGGGCCCAAGCACATGGGCCATCCTCCACTGCACTCCCGGGCCATAGCAGAGAGCTGGACTGGAAGAGGAGCAACGGGGACAGAATCCGGCGCCCTGACCGGGACTAGAACCCGGTGTGCTGGCGCCACAGGCAGAGGATTAGCCTATTGAGCCACGGCGCCAGCCCGGGATCTTTAAATTGTTGTCTCCTGAGGCCATCATGAGAAAACATCATTGGGAATATTTCCACTTTTGTCTCTCACTAGGAGACTAAAAGGACATCATGTATGAGACACAGACATCCTTAGAACAAAACCATTATGGAAACAATGCACTGGTATTTACAAAGCAGATCTCACTACATGAGACAGATGGTTAGAATGGGGGAAAAAATCTTAAAAGGAGAAAAAATTTCATTAGGATAGTTCTTCATAAACATGCATTTAATATTTGGTTAACCTCCTGACTTTTTCATTGTCTGATTTCCCCCAAGCCTTTTACAAAGAATCTTTTAGAAAGACAACATTCAAGCAGCTCTGAGAGGCCTTGAGGAAATCAGATGAAACAGTCACAAGAAACAAGAGCAAGAGCACTGCGGGGAAAAAGGACAGCCCTGAGAACCAGCCAGTGCTCCAGGAAATATTCTTTGGAATTCTGAAACAAGATGGAGCTGCGACACAATAAATTATAGTGAGGTAAAGAGGGGCGCTGCCTTATGGCTGTTACATAGTAAATTAATAACCAGGAAACTTTGGGATTTCAAAAACTGGTCTGTGTAAGTGTAGGTTACATTCTATGAGTGAAAAGAGTTACTTCCAAATTAACAATTTGATGATACATGTTACAAGGGTATATTTTATCTTCATTCATATTGGGTATTTTAAGATTTATAAAATGAATTAATACTATCTAATATAGGATTAAAGAATATATGGATAATGATTTTACATGCCTACTGGCATCCAAAAAATTCCATTAACTTCAGTGGTCCTATCCCACCCTGGAGTCTAATCTAATCAATTCTGCTCTCCCTTGACAACGGGAATATTATTGAAAGTGCTGATGCCTAAGTCTTGCATCATTATCTTCCGGGTTAGGACCCAGCAATGGTACTTTTAAGAAGTGCTCCAGCTTTGGGAACCACCACTGAGTGTGGAGTTTTAATTTGGGCTCTTAAACACTGGCATGTCAGAGATAGCCCATGGCGTGGATTTCGAGGTTCAGTGCTATAAAAGTGGCCATCTACAAAGCATTTATAAGCTATAGGATCTCCTCTGACTGAGTCTAACCATGGCTGTCTGATGCTATTTGAAATAACTCACTTGGAATGCATGGTTGGCCATTACTATAGGGAAAAAATTGAAAGCACACATTTCAATGTCTCGCTCCCTTGGACTTACAATGTCTAACGAGATTATATACTATTCTTGTTCTTGTCTTTTTAACTCATGTCCTATGTTATGAGATTGTGTGATTACCAACTTCTTGCTCATTTACAGGAACATGCACATATTTATATAGCTAATTACCTATAATTACTATATTTTAAAATCTTGGTTTCAATTCTCTTCAACAACACTGAATGGGAGGACGCTCATTGTATTATTCTCTGGACCTCATTTACTATGCACCTTGGTTGCTCTGGCATCATGGAGATCCTCTACTACACACTGCTCCACCCCTACAGGGAGGAAGCAGACAAGGCAGGGAGGCCCACCTTCTGCCAATCACATTAGAAACTGCCACACCATAAAGGTATGTGGGCAAGACAAGAGAAAACAGCTTCCTGAAAGAAGAGGTTGGTCAAGGTTACATCTTGATTTGTCAGTGGGGAAAAACTTGCATTTGCATCAAAGCAAACCTTGTAGAAACATTTTTTAATGTATTTATTACAAAGGCAGAGTTAGAGAGAGAGAGAGAGACAACAATCTGTTGGTTCACTCCTTAAATGGCTACAATGACCAGGGCTCTGCCAAGCCAAAGCCAAGAGCTTCATCTGGGTCTCCTATGTGGCTGCAGGGGGCAAGCACTTGTGCTGCAACTCCCAAGCCATCATCAGGAAGCTGAATTGGAAGTGGAGCAGCCTGGACTCGAACCAGCGCCCATACAGGATGCCACTGTTGCCCAAGGCGGCTTAACCCGATACACCACAATGCTGGCCCCCTTACAGACTCTTGAATGTTAACAATGGAAAGGACTTGAGGGAACGAATAAGTAAAGCCCTTCATCTTTCCATGAGGAAGTAATAGCAAAGGCAGGTTAATTAAATTTCCAGGTCCTTTGAAAGAAAAGATACCATGGATTCCCATAGTAGAACTCCTACTTACTATGGCTTCCATGAAGTGGCTATAATCGCTAATGAAACATAACTAAGGTAGTTCAAAAAGTTTGTGGAAAAATATGGTGAAAGCAAGTTTAGAGGTAGGTGTTTGGCTTAGCAGTTAAGACATTGGTTAAGATGTCAGAGTCCCATACTGCAGTGCCTGGCTTTCACTCTCAGTTCCTGACTCCAGCCTCCTACTAATGCACACCTTGGGAGGCAGCAGGTGATAAGGCCCAAGTAGCTGGGTCCCTGACAGTCATGTGGGACACCTGGATTAAATTCCTGGCTCCTGACTTTGGTCCAGCCCAAATATGGCTAATATGGGGTTTCAGAGATTCAATCAGCGGATGGCAACACTCTGTCTCTCTGCCACTTGAGGTAAATAAATAAATAAATAAATAAATAAATAAAATGTTAGTTTGAGTGCCAAAAACTTTTTTAAAAAGACCTATTGATTTCAAAGACTGAGTGACAGAGAGAAGTAGAAATGCAGAGAAGCAGATCTTCCATGTACTGGTTCATTCCCCAAATGGCTGTAATGGGTGGGACCAGACCAGGAGCTTCCTCCCAGTCTCTCCCAGTGGGTGTAAGGACCCAAGCACTTCTTGGGCCCACATCCACTGCTTTCCCACGCACAATAGCAGAGAGCTGCATTGGACATGGAGCAGTTGGGACAATACCAGCCCCCCGCCCCCTGCCCCATCAAAAAAGATTTTTTAATCCATCCATATTTTTCATAGTGTATGTTTTCCATAAACGTTTTTGAAGACCTCTCATTTAAGATCTTCTCCATAGTAGTTATGCTCTACGGGAAGTGCCTGAGTGATGTTGGGGGAGCAGAAGGTGAAGGGAGTGGAAGACAAGATTCAATATCCCCTAACACCATTGCATTTTCATAAATCGAGTTACTTTTTTATTTTACAATGTTTTAAAATCTTGGCCATGTTCGATTCAAATGAAGATATTATATATGTACATGTATATGCAATTTTTTCTTGAAAACAGAAATATTAATATCACAGAATAAAGGATTTATGACAATAATAATGAGGGAAAAATAAGTATATTGTCATTTACATAGTATGATTTAGTGAAGCAATATTTATAACTAAATACCAAGTTATATGATAATTTTTATACGTATATATTAACTTCCACAAATAAGAGAAAACATGTGATATTTGGCTTTCTGGTCTGGCTTCCTAGATTCCATTAACAATGATTGGACAAAGAAAATGTGGTATTTATATATTTATATATATTATATATAATATTATTCAGCCATAAAAAGAATGAGATCCTGACATGTGCAACAAAGTGGATTGAACAGGAGATCATTAGGCTTTTTAAATCTCTATGAAACTTTCAAATCCAAGTAGCTTTCAAATCACCTGCTCAAATGGAAGATTCGTCAAGATCTTAGAGATTAGAAAAGAGAAGACAGGAAGAGACGAATGTGCCATCGTGACTTCCCTTGATCAGAACAAATCATTTGCTGATTCATAACCAAGAAGCTGGGATCCAGTTTATTTTCATTACTGATCCCTGTAAATGTGCATGTGCCTTCTTACACTTGATTCTGACAAAGCCCCACACACCGTTACATTGGATTTATGTATTAAAGAGTATATGTTTCAGTAAAATGGTGACTTGGAAATGATCAATGTGGATTTCTAAACTACCAAAACAAAATTAAGATGCCCCATTTTCTAATAGTCACACACAGGAATCACAATTTTATTCATCACCAACAGCCTTTAAACAGACACTTGTACTGGTAGGTTCCAAAGGCATGGGATAGCACATCACACAGTGATTTTCCAAACGAAACTAGCCAAAGGGGAATTGCTAAAAAAGTTTTTGTGTGTGCTTGCCTGTGTGTAGGTAACGGAAGAGGAACAAAGTTGAAATAGAGAATATAGGCAATGGAGTGAAATTGTATCTAAACACCGCTATTAGAGTCCTTCCTTGTTCAGGAAACCTTGAGTAAATTTATAAGGCGTGTGGGAGGACAAATGAAAGCCCTACTATCTTTACTTCTTGCCGTAAGGGCTTCAGAGAGCCATTCAAGCTTTCCAGTACTGGACTTGACGTTCTTTCTGTTTAACCTGGCACACAGCGGGAAACCACATCACACTGATTTCAGTGTCAGAGAATTTCCTCCAATTAGCCTTTTCCCAATCCTTCTTTCAAGCTTACACATTTCCATCAAATAATCTATTGCTTTTTGAAGGTTGTCCTTAAAAATGAGCTCAAAGATTCAACATTTAAGTCACAAGACAGAAGAGGAGAAAGTGTTGTCATAGTTTCCCAGATCTTTTTTTTATACTCTAATTAATCTAATCAATGACTTTTGATGTCACCACATGATGAATAAAACCTTATTTCAGAGATAATTGAGAATATCTAGCTGGCCATTTTTTCAAAAAGTCCAGATTTGATAACCTGTAGATACCAAGTATAGTTTTTCTATCTACGAATGAACTTTTGGTAGAAATCGCTCAGCTTTACTCAGCAGCCATCTCTATGCAAAGGCCTATCGGCTCTGGATTAAATGTCAGTACTCTCTTCTTTCTGTTTTTCTATGGGTACAGAAATAGCTTACAGAAAGTGAAAGTTATTTTAGGGTCTAGTGATATTAACTTGGATTTTGGAATTTGGAAATTCAATTTAGGATTTTTAAATGAACGGATACACATCAGCTTACTGCTTAGTATAAAGCTAATTATAATCAGGCTCACAAAGTAATGTTATAAAAACTAGTATACAAAAGGAAATTTTCATGGTACCATAACATATTTGCAGTAAGAGCCTTGTGCTAGTAATTGGAAGATTCGGCTTCACTTCACTGTTTAATCACCCACAAAACTGTTTATTGCCCTATATATTCCTTCAACAAGGAAATTATCCTTTTAATGAGCTGAGCCCCTCAGAAAACCAGGGAACATGGCATGGTTACAGCATATTCTACTCTTTTTAAATATTGTGGCCAAATTTTCATCTGACCATCAAGTTCATACAACAATCAGTGTATATTTCAACCAAAAGGAATGCAGAATGATACAAGCCAAGGATTAAGGCATAAATAACAATATCTGCAACATAGACTGTCTATCAATAATATGATCTTTTAATTATATAAGCTGATCCTCCGTTTAGACTATACAACTACAAGAAACTTTTAGAATATTGCGTCCATAGGCCGGCGCTGCGGCTCACTAGGCTAATCCTCTGCCTTGCGGCGCTGGCACACCGGGTTCTAGTCCCGGCTGGGGCACCGGATTCTGTCCCGGTTGCCCCTCTTCCAGGCCAGCTCTCTGCTGTGGCCAGGGAGTGCAGTGGAGGATGGTCCAAGTGCTTGGGCCCTGCACCCCATGGGAGACCAGGAGAAGCACCTGGCTCCTGCCTTCAGATCAGCGTGGTGCGCCGGCCGCAGCATGCCGGCCGCGGTGGCCATTGGAGGGTAAACCAACGGCAAAGGAAGACCTTTTTCTCTGTCTCTCTCTCTCTCACTGTCCACTCTGCCTATCAAAAAAAAAAAGAAAAGAAAAAAAAGAAAAAAAAGAAAAAAAAAGAATATTGTGTCCATAAGCATGCCTAAGTACTATGAATTTATATGAACTTGAAACCTATGCAATTTTGATAATACATATTTTCCATTAATTTTTAAAGACTCCCGCATTTACTTACAAGCCTTATAAAAACTATTACAATTACAAACTATTATTTAAAAAGTGACTTTTTATGAGTATGCTAAAGCTGTCTTTAGTATTTTCTAGACAAAAATAGGGAAAAGTTAATAGATTAGTTATTTAGAATTCTATTTAAAAATATTTTGAAAATTTATACAAGAGGAAGAGAGAGAGAAATAGGGAAAGAGAACCATCAACTACTCATTCATTTTCCAAATGCTTAAAATGGCTGGCATGAGGGCAGGTTAGAGCTGAGAGCTGGAAATTCAATCCAGGTCTCCCATGTTGTGGCAGGGACTCAATTACAGGAGCCATCACCAACAGTGTGGAAGGCGATGGTTGAATACGGTCACATAGGGCCTTACCATCAACCCAGGGCTCCATGTGTGGTTTAATGCTCAATGTCATCATCTTGAACTTGATGTTTTAACAGGTAGCCCTGTATTTTCATTCTGCATCAAGTCCCTTAGATGATGTAGTTGATCCTGGTTGCAATTTTAAATATTGTGTATATCTGTCACTTTGTTTACCAGATACACTCTGCATTTTTGTCTGAACTCTAGGTCCCCTGAGCTGAATACATGGACTGTAGCAATGATCTCAGTGTCTTCTGGTTCCTGATTTGGTACAAATAAGGGAATACTGCAGCAGAAGCTCAAAAGATCACTGTTTTCTCCCAAAGGCTATATCTGCCCCTGGCTTCTGCAACTGCTCCTACCTGCTCTTCATCTGGGGCCCTGTGATAATAATAGGTCTGTCTTGTCAGGCCAGGAATGTGGAGTCTTCCTGGGTTCCCTATGCCCTACACATACCCTTTATGAAACTGTTGTTGAATTTTTCCCAACTTGACTATGCTATCTGTATCCTATCAGCACTCTGCCTGCAAAGGTCTCATTGAGAAGGTGGTACTTGATTAGATTCCTGAAAGAGGTGAGGTGGGGAGGCATACGTGTATCTGGAAAAAGAGAATTCCAGCTTAGGCGCTTAGGTTGGGGTTGGGGTTGATTCAAAAACTAGAGAAGTGGGTTACAAACCAGGCTGTGGGATAAGTCCCTCCTGTGCTGCTTCTGTAAATAAAGTATCACAGGAATGCAGCCACACCCATTTGTTTCTGCACCATCCATTGCTGTTTTCTGCTATGGTGTCAGAACTGAGTAGCTGCCAGAAGCTCAGTGGCTCATAAAGACTAAATAACTAACTATTTGTTCATTTGTTCCCTGAATTAGAGGGAAGAGGCCACCAGCAATGGGGAACCTTTATTCTGCCAAGGGCCATTTGGATGTTTATATCATTCATGGGCTACACAGAATTATCAACTTAAGAATTAGTCTGCTAAAACTTTTCAAAACAGATTATTAAGAATGATATACTACTGTAGTTTTAATGATCTGTGGCTATTTTAAAAATCGCTGTGTATGAGTGAAACTGAACATTTTTCATTTGATTATTGTTTACAGCCCTTGCCTATATCCCTGTTGAACTATGGTCTTTTATTTGTTGAAATCTATTTAGTGTAGCATTAAATGTTGACTGTAATATAAATTTAAACTATGTTCTCATGGCCAGCGCTATGGCACAGCAGGTTAAGGCACTGTCTGCAAGGCCAGCATCCTATATGGGTACCAGTTCAAGTCTCAGCTGCTCTGCTTCTGATCCAGCACTCTGCTAATGTACCTCGGAAAGCAGTGGAAGATGGCCAAATGCTGGACTCCTTCACCCACATGGGACACCTGGAAGAAGCTTCTGGCAGCTGGCATCAGCCTGACCTAGCCCTGGCCATTGTGGCCATTTGGGGAGTGAACCATAGGGTGGAAGGTTCTCTCTGTCTCTCAGTAACTCTGACTTTCAAATAAATGAATAAATCTTTAAAAAATATATATTCTCAACTAAATAAAAAATTAAAATCATACCGAGTATCTTTTTTGACTACAATGGAATGAAGCTAGAAATTAACAACTTAAGAAACTCTAGAACATAGGCAAACATATGGAGATTAAACAATATGCTCCTGAATGAACAGTGGGTCATAGAAGAAGTCAAAAGAGAAATAATAAAATTCCTAGCAACGAATGAAGTTGACAACATAATGTATCAAAACTATGGAATTCAGCAAAAGCAGTGTTAAGAGGAAAGTTTATAACAATTAGCGCCTACATCCACTAGAAAGGCATCAAATAAATAGTCTAACAATGCATCACAAGCCCAAAATTAATAGGAGGAAAGAAATAATTAAAATTAGAAAAGAAATAAAATTGAAACCCAAAGAAGATACAAAAGATCAGTGAAATGAACAGTTGGTTTTCTGAAAAAATAAATAAAATTGATATGCCTTTAGCCCAATTAACAAAGAAAATGGGAAAAGGCCCAAATTAATAAATTCAGAGATAAGAGATTCCAAGATGGCAGAATAGGAAGGGAGCATACTGCTCTAGTCTAGGGAAAGATAGTTTAAAAAAAAAAAGTGAAGATACTGCAATCTCAGGGAGCAGTTAGGCAGAAAACTGCAGAAGAAGCTCCATGCAAATTAGAGGGACACTATGGATCTAAGTAGAGGGTGTGGATTCACACGACTCAGGATTCCAGCAGCCAAGAACCTCAGCTTTGGAGACTGAGGTGAGACCAAACTACAGCAGCCCAAGCCAGTGGTGATAAAAGCCGTGGAAAAAGCCTGTTGTGAGTATGGCTTGGAGTCCTGTGGGGGAAAGTGTACCTGCCAACCTAGAGGGAAAAAAAGGGGGTACATTTCTTTCTCCCCAATCACCTGGCACTGGTGTCCTGTAAATAGCTGAGAGAGGGCAGGCACCATTTGGACTAATGTAACAGCTGCTCCAGCTTGTGTCCAGTGCCCAGCAATCTGCCAAGAGGAAACACCTGAGTCTGGCTGGGAGCATTGATAGGGAGCTGGGTGCTCATGACTGTGGGAGCCTTGTGTGCTGAGACTGTAAAAACATTGTGGCTGTGTGGGAGGGTGCAGGTGTGGTTGGGTCTTTGGGCAGTCACGTGGTTAGCTCCACATGCTCAGGGCTCCCTGATTCCCTGGTGAGGGTCATTGCTCTGGGATCTATGCTCAAACTGAAGACTGCACAGATTCTTTTTTGTGGTTCTTGTGGCAGTGCAGATGAATATTGTACCCACTATGGCTAGTGCCCAGGCATTGGTCTCCTTAGAGGAGAGGAGTATGCATGAAACTAAGCCAACATAGCTGATAAAAATGTCCCTTTGAGGCCGGCACCGTGGCTTAACAGGCTAATCCTCCACCTTGCGGCGCTGGCACACCGGGTTCTAGTCCCGGTCGGGGCGCCGGATTCTATCCCGGTTGCCCCTCTTCCAGGCCAGCTCTCTGCTGTGGCCAGGGAGTGCAGTGGAGGATGGTCCAAGTGCTTGGGCCCTGCACCCCATGGGAGACCAGGAGAAGCACCTGGCTCCTGGCCTCGGATCAGTGCGATGCTCTGGCCGCAGCGGCCATTGGAGGGTGAACCAACGGCAAAAAGGAAGACCTTTCTCTCTGTCTCTCGCTCTCAATATCCACTCTGCCTGTAAAAAAAAAAAAAAAAAAAAAAGTCCCTTTGATTAAAAAAGAAAAAAAAAAAGAGGAAATTTACCACACCCAAATTGGGTGTCACCTTGGACACTCCCTTCACCCTGCAGCACTGAACAGAGCTCCCTGGCCGTACTCAGTACATACCTATGGATATTCAATGAAATAGCAGACACTCCACTAAGCCACAGAGGAATAGTTCAAAGATAAAAGCCATCACAGGGAAAAGAAAAACCAACAAGTATCTCCACAAATGTCTAAAAGTAAATGCAGCAATTCAAGAAACAAGAATAAGGAAGACAACATGATGTCCCCAAAGGAATGCAACAAACTTCAATACTAGAATGTGAAGATGAAGATTGAATACCAGAAACAGAATTCAAAAAATTGATTGGAGGATTACTTAGAAGTAATCAGAAACAAAATCCATGAAATAAAGAAATCCATACATGACAGGAATGAAAACATTTCCTATGAAATTGAGATTTTTAAAGAGAAATCAAAATGAAGTTTTGGAAATGAAGAATTCACTAGATCAAATAAAAAAATGCAGTGGAAAGTCTGAACAACACACTTGGTGAGGCAAAAGAAAGAATATCCGAGTTAGAAGACAAATCTCTGGAAATTTTAGTTAGACCAAAGAGAATAGCAATAGGAGATGGAGGAAGAACAAGCCTGGGAGGTCTGTACGGTGGTAAGAATCACTACGTTCCTAAAGTTGTATTTATGAAATGCATGAAGTTTATATTCCTTAAATAAAAGGTTTCTGTGAAAAAAAATAGCAAAACAAATATATATTAATAGAATTTAGATCAGTTACTGTCTTGGGCAAAAGACAGTGAGGAGTTAATTATAAAATGGCACAAAGATAGTTTCTGTAGTGATGAAGATTCTTTGTTTTGATGGGATCTGGGTTACTTAACTGCATGTAATTGCCAAAAACAATGAGTGATAAAGTTAATATTATGTATTCCATGTCTACAAATTTTATCTGAATCAGAAAAAAAAAAATAAGTGAATTTTGAATTCTAGTTAATGTATAGGGATGAAGTTTACTAATGTCTATAACTTACTTTGAAATGCATTAAAAAAAAAAAACATTAAACGTAGTCAGCCCTGGCAGTTAAGATGCCCAAGTCCCAGATTGAAGTACATGGGTTCAACTCCCAGCTCTAGCTCCTGTCTCCAGCTACCTGCTAATGCAGACCTTGGAAGGCAGCAGCAATGGCTCAAGTAAGAAGGTTCCTAACACCCACATAAGAAATCCAGATTGAATTGCAAACTCTGAGTTTTGGCCCTTGGTCATGAAGGGATCTGGGCAGTGAACCAGTGAATAGGAGCTTTCTTTAGCTCTATGTCTCTTTGCCAAACGTATAAAAATATACTGATTGATATGTCAAAAGGAAAATAGGGAAAAATATTAGCAGTAGAAGGCCTAAGGTGTTAAATATATGTCTTCATGGTGCAATTCTTACAACATTTTTATGATTTATGTATCTATTTATTTCAAAGGCAAAGTGACAAACAGAGAGAGAGAGAGGCAGATCATCCATTCACTGCTTCCTTCCTCAAATGGCTGCAGCTTCTAGTGCTTGTCCAGGTCAAAGGTGGGAACCAGGAGCCCCATCAGAGTCCATGCAGGAACTCAAGTACATGAGCCATCATATGATGCTTCTAAGGCACCTGAGCATGGCACCGGATGAGAAGCAGAGTAGCCGGGACTGGAACTGGCATTCCAATATGGGATGCTCGTGTTCCAAGTGCTGGCTTAACCCACTGCCCCTCAATGCCTTCCCCATTACAACTTTTCTGAATACTTGAAAATGTCTATAAAAAGAAAAGGAAAGAAAAAAAATCAGAGGTAAAAAAAAAAAGAGATGCTACAACAGACATCACGGAAATAAAAAGAATCATCAGGAATTACTACAAATAGCTATAAGCCAACAGATTGGATAATCTAGAGCAAATGGATTGATATCTGGACACATACAATCTACCAAAATTGAGTTATAAAGACATAGAAAACCTAAATAGACCAATAATCAAAATGGAGATTGAATCAGTAATAAAGAGCCTCCCAACACGTAAAAGCCCAGGACTGGATGACTCCACTGCTGCATTCTACAAAACTCTGCAAGAAAAACTAATTCCAATTCTTCTCAAACTATTCAAAACAAATGAAAGGGAAGGAATCTTTCAAAACTCCTTCTATGAGGTCAGCATACAGTATTGAGGCTGGCATTGCGTTGTAGCAGGTAAAGCTGCCATAAAGCACCCCATATGGGCACTGGTTCATGTCATGGTTGCTCCACTTTTGATCAAGTTCCCTGTTAATGGCCTGAGAAAAGCAGTGAAAGATGGCTGAAGGGCTTGGGCCTCTGCCGCCCATGTGAGAAACCTCAATGAAGTTCCTGGCTTCGGCCTGGTTCGGTCCTGGCCATTGTGACCACTTCAGGAATGAACCAGTGTATGGAAGATATCTCTCACTCTCTTTCTGTCTCTCCCTCTCCCTCTGTAACCCTGCCTTTCAAATAAATAATAAATCTTAAAAACAAAAACCTGTATGTTATCCCTCTAAGCTATATGATGAGATTCTAAAAAAAGCAAAACTATTGAGACAGTAAAAAGATGAGTGTCAGGCAGGAGGTAGAGGGGAGGGAGGGAGGAATGGGTGGTGTGTAGAAGATTCTAGGCTATGAAGGTTTTCTGTGTGAGAGTATACAAGTGAATACATGATATTATACATATGTCTGATCCATAGGATGTACAAGACCAAGGGTGCAACCTCATGCAGAGACTTTGGAAGATAACTACGTGTTCCTGTAGGTTCATTTATTTCAACAAATGTAAACTCTGGTGGCAGATGTTAATATTGGAGAAGAGAAAATAAAAAGTGTTGTGTGGGAGGGACAGCGGTATATGGGAACTCCCTAAACTTTTTGTTCAAATTTGCCATGAAACTGACATGGCTCCTTAAAAAAAATTATTTTATTTTATTTTTATTTATTTTTTAGAAAACTTATATTTAATGAATATAAATTTCAAAACTTTTGGATTATAGCAGTTTTTCCCCCCCATAACCACCCTCCCACTCGCAAACCATCCCATCTCCTACTCCCTCTCCCATCCCATTCTTCATTAAGATTCATTTTTAATTATCTTTATATACAGATCAACTTAGTATATACTAAGTAAAGATTTCAACAGATTGCACCCATACAGACACACAAAGTATAAAGTATAGTACAACACATTAAGGACAGAGATCCTACATGGGGAGTAAGTGCACAGTGACTCCTGTTGGAAAAAAATAAAGTTTTTTTTTTTTTTTTAAATTAGCTTGTTATAGATTTATTGAATTTCGAGTCCCACCAGCAGTTACCTTGACAGTGCCAAACAAAGTGATTTCTTGGGGCCAAATGGTCCCCACCTTGGGTCTAGAGACTCCTGAGTGAGGAAGAGAGAAATAGAAGACAATGTCTCAGAGAAAGCAGGAGGCCAGAGGCTTAGGTCATGGCAATGAGGAAACTAGACAATTTTTCAGGAAATGACTTAAATATTAGCAGGATAACTGTGAGTGTTGCATTAAGAATAGTCTCAAGCACTGATAGGAGCACAGAGATCAGTGAGGTGACTACTTCTATAAGGCAGGGAACAAATGACAGTGACTTGTACTAAGGTGGTGACTACTTGTACCAAGCTAGTGAGAAGTGGCCATGGTCTGGAGGCATTGTGATGGAACAGGAAATATGATCTGCAGTCAGAATGAACGCAGGTGTAACAGATGGAGAAAGAGACAGAGTCCAAGTTTTCTTACTGACCAAAGGGAAGCAGAGTTGCCAATCCCTGAGTTGGGAAAGGTGCAGGGATGTGGGGATAGAAGCAAGACTAGTGTCATTCATGAGTTAGGTTCCAAATATGATGATCATTAGATTTCTAGGAAACATCCAGGCAAACACAAAGAAAGAGGGAAACTGGGAGAATAGGAAGCCCAAGAGTTAGGGAAGAAAAAAGGATTTACCATGTCAACAAAGCTGCAGGTCAAGTAAGTAAGGACGAAGAATGGACCAGAGAAGTCAACAGCTTGGAGTTCATGGATGACCTTGACAAGACTAGCTTCTGCTAAGCGGCTGGGTGAAAGCCTGCAAAGATTTTGCTTGAGAGAACAGGAAAAGAGAAAATACAAAGTGTTGAGTACAGATCACTTTTGGAAGGAGTTTGGGGGTGAAGAAAAGAGGAGAGATAGGAAGTTCCTAAGAGCAGAAGTAGAGAGATTTTTTTCCTAAGATGGAATAAAAACCAGCATATTAGCATGCAGTTACAAACGACTTTACAGACAGGAAAATATTGATGGAAGAGAGAGGCTAAGAACCGCTGCAGCCATGTGCTGGAGGTTGAAGGGTGATGGGCTTTAGTAAGCAGTGGAGTGCCAGCCTCGGCAGTGAGCGAGGAGAGTTCACAGGGCATATGACATGAAGCCATTGAGTAAATGATAATCAATCAATACCGACTTTCAGTCTTCCTGCAAAAAATACCTCCTAACACTCTGTGATCAGTTAGGACATTAGTGTACAACCAAGATGTTGAAGTTCAATTTCACCGTTTTGTCATTGATGAGCTCCAAGGCTCTGGACAAAACACCTAATCTTTCCATGATTTTATTTGTCTTTGATTATGATATGTCACATTTACTGGTCATTACTGTGCCTAGAAAATTAATGAGTCATATAAGCAAACTTTCCCACTCTCCAAATCTCTGATGCTTGCTACTATACAACTTAATATAAACAAAAAAAAAAAAAAAGGTGAAAGGTGCTTTTTGACACAAATGTCTACCGAGCATTAGCCACGATTAGATCTTTTCAGTCATTATCCTTATTTGGTGGATCTTCTTTCCTCCACCTGAAATGCATTTACTCTCCACCTTAACACTCTGCTTAATTTTCATTTCTGATAGTTATCTTTTATATAAGCAGCACACATTTAATATTCTAGTTTGGAATAATTGCCATTATTTCCACGAGACTTCTGTAGTGAAGTTTGACTTCACATTTATCATCCTCAGAAACACCCCTCAAATGTCAACCCCCCTGCCAATGGGAGCAATCCTGGGTTCCCCCGGGGGGAACGTTTCATTCTTCTTGTCCCTGTTGCCCTTTGTTCCTATCTGTGCTGTGACACCAAGCAGGCTGCCTTGTAATGACTTGTTTACGCTTCTGTCTCTCTGCCAGACTATGAGCACCTTATCTTACCCTCCTCTGAGGCCTCAGCAGTGACTTGTACAGAGTAGATATGAGATAAATATTTGCTGAGTGAATGAATTTAAATATCATTTTCAGAATAGAGTCTGATCAAATAAAATGGCACAATATACAAGGGAAGAAATGGAGTGAATAGGTACTAAGATAGGTTTGTATAAGTGTCCATGAGAAAGGGAGGTTCACAGCATATACACTTATCAATTCAGAGTATTTTATTAAGATACTAGAGTTTTCAAGATTGCTTTGAGAAACACTGAACACTTTGTTGGCTGCAATTCAGTATTAAGAACAAATTTCAGAGCTGTTCTACGTCCTTTCTTGCTATCATGTATCTTACACACACACATAAACACAAAGATAAGTTTACTTGTTTCCTAAAGAAAGTCCTCCAACATCTATTTCCAGGAGAATCTTGACATCAATGAAAAATTGGAGCCATAGCTTTCATACCCTCAAAGAAGAAGAGATATAAATGAATCGAGTCACATGATGTGAATTTTCAAGATGAACTTCCTGGCAGAAGATAAGTTGTTGATTAAGATCAGACTCACTCTTCCCAAATCAGTTACTCTTCCCTGTGCTCTGTGGTCTCTGTCTTTGCATTCTCTGTTAAGCTTTTTACTAGACAAGCTGCTTCAGCATTTTCTGAGAGGAAGAAAAAAACCTTCCCTTCCCCACGCCCCACACAATGGCAGGGAAGCCTTCCCCTGAATGTGAAATCAAGTGGAGACATCTGGGCTTTGTCATCCAAAATGGCAACAATTTTGTTTTTCTAATTATTATCAACTTACCAGTTTTGGATTGAGAAGCCAGTCTCTTACTTCCCCATGTTTAGGACTAAGAACTGCTCCCCAACCCCTACTCTTTTTGAAAGGTGGAATAACAGAAGGAGGAGAGAGACAGAGAGATCGATATTCCATCTGTTGGTTTACTCCCCAACGAGCCAAAGGAGCCAGGGTTTGGCCAGGCTGAAGCCAGGAGCCAAGAACTCCATGAGCCATCATCTGCTGCTTCCTAGGCAAGGAGCTGGATCAGAAGAGCAGCCAGGACTGGAACAGGCACTCTGATCTGGGATGTGGGTATCCTGAACACAGGCCCACCCCGCTGTGCCACAGTGGGATGCCCAGAATGGTTCCTTTTCTATTGGTTTTATCTGCATCTGCCACATCCAACAGCGGACTAACCTTCCCCTTCAGTTTGAATTGGAAACACTATTATCGTAACAAAGATTATCTGCATCCTTCTTATCTTCAGGAAACTATCATAATTCAGCACTAGACGGAAATGTTTTAGGGCTCTGAACGTGGTATCTTCCACGATCAGCTGCTGGTGTAGTAAATCCGTTAAGCATCAGGAATGAAATGTCCATAACTCCAGCTAAGCTGTTGGAGGCTCTCATCTACTCCTCACTCCTTTCAGTTTACAAAAAGAAGTATCTTGTCCCTAGCTCATGAGGGCAACGACTGGGAAAAAAAGAAGCACCCAGAAAACACCAGTCTAAAGGGAGGAAAGAAATGGCTGGTTTGGTTTGCCTCCAAACATATGCACAGAGAATTAAATCGTGGTTTGTGCTTTGTTTTTGTTCTACAGTATTCTTATTTGAAAATCTCTCACTGCACTTCAACACCTGGAAAACTTCAACAGGCTTACTGGTTATTGTACCAGCTATCACCAAACACACATTTCATATTGCCAGTGTGGAATCCCAAATGTGATCATTATAACAGGCACCTCCTGAGGATAATTAGGGCCCAACAGGTCACAAGATTCAGGCCTTGAGTCGCATCACATTTTTAACTTACATAAACTGGCCTGCTGTGGTGGAGAAAGAGAAAAATCAAACATGGTTGATGCTACCATGTCAAGGAAAATCAGCAAATTAAGAGTGCTTTCTGCCAAATACAGGGAGAATGGATGCTGTCCATTCAGAGTAGCTCTCTCCATCGGTAGCTGAGATTCCAAGTTAGTCCAGCACTCAATTAAATTTAAAATTTTGATATCTACCAAAATCTGTAACATCACAGGATTATAGATGGGACTACAAAGCAGTTTCTCAGTCTGTCGTATCCAAGCACTTCACCAGGGGAATAACAAACTGCTTAACAGAAAGAATGAATTGATGGGGATTGGTTAAAATAAATGAATGAAAAAGAAAGAAGGAGAAACAAGTACAAGGCTTCCTCTTCATTGACTTCATATCAAGTCCTGCAGATAATGTAGTAGATAAAGGCTTCAGTTGATCAAGGATGTCATTTCCATGACAGAAGAGCCTTGAACTCTTCACCTGGATTGAGACCTACAATTAGGGTAGAGATCGACCCATCTCCATCTGGACGGGTTGTCAGATATCTGGAACAATACACTACAGCTCTTCTTAGTGAGCCCCAGAATGCAACATTTTCTACAGTAAGGCTCCATTGGGCCATAAAATTGAAGTAGACATGCATCCACTCAGTATCTGGCAAGAGAGTGTAAATGGTTACAGAAATATCCATTCACCCATTTCAGATGCTTACTACAGGCTGGTAACTTACTAGGTGGAAATGGCTAACCTAATTTACATGTACTGTCTACTGTAATCCTTACAAGTATCTTATGAGGTAAATACGATTATGAATCCAATTTCACAGATGAGGAGCCTGGGGCTTAAAGAATTTAAACAAACACCTAGCTGTTCAGTGGAAGCCTGAGTTGTTAATCTCTATACGATGCCAACTGTTAAGTCACAGCTTGTTTGTTTCTCTAACCTCTGACCTCTGGTATCATGACAATTGTCAGGTCTATGAAACACACCTCAAATGTTCTGTTTGTGCCAAAGCTCAATGCTGTCAATACTGCCCAGGTAGCACCTCTTGCCAGCACTGGGTCTATGCCTCAGCACTTGAGCTTCTACCTAGACCGGGGTCCTGGAATTAGAGAATGCTTTGATTCTTTCTCCAGCAGTCATCATCCTTTACCTACCAAAGTATCACAGAACTTCGTAAATATCCTTTTTAAAGACTGCTTGATTTAATTTACTTGAAGAGGGGGATAGGGCAAGGGGGATGGGAGAGATAAAGACAGAGAATCTTCCATCTGTTGTTTCACTCCCCCCAAATGGCTGAGAAAGCCAGGAGTGGGCCAGTCCAAAGCCAGGAAGCTCAAACTCCATCCTTGTCTCCCATATGAGTGGCAAGCACTTGGGCCATCTTCCACTGCCTTCCCAGGCACATTATCAGGAAGGTGGAATGGAAGCAGAACAGTCAGAACTCAGCACTCATCACATATGTGATGCCAGTATCACAAGCAGCAGATTAACATAGTGCTGGTACAACACTAGACCCACTGACAAATATACTAATAGGCACTTTACGCCACTGGAAAGCTTAAATTACAACTCATTACATTTGCCTTTCTAAATTATATTTCCCTTAAAATTGTAAAAATTAATGAGTTTTCGTCTCAGAAAGAGACTTCTGGTGAACACATCACTTTTTCTCATCATTAATGTGCTTCTAAGTACTCGAGCTATGGTACAACTGAAAAATTCTAAATTTCTAAAATTCTGGGTCTGCACAAACTATAAATCCAGATTACTCAATCCATGCAAGAAAACAATGTTACAGCCTTTATGATGCGGTATTACGATCTGCAAACTGGCTGGCTCTGGGGGCACATGTTTGGCCTGGAGTGTTAAGATGCTGCTTTGGCCACCTATATCCCATAATGGAGTCCCTGGTTTGATTCCCAGCTCTGCTTCTGATTCCAGTTTCCTACTAATATGCATTGTGGGAGACAAAAGGTAATGAATGGTTCAAGTGGTAGGGTCCCTGGCACCCACATGGGAGGCCAAGATCAAGTTCATGGCTCTTGGTTTTGGTCTGGTAAAGTCCCAGTTATTCCAAGTGTCTGGGTAGTGAATCAACAGATGGGAGATCTCTCCCTGCCCAACCCATCCCCAGCCCAGCAACTCCCAAAAGGGCAACTACTGTGAAAGAATGATTTATCACTCAGATAAATCAAACACATCTATTTTTTAAATGGCATGGTCTGAGTACATAAAGTACAGACTTTCCTTGTTGGAGCCTGTAACATTGCCTCACAGTAACCCCTCTCCAGACTTGTCTCAATGTCATGGCTACCTTCATTTTCCAAATCACCTTTGCTTCAAATCCTGTTTCTCCTTCTTAACCTCTACTCAAGCACCAAATCTTACTAATTTTTTTTTCTTTAAGTAGCTTTGTCTGCAAGGGCACAGGTCAGAGGCAGGCTGGTAGGAAAAGACTATTGAAGTCCTCTGGAGGTCTCCAAGGAAATGGAGTTAATGTCCACTTGCATTTTGGACATATGCCCAGTAGGTAGTAGACAACAGGATATTTTATAAACAATACAGTTCCAAAATAACAGAAAGCAAAAAAAAAAAAAAAAGGAAATGTTTGAAGAGCAAAAGTAGCCATAAAAATGTGCTGTAGTCCACCCTGTATTCAATTTTGAAAGTGTTTTCCCCCATTTTGTATTATTAATCAAGGTTTCTCTAAGGTTTAATTTTAACCATTCTTTTATCCTGTAACATTGCACGCAGCAAAACCATCCTTTGAGCCGGGAAATAGCTCCATGGTAACAGATTCTCAAACATCAGCACAGGATGGAGCTTTCAGTGTGTGATCACAGCTCAGAGAAAGAGGAGGAGGAGAATGATGAGAGCCACACTGGGTTTCTTTCCTTCCTTGGGATAACATCCTGAGAGAAGAAATCAGTGATCTCGTGAGGTTATGGAGAGGAGGCAAGGGAGACGGAGTCAAGTCAAATGACAGAAGCAGCTTAAAAATGCTAATGAGTTACTTTTGAAATTTCAGGATTTGAAATAGATCCTGCAGAGATGGAAAATAAAAAGTATCCACTATTCACTAGAGTAGAAAAGACCTCGGAGCTCTGGACCACCTTTTCCTGCCCATACAGAAATAGATGCACTCACTCCCTGGGCATCTTCTCTGTGTGAGTGAAGCCCTGGGGCAGGCCGTGGGCTAGGATTCAGGCGCTTAAGGGATATTATGTCTTTGTGGAAACCCATTGTACACAATGATTGAGTCCAGTGTGCCCATCTCCAGTAGCCAGATGTGCTAGAAGCTGGACAGCAAAGTTCCAGCTGAACACTACTGATGGGGATGGGTCTCCAGAACTACTACAAAACATTAACAAAGGCCGGCGCCGTGGCTCAATAGGCTAATCCTCCGCCTAGCAGCGCCTGCACACCTGGTTCTAGTCCCGGTCGGGGCGCCGGATTCTGTCCCGGTTGCCCCTCTTCCAGGCCAGCTCTCTGCTATGGCCTGGGAGTGCAGTGGAGGATGGCCCAAGCGCTTGGGCCCTGCACCCCATGGGAGACCAGGAGAAGCACCTGGCTCCTGCCTTCGGATCAGCGCGGTGTGCCAGCTGTAGGGCGCCAGCCGCGGCGGCCATTGGAGGGTGAACCAACGGCAAAAGGAAGACCTTTCTCTCTCTCTCTCTCACACTGTCCACTCTGCCTGTCAAAAATAAAAATTAAAATTAAAAAAATTAACAAGCCATTTAGTCTTTTTAATAATATTTTATTTCTTTGAGAGACAGAGTTACAGACACACACACACACACAGAGAATCCTCCATCCACTGGTTTACTCCTCAAATGGCCACAATGACCAGGCTGAACACAGGAGCCCAGAACTCCATCTTGGTATCCTACATAGCTGATAGAGGCCTGAGTACTTGGGCCATCTTCTGCTGCTTTCCCAGGCACATTACCAGAGAGCCGGGTGGCAAACACGGGATGCTGGCATAGCAGGCAGTGACTTAACCCACTGACAACAATACTGGCCCTGCATTTAGCCTTCATTTTCTTTTTTTTTTTTTATTTTTAATTTTTTTTAAGATTTATTTTATTTATTTGAAAGACAGAGTTACAGAGAGAGGAGAGACAGAGATAGAGAGAGAGAGAGAGAGAGAGGTCTTCCATCCAATGGTTCACTCCCTAATTGGCCGCAACGGCCGGAGCTGGGCCAGTCCAAAGCCAGGAGCCAGGAGCTTCTTCCGGGTCTCCCACGTGCAGGGTGCAGAGGCCCAAGAACTTAGGCCATCTTCCACTGCTATCCCAGGCCATAGAAGAGATCTGGACTGGAAGAGGAGCAGCCGGGACTCGAACTGGTGCCCTTATGGGATGCCAGCGCTTCAGGCCAGGGCATTAACTCACTGTGCCACAGCGCAGCTCCTTAGCCTTCATTTTCAAAATTGTTTTGTAATTTGCCTTCCAAGTTCAATGAAACCTCAAGAATTTGGAGGGAACAGCTTTAAAGCAAGGTGGTTGCAAATTAGAGGAGTATTTCAAATAAGAGCCCCTTTAAACTCTCATCATTGTTCTGGACAGAGATCCTGTTTAAAGAAAGATTGGAGAATGTCTGTATTTCAAGTTAAGATTGTCTTTAGGTAGATGGCTGCTTCTAAAGTGCTGAAGGGTTTTTAATACCATTTGTTCTTCCAATCTTGTTTGCACTATTAATTTGGTTAATGGGTTAGTAATCCTTTCTTTTTCGATAGCGGGAAAGTAAACCTCAGCCCAGCACTTTTCTAAATTATTACATCCTCTGAACAAATGGGGTGCAGATTAATGAGGGTTTACGCTAAGCTTTGAATTCACAGGAGACTTAAATGAAGCGATGCATCCTTGTTTCCATTTAATGAAAATAACAATCAAGAAATGTAAAGCGGACAGAACTGGATAACTACCTGCCAGCATTCCAATCACCTTGACAGAATATCTCCTGGCAGAGGAGAGGGATGACCACCCACTCACCACGTCAACTGCACAACCCCTAACGAGGGACACAGGGCAGGTGCCTGGCAGGGATGGGCACGTCTGAGAACAGGGTGCCTGGGTTGCATTCCCAGCCCCACTCCCTATTTGTGTCCTCATGATGGGCACCACAGGAGGAAGCAGGTGATGTCTCAAGCACTGGGGTCCCCAGATCAAGTATGAGTTCTGAACTGTGTCCCTGGCTCCCAGCTTTAGCTTGGCCTGGCCCTGGCTGCAGGCATTTGGGGAGGGAACCAGTAGGTATGAGATCTCTTTCTCTCTCTCTCTCTCTCTCTCTCTCTCTCTCTCTCTCTGCCTTTCAAATAACAAAACTGAAAAATCAAAGACATTTATAATGATTTTTTAGTTGTAATGAGCCAATATCACGTGAATACATAACAGTCTTAATGTACATTAACAAACTGCAGAGGGCACTTAATTTTTGCCTTTAATTAATTTAATCACAAAAGTATGTGAGCCTCCCTGAGCACAAATATCCCTGCTTGTATTATTTTTCCAACAATGAACCAAATAGTAGACAGGATAGAATTCCACATAATATTTTCTATACCATCAACATATCATATTCAAGTTTTGAATTGGTACTGGGACTTTTCTGTATAAGGCACAATTAATTTCATTTCAACAAAACTTATATTTAAAAAAAAAGTGAAACCTGGCTGGCGCCGTGGCTCACTAGGCTAATCCTCTGCCTGTGGCACCGGCACTCCAGGTTCTAGTCTCAGTTGCGGTACTGGTTCTGTCCTGGTTGCTCCTCTTCCAGTCCAGCTCTCTGCTGTGGCCTGGGAAGGCAGTGGAGGATGGCCCAAGTGCTTGGGCCCTGCATCCGCATAGGAAACCGGGAAGAAGCACCTGGCTCCTGGCTTCGGATCGGTGCAGTGCGCTGGCCATAGTGGCCATTTGGGGGATGAACCAATGGAAGGAAGACCTTTCTCTCTGTCTCTCTCTCTCTCTCTCTCTCACTGTCTAACTCTGCCTGTCAAAAAAAAAGTGAACCTGCCAAATCACCAAGTATCTATTTTGGAATGATCACTCATAAAGTATCACTTATGTACAATAAAAAAATTTAAATGTAGGAGAAAAAAATTTAAATGTAGGAGAAATGAGTATATCAATGAAAGACAACTGTGGCCCCAAAGGAAAAAAAAATGTAGCTTCTTTTTTGTGTTACTAAATTAATAGGAGGAGAAAATCTTAGTATTTAAATGTAGCATCATTACCCTTGAAAACACTACTCATAAATCTGTCAAGCTTAAAATAAATGCTATATTCTATATTCTTTTACTTTCTCATCTTTAGGTCAACCAAGATGTTATTAAAAACATTTTAAAAATATTTAATGTCTTTGTGGTTTCCTGTATCGATCTAAGATGACAAAGGGAAGCGTTACTGAAAACTGCAGTACTGACTTGAACCCGAATCCCGAACCTCAAGGTCTTTTTAATCTATGAAGTGAAGAAATACTGCTGACTAAGCCACTCTTCTGATATATTTTCTGCAATACAGAAAGAAAAGCTTAACACCTAGAATATAGTGAACAGCCAAGGTACAAGGAATCATGTATATCTGAAGGGTGCATAACTTATCTGTAAAAGCAGGAAGAATAAAAGCAACAGTTTTCATTTCCCTTCATAAAATATGATATGCCTGCAGTAAATCAGACTGCAAAGGCTAATGATGAATACAAGCTTCAAAGCATAAACATTATCACAGAAAATTAAATACTTATATAGAGGGGACTTGTAGACATATTTATGCCCCCAGAAGATTAGACAAGATTGCTAATAAGATTGTAGGTTTGCCAAAATAGTGGGTGGGCTCAAGTAGTCATCATAACTCCTAATGTACACTCACTGCAAATGGGAGCTGGAGGAGAGGTAGTATGGACCCAAGAGAAAGGTCAATACTTAATCACTTTACTTCTAGGATTATAAATTCAGTGTTAAGTACTTTGCCCGTAATTGGGGTATTCAGCCACTAGATGGCAGTAATTATTAGGCCATAAACACTGGAGCTAAAATTCAATGAATCCTACCAACTAAAATCTATATCTACATTATATATAAACTTTCCTTTAAATATTTTAATGACATCTGGATACTTAGGTTCACCTTTCCTATTACTGATTGGATCCAATCTCAAATCATTTAAGATTGATCAGAATGTACTTTAATAACTATTATGAAACCTTTTGAGGGCGGGGGTAGGGATTTTGCCTCTTTCTAAGTTGCTGCCCTAATCAAGGAACAATCCAGAAACCTCAGTATGTCTGGCATCAGAATCAACTTCTGGTGATCACAGTAAATTTCTGGAAATTTTTTTCTAGTTTAGTTGCATGTTCGTTATTCTGCTAAAATTATTAGATCTGTTTATAAGCATGGACTTAGTTCATATCTTAAGGCTTCTTGGAAAGTTTACAATACTACAAAAAAGTACTTTACAATATTAGATATGTTTTTCTTGTCTAGGATACTTAATACTAGATAAGCCCAACTGATGACAGCAAAGTTCCCTGTCTTCTTACTGATTTTAAAGGTGATGTTATTGATATTTTAACCTTAAGATGGTATTTGTTTAGGCTTCTGGTAGAAACATTTAATTAGGAAAATAATAATAGAATCTTCTATTCCTAATTTCTTTGAAAATGTAATGACCAGTGAAGGTCAGTTTTTAATATTTATTTTAAAATTTTTATTTATAGCCGGCGCCGTGGCTCAACAGGCTAATCCTCTGCCTTGCGGTGCCTGCACACCAGGTTCTAGTCCTGGTCGGGGCGCTGGATTCTGTCCCGGTTGCTCCTCTTCCAGGCCAGCTCTCTGCGATGGCCCAGGAGTGCAGTGGAGGATGGCCCAAGCACTTGGGCCCTGCACCCCATGGGAGACCAGGATAAGTACCTGGCTCCTGCCTTCGGATCAGCGCAGTGCGCCGGCCACAGCGCGCCGGCCACGGTGACCACTGGAGGGTGAACCAACGGCAAAAAGGAAGACCTTTCTCTCTGTCTCTCTCTCTCACTATCCACTCTGCCTGTCAAAATTTTTTTTTATTTATATAAGGTGAATAAAATTCATATATACAGTTTTAAGAGCATAATGATACTTCCCACCCTATTGTCCTCCTCTTTCCTTTCTTATTTTTAATTTTTATAGTGACATACTTTCAGTTTATTTTATAATCACAAGCTTAATCCTCCAACAAAGAATTCAACAAGTAGTATAAAAACCACTGTTCCTCAAGAGTAAAGACAAGGGCTGTAAACAATAATCAAATCTCAAAATATCAATTTCAGTGCTTGTGCTGTGGCATAGTAGGCTAAGCCTCTACCTGTGGGTGCCAGCATCCCATATGGGCACTGGTTCATGTCCCAGCTGCTCCTCTTTCGATCCAGCTCTCTGCTATGGCCTGAGAAAGTAGTAGAAGATGGCCCAAGTACTTGGACCCTAGCACCTGCATGGGAAACCCTGAAGAAGCTCCTGGTTCCTGGCTTTGGATTGGCTCAGCTCTGGCTGTTGTGGTCATTTAAGGAGTGAACCAGACCTTTCTGTCTCTCCCTCTGTATGTAACGCTACCTCTCAAATAAATAAATAAATAAAATCATTTAGAAAATGTCAATTTTGTTCAAATACATTACTCTTTTTCTGCTCCATATATTAATTACCATTATTCAGGGGAAACACACGATGTTTGTCTTTTTGAGACTGACTTTTTTTCACTACACATATTGGTATCCAGTTACATCCATTCTGTTGCAAAAGACAGATTTCATTTTTTATGGTTGAGTAGTATTCCATTGTATGTGTGTGTGTGTGTGTATATATATATATCACATTTTCTTTATCTAGTGATCGGTTGATGAGCATCTGGGTTGATTCCATATCTTGGCTGTTATGAATTCAGCTGCAATAAACATGGGGGTCAGATAACTATTTCATATGCTGATTTCATTTCTCTTGGGTAAATTCCCAGGAATGGGATGGCTGAATCATATGGTAGATCTATTTTCAGATTTCTGAGGTATCTCCATACTGTCTTCCATAATGGTTGTATTAGTTTACAATCCCACTAACAGTAAAATATATTAAGGTACCTTTTCCCCCACATCCTCACCAGCATTTGTTATTTTTTGATTTTTGAGTCATAGTCATACTAACTGGAATGAGGTGAAACCTTATTTCAGTTTTTATTTGCAATTCCTTGATGGCTACTTATCCTGAGTATTTTTTCATGTGTCTATCAGCCATTTTAATTTCCTCTTCTGAAAAATGCCTGTTCAAGTCTTTTGCCCATTTGGTAACTGGATTGTTGTTTTGTTGTTCTTGAGTTTCTTTTTTTAAAAAAATTATTTTTATTTATTTGAAAGACAGAGTTACAGAGAGAGGCAGAGACAGAGAGAGAGGTCTTCCATCCACTGGTTCACTCCCCAGATGGCCACAATGGCTGGAGCTGCGCCAATCCGAAGCCAGGAGCCAGGAGTTTCTTCCAGGTCTCCCACACTGGTACAGGGGCCCAAGGACTTGGGCCATCTTCTACTGCTATCCCAGGCCATATCAGAGAGCTGGATTGGAAGAGGAGCAGCCGGGACTAGAACTGGCATCCATATGGGATGCCAGCACTTCAGGCCAGGGCGTTAACCTGCTGCGCCACATCGCTGGCCCCAGGTCATAGATTTAGATCCTTGATCCATTTAGTGTTGACTTTTGTATAAGGTGTAATGTAGAGGTCTTGTTTCATACTTCTGCACTCAGAGATCCAATTTTCCCAGCACCATTTGTAAAAGAAATTGTCCTCTTTTCCTGGGATAAATTTTAGCTTGTTTGTCAAATATTAGTTGCTTGTAGATGCGTGGATTAATTTCTAGGGTTTCTATTCTGCCTTTGTATAAACATAATACCATGGCTGAGAAAGAACTTGTAAGATCAGTCCCATTCATGATATTCACAAAAAATTTAAATACCTTGGAATAAATTTAATCAAGGTGGGGAAAGATCTTTATAATGAAAACTATAAAACATTAAAGAAAGAAATATAAGACACCAAAAAATGGGAAAATGTCCATGGGTTGGAAGAATTAATATCAAAATTTCCATACTACTGAAATCAATTTGTAGATTCATTGCAATCACAATCAAAATATCAATGACATTCTTCTCAGGTCTAAAAAAAAAATGATGCTAAAATTCATATGGAAACACAAGAGACTCCAAATAGCTAAAGCGATTTTTTCAATTTTTTTTTTTTAACAGGCAGAGTGGACAGTGAGAGAGAGAGAGAGAAAGGTCTTCCTTTTTCCGTTGGTTCACCCCCCAAATGGCCACTGCGGCCGGCACACCGTGCTGATCTGAAGCCAGGAGCCAGGTGCTTCTCCTGGTCTCCCATACGGGTGCAGGGCCCAAGCACTTGGGCCATCCTCCACTGCCTTCCCGGGCCACAGCAGAGAGCTGGACTGGAAGCGTAGCAACCGGGACAGAATCCGGTGCCCCGACTAGGACTAGAACCCGGTGTACCAGTGCTGCAGGTGGAGGATTAGCCTATTGAGCCACGGCACCGGCCGCTAAAGCAATTTTAAACAGCAAATTCAAAGCCAGAGGCATCACAACACTAGATTTCAATACATGCCACAGGGCAGTCATAATCAAACCAGCCTGGTACTGCCAGCATCCCACATCAAGTCCCAGCTGCTCTGTTTCCATTATGGCTTCCTGTAAATGCACCGCAAGGCAGTGGAAGATGGCCCAAGTACTTGGGCCATTCCCAAGCACGCGGGAGACCAGGATGGAGTTCCTGGCTCCTGGCTTTGGCCTGGCCCAGCCCTGAATGTCCCTGCCATTGGGGAGTAAACCAATGAGTGGAAGATTTCTTCCTCTCTTTGTATGTCACTCTTCCTTTCAAATAAATAAAATAAAGGCAGCTGGATTCAGGATACATAGACATTGCGTAGTCTATAATGCTAAATATGCAACTCTCCCACGAACTTGTTCATTGCTTTTAATTGTTTTCACAATTGAATGGCTTCAATCTTTTCTTCTACCTGCTTCCATCAAGCTAACTTCAGCTTGTACTCAATACTGTTTTTATTAAAAGATCTGTTTACTTATTAAATAGGAATTTAGCATACCTTTTTGACAGTATTTCTATTAAGTTTATTCAAAAAATTACTTCTGCTAGTACTTTGGTGCAATGTTGTATACAGTTTGAGTGGTTTGCCTGAAGACTACCCCTCCCTCCCCCAAACTCAGTTATTCTGAGTGTGGTTCTGCTCACAGCACACTACAGTCATCCACTATATCATTCTTAGTTCTAATGATTTTATTAAATAGAATTTGTTGTGACTGGATTCGTTATTGAGTTGTCTACAAATAGAATAAGTTACACATTTCAAATAACATGAGCTTATATGAATAGCTTAATTGATGAAACGTAATCTGAGGCTGGGCAATTTTCAAGCATTTCCTGGCTTTTCATAAACTTATACTTGACGCCAACCCTGAATGGTTTTCACTTGTGAAAAATGAGTGAAACAATATGAATGTATATGATCTAGAAAAAAATTGGTTTTTTCATTTCTTATTTGAAAACAGAAGATTTTCACAGTAGGAGTGGGGGCAGAAAATGGAATCATATGCATTTTTCATTCTTAACCCCTTTGAACTTTGATTCTTTCATGAAAACTGAGCATTTGCATTTGCCACAACTATTTATTTCTTCAAGGAGAATATGTTAACATCTTGTTTTCTAGTCTCTATAAAGAAGAGAAAATCCTAACTAATTAAAGATTCTGATGAGTTCAGAGCAGTTGTAATCAGAAACTTCTGGCAATAAGTGCTCCAGGATAAGACCCAGAGCTTCTGATAAAGCATCTAGAAATTATCATGCTTAACTGGGCCAACAGATCCTTTCGAACTGGAGGGAGAGAAAGTTCTGTCCACTGGTGTTTAAAACTACTTCAAGAATGATGAACTGGAAGTGTTAACGTTAGAGAGATTAAAATGCTATCTTCATTTCCCATTTGCCTTGTTCTGATATGCTTTTTTTCATTTGACAGATAGAGTTAGTGAGAGAGAGAGACAAAGGTCTTCCTTCCATTGGTTCACCCCCCAACTGGCCGCTATGGCCAGCGCACTGTGCCAATCCGAAGCCAGGAGCCAGGTGCTTCCTCCTAGTCTCCCCTGTGAGTGCAGATGCCTAAGCACTTGGGCCATCCTCCACTGCACTCCCGGGCCGCAGCAGAGAGCTGGACTGGAAGAGGAGCAACCGGGACTAGAACCCAGGGATGCCGGCACTGCAGGCGGAGGATTACACAAGTGAGACATGGCGCCGGCCCCCGATATGATTTTGAAATATGCAAACCAATGTTTTAGTTTGTGATGTAATTTATTTTTCTGATATAAGCCATACTGCTCTTACTTATGAATTGGGTAAACCTTCCTAAATATAAACTTACTTATTACAGAACTAGTCTGTGTTTTTTCAGAATTAAAAAGGTTGACCAGAGACACAGAAGCAAAGACTTCATACATGGGAGAAATGATGTTCTCATACGTGAATTTTAACTTTCAATATTGATTTAAACTAGCCCATGTTTTAAAAGATGATTTTGAACGTGTCTGTATACCGCAGGATGTCAATGTTAGCTCTCTCCTGGTCTTGTTCTCTCTACCCTTGCCCCAGCCTAGGTAGCTCCACTTGGACAGTAGACTTTACCATGTAATTGCTGATAATTCAGTTTCAAAGCTCCTATGCACATCTCTCATGATACTCAGTTATTCAATAAAAATATCTGGATTCTGTGTCTGACCCATTCATCACCAAGCACAATGCATTGTATCTGGGCCTCACTCTATTTCTTTAAAAAAAAAAAAAGATTTATTTATTTATTTATTAGAAAGAGTTACACAGAGAGAGGAGAGGCAGAGAAAGAGAGTGAGAATGAGAGGTCTTCCATCCGATGGTTCACTCCCCAATTGGCTGCAACGGCTGGAGCTGCACCGATCTGAAGCCAGGAGCCAGAAGCTTCTTCCAGGTCTCCCACGTGGATGCAGGGGCCCATGCACTTGGGCCATCTTCCACTGCTTTCCCAGGCCACAGCAGAGAGCTGGATCAGAAGAGGAGCAGCTGGGTCTTGAACCCTCACCCATATGGGATGCCGGCACTTTAGGCCAGGGCATTAACCCGCTGCACCACAGCGTCGGCCCCAAGGACCTCACTCTATTTCCAACGCCATGGCCTTTGTTTGAGGCATTTGAGGGGGTATGAAGTTAGAAGAATCTCAAAAGCCTCCTAGTCCTTCTATTCCCAACAAGCTCCATTCAACCCAGGCTTCACGCTACAGCCAGAGTGCTTTTTCTAAAGCACAGAACCCTGGTAATGTCCCTACTCTGCTTGAAGTTCATTGCTTTTAGGGGCTGGTGCTGTGGTGCAGCGGGTTAAAGCCCTGGCCTGAAGCTCCGGCATCCCATATGGGTGCTGGCTCTAGTCCCAGCTGCTCCACTTCTGATCCAGCTCTCTGCTATGGCCTGGGAAAGCAGTAGAAGATGGCCCAAGTCCTTGGGCCCCTGCACCCACATGGGCGACCCGGAATAAGCTCCTGGCTCCTGGCTTCTAGCTTCGGATAGGCGCAGCTCCGGCCTTTGGGGCCATCTAGGGAGTGAACCAGCGGATGGAAGATCTCTCTCTCTGTCTCTACCTCTCTCTGTAACTCTGTCTTTCAAATAAATAAAATAAGTCTTTTAAAAAAATTCATTGCTTTTGCCACAAAGTCCCTAGCACAGCATTGAAGGCATTTTATGGAGCTGGCCTTGGTTCTTATCCTACCAATACTTGAAGAGAATTTTTTTTGTTACCTATCATATACCAGTACTGTTCCAAATCCTGGAATTACAGCAGTAAACTACTGTGCAGTGTTCCTATGCACAAGGAACCCCTATGAGCAGAGCACGGTAAAAAGCAGAGGAACACATATCTAAGAATCTCAAGACCAATAGGTGCTATGAATGAAATAGAATAGGACAGCCTTCGAGAGTGGCTTGCTTTATTATAGTGGGTGGGGAAGGCCTTGTGGAAGAGATGGCATATGAGCATTGAATACGAAGAAGAAATGTATAAAGCAGAGGAAGACAGAATACAAAGGCCCTGGGACTGGAATGAGCTCAGATCACAAGAAAGAAGAGTATGGTGAAAGGCTAGAGCAAAGGATATGAGGCCAGAGTGTTAAGAAGGGACAGGGCCTGCTGGCCATGATGCCATTTCAATTTCTGTTCTGCTCATGATGGGAATTGGAGGGTTTCAAGTGGAGAGAGGCATGACCTGGTTCACACATTAAAACCTCCCTTCCCAATGTCTCCGCATACTACACTTCAACCATAGTGAACTGCTTTTGTCCCCAAAAGTTCCACAGTGCTTCTGTAGGTTTACGTACCTGTTACTCCGTCTGCCTGGGAGATATTCATCAACATCTGTCCCCTTCCTTCCACTCCTCCTTTGGCCCTCTCACTGCAGACATCAATGCCTGGAGGAACCCCTTTTCTCTCATGCTGAAATGAGAACCCCTTCCTTTCTGCTTTGGTATCACTGCACTTACTGCTGTGACATGTTGGACTTGCTGACTTTTCTATCTTCCTCACTGGATCATCACCTTCTTGAAAACACATGATGCCTGGTGGATTCCTGGTGACCCAGCACTAGCACAGGGTCCTTATGTAAAGCAGGCATTCAAAACACACTTTCTAAATGAACAATTAAATTGTTTTCAATATCAGTGATGACAGAGTGCTTAAAGAATAGAGATGTCTTTATGGAAACTTGCACAGAAGTAGGTGTGCTTAAAATTTTGAGAAGAAAGTAAACCAAGGTTGCTCCTGAAATCTGTGTAAATGCCTCATTGTCAGACCACACAATTTCCCAAGTACCCTGATTCCTCCAGTCCAATCTTTCAAATGCATTTTCATTTTCACAGCACTCACTTCTAGAGTACAACTGTATTCTCCCA
The DNA here is from genome assembly GCF_033115175.1 of Lepus europaeus. Lineage (NCBI taxonomy): Eukaryota > Metazoa > Chordata > Mammalia > Lagomorpha > Leporidae > Lepus > Lepus europaeus. The sequence goes on from NC_084827.1 coordinate 51,665,723, forward strand.
TCTTTCCTGCTACTTTTCTAAACTATTTTCTTGATTGCTGGTGTTCTTTCCTGGTTATTTTCTTTGCCTTCCTCAATGGGTGTTTGCTCTTTCCTGGCTGCATCTCACATTCAATGTCCAGCCTCTGAGCTTCTGAACTTCCACATTTGTAATTTGTATTCATCCTGTATCACAGGAATGGCCTTCTGTGCAGAGCACATACATGCTGTTTCACACCTCCATCCATGTGCACATAAGCTTGTAATTTAGTACTAGCTAATCCCTCATTATTCTGTGACTAATTGTCCAATTGATAGATTACCTAGGTCTCCTCCTTCATTCTTCTGCTATCTGTCTTTCAGCCATAACATTTGTGTACTTTCACTATAATATGCAGAAGCAAACAGTGGAAGTGAAATGCAAATTAATCAATGTTGATCATTTTGAGCAGCTCTCATAAAAAGATTTGATGGGAGACAAGGCTGAAATTACTAGCTCAATTGAGAATTATAAACTATTCATGGGTGTCATTTTTCTATGCTATTTCTAGTCACCATTTAACATAAATAATCAGAAAGAAAATGGACAGGAGAAAAAAAAATAGTGAAAAAAGAAAGTTAACCAAAAGTAAAATAGAAATTATATTACAATGTAGCTCAACCAATGAGTGAGTGGAATCTACTCTGGATTTGAAGTGACTTCTACTGACTCTGTCTTGATGAGGAAACAGTCCAAATATTGAGACAAATAAACATTCGTCTGACTGATTATTTAGCATAGTATAGACTATATTGACTACAAAAGTGTTTGGTTTTATAATGGTCTTCTCTACTGAAGAGTTGCCAATCCCTACATGCTCATACAGAGCCCATTCACATACACACACAACTGGACAGCATACACTTAGCACTTTTCTGATGCCAAAGGGACCTAGACAGTTGACTTCTTCCTTAAGGAAAGTTACAAGAGAAACTTAATAGTGCTATAAAATCTCAGGCACTTAAACAAAGCAACAGCTAACTATTTTCTGTGAAGAACTCAGAGAGGGACATTCTCATCCTTAATTCCCTTGTAGCTAATGTGAAGCCATCTGCATTTATGCAGGGTCATTCCTGCATAAATGCAATCCTTTGTGTGCAATGTGCCCCTCAACATAATGGCACTCATTACCAAATGTACAAACATTTCTGTGAATATATTAAAGAGTTTAACAGAAATTAGCCTTTGTTTATAATTAGAAAACACCAGTAAAAATGCATTTTATTCCATGTACTTTTCTGAATACATTAAAATTAACAATGAAGTACCATCCCCTTTCCCTGTCAAACTTCCTCACGGAAGTTCAAGTCTTTATATTTCCTGCACTGTCTTCTTTCTGTCAAAACTCTTCTAATGTGGTTTGTGGCAGTAGATGTTTCTACAGTAATTTTATATATGCACTATGCCAATATTGCTTTTGAGAAGCTCTGCATCTTTATAGGAAGATGCAGGCTGCACCAACTGTCTGATTTGGATAATTATTTGCCTTAATGATGTATAGAGAGAAGTAACTGTTCAGAGAAGGAGGTCTTCCTAGTGGCACTGGATTATCAGGTGGATATAGAGTCTTCAGAACATCTGATTTCTAGGGATCCTTGGGAATCCCTGTGTGGCACATGTCAATTTATGCCCATAGAAATGTCTGCCTGGAAAAGTTCCCATGAAATCAACTTCAACATGGCTCCCATGGTGCTGATATGTCCCTAGTGGGATTTCCTTAGCACTTGCTCCACTGGCCCTGTTTTATACTCCTAAGATCTACCAAGGACACCAAGAATTTACATATTCATAAGACCTGGGCAGGAGACCAAGATGCTGATGTGAAGGAAGAGAAGTAAATGATAACAATGGGAAGGAAAAATTAATGTTTGGATGACTGTAATGGCAGTAACAAGGTTCTGAAAGACGGGAGTGTGGTTTGAGATTTTGTGGTGGAATTATTAGAAGACAGGGGAACGAGACTAGGCCAGTACTGTGGGATCTCCAGTGTGGTCCAGAATCTCACGGAGTAAGATCAGGCCAAGAGTTGGTGTTGATGTTATTACTAAGAAGATGAGGAGGTGTCCTGGGCCTCCTTGCTAAAGGTTGATGCGTTCGGCCCAAATGAGGGAAGTAATGAGAAAAACGCAAGGCCTGCCTTGACAGGAGAAAGTAGGGCTGTGAATAAAAGGAAAAGCCCTTATAACTGGCTAACTGGACAGTTAGAACAGCAGAGAGTAGAGATCAGCTGACTGCCTGGCTCCCCACTTTGACACGTACGGTATATGACCTTGTACAAGTGACCTGACTTAGCTGAGTCCAGTTCCCTCATCTGAAAACAAGGGTAATAAAAGTACCTCTCTCTTAAGCTTGTCGTGAGGTTTAAACAAGTAAAAGTACATCTGTACTTCAAAATAGCACCAGATACATACTAAATGTTATATGAATATGCAAGGTTAGAGTTAGTCAAGAGTAGTTATTGCAAAGAAAAATACAAAAATCCAATAACTAAGGTATCTATAGCCCGCAGAGTAGGCCAGGTATTATTCTAGTGCCTTTACACATATTACTAAGTGTGATCCTTATAAAAACCTTATTATGAGGTAGGTACTCTTATAATCTATATTTTACAAGTGAGGAACTTCAGGTAAATAAGGGGTAAGTAACCTTGACAACCAAGATAGAGACCTACACTTAGTCCCCAAATCTGTGACTTAACCACTATGCTAGACTCCCTCTGAGGTATTAAGGAGAGTTCTTAGTATCAGCCTTTGGGGAATCATGGGTTTTTATGGGGTGTAACTCTTAGACAAGTGGGGACATTTGGCAGTGTACCAAACCCTACCCCATCTTCCTGGTGCCTTATGGGCAATTAGGCCGTGTTGGTGGAGTCGAGGGGAAGATTGTGGTTCTGGACATGGAAGGAGGTAGAAAATGCAATAAACCCTGCCTGATGCTCTTGAGGTGTCCTTCTGCTCTGGAACTTTGTTGGGTCTCTAAGTGGAGAATGGTGATACCCATAGGCTGAAGGAGTTGGAGCACTGTCTACAGAGTATTATTAGTATTATGTGGGTGATGCCAGAAAATGCAGACTTCAATTTCAGGCATGGAAAGCCAAGACACTCTGGCAAAATAAATAAAAGTGTCAATTTTTAAATCAACAACAGGAGTCATTATGCACTTATTCCTCATGTAGGATCTCTGTCCTTAATGTGTTGTACTATGTGAATTAACAGTATAACTAGTACTCAAACATTACTTTATATTTTGTGTTTCTGTGTGGGTGCAAGCTGTTGAAATCTTTACTTAGTATATACTAAATTGATCTTCTGTATAGAAAGATAATTGAAAATGAATCTTGATGTGAATGGGATGGGAGAGGGAGTGGGAGATGGGAGGGTTGCGGGTGGGAGGGAGGTTATGGGGGGAAAAAGCCGCTATAATCCAAAAGTTGTACTTTGGAAATTTATATTTATTAAATAAAAATTTAAAAATAAATAAATAAAAGTAGTATGTTCTATATAAAACAACAACAACTACAAAAGAAAATGCAGACTTCAGCCTCCTTGTCCTCATGGCTCTCTTCTAGCACCTGGTCAGAAGATTCAGCTCCTGTGTGCTGGGCATCTGAGGATGGCTCCCTTAAATAGACTGCCACACCATCGCTCAACTCACAGCTGCTCCAAGAACAGCACTGCGGTGGAACAGGGATCCTGAGCTCATGTTGACATAGTGTCATTCCTATGCTAGGCTTGGCTTGCTTGGCTGGGAGCCACTTCAATGAATGTGATGCTGAGGATGGGGAAAATCCTCTCGTGAAGAAGATGATGCTGTTCTAACAGTGGGAACCACTGGAGGGGGCATCTTATTCAGCATTCCAGACTATGCACTAAGCTCACCAAGGCCAGCCTCTTCATAACCAGGGTCCCTTGAATACAGTAAGATGGGACCAAGTCAATCTTGACTCCCTTGCTCAAGTCATTTGTAAGCAATCCTTGGGGCTAAAGCAGCAGAGAGAAGTCAGAATTCCAGTCTTCTCAAAGCCTCAAAGCACTGCATTAGACTACTGCAGCGAATTACCTGCACTTGGAACTGAGCAAATACCCCAGTTGGATCTAGAAGCACCACCTGCTTCTGTTTTTTTTCCTTTGCCTTTTCAAATAATAACAAACGTGAAATTCTCAAAATGCATTGAAGTTGGAATGATACATGTCACACCTGATATATACTCTCAAGGCAATATGTAAGTTCCAAATAACAAGACATAAAAGTGGTTCCTGGCCACCTTGGAACAAGTTTTCACAATACTGTCAACCAGGAAAAAGGTAGTGTTATTAGTTTGGTCAATGTATACTAGAGAAGTGAGGATTTTTAACAGCATAAACAAATGAAACGTTGAACCTTTCAGTGTTTCAAGGTTTCTCTACTGACAAAAAGTTCACAACTTGCCTGGGGCTATAATCTTCAACTGCTTTAAGCAAAGAGCACTACATCTCCCTCCTAATTGGCTGAGACAGTAGCAGAAATTCAGGTGTTTCAGAAACAGTAAAAATGGTTCATTAGATCACGCTTATCCTGAAGACTTCCGAACCAGAATCTCAATCTACCATTACAGAATGCTTGTACAGGGGATACTGTCTATGACATTAGAAAATCAGTCAGTAACTACAAGGTGCAGAAATAGATTACACTTGGATCTCTGGCCAAACACTGCCTCGCAATACACAGGCACAGGAACGATTTTCCTTAAGTTGTATTTCCCAAAGAGGTATAAACAAAGACATCCCAATCACAACAAAACAAATATGATAATATTACTGCACCTAGCTTTTTGTTCAATCGGTAGTTATAAATATTGGCTTCACTGAATTATACCATCAACATACTAATACTCACTTTATGATCATTGTTGTGAATCCCGTGTTATGTGATTCTAACAGCCCCGTCCTCAAGAAAAAAAAAAAAAAAGTATGTATGAAACTTTTTCTAGACCTAAACTGGGAGAGAAAAACAAGACTAGAGAAAAGTCCAGGTGGGTTTCATTCTGGTATTTGAAAATATAAAAAATATATTTTGAATGTTTTAAATTTTTAAATACGAATTTGTCTCCAATTTAAAGCCATTCTTGGGTAAACCTCATCAAGTGTTATTCTTTTATAATTGAAAGCTCTGGAGAGTAAAAATATGTTTTTGCTTTAGTTACATCTTTTAAAAAATTGAGAGAAAGAGAGAGAGAGAGAACATTCCCATCCACTGGTTAACTCCCCCAGTTAACTGACCAGGTCAAAACTGGGAGCTGGCAACACAATCCAGGTCTTCCACATGGGTGGAAGGGCCCCAATTACACAAGCCATCACTGCTGCCGCCCGGGGTCTGTGTTAGCCGGAAGCTGGAGCCAGCAGACAGAACTAGAAATCAAACCCCTGTTTTGCAATATCTAATGTTACTACTCTCCACTTAGAAAACAAAATAAATGGAAAGTCAGTGTGGAGGAAAAGTGACAGAGACACCAGCGAGAAAGGGCTGTCAGTTTTCTGCTATAGAAAAAATATGAGAGCTGCTCCTGGACTGGAAAGTTGCTCCTTTTTGTTAGTACATCCTGCTCACACATTACCCTGGTTCTGTGGAACACTGGTGGGGTCTGGGAGAAGGAGAGAAGGAAACAAAGTTAACTTGCTGTCTAAAAAGCAAAATCAGCTGTGAGCATTTGTCCTAGCTGTTAAGACTCATGCATCTATACTGGAGTGTCTGGATTGGAAACTCGCCTCTGGCTCCTGGCTTCAGCCAGCTGCTAAAGTGCACCCTGGGAAACAGTAGTGATAGGCCAAGTAATTGTATTCCTGCCACCATACGGGGAACCTGGATTGTATTCTAGCTCCTGGCCTCAGCCTGGACTAGCTGCAGCTGTTGCAGGCATCTGGGGGAGTGAACAAGCAATGGGAGCACAAGCATGTTCTCTCTGCCTTTCAGAAAAATTAATTCAAAAAGAACACAGCCAGCCTTTTAGTCCAGTAGGTTAAACCACCTACTGCAAAGCTAGCATCAGATATGAGCACAAGTTTGTGTCCCAGCTGCTTTACTACCAAGCCAGTTCCCTACTAATGCCCTGGGAAAAGCAGTGGAGGATAGCCCAAGTGTTTGGGGCTCTGTTTCCCATGTAGGAGACCAGGATGAAGCTCCTGGCTCCTGGCTTTGGCCTGGCCCAGAGCTGGGCATTGCAGCCATCTGGGGGATGAACCAGCAGATGGAAGTGCGCTCTCTCTCTCTCTAACTGACTTTCAAAACAAATCAGTCATTTAAAAAAATGCATGCATAGGAAAAAAACAACTGAAACATAGCTTCTTGAAGAGAGTTACATCATATCCTGGCCAATAGTAAGTTGTCTGTAACTTATATAAAACTTATATAAAATACTTCTTTAATCTATACCCTAGGTATGTTTACTAAACACCAAAGCCATTAGCCATTCACACTCCTGTGTAGTTAGTGTCTGAAGACCACATCTAAGGAGCTGGACATGGTGGCATAGAAGGTTAAACCACTGCCTACAGCACCTGTATCCCATATAGGTGCCAGTTCCAGTTCCACTTGCGCCATTTCCAATCCACCTCCTTGCTAATGCACCTGGAAAGCAGTAGAGGATGGTCCAGGTGCTTGGGCCCCTGTATCCATGTGGGAGACCTGGAGGAAGCTCCTGGCTGCTGGTTTCAGATTGGCCCAGTTCTGGCTGTTAAGGCCACTTGGGGAGATTCTCTCTCTCTCTCTCTCTCTCTCTCTCTCTCTCTCCCTCGCTCTCTCTCTCCTCCTTCTATCTCCACCTTTCAAATAAATAAATTGATCTTTAAAAAACAGACCACATCAAAGAGCCCATACGCCACAGACAGATATACCCTGCACCCCAAATATCACCATTTGATACAGGATGAGTTAATTAGTTTAAGTCATATTAACAATCTTTTCCTTTGGTAAAACACATGTTATTTAAGAGAGGTGGCTTCCTAGAAGCACTGCATCTGCTCTCTAAGATCAAGACCCCAGCAGCCCAATAGCCAGATATCACTCCAGCTCAAAAAGTTCTTTTAGCTGTGTGTATATATCCCTTAATACAACGACACTTCCAAAAGTCTGCAGAAAATGGAATGAAAGGGTAAGTCTTTTTGGTCCCATTTTTTTAAAAATTCATGCATAGCTTTTTCATAATGAGCATTTCCAAGGAACTTTCTGAAGACCCTTCATAGAAGATGCTTTCAGCTGAGCAACGCAGGCTTCCTGGCCCTGGTAATATTGTTGCATGTTCCTGGGAGCGAAGCCTTCCTTCCTTAAAGCAATTGTTGGAGCTCCTAAATGAGTGAAGATTGGGAATGGGCAAGTGCTAGACCAGTTGTGTGCTAGCTAGCACATTTATAACCATATGACAAGATTCAAGCAATGACCTGCTTCATTTTAATTCCAGGGAAGGTCCCTCTATCTCCCACTTACTCCCAGTTTCTGGAAGCTGAAATCCTTAACCAAAGAGACTCAAACTCAACTCAAGGGCCACCTTCTTAATAAAGTCTTTTCTACTCAGGTTAACAGAATATTTATTACTTTATCTTACATATCAGATATTAGACTTACTCCAGTCTTTCTACAAAGGATTGATTCTCCCCACCCCACCCGTTCTATTTTTTGGAGTATTTGTCTTCCCCACCAATTGTGTTTCATTATTCTTTAAAGTTTAGAGTAGGGATCATGTAAATGTCATCCCTGAATTTCCCAGGGTGGTACTTGCTCAAATGTGTAGCTACATATTTGATAGTAGCCCAAGGTTAAACTTAGGCAGGAAAATGATAGATATAGTTAGAACCTAGCATCACTAGAAATTCCTGGGAATGCCCAAATTCTCTTCTTGGTTAGGGACCTGTGCAACTGTTGTAGGATCCCAACTACTGAGTCAGGCCACATTTGGAGAATATAGGCAGTGACCAAATAAACATGAAGGCAACTGTTCAGATGGATGAGGACACTTGCAGTCATTCTTTACTTTTAGGGGGAAAAAAATGGGTTTGTAGCAATATTAAAGCAAGATGCAGTTATTTGAGACAATTTGGCAACAACTGAATCTGCCATTCATACACATTTCCTACGTTATATTTCTTCTGCAGAACCTAGTTTTAAATTTACTGCTCCAATAAGACCCCATAGAGCTAAACAGTTTCTTTACCCACTAATTTAATACGAACATTCTATACCAAAAATAATAACGAGGAATACTGCTGAGAAAGCCACAAAGCCAGAGAGTGAACAGTAATTCTAGAATAGGATGCCTTATGTTATATAAGCTCTACTCTATAAATACGTTTGGCAGAAGTGTCACTTGGCATTATTTTTGCTACAATGTGTGTTATTCTTACGATCTGTTATAATGGTGAGTTGCGGGTCCACTATATTAAAACTTCCATATTGACAGATACAAGAGAGAAAACAATCTGAATAACAATAAACTGTCAAAAGTGTTTAGTGGTTATATATGAAGCCTTATTTTAAAATCATCTAATAAATTATTTTAATTTTAAGATGCTGAAAATTAGTCTTCCCTGCTTGAAGAATTTGACTTGTTTTTCATTTATTGTTCTGTTAGTCTAAAGAAGGAAACCTAGCATTTTCTAACTGATGGACAGCAGTGAATTCCTTTTTACCGAAACACCCACACTCAAAACTTCTTGGCAGTTTTAAGGCAGCGCTGGGTTAGGAAGATGATGACAATATGTCAGCTTTACCAAGATGAACATCTGGTCTCTAGAACCACAAAAATGAAGGCAAAAACGTAGGAGTTAAGAGTTATTTTGTGATGTCAAGGTTTTCCCGTGGAGAAATCTAATCGATACAGAATCCACAAGCTTTAAGATATTTAAGTAATTCCATTTCATAAAAAAAAAGAAGAGCTGACAATTGTTCAAAGTTTTTAGATATGTGAGTAAATGGGTAACTTAAGAAGATATTAAACAAAATATGGGAAATAGAAGACATCAGATAGTTTAGAATGTTGTCTTCAAGAAGCACCAATTTGGCATCTATGGCCTGCATTTGAGGAAATGCTGGGGACATGAAGAAAATATATCAGAACGCACACATTCATCATCATTTTAAGCTGCAGAATAATTTTAGCATATGTACTACTGGAAGAGAGCAGTAAGTGAATAACTGTATCCTTATGGCTACAGCATGACTATTATCACCAGAGTTAACCCTTTACAACGTAATGATAAAACAGAGCAAAGCAAAAATCAGCTTCATTTCTCCCATATTTAGAAAGATCTACTATCAAGACGTTTCTCAAATATTCGCATATAAAATAATTACTTGGACCAAAACAAACATTATGAAGAGATCCAAAGAAACTATAAAAACTATAAAAATAAAAGATTTATTATAAAATAAAGATTTATTTGCTTTGAAAGTAAGAGTTACAGGAAGGGGGGTGGAAGAGGGAGGGAGACAGACAGACAGAGAGATATCTTGCATCTGCTGGTTCATTCCCCAGATGGCCACAACAGCCAAGGCTGGGCCAAGCCTAAGAATCAGGAGCTTCATCTGGGTCTCCCATGAGGATGGCAAGGGCCCAAGCACTTGGGGCATCTTCCACTGCTTTTCTCAGGCAGGGAGCTGAATCAGAAGAGGAGCAGCCAGGGCACAAATCAGTGCCCATGTATGATGCTGGCATCACAGGTGGTTCATTGCCACAATGCTGACCACTAAAGAAACTATTTTAAATAAACCCAGCAGAGGGTATATACAGGTGCCATAAGAACTGCCACTTGAAATACACTGCCCAAAGATCTGTGATAGCACCTACTGATACTTTCCCAGCACAATTCAGCTGAACAGAGCAGTGTACTAGGGGAGGTTTAACAACTGGCTCTGGGCAGGCTGGGATGAGTATGACACATGATACCCGCCTAATTGTGGTGTGAATTATCCACCGTGGCCAATTTTAAGCTACTGACATGAAATCACCAAACATGCAGTTGGGAAGACGTGCTCAACAGCACACCGCTATGCCAACAACATCTAACAGTAAACTGTAGTAAAATAATTAGAAAGTGATGTCTTGGGGGATTTATTATCTCTATTTCCATTTCAATTTCTTTGTAAATTTAACTTTGAAAGGCAGAGAGGGAGAGATAAGACAGAGTAAGCTTCCATATGCTGGTTCACTCTCCAAATGCCTGCAATACCTGGAACTGAAGCTGGGTTCTGGGAACTCAATCCCAGGACCCTCCAGGACTGGCAGAAACCCAATTATCTGAGCATCACAGCAGCCTCCCAGGGTCTGCACTGGCTGAAAGCTGGAGTCAGGGGCCACGGCTGGGAATAAACCCGGGCACTGTGATGTGGGACTCGTGCATCTTACCGATTGTTTAAAAGCCAGATCCTGTATATTCAATTGTTAACCATATGATAATGGCTATGTTTTTAACAAGCATTCAAAATATTCCTGAAAATATATTGATTGGCTCTCATAAGCCAGTGCAAATCAGCCCCAGCACATGTGGGCTGTAAGAGTCATTTTATTTTGTCTACTTTCTATAAGTTTGATATAAAAGTAATATATAAAAGATTCCAGGGGCCGGCACTGTGGCACAGCAGGTAAAGCTGCCGCCTGCAGTGCCGGCATCCCATATGGGTGTGGGTTTAAGACCCGGCTGCTCCACTTCTGATCCAGCTCTCTGCTGTGGCCTGGGAAAGCAGTATTAGATGGCCCAAGTCCTTGGGCCCCTGCACCCACATGGGAGACCCGGAAGAAGCTCCTGACTCTTGGCTTCGATCGGCGCAGCTCCAGTAGTTGCAGCCAATTGGGGCGTGAACCAATGGATGGAAGACATCTCTCTTCTCTCTCTCTCTCTCTCTCTCTCTCTCTCTCTCTCTCTCTCTCTCTCTCTGCCTCTCTGCCTCTCCTTCTCTCTCTGTGTAACTCTGACTTTCAAATAAATAAATAAATCTTTTTTTTAAAAAAAGATTCCAGTAATTACTCTTACAGTTTTTGCTGTAAGCAAATAAAACTGAAACCTACAATATTTGTATGCAGTAACTGTAAAAACAAAAACAAACAAAAAAAACTATCTTTTTACTCAAATTCCTTCCATACCTGAAAGACATAGTGAGTAACCACAAATGCATCATGGTGGAGACAAGGCAAATTTGGGTTAGTGGGGATTTTTCTTACTAAGTTTGTACAGTGGGCCGGCGCCGTGGCTTAACAGGCTAATCCTCCACCTTGCGGCGCCGGCACACCGGGTTCTAGTCCCGGTTGGGGAGCCGGATTCTATCCCGGTTGCCCCTCTTCCAGGCCAGCTCTCTGCTATGGCCTGGGAAGGCAGTGGAGGATGGCCCAAGTCCTTGGGCCCTGCACCCGCATGGGAGACCAGGAGAAGCACCTGGCTCCTGGCTTCGGATCAGTGCGATGCGCCGGCTGCAGCGGCCATTGGAGGGTGAACCAAAGGCAAAAAGGAAGACCTTTCTCTCTGTCTCTCTCCCTCTCACTATCCACTCTGCCTGTCAAAAAAAAAAAAAAGTTTGTACAGTGGAGGTTGAGTGACTGAGAAGAGCATGACTTAGGATGGGGCCTGACAGCGGGAGGAAGGTATTTCTGACTCGTGTGCATTTGGGGTTATGTCCTAATGTATGTAGCTGGGTGTTCAATTCTAAGCAATGTGTGTGTGTCTGTGTGTGTGTGTGTGTGTGGCAAAACAGTTAGGTGTTCCACTCTAAACAGTGTGTGTAGGGCGCGGGGGGGTGGGGTGCAAAACAGTTATAATGCACACAGAGTGGCATTTCTAGGAATAGCCAGATGGCTTATCTGGTCCTTTCCAACTCCGACTGTGAGTGAGGACAAAGTGTTGAGAGGGCCCTCTTAGGGCCCTGGGACATCATAGAATATTCTAGCAGAGAGTAATTAAATATAACTGAAATGATCTGAGAGGGTTGCTATTTCCTCCTGTTCATGCCACAATCCTTCCCACCAGCCATCCATGGGCTATGGTGAGAATAATAATGACCACTGTTCTTTCCATAGCAAAGGAAACAGTGCAGTGCCCAAGGAATTGTGAAAATTGGCAATTTGCAGCCAACTGAAGTTGATTTTTTTAAATGATAGGTCGGCTATAAAAGGAATACAAGAGTACTTCTAAAATTCATGGAAAATGGAATTAAAAGGTAAACTTACTTTGTGCAAAAACCTTTTGAAATTCATTTTTTCATAACATGCATTTCCATGAACTTTATGAAGTACCCTCATATGTATGAATTTTTTGAAGGTTTTTATTTAATGGATCCAAATTTTCTTATGTATAGCTTTTAGGGATATAGTGTTGTTTCTTCCTCCCATTCCTGCCCTCCCACCCCCACTCCCATCCACCTTCCACTCCCTTTCCCATTCCATTTTCCATTAAGATTCATTTTTAATTGACTTTATATACAGAAGACCAACTCTATACTAAGTAAAGATTTCATCTATTTGCACCCACACAGACACACAAAGTATAAAGTACACCTTGAATACAAGTTTTAATTGATTCTCATAGTACACCTCATTAAGGACAGAGGTCCAACATGGGGAGTAAGTGCACAGTGACTCCTGTTGTTGATTTAACAACTGACACTCTTATTTATGATGTCAGTAATCACCCGAGGCTCTTGACATGAGCTGCCAAGGCTATGGAAGCCTTTTGAGTCCACAAACTCCATCGGTTTAAAAACCAATCTAAAGACAGGGCCATATGCAAAGTGGAAGTTCTCTCCTCCCTTCAGAGAAAAGTACATTCTTCTTTGACAGTCCCTTCTTTCCACTGGGTTCTCACTCAAGGCGATCTTCATGCATAATCGTTTTTGCCACTCTGTCTTGGCTTTCCATGTCTGAAGTGTTCTCATGGTGTTTTCAGTCAGGTCTTCGGGACTGATTCTGAGGCCAGAGTCATATGCATGGGTTTTATACTGTCATATATGAGATCACCATATCCTACGAGCTTTTTGTGCAAACTAACAAGAATGTATCTGCCAGCACTAATTACGTTTTTTTGTTTTCTACATTTTGTACTCCTTTACATTTTATTTATTTATACTTTTTAAATATGTACTCATTTGAAAGGCAGAGCCTCAGATATAGACAGAGACCATGGCAGAGACAGACAGAGAGAAAGAGAGGAACGCAGAGAGACAGAGATCTTCCATACACTGATTCATTCTCCCAAATGGCCAAAATGGTGTGACTGGGTCTAGCCAGGAGCCTAGAATTTCACCCAGGTCTCCCACATGGGTGGCAGGGACCCCAGCACTTGAGTCATCATCTGCTGCTTTCCCAGGTGCATTAACAGGGAGCTGGGCCAGAAGCAGAACAGCCAGGACTCAAGCTGGCATTCTGATAAGGCATGAAGGCATTACAAGCAGCAGGTTAACCTTTTACACCACTGCCAGCCCATATTTATGTATTTTATTTGAAAGGCAGAAAGATAGAGATTTCCTATCTGCTGGTTCACTATCCAAATGTGCACAAGAACCAGATGTGGGGAAAGCCCAAAGCCAGGGAGCTGGGAACTCCACACAAGCCTCCCACATGAATGACAAGAATCCAAGTACTTGAGCCATCATCTGCTGCCTCCCAGGGTGCACATTAGCAGAGTGTGCACACTTGGGAAGCTGGAATGAGGAGCACAGCTGGGACTAGAAAGCAGGTACTCTCATTCGGGAGGCAGGTGTCCCAAGTGAGGGCTTAACGGTTGCACTAAACACTAGTGCCTTGTATTGTCTTTAAACTCATCTTTTTTATGTGGCTGGTCCAGGTAAGAATCTTTTTTTAATGTGGCTGGTCCAGGTAAGAATCTTTTAAGGATGTACTGAGACTACATTGTTCCTTTTTTACTTCATTACAATTTCAGTGCCTTGCAACAAAGCTTCAAAAACAAGGTTGAAGCAAATTGGTATTCAGGAAATTAAGTGTACTATTCAATTTCTGTAACTGAATAAGAAACTGACTCTCCAGATCATTTCTCTATACTAGATAGGAAAAGAGTTTAGTGCTTTGTTAAAAAAAAATCAAACTTTTTCAGTTACTCTGGTTGTGAAAAGAGGGCTAGGGATTTACTACTGACAGCAGATAAATATTAAGTATCTTCCCAGTGTCTACATCTCTGCAGTTCTGGAATAATTTCCATGTATAAACCCAGGAGGTATTCAGAGGCAGGTTTTCAGATTCCTGTGGACTCTATTGTCTTCTTGGACCTCAGAAGCCCATCCTCCTCAACACAGTGTCTCCCCACACTGCCAGTATCCCTTCCTCATTTGGCCAACTCAACACAACACGCCATGTCCACATTGACTTGTTCTACACTACGAGTCGATTAATTCCTGGGGACATACCACCTCGTTACACAACTAAAGTCTTACCAGCTTACCTGTATTTAAATGAGAGGCTTACCCAAACTGTGAAGTAGAAATGTTATTTACTGAAAGAAGGTGCCTTGCTCAATCTATTTCATCACGGCATGGGTTCAGATTGCCAGTCTTTGCCCTGGAGTGCCTGCTTTCTCATTTGAGTCCCGTGCCTCCTGAGTTTGGAAGCTGAGTAGTTCCTATACCGTAAGCTTATTATTTACTGATACAGGACTGTCATTAGGGAACTAATCGAGATTTTGCCAGAAACCTTCAAAGGAGGGGCGAAGATGTTCTATGTTAAGGTATGATACATATGTACTATTGGTTAAACTTGAAATATTTAAGGATAATTATTGGTCCTGATTTTTGAAGAAGTCATAGACCACTGAAAAGACTTTTAGTTGTATATATCATGCTTCACATTAATATGGGGCAAGGCAAAACTATGTGTATTTTGCATATCAATTCATTTGCTACAAAATTATCTATTTATTAAATTGGAAGATGAAAAAATACTATTTTCCTTCATTGGCGTAAAATGTTTATATTCACTATGCTGAGCAAAAATTCTCAGGGTAGTATAAAATGCTTTATTCACATACAGTACTGTAAGTGTAAATTCTGAACATTTAGATTTCTCAAATACTTTACAAAGTGAAAAAAATACATTGCTTTCCCTTAGTATATTAAAATGCATTTTAAACTTTGAAAATCACAGGGAAGGCATTTAATCTAGTGATGAATGCACCAGTTAAGATGTCTGCATCCTACTTGGGAATACCTGGGCCTGATTCCACATTCTGTTACCAGTGCAGACACTGGGAGGCAGACCGTGGCTCTCACTGGCTCAAGTAATTGGTTTCCTTCGGCCCTCATTGGAGAGCTGGACTGAGTTCTCAGCTCCTGGCTTCAGCCCCAGCCCAGCCTCGGCTGTTACTGGCATTTGGGGAGTGAATAACGCATGGAAGCTGTGTCTGTCTGAATATGTCTGTCTCTCATATAAATAATATTTTTAAAATGCTCTCAAATTGTGAAAAATAAAACTTTGTGAATTTTAATTAGTCATTATGGTATTATTTGGTGGTCAGTAATATGACATATCTACTCAGTACCAATTCAATGTATTATTTCTATTCCAAGAAAACCAAGTACAGAATATTTTAATCAAATGGACTAAAATATTCATTTTCCTACACTCAAATATAATTTAGGCAAGATATAAATGGGTCTTATCTGACAACATGTTATGAATTGTCAAAAATCTTCATCCAAAATAAAACAGACTCATATAAAATATTAACAATAGCCTGTGCCTGAAATAAAATTTTAAAGAGATAATTATAAGGGAAGTCAACCTACCTAATTATACTTATTTTAATAACAAGATGTACATATAAAGTTTCATTATAATTATATATCTCAGGTGATATTCTACATAGTCCTTAAACTTCTTTGAAAAATTAAGAGATAATAGAAGTCAAATGCTCTTTTCCAGTAAAGGAGAATGATCACTTTATTCAATTAGTTTAAAGCCTTTGAATATGAAATAGGAGATTAGCTTGTTATTCCTAGTTTCTTTCTTACTCAGTTGTAGGTGTAAGAGATGAGATCTGAAGATTAGCTGAGCTACTGGCTGAGTCAGCCTCCAAAGCACCTGTCAGGCGCAGGAATAGCTGGACTCCTTGTAATCTTACTTCAACTCCTTTGGCATTTCAGGCCTTTAAATCCAAATGTACATTAAGAAGCAATTCTGAGACATTCCCAAGACTTAAAATTTATGACTATAAACATATTTTAAGCCTAAAATAGTATTTCAGTTTGGATAATAGAACTGGTTTCCTACAAGGCCTATGTGTTATGGGGCTGAACTCTTGATCCCCAGAGTCATGAGAATTGATTAAGCAAAGAACTTAATTCAATTATTGTTTCTGAAGGTGAGGTCTTGGAAAGTCATTAGATTGGATTAGGCTATTAGGAAGGAGACCTTGTGATTGAATCAAGCTTGCTCTGTAAGGGGAGGTCACAGAGAAGGTGGAGGACCAGCGAGCTCCCTCTATCTCAGCTTCCTGGCTCACTGGAGATGTGACCCTCCTTCTACATGCATACTGCCATCTACCACAGTCAGCAGACAACAGACTAATGGGGACCATGAACCTCCAAAACCATGAGCTGATATCAACCTTCCTTCGCAAATAGCTGCTCTCGGCCACTGTGATAGTGATGAAAAGATGAGTGATACAGGTAGAAAGTGTACAACTCCAATCCTCAGGATGATCGTGAAAGAGAGAAACTATGCCTGACAATGTTAAATTGGAAGTAAATAGTAGGGGGAGAAATCAACAAACAGGATAGAACCTAACCTGCTACATAATTCTGACAGTGAGTAAGCTGTACCGTCTTAACATTGCCAATTTGACATTTTCCTTTTCTGACAATATGTTGTTTGCTTAAATGTGATAATGCAACCTTATTGGAAGAGGGAGGACAGATGGAAAGGACCTGTATGAACAACATTCATGCTTTTCAAATTTTTTAAAACTGTTTTTTGTGGCCTAAAAGGCAATTTGACATAGTACTTGCTTTAGGGCATAGTTGCACCCACACAAATCCAAAGCATAAGCTAATACTTAACAGGCATTTCTTGTGTGCTGGGCACTGAGCTAGATCTCTCTATATGAATTTGCCCAAGAGCACAAGATCCTTCTGTTCTTTGCCTAAAGTTCAATTAAATCCTCAATATGTATGAACTATCACGTGCCTTGGACAGAGAAAATGGATACACAGTGTTTTCAAAATGAGGGGGAATTACTACCTCCTTGCACTGAGAACAAAAAGGTGCAAAGAACAAGGATATATAAAGATCAAAAAAGACCCCGAAAATGAAACGAGGAAAAGCCCACAATCCTAAAGTTCTCAAAGATAATAATTTCAGTGTGCCAGCTGAGGTAACAAAGAAGAAGGTGGGATAATTGTGATTTTCCTGGGAGGGTATGGGCTGGAGATGAGAGGTCTTTGGTACACTGAGGTTGCAGTAGGAACCTGTTTCTGGGACAGGCACATGGTGACAAGATTCCTTGTTCTCTAATAAGCCTAAATTTGGCTAGTGGGGAACATACAGAGTATGGGAAATCATAACATGCTATTGAGGTGGGTTATGCTATTTTAGATCCCCATGTGCTATTGCTAGAGATTGAAGCCCAGTGAGAATATGATCTCTCTTAAATTTTGTAACAGCTTTTTCAGGTAGGTACCATCATCCTCAATTTCAATGAAAGAACTGAAGGTCGGCAAAGAAACTCTACTTGTCTGAGATCACAGTTTGGATCTTACATCAGTATTAAAGAAATCTATTCTTTCCAGCTCAAATCAGATGCTCTCCCTATTACAATTTGACCATATCATATCAGTCACATCATTGAATGTTCATTTGTTGAAATGTAGGCTTCAAAGGCACTGAAGAAAATCCATGATAATAAATGAAACAATCATGCAAAATAAATTACTACTGGTGTACATGGACATTCTGGGGCAACAGGGCATGTGATATTTGAGTAAATGGTTTTGTCCACATTTCACTATATAGAAGTTCTGTGAAAAATTCAAAGTCAAATAGTTAGAAGAGGTATAATGAGTCTATCTCAAGTTCTTTTTTCAGAATAAAAGGAGGATGCATATATAAAAGGTTAAGAAAAGCCAGAAGTACATGTAAACAGAGAAGCAAGCTCCCTCAGAAGCTGCAATCTACAGAGCAAAGTGTGCATTCAATTCAACAAGTTCACTGCCATGTGGAGCGATGAAGACTGGCCTCGAGTATGTTCCTAACTTCCCCATAGCTTCAAGTTCTCCAATAAAAGATGATGTTGGGCTAGACTATCACTAAGCTCATTACAAATATTTTTTAAAGATTTATTTGAAAGTTAGAGTTACACAAGAGAAGGAGAGGCAGAGAGAGAGAGAGAGAGACAGAGAGAGAAAGACAGAGAGAGAAAGAGAGAGAGGGAGAGGTCTTCTATCTGCTGGTTGACTCCCCAATTGGCCACAATGGCTGGAGCTGAGCCGATCCAAAGTCAGGAGCCAGGAGCTTCCTCCTGTTCTCCCAAGTGGGTACAAGAGCCCAGGGACTTGGGCCATCTTCTACTGCTTTCCCACGCCATAGCAGAAAGCTGGATCGGAAGAACAGCAGCCGGGACTCAAACCGGTGCCCATATGAGATGCTGGCGCTGTAGGCCAGGGTGTTAACCCGCTACACCACAGCACAGGCCCTGAATACTATTTATTTATTTATTTATTTATTTATTTTTATTTTTATTTTGACAGGCAGAGTGGACAGTAGAGGGATACAGAGAGAAAGGTCTTCCTTTTGCCGTTGGTTCACCCTCCAATGGCCGCCGCGGCCGGCGTGCTGTGGCCGGCGCGCTGCGCTGATCCGAAGGCAGGAGCCAGGTGCTTCTCCTGGTCTCCCATGGGGTGCAGGGCCCAAGCGCTTGGGCCATCCTCCACTGCACTCCCGGGCCATAGCAGAGAGCTGGACTGGAAGAGGAGCAACCGGGACAGGATCGGTGCCCCGACCAGGACTAGAACCCGGTGTGCCGGCGCCGCAAGGCCCGAATACTATTTAAAACTCAGAATCAAATACTAGGTCCGTATGACTTCACTAGCATAAATACATATTTACTTCAAAAGGACTTTAGTGAGGTATGAAGCTGATTATTGTTTATAGCTCTTTTCTATCTCCTGCAGAAAGATAGTCTTTCTAGTTTTTACTTTTTGCACTCTGTATTTAGTGGAAGATTAACCTGCGATTATAAACTAAGTTTTAAAAATGTTATCTCAAAAATTAAAAGAAAAGAAAGAGAAGAGGAAGTATCATTATATTCCTAGAATTATATCTATGAACTGTATGAAATCTGTTCTTTTTGTATTACCAAAAATAAATTAATTTAAAAAAATTACTCCCCAATTTGCCTTTTCCTTGGATGACTTATATTCTAGGAAACAGGGATCAAATAAGTAATACAGTTTTCAGCAGTACAACTCCTAAACTCTGTCAGCGGCACACAGTTAATTCATTAAATACTTCCTAGTAATGACTAAGGGCTTTTTAGCAGCAGGAAGATCTTTATCTTTTCATGTACCTGGATGCCCAGGCTCAAAACTCATCACACAAAAAACTCCTGTGTGTTCAAGCTTTTAGAAATCATGCAATTCTTGCTTCTCGTGGAACGCTTCATCACACTCTATAGCACCTCCTTCTCCTGTCTTTAATTAAAGGTTAAATCTATAATCAAGATCTTTAATCTTCTAAATAACACTGGATCCCACCTCCATCCACCAGGAAGCCATCATCACAGCACCAGACTACTGCCCAGGCCACTGAGAGGACCTGCCAATATAAAATGTCTACTTTATTTCCCTCTAATCTGTTCTCTGTGTTTTCAACAGAGTGATTTTTTTTTTAAAGATGTAAATCTGATCATGCCTTATCCCTGTTTAAAACTCTTTAGAGATTTATCATTGTTTTAAGAGTAAAACAAAATCCCGTCAATAAGGCCTCCAAATCCTCCCCTCACTTGGGTGCACACTGGTATCACCTCTAGAGCGTTGCGGTACAAAATCCAGAGGCTTCTATGGAAGTGGTCATGGCAGCCAGATTTTCACGCTGCATTTTGCTCTCTTCTGTGCCACCAGGGCTGAGAAACAGTACTCCGAGATGCACTGTGCAGTATAGTAGCCAGTCACCACACAGCCTATAAACATTGATGTGTTTCAAAATTATAATTGAAATTCCATATTAAAGTGATACTACTTTTTATATAAGACACTAGAAAGTTTAATAAAATATTCCCCAAAAGTAATATTAGAAATTACCTTTAATCAGAAACAAGTTTCTTTTTAACTTGTCATTGATTTCATGACACTTTCTTAGAGGAACAGATTCAGATATGATAAGTAGATTTTGATGTTCAAATTACATCAGGTAGTGGTAAAAGTCAGAATGTTCAGTTAGGTTTAAAGTCCTCAAAACCAAAAGCTACTGCTAAAACCTGCCATAAAATGAGCGTGTTTTAACCCAGAAAATATTCTTGAAAGAGTTTAACATCTTTTAAGGTTTTACATCAATATAATCTTCCACTTATATTTTAAGTAAACTATTATTATGTAATGATAAGTCTTGTTATCAAAGATTCCTGATTATATTGGTGGTAACCCAGCAATGGTGAGGCTGTACTTAGAAATGGTGACAGTTGGGGCTGGCAATATGGCCTAACAGGTTAAGCCAACACCTGTGAGGCTAGCATCCCATTTGGACACCAGTTCAAGTTCCAGCTGCTCCACTTCCAATCCAGTTCCCTGCTTATGTGCTGGGAAAGCAGCAGAAGATGGCCTAGTCAAAGAAGGAGGTACCTTTCTCTGAAGGGAGGAGAGAACTTCCACTTTGATTATGGCCCTCTCTAAATAATGTCAGAGTTTGTGGACTCAAGAGGCTCTCATAGCCTTAGCAGCTCATGACAAGAGCCTTGGGTGATTACTGACGTCATAAATAAGAGTGTCAATTGTTAAATCAACAACAAGAGTCACTGTGCACTTGCTCCCCATGTAGGACCTCTGTCCTTAATGTGTTGTATTAAGAGAATGAACGGTAAAACTAGTGCTTTGTATAAAGTACAACCAGTACTTTATACTTTGTGTGTCTGTGTGGGTGCAAAATGTTAAAATCTTTACTTGTATAAAGCTGATCTTCTGTATGTAAAGATAATTGAAAATGAATCTTAATGAAGAATGGGATGGGAGAGGGAGCAGGAAGTGGAACGGTTTGGGGGTAGGAAGGCTGGGTATGGGGGGAATAACCACTATAATCCAAAAGTTGTACTTATGAAAATTATATTTATTAAATAAAAGTTTTCTATTAAAAGAAAGAAAAAGATGGCCCAAGTCCTTGGGCCCTTACAGCCATGTGAGAGACACTGGTGAAACTCCTGGCTTCAGCCTGGCCCAGCTGGGAGTGAACCTGTGGACGGAAGATTATCTCTGTATCTATATCTCAATCATCTCTATATCTATGTCTAGCTCCCTCTCCCCCTCTGTTTGTAACTCTGCCTCTCAAATAAATAAATAAATCTTTAAAAAAATAAAAGAAATGGTTACAGTGAACTTGAGAATCAGATGTTCTCACCCTCTGTGGTCTAAAGAGTCCAGAGATCACTTTTGACGTTACAGTTATACAATTGAGCAAAAATGGACCTGAAGGTGTTGGATTTCCCATACACCTTCTCATTTTATTACTAGACAAATAATTGGGAAATAAATTGCTTCTTTAAGGCCACCTTTATAGAGAGAGGCAAAGCATGGATAGAATCAGTGCCTTCCATTCCCCATTATAGTAGTATTTTCAAGATATTACCTTGTACCACCAGGGCAAGAATGCATTTTATCAATACAAACTATTGTAAACCAATCAGGCTTTATTTTATTGGTGAGATGTTTTATCTGCTTAATAGGCAATATATTTATTATGTTCAAGAAACCCCTTTGTTCTAGAAAATATTGCATGACACTCTTGAGAGAGTCTGAGCTACAGTAACGTTTGTTTCCCATAATACCTCAATGTACAATGCTATTTGGTTCTCTCTTTTGCATTTGTTTGTATCTAGTTTTTCAGAGACTTCCCGCTCCTTGAAAGAGTAAGGCTATCTTAAGTGTCTCCCACAGTTTCCACAAAGCAGCCCACAGCGTGGCATATAAGAGATGTGCTGTAAGTCCTATTACAAATGGAAATGATGAGATCAGAAAAAGGACGCTTTACTAGATCATCATATTTTCTATACAGTAAGTACAAATAAACCTTTAAATCTAATGTAGTTTTCAAATTTTCTCAATGATTCCACGATGGCAACAGCAGCATAAAAGCAGAGTAATTATTTTAGCCTAATGTTCCTGGCATTATTTTTCTAATAAACTGTATCAAATGTAATACTGAGTCACTTGGATCTAAATATATGTCTTTCTATAGAAAACATCAGATGTATTTTTCAGTTGCTCTTTGACATTAAAAGACATTTAAATGCCAGCAAAGCATTATAATTTGCAGGAGTATTAAGCCTCTGAAAACATTTGAGAGTTCAAATAGGATCTGTTCTATCTGTTCATAGAGTAAAGATGCTAAAAACAGTGTGGGCTTAAGCTGGGCCACAGTCTCGTGAAATTGCTATTACTTCACCGACAAATGCAGGAAATGAAACAAGACTGTTTTGGGGAGTGTGCAGTTGGAGGTGGAGTGGCACTCCCATACAAGCCCTTCAGAACTGTTTTACCAATGGCCTTTTACAGCTTAGAACTAAACATAAGGCTAAGTACAATCTTAATATACAGCACTTCATTGTACTTGTATTACAGTATGCAAATATAAATAAAACTACCACAAATTGGTGAACAATTAATGAGATTCATTGCAGGGATATTTCATCACATAAATGCTGTTTTCCTGCCAGCTGAGACATGATGTATTTAATTCTAAATGACACCACCTGCTCCCACCTCTAAGTGAAATGAAAAAGCTGCCAAAGGGCATGTTGGGAATTAACTTGCAGGCTTCCTCTTAATCAGGCATTTCTCCCTAACACTGAAAGCCAAAAACATAACATCATGAAAAATAACACAGCTTTGTAAGTCGATACTTGAATTTGGAGTGCTCGTCAAATAAAAGAAACTGAGGATACATAGCATGAAATTCCACACAATTGCATTCTTTCCTTGCTGTGAAATTACTCTCATACTCTAAAGCAAGAAGAAAAAAAAAGATGGGTCAGA
This sequence comes from Lepus europaeus, assembly GCF_033115175.1. Taxonomy (NCBI): domain Eukaryota; kingdom Metazoa; phylum Chordata; class Mammalia; order Lagomorpha; family Leporidae; genus Lepus; species Lepus europaeus. The sequence continues at coordinate 51,688,937 of NC_084827.1, forward strand.
AAATACACTATTATCTGACAAGACAAATCAATAAGTGACTTATAAGAGAGGAAAGTGGAATGAATGTTTTCATTTGTCACGGTTACCATGATAATGATTCTGTGAACTAACAGACTGTCTTATATGAATGGTTTGAAAGTACTTCCTTAACCTTCATTTATAATTTGTCAGTACACCCGCAGTGAAGTATCAGTTTGTGCCCATGCACATTTTCCCAACAGGTAGGAGGAATTAGACTATGGACAGGTGTTTTTTGTTTAGTTTAGTTTTGTTTTTTGTTTTTTGTTTTTTTTTTTTTTTACTAAGAACAACTGACCCACTATTCATTGTGAACAACAGATTTGTGGTAGGGAGTAGGGGCCCACACACAGTGTTTCTAATAACAATTTTAAAATTTATTTTAAAGGCAGAGTTTCAGAGAGCAACAGAGAGGAGGAAAGGAGGACGGAAGGAAGAGAGAGAGAGAGAGAGGAGGAAGGAAAAGAAAGCAAGAGTGAGCTATATTCCATCCATTGGTTTACTCCCCAAATGGGTACAACAGCCAGGACTGGGCCAGCTGAAGCCAGAAGCCAGGAACTCCATCTGGTCTCCCATGGGGGTGGTAAAGGCATCAGGCACTTGGCCATCTTCTGCTGCTTTCCCAGGCACATTAGCAGGGAGCTGGATAGGAAGAGGAGCAGCCAATACTTGAACCAGCTCTCTGCTGTGGGATGCCGACATTGCAGGTTAGAGCTTAATCTGATACGCCACAACACCAGCACCTATACTACTTTCTTATTATGGAAGTCTGTCCAGGAGGATCCATTTTCAGCAGTAATCAAATTGCTAAGAGTAAACTTAGTACTCTGCAGTATAAAATCCCCCAAATTATTTTCCCTGTAACTCCTCCTCTAATCCCCCAGAAGTCTCAAAACAATGCACATTTGAATTGCTTATATTTGCAAAATAATTTTGACTCCTACAATAATATGCACTCTTCCATTCACCCAGCAGTCAGTCACTCAAAGTATTCTTCTAAATACCCTCTACACTCTGGGCTCCAGGTTCACTTCAGGAATAGGTGAATGGACAACTCAGGCAAATACTTGTCCTTGGGGAGCTCACATTCTGATAGGGTGGTAGTGATAGGGTGGAGCATTACGAAGAACAAGAACAGCTTAGAAAGTGGGGTAGGATTTTTTAAAATTTTATTATTTATTTATTTATTTATTAACAGGCAGAGTTAGACAGTGAGAGAGAGAGAGAGACAGAGAGAAAGGTCTTCCTTTTTCCGTTGGTTCACCCCCCAAGTGGCCGCTGTGGCCAGCCGCGCTGTGTGGATCCGAAGCCAGGAGCCAGGCGCTTCCTCCTGGTCTCCCATGCGGGTGCAGGGCCCAAGGGCCTGGGCCATCCTCCACTGTACTCCCAGGCCACAGCAGAGAGCTGGACTGGAAGAGGAGCAACCGGGACAGAACAGGCGCCCCAACTGGGACTAGAACCCGGGGTGCTGGCGCCACAGGTGGAGAATTAGCCTAGTGAGCCGCAGCGCCGGCCAATGGGGTAGGATTTTTAACACAACCGACTGGACAAAGTTTCTCTGTAGAGGGGACGTTTGATCACGAATCTGGATGAGGTAAGGAAAGGAACCAGCCAATAATCTTTTACATGGCATGCCTTCCCCTCCTGCCTGCTCAAGGACTTTGACCCTGTAGATGTCCCCTATTTGTTATTGATTCCATTTTCTGCCTTATCCCCAATGCTAGTATACAAGCATGCTCTAAAATCTTCCAGCCTAAAAATAAAAAGTGAAAACAAAAATAGACCCTTCCTTTGACCCGAATCTTCTTTTAAAGACCAATTTGTTCATTTATTTCCCTTTACAGCCAAACTATTCAAAATACACGTCCACCCTGAATGTCTTTTCTTTTTTCTTTAACCCACACCGAGCTGGTTTTCAGTTCTGCCACTTGAGGAAAGATTTCGTATTGCCATGAACTGGAAGTCCATGTCTTACAGCAGTGCTTGGTCCAGAGAGTCCTCTCACAACACCTTCTTTTCTTGGTTTCTAGAACATCACTTTCTCAGTGGCACTGATCAGTCATTTGAGTTGTCATAGCTAGTTCCCGCTCATCTTCCTGAATGCAGTAGGGCTCTGGCCTTGGTACTTTCCTTTTCTACCCACACTCATTCTGCCTTATCCATGGCCATGCTTTTAAATAGACCACTGCCTTGCAGATCTACGTGCAGCACAGCCCTGTCTCCAAATTCACACGAGTATATCTAACTGCTTACTTGGCATCTCTACTTAGTTGTGTAATAGATATCACAAATAAAACACCTCCAAAGTTTAATTAATTTTGCACTCCTACACACACCTGCTACTCCCACAGCCTGTCCCATTATGGCAGACTGTGTATTGCAAAGAAGGCTGCCCCAAGATTTGCCATCCTACTGATGCTTGTCTTGCAATGTGACCTTGATGTGTCTTCCATCAAGTGGCAATGTGTCTGTCCCCTCTCCCTTGAATCTCAGTTACCCGACTGACTCATTCAATAGGTTACTGTGGAAGTGATGTTTTATGATTTTTAAGGCTAGGTCATGAAAACGCAGTTTCATTTGGCTGTCCAGAGTCTGTCACTCTTGGAACCTATATGCTGTGCTGTGTGGAAGTCCAAACTTGTTCCCACGAAGAAACCACCTGTATAATCCATGTAGAGAGGATCCAGCCAACAATCCATCTGAAGTCCTAACCAAAGTTAGCATCACCTTGTAGACATGCGAACACAGACAATTCTAGATAATTCCAGTGCTGCACAATTTAATCAACCCCAGGCTTTTAGTCTTCCCAAGTGAGGCTCCAGTTGTTGATCAGGAACAACGTGCTCTTACTCTGCCCTCTTTGAATTCCCAAGTCATTCAAATCTATGAGAAAAAAAAAGGGTGATACACATCCTGACAGACAGCAGGTGATGGCTCATGTACTTGAGTCCCTTTTGCCCACGTTGGAGACCCAGTTCTGGGTTTCCAGCTCCATCCTGATCCAGCTCTAGCTGTTGTGGGCATTTGGGAGAGTACGCCAATGGGTGAAAGATCTCTACCAGTCTGCCTTTTAAATAAAATGAAAAATATAAATTTAAAAAAAACCACTGTGACTATGACCCTGTCAGAATAAGATCGAAGTCGGTGAATTCAAAAGGCTTCCATAGCCTTGGCAACTCATGACTAGAGCCTAGGGAGATTACTGACACCATAAACAAGAGTGTCAAATTGTTAAGTCAACAACAGGAGTCACTGTGTACTTACTTCTCATGTGGGATCTGTCCTTTATGTGTTGTCCAATGTGAAGTGATGCTATAACTAGTACTGAAACAGTATTTTACACTTTGTGTTTCTGTGTGGGTGCAAACTGATGAAATCTTTACTTAATACATACTAAATCGATCTTCTGTAAAGATAATTGAAAATGAATCTTGATGTGAATGGAATGGGAGAGGGAGCGGGAGATGGGGGGGTGCGAGTGGGAGGGAAATTATGGGGGGGGAGCCATTGTAATCCATAAACTGTACTTTGGAAAGTTATATTTACTAAATAAATAAATAAAAACAGACTTTTATACTACCAATTCTGTGAAAGTACTAGCAACTTGAACAAATTTACCAGTTACTGAAGACAAAACGCTTGGGGTATTCGTTAACCTCTTTTCTAGCATATTCACATTAGTCCTATGAGGGATATTCAAAAAACCCATGTAAATGTGTTCTTTGAAAAAAACTATGCAATGGATTTCAAATATTTTTTGCACCTAAACAAACCTATTATTTAATTCCATTTCCACAAACTTTTTAAAGTTCCCTCATATGACCAAATCATGTGAAGTTCAGCTCTTTCTCTGAAATACAGCCAGGAGCCTATCATTTCTCACACCCATATCTCTTGCCTGGAACATTGTGATAGCCTAACTACTCCTTATGCTTCTACCTTCCCTCCCATACCATCTACATGCAACATAATTGGAAAAGTTCATCTCTAAAAGTATAAACCAGATGATGTCACTTCTGCACTCAGAGCCCTCCAACAGCATTCTTTGTGATAAAGCTTAACAGCTGAATTCCTAATACCCTACAACATAGTCCCTTCATGATCTTGGCCTCTACCACCTTGCTATTCCTACGTCTTCTCACCCTCCTTGCCTTGTTTGTCTTCCTTAGAAACTGGCCTCCTTGGTCTCCTTAAGAACACCTGACACACTCCTGCCTCAAGACCTCTGTGCTTCCTCTTGCCTCCTTCTGGGAATTTCATTACCTCCAGGCCTCCTCTGGAGAGTCACATCTGGCCAAGTCTTCCCTGAATACTTTGCATGAACTAGGACCCCTCAGACTGATCACTCTCTGTTCTTAACCTTACCTACCCAACCTGAATTATGATTATTACACATTTGTTTGTGTACCTCCTGTAGGACAAGAGTTTCCCAAGAATAGATTTTGTCTTGTTGAAAGTTCTATTTCCTGGGGCTAGAGTAGTCTCCAGTGCATAGCAGGAATTCAATCAACACTTCTTGTTGTTAAAGAACATTCCAAGGAGAGGGAAGAGCAAGTTCAAAGACCTGAAGTAGAAACTAGCTTGACTCTTTTGAAAAACAGTATGATCAGGACAGAATGAGAATGGGGGAGAGTGAATGAGACAAGGTTGCAGAAGCAGCCAAAGACAGATCACACAGGTCCTTTTTGGCTACAGCAAAGACTGATGGGAAGAAATTGAAGGGCAGTGATGTGATCTGATCAGAATTTTAAAAGGACAGTTCTTGATGCTTTGTGGAAAACAGTGTGAATGGGGAGCAAGATAGGGAGAGGAGTTAGAAAGATGTGCCCAGGGACTTCTGCAGTAATTCAGACAAGCAAGAGATGATGGTGGTTTGAACTAAGATGCTAACAACAGAGGCGTCCAAGGTGGTTAGCTATAGAATGTATTTTGAAAGTACAGCTGAACATCCTTGCTAGTTTGGAAGTAAGATAATGAGAGCAAGCAAGGATGACTTCTAAATATTTAGCCTTGGTAAATGCTTAAACAGTGATACAATGGTGCTGCTTTAGAAGCAGGTTTATTTTACTTTAAACAAAGGTCCTATTTTTATACTATGAATTCAAAGTTGCTTTGGCAACTCATGATAAGAGCCTAGGGTGATTACTGATGCCATAAACAAGAGTGTCAATTTGTTAAGTCAACAACAGGAGTCACTGTGCACTTACTTCTCATGTAGGATCTCTGTCCTTAATGTGCTGTACATTGTGATTAAATGCTATAACTAGTACTCAAACAGTATGTTTCACTTTGTGTTTCTATGTGGGGGCAAACTGTTGAAATCTTTACTTAATATATACTAAACTGATCTTCTGTATATAAAGAGAATTGAAAATGAATCTTGATGTGAATGGAAGGGGAGAGGGAGCGGGAAAGGGGAGGGTTGTGGGTGGGAGGGAAGTTATGGGGGGGAAGCCATTGTAATCCATAAGCTGTACATTGGAAATTTATATGCATTAAATAAAAGTTAAAAAAAAAAAGTTGACAAGTAAGACTCACAGCAACATTGAACTGTAGTATAGATTAGCCAAACTGACATTTTCAGAACTAACAGGTAAATTCTTTGAGTCTCAGGACGCCTAGGAATGGGACCCGATACCTAAAGTTGGACAAAATATAGAGAAAAACCAACAGCAACACCTCACAAAATGGAGACCTGTGTGTGCTACTCTTCTGGAGAAGCCCGCTGATACCCACTTACACAGATGGCCTAACTGGGCACCCTGAAGACAGACAGATTTGGAGCCATCTAGAATATTCCACAGGCACAGATTTTGCCCAGGAAACTTGTAGCTCTTTAGAACATTTGCAGATACTGGAGAAAAAGGGGTGAGGTAATCCCACTAAAAACCCCAGTGAAAGGCTAGATAGACACCACCATTCATGTAAAGAATTAAGTAATTACATGCCTTTCTTCCAACATGCACATAATAGAAAACAAATTTGTAAGATACCTGCTGAGCAGGACCAAAAAGGAACATAGAAGAATGAAACATCCTAAATGCTTGTCACTGGCTTACTGCTTCCCAAGCAGAAAAAAGCAAGCTTACCTGAACATCTCCTCTCTTCCACAAGATAATCATCCTTTTAACATATTTGCCTTTCAGTTTCCTTAAAATACTTTGCCAGTACGTTTTCTGACCATCTTTCATGTAGGCAGAAATTAAAACCATTACTGCACTATCTTTAATGATAACTATCCTGACACACATAAATTTTAACAAATTGGTCCTCTGAATATTATCCTCCATATTTTTGAGGTTTTTCTCAGAGGCCAAGAAATAAAATGATATTTTACTCCTAGTTTGGAATCAACTGTAACACAGAGGATCAAATTGTCAGCTTTATTACCAACAAAACTGATCAAAAACCATGGCTTAGCGGTATGACCACAAGAAGCTCCACAATACCTTCTAAAACCCCTGAACTGAACAATGCCAGCCTCTCTCCCAGTAGTCTGAAAACTCACTGGGACACAGAGCATGTGTCTTGCAGACAGGAGCCAGAAGTATGTTGTGGGCAAAAGTCATCTCCATCTCCCGAATTCAACCGTCTGAGAAGCCCCTTCTGTCCCGGAAGGAACGAATGAGGAGGTGGAGAGAAACAGATGCCTTCCTCACACGCCCTTCTGTCTTGGAGTACAGAGGAGAAATTACGTCACTCGACCAAAATGAGGAGCGGAGAAGAGACTCCTCTGCCTTGTCCTTCACAGTTGGAAAAAGGAACTGGATTTTGTCTCCAATCAAAGAGCTGGGTTTCCATCCACCTTCTATGTGTACTTCATGTTCTCATTATCGTTCTTATAAATGAATGAAGCAGCACAGTGGGTCAGAGAGGCTTGAAACCCCCCTCCCTCCATGCTTAGTTGTGGAATTTAGCAAATAACCTAACTTCAGAATCTAATTTTATTCTTTTTTTTTTTTTGACAGGCAGAGTGGACAGTGAGAGAGAGAGACAGAGAGAAAGGTCTTCCTTTGCCGTTGGTTCACCCTCCAATGGCTGCCGTGGTAGGCGCGCTGCGGCCAGCGCACCGCGCTGATCCGATGGCAGGAGCCAGGTGCTTCTCCTGGTCTCCCATGGGGTGCAGGGCCCAAGTACTTGGGCCATCCTCCACTGCACTCCCGGGCCACAGCAGAGAGCTGGCCTGGAAGAGGGGCAACCGGGACAGGATCGGTGCCCCGACCGGGACTAGAATCCGGTGTGCCAGTGCCGCAAGGCGGAGGATTAGCCTAGTGAGCCGCGGCGCCGGCCTAGAATCTAATTTTATTCTATGAAAGAGATTATACTTCCCTCCTATGACTTTGTTAGAATTAAAGGGAAAAAAAGGTGAAAGGACAGGGATATAGGTGATGACGTCACTCCATTTTCTTCCTTCCCTTCTCTGTGTCTGATTCAGTAATTCAGTTTAGGTATTAAATCAATCCTGCAACTCTATTCCAGACCTTGACACTTGGTTTATCTCTTGCTAGTCATTGAGATTGAATCTCAGGCTTACATTAGTCTTAGAAAAAAAATTAAATAGGGGACAGCACAATGGCATAGTGGGTAAAACCACTGCCTGCAGGGCCAGCATCCCATATGGGTGCCAGTTCAAGTCCCGAGAGCTCCACTTCTGATCTAGCTCCCTTCTAAAGCACCTGGGAACGCAGCAGAGGGTGGCTCAAGTCTGTGGGCCCCTGCACCCATGTGGAGACCCTGAAGAAGCTTCTGATTCCTGGTTTCAGCCTGGCCCAACCCTGGATGTTGCGGCCATTTCGAGAGTGAACCAGCAGATGGAAGATTCTCTCTCTTGCTCTATCTCTCCTTCTTTTTTTTTTTTAAATTTTATTTAAGGTATAAAAATTTCATGTATTTCATTTATACAGATTTAGGAACACAGTGATACTTCCTACCCTACCCTGCCTCCCGCCCATGCTTCTACCCTTCCTCCTCACCTCTCTCCTATTCCCACTCATAATTTTTACAAAGATCGATTTTCAGTTTATTTTATTCTCATTAGATTAACCCTATACTAAGTAAAGAGTTCAACAAACAGTAAGAAGAAAAAAACACTGTTCCTCAACAGTAGACACAAGGGCTGTAAACAGTCATAGCGGGCTGGCGCTGTGGCGCAGCAGGTTAAAGCCCTGCCCTGCAGTGCCGGCATCCCATATGGGTGCTGGTTTGAGCCCCAGAGGTTCCGCTTCCAATCCAGTTCTCAGCTATGGTCTAGGAAAGCAGTAGAAGATGACCCAAGTCCTTGGGCCCCTGCACCTGCCAGGGAGACCCAGAGGAGACTCCTAGCTCCAGGCTTCAGATCAGCTAGCTCTGGCCATTGTGGCCATTTGGGGAGTTAACTAGCGGATGGAAAATCTCCCCCTCTCTCTCTCTCTTTCTCTTTCTCTTTGGCTCTACCTATCTGTTACTCTATCTTTCAAATAAATAAAATAAATCTTTAAAAAAAAACAATCATAGACTCTCAAAATGCCAATTTTACTCCAATACATTACATTTTAGGTACTCTATTAGTTATCACAGATCAGGGAAACCATATATCTGTCTTTTTGAGACTGGCTTATTTTACTAAGAATAATGGTTTCCAGTTGCACCCATTTTGTTGCAAAAGACACGATTTCATTTTATTTTGATTGCTAGGTAATATTCCATAGTGTATATAGATCACATTTTCTTTACCCAGTCATCAGTTAATGGACATCTACGTTGATTTCATATCTTAGCTATTGTGAATTGAGCTGCACTGAACATGAGAGTACAGATACCTCTTTCATATGCTGATTTCACTTTGCTTGGAAAATTCCCAGGAGTGAGATGGATGGCTGGGTAATCTATTTTCAGATTTCTGAGGTATACCTATACTGTCTTCCACAGTGGCTGCATCAGTTGACATTCCCACCAACAGTGGATTAAGGCACCATTTTCCCCACATCCTTGCGAGCATTTATTGCTTGTTAGTTTCTGCATGAGGGACATTCTTACTGGGGTGAGGTGAAATCTCATTGTGGTCTACCTCTGACTTTCAAATAACTAAATAATTTTTAAAAATTAAGTAAACATTTTTAAACAGTTTAGGTTCAGAGAAAGTGCTGAGTTCCCATAAACATCAGTTTCCAGCTCACATATCTGCATGCATACACACACACACACACAGCCTTTCCCAGCATAGACATCATGTACTAGAATAGTTTTATTTGTTACATCTGATGAACCTACACACACATTACTACCTTCCAATGTCCAGTTTTCATTGGGCACATTCTAGGTGTTGTCCATTCTAGGGATTTGACAGGCACATAACAACAGGTTCCCACCCACAGAGTACCACACACAGTAGCTTTGTTGCCTCAAAGCCTTTTTTTTCTTATTCTCTCTGTCCCAAATGACTGGCAACCACAGAATGGAATACTATTCAGCCTTTAAGAAGACTCTCTTGCCAACTGGGAGAACATAAATATACCTGGGGGACATTATGTTAGGTGAAATATACCAGACATGGAAATAAAAATACTGCGTGACCGCACTTTACATGCAGTCTAAAAGAGCCGAGTACACAGAAGCAGAGAGGAATGGGGGTTACCTTGGGTTTGCATTTGGTCAAAGGGTAGAAAGGGACAGTTGTGTAGGATGAATACATCTAGAAATCAATATACAGTATGAGGAATATCATAAATTATGCTGTATTGTATATTGGAAATTTGCTTAGAGAGTAGATTTCAAGCATTCTAGTAGTACAAAATAATAACCATGAAGGATATGATTATGTTAATTAGATTGACAGTAGTGATCATTTCATTATGTATATCAAAACATCAAAGTATATACCATGAATATATATCATTTTAGTAAATTCTTTTTAAATGAATATACAGAGATGGAAAATAAAGTTGCCAATGTAATATCAGAAGTGAATTTCAAATTAAAGCAATTAGATACGACTGTACATCTATTAGAATGGCAAAAATCCAAAACACTGACAACTCTGCTGCCAAGGGTGCGGGGCAACAGAAAGTTCCACTTATTGATGGAGGTGATGCAAAATGCCACATTGCATGCCACATTGGAAGACAACTTGGCAGTCTTCTTTCAAAACCAAACATACCCTTGTCATATGATCCAGCAATTGCAATCCTTGGTATTTACCCCAATGGATTGAAAAGGTATGGGGCCAGCATTGTAGAACAGTGGGATAAGCTACCCTCTGTGACATCAACATCCTTTGATCAGAGTGCTGGTTCAACTCCCTGATGTTCTGCTTCCAATCCAGCTCCCTGCTAATGTACTTGGAAAAGCAGAGGAAGATGGCCCAAGTACTTGTGCCCCTGCCACCCATGTGGCAGAACTAGAAGGAGTTCCAGGCTCCTGGCTTTGGCCTGGCCCTGCCTCAGTCATTGTGACCAATTAGAAAGTGAACCAATATCTCTGTATGTATGTGTGTGTGTGTGCCTTTCAAATAAATAAATATTTTTTAAAAAAATAAAACTTATGCCTAAACAGAAACTTTGTACACAGACATTTATAGCAGCATTATTTATAAGGTAACAAAATATGGAAGCTGCCACTATTCCATCTACTAGGTGAATGGATTAATAAGCTGCAGCATGTCCCTACAATGTAATAGCAAAACTAAAAAGAAATTGGTTGTGAAGTTATGAAAACAAGGAGAAATATTAAATGCTGATTACTAAGCAAAAGCAGCCCATCCAAAAAGGCTACATAGTTTATGATTCCAAATTTATGACATTCTAGAAAAGGCGAAACTACAGAGACAGTACAAAGAAAAATATACGATCCTATTTTCAGTGCTGATAGACACGTTCTTTTAAAAAATACATTTATAGGGGCCAGCATTGTCATACAGTGGGTTAAGCTGAATCCTGCACATATGGGTGCCAGATCGAGCCCCAGCTGCTCCACTTCCAATCCAGCTCCCTGCTAATGCTCCTGGGAAAGCAGCACCCACATAGGAGACACAGGAGAAGCTCCTGGCTCCCAGCTTCTGCCTGGCACAGTCCCAGCACTGCAGCTATTTGGGGAGTGAGCCAGTGGATGGAAGACCTCTCTTTAGCTCTCTCTCTCTCTCTTTGAAATAATCTTTAAAAAATTATAAAAACCAGAATAGAGGTTCCTCAAAAAACTAAAAATAGACCTAGCACATGATCCAGAAATACTAGGGAAATATATCTAAAAGAAAGGAGGTCAATACGTCAAACAGTTATCTGCATTCCCCTGTTAACTGTAGCAATGTTCACAATAGTCAAAATATGCAATCAAACTAAATGTTCCTCTACAGATGAATGAATAAAGTAAATACGATATATATAATGGAATATTGTTTAGCTACAAAAAAGAATGAAATATTGCACATTATCTAAAAGAAAATAAGCCAGGCATAGAAAGACAGATATCTCATATTCTCATTCATGCATGAAAACTGAAACAGCTGATTACATAGAAGTTGAGAATAAACTAATGGTCACTAGATGGTGTGGAGGGGGGAAGGGGTAGGGACAACAGATAGAGGGAGGTTGGGTAACAAGTACCAAGATATAACTAGGAATAAGTTCTTGTATTTACAGCATAGCAGGATGACCTAGCTTCTAACATCTGATCTAATTAAGAACTAGGAAATAGTAGTTTTATGGTTTCTAACACAAAGGAATGATCGATCTTTAAGGAGATGGAAATGCTAGTTATCCTAAACTGTTAATTACAGCATACATATGTATTGAATTATTACATTTTACCCCGCAAATATGTACAATTATGTGTCAATTTTTAAAAAATTTAAAAAATACAACCAGATAAGAGGATTAAATTGCACTCTTAGGTAACCAAAGTTAACTTATTATATATTTTAAAACAGAGAAAGGAGAGGATTTTGTTTCCAAAACAAATGATGTTTGAGGTGATACATACCCTGATTATCCTAATTTGATCATTGTACATTACATGTATGTATCAAAATATCACACCGTACCCTATAACCACTAACAATTATGTGTGAACTAAAAGTGTTTAAGATACATCTTCCATTGTATCTTAAATTCTACCATCAGATGTTCCTAGTTCTGAGCTGTGACATCTCAGACATTAAGAATTAAAAAAAGAAAACCAGGGCCGGCGCCACGGCTCACTAGGCTAATCCTCCGCCTTGCGGCGCCGGCACACCAGGTTCTAGTCCCGGTCGGGGCACCGGTCCTGTCCCGGATGCCCCTCTTCCAGGCCAGCTCTCTGCTGTGGCCAGGGAGTGCAGTGGAGGATGACCCAAGTACTTGGGCCCTGCACCCCATGGGAGACCAGGAGAAGCACCTGGCTCCTGCCATTGGAACAGCGCGGTGCGCCAGCCGCAGCGCGCCAACTGCGGCGGCCATTGGAGGGTGAACCAACGGCAAAGGAAGACCTTTCTCTCTGTCTCTCTCTCCCACTGTCCACTCTGCCTGTCAAAAAAAAAAAAAAAAAGAAAAGAAAAAGAAAAGAAAACCAGAGCCGAACAATGTTACAAAACCAGTATTACCAGTCTCCTAATGACTTCACTACAGTGTCTGACACTGGCCATCGCCACCTTAGGAGAAAGTAGTTCTCAGGCTGACTTAATAGGGAGTGTGGAAAGCATGAAAACATTTTGATAATGAAATGAAGACGATTCTACAGAGCCACACATATCAAAAATCAAAAGTAGCTTAATTATACTTCCAACTCTGTAACTAAATATACACACCCACCCACACACAGGTAAAGAAACAAATTTATATCAAGATAAAGAAATGTAGTTAATTAGCAATAAGACCTGATCCATTCATATGGAGAGAAACACGTGTTGGAAGATGCAGTGGGGGTCCCAGGCAGTTCTGGTGATTTAAGACACCAGGTGCTTTCAGAGATAATGAGGAAAAGGATGAATGAAGAATGGGGCTATTCCCTAGAAAAATGCTGCCATCTTTCTGAGGGGCTCAGAGGAAATATGCTTTCTCATCATAATTGTGTTCCCGAGTTTGTTGTTTGCACCTCATCTCCTCAAAAAAGCAAATGAATGCAGTTGCTCTATAGTCAGCATTTGTCACATGATTGTAGATTCTTCTACTTAGTGATGAACAAAAACCTAAAGCAAGCATGCCATTTTGAAAAATCAGTATCCTAACATGGCTTAAATATGGGGTACTGAACAAGTGCAGTGGAAAAAGGCAAGAGACTTTGACTTCTTGTATCCATAATGATGAGCACTGTCATAAAATTCAAGTCTCATTCTCTCTCAAGGGCAAGACAGTATGCCGACAGTGCCTTTTACTTAACAGCTCTGACAACCAACTCAAGCAGAAGCATAGCAGCCATAGAGAAACATCTGCTGAACAAAAAATATGGAGACACATGAAATATGTGGCCAAAAGGGAAGATGGCATTGGATCTGCAGTCACATGGACACTCAAGTCCATATCCTGCTTTTTAACCCCAGAGCTGATGCCTTGTGCATTGAACCAGGGAACCACTCTAAGATCTTGGTCATATATATTTGAAATTCAGTATAAATAAATGACTATTTTGGAGGCAGTTTCTAAATCCAAGGCTCTGGAATATAGAAAAGGTAAAAAGAGGGGCTTCTTTCTTTTAACATTGGGTTAAAGTAATGAGTTACTTCATCAGAAGCCTGATTTGCCATATGGTCACCAAAAAGCCAAAAAAAGCAAATCAGATCTTCCCGCTGCCAAATAGAGTCCATACAGGTTTAAAAGCTAAACAGTGAGGTTCTCATGATCCTTTTGCTTAGGGAATATCAGTTCTGTCTTTGCTTTTGTCTGAGCACATGCAAAAATCAATTTGCTATGAAACAAATTACCATAGTCTATTTATTTTCTTGATTTAACAAACTGAAAAATCTGAGGTGGGGTACTGGAGGTAGAACCCTGAATGGGAAATCTCATCAAATTTGAATTCAAACCAAAATTACATGTGAAATGAGGCAGCCTAAGGGGGAGTAGTACTGGTTTTTAAGAAATGAGCTCTGTTCAATGATAAAACATTAATGATACAAGTTTTAATTTTTAGAGTGAGTGAAACTATGCTTTTAATGTCATGTGTCCTTCTTCCTGATGTAATTAATATGGACAGACAAAATTCATCTTATTTTGAAACAATGAAATAAATGACAGCTGAAAAATAACTAGGAAGAGAGGTGATGACACATTTCTATTTGTGTCAGAGCACGCTCACACTTTTAAGTGTGAGCACACTACTAGTAGAATACCTGCCATTCTACACTCCTTCACTGTATGCTGGGGACTGGTTATTTTATTCAGTTTGTAATTACTGAGCCCTAATAATGAAGACACCTAAAAGGCCCTATAAGAGTATTAAGAATCTATGAGGCAATACCTGACCTCCTAGTGGTTGAACTCTTCTCACAAGAGTAAAACATAAGAATGACTACAGTGCATGACTGTAAAATAAGCTTCATGTCAACATCAAGAGGTGCAAAATCACCTAAAGTTGTTTGTTTCAAAATGAATCCCTCCTGAGGAGGAAAGACTTATAGAATAAGCATCATATCTGAGAATGACAGAGGGCCAACGCTGGCTATGAACACAAAAGAAATATCCAAGTATAAGAAAAGGTATGTGTTGTGCAATGAATCCTTTTGAGGTCATGGAGTTTATGCTTTGTTTTTATTAATAAAATATAGGATCTTGTGTGTTATTTGTGATTCTAGTCACATCAGAACACAAGTACAGGAGAGGGTATGCATATATTTTATTTTTAGTTCAAACAGGTGAAACTTTAAAATAAATGAGGGTTGAAAAATACTTAGCAGGAAAGGCAGGCAGGTAATGTAGACAATACATTAATAAGTGCTTGGTATTAAGGAAGGTACACAGAAAAAAATCAAAGAGGGAGCTCTTTGAAGGTAAAGAATTTTTCACATTCACAATCCATCCACAGGGCCCCAGTATACACCTTCATGCATGGGAGATAACCAATTCATATTTTTTAAGAAATAAACCTAGAGGAACAGATGATTGAATTATAGCATAAGTAACAGAATCCCTTAGATTTGGCATTTATATAGAAACTTGTATTTGTTGTATTTCTGGAAAAAGAATCACTTCAGCTTGTAATAGCAGAGCTAATGTCAATCTAAACATAGAGATTAGAGACCATATACAAAAGAAAGGGGGAAACACTAAGAGATGATGAAAGATGGCATCTTCCATCGAACGTTACATTTCTTGAGTTTCCCAACAGGCAAGAAAAAATAGGGAAGCAATAAATTTTTCTATTTCCATTATCTGATTAAAGGAACATACATCTCCAGAGAAAGATATCTTCTTGGCACTATACAATACATTTCTTAAAAGAATTCACATATAAGGAACTCGGGGTAACCTCACGGGCAGCGATGTCAAGAGCCTCCTGCAGACTTTGTAAAGAGAGGCTCTTCATGTGGTTCTTTGCTGTTCTGACTTTTGATAAAAACTCAAAGAATAGACACAAACTATAACTCAAATAAGGCATTTTTATTGGCAGTTAAGCGTGTTGCTCTCTGGTGATTTATAGAATCATGAGTAAAGTTTGGGAAAAATGTAAAGAAATCATGGTGAATGTCAATCTCAAGGACCACTGGTCTGCTTTGGGGACCATTGGTAGGAGGAGGACAGCAATTAATTCAAAGCTGAGATCTTTGCAAGGAATTCTGGGAGTTCAGATCCCTGTGTCTATAAATGACATGCTTATCACATGTACATCCAGAAGCTTAGAAATAGGAAATAAAAGCCTGGATCTGAGGAAGTAAAACAGGGTTTTTAAAAAGGAACTATTTTGTTAGAATCAAATAAGGAGGAATGTTAAAGAAAATTCAAGAGAAGTTAAAGTATCAATTTTCTTTTCTTTGTGAAAGTCAAACCAGGACACATTTTTGAGACAATTATCAAGCATACTATAAAACTGATTTATGCTACAAAAACATTATGAAACTGATTTATATTACAAAATCAGGTTTTTTTTTTAAAAAAGGATTAAATTATCTTCTACTACTTCTATATATTATTATACAATTGAGCTTCTTTTTGGAAGCATGTAAAGTATGGATTATCACTTCTTTTGCATTAAACACATAATTGCCCAATTATAATAAAGGGAAACATACTTGAGTCAAATTTATTCAAGGAACCAAAGTATATAATTTCTGGAAGAAAAAAAATCAAGGAAGATAATTTTCCACTTTTATCCATCACCAGTCATTTTATTCCAAAATACAGACATAAACTGTTGAGTAGATGCATTTTCTGGCAAAGTCAAGACACAGTGAGCAGAGGAGGTGGACGTTTTGCTGGCAATACTGCTGGTTTTATAGGAATTACCAATCCCACTGGATGAAGCACTGCTTCACTTTTCCCACCAGTCTCGAACATAACCATCTTGCCAATGATGTGGGCCAGTCCAACTCCACTGAAAATCACTCTACAACCAAGGATGGATTTTGAAATTCATTTCCATAAATGTTCCCTGAAGTTGTACTATAAATTTTAACACGAAATTGACCTTAAAGATTTGCTAAAATATTAAATGCATGTTTAAAATATTTATTAACTTTTTCTTCGTTATTTCCAAGTCATATCCAGAGATTTCGAGCACTTGAAAGAGGAATCTGATGGTTCTGATCATCCCTGCTTCCTCGTTATTTATAAATTCCTGGTTTGACAGAGCTGTGCATTCTGGAGTCTCTAACCAAGACACATTATCATCAGGAAATGTGAGAACGTGTCAGTAAAAAAGTGTGAGGAAACAGGCACAGCAACTGGAGCATTAGAAGCAGTCTGAGAAAGAATATGACATTCCATAGAGTGAATAATCAAGTTCCCCTCCCACCCACAGCTGAATGGCATTCCTTCCGGTCAAACAATGTATACCTCCTTCCATGTTAGTTAACTTTTAGAGTTCTCCAAAGATTACAAGGAATTTCAAATGACAAAAAAGAGTTAAGAACAAAACCAGAAAATATGCAGATACATATTAAGCAACAAAAAGATCAAACCATCAAATATTTGTAAAGTGCCTCTTATATGTACATACCTGCCAACTCTTTGAGAGGAGTTATTTATTTGAAAGGCAGAGTTACAGGGAGGGGTAGAGGCAGCCCATATAAAAAGAAGGAACCATGTTTTCTTTCAAGAACACTTCTATGCTTTGAGTGAAAACATATTTATGCAGATGAACTTTTTTTTTTACTCATTAAGAAACATTTTCTAAGATACTGCTTTTAAAAATAAAGGGGTTGGCATTTTTGGTGCAGCAGGTAAAGTTGCAAAGTACAACACCAGCATCCCATATGCACACCTGTTAGGGTACTGGTTGTTCCATAGCCCATCCAGCTCTGTGCTAATGGCCTGAGAAAAGCTGCAGAAGCTTGGGCTCTTGCCACCCACGTGGCAGACCTGGATTAAGCTCCTCACTCCTGGCTTCAGCCTGGCTCAGCCCCGACTGTTGCATTCATTTGGGGTGTGAACCAGCAGATAGAAGATCTCTGTCTCTCTGTCTCTGTCTCTGTCTCTCTCTCTCTCTCTCACTCTGTAACTATGCCTTTCAAACAAAGCAAGCTTTAAAAATAATATTTCTACACATTGTAGCAAAGGACTTTGCACATTTTCTTGGAAACAATAACAGGTTAGCATCACTAGATTTTAACATTCATTTACTACATATGTAACAGCCAATTGTAACCTCTTTTCATTGTGTTGCTGGTAAAGGCAGACTGCTCAAGACATGGCTCTGAGGATGAGCCTACTCAGTTTTACAGCCTTAGTCAGTTACCTTGTAAATGGGGGTCATTGGTTATAATGGGTTATTCAGAATTGTGGATCAAGATTATAAAAAACAAGGGGCCAGCATTGTGGTACAGTGGGCATCCCATATAGGCACCTCTACTTCTGATCCAACTCTATACTAATGCGCCTGAGAAAGCAGCAGAAGATGGCCCACGTGCTTGGGCTCCTCACACCCACACGAGAGACTTGGGAGAAGTTCCTGGCTTCAGCCTGTTCCAGCCCTGGCTGTTGCAGGCATTTGGGGAGTGAATCAGCAGAGGGAAGATCTCTCTGTCTATACCCCTCTCTCAGTAACTCTGCCTTTTAAATAAATAAATCTATCTATCTATCTATCTATCTATCTATCTATCTATCTATCTATCTTAGGGTTGGTGCTGTGGCATAGCGGGTGAGGCTGCTGTTGCAGTGCCGGCATCACATATCGGCACTGATCCGAGTCCAGGCTGCTCTAGTTCCGATGCAGTTCCCTGCTGATGTGCTGGGAAAGCAGCAAGGGATGGCCTGAGTCCTTGGGCCCCTGCTGCCACGTGAGAGACCCAGAGAAAGTTCCAGGTTCCTGGCTTCTGATGGGCCCAGCGCAGGCCATTAAAGCCATTTGGGGAGAGAACCTCTCTCTCTCCCACTCTCCCTCTCTGCTTCTGCCTCTCTGTAACTCTGCCTTTCAAAAAAATACAAATATTTTAGGGGCCCAGCGCAGTGGCTCACTTGGTTAATCCTCTGCCTGCGGCGCTGGCATCCCATATGGGCGCCGGATTCTGTCCGGGTTGCTCCTCTTCCAGTCCAGCTCTCTGCTGTGGCCCGGGAAGGCAGTGGAGGATGGCCCAAGTGCTTGGGCCCTGCACCCGCATGGGAGACCAGGAGAAGCACCTGGCTCCTGGCTTTGGATTGGTGGCCATTTGGGGGGTGAACCAACGGAAGGAAGACCTTTCTCTCTGTCTCTCTCTCTCTCTCTCTCTGTAAATCTACCTGTCAAATAAATAAATTAAAAAATCTTTAAAAAAATTTTAAAGAAGGTTATAAAAATGCAGAACCCTAAAATCAAATCCAACACGCATGGCTTACAGCCTTTGGTTTATTGATTCACTCTTATGGATGGCAGCACACTGCTATCTGACTTCTAGCTCATGATTCTGCTATCTAAGTTGAAAATGATGCTGGTCCCTAGGTTCCCATGAGCTTCTAGGTCAGGCTGGGAAATCAAAATCATCCAGTTTCATTGATACAGGGCCTGTACATCTTATATGCTATTTGCATAGCAGCTGGAGTTGCCCCTTTACTGATGTGTTGTTGTTTGAACCTAACATTTTACTCAAATCGCATCTTATCCTATATGGCTTGTATGAACTTTGTTTGAACTTCCTAGATTAGAAATGAATGCCTGCTATGTAGACCTCTGTCTGAAAACTGAATTTTCCAAACATGTGCTTGCACTTGGCCTTTGTTGTTCTTGTGAGGACTAACTTAGTTGACAATATTCTGAACAATAAGGATTGTCAAAAAAACTATACATAGCATTGCCCTTTAATAAGATCCTAGAGGATGCTAAAGAAAAGAACTGACATTCCTATTGATTTATGGTACTTACTATTCTAGCTAGAATTAGAAATTGAATAGGTATATAGAAACAACTTTGACTTTAAGTATTTCAATAGTGAATTTTCTGATACTGAAGAATCATGGCTGGTGGTACTCAAAGAAAGTCCTAATGTGTACATAAATGGAAAATATTGAAGCCCTGTACACAGGCAATGGTAAGGGAAAAATCCTCAGCACTTATACAACAGAGTTCCAAGGTCTGGAACTCTAGGTCACAGATATTAGCTAGGGTGACATGGCTAGCTGAGTAGAATTGCTGCCTTATAGAGCCGACTCTGGTGCTGGAAAAGTGAGGTGCTCAAAGGCAGGACACCCACTATTGAAGCTTCTTCTTACTTGATCTTATTCCATGTCACAGCAAAGATCACCAAACTTTGGGTGTGTCTCCATTATATGGAGCCCTGGGTATACATCTGCAGCCTTCCAATAGGCACTCTTTACTGAGTGGACCAGAATATAAGCAAATTTGAATTAAACCCAAGTTATTGTTGTTGCCTGCATTTGAATCTAGATAAGACTCCTTGGTCTAGCCTAACACAAATAGAAATTATGATAGCATTAAAATTAAGAGCTTACATTATTAAAAATTATCTTCCCAATTTTTATGAAGTTAGAAGTCCTGAGGTTAACTGAATGGTGTGAAATATATTTTTAAAAGATCTTAAAGACTGTTGTGTGTGTGTGCGTGTGTGTGTTTTGGTGGATATAACATATTTTTTGATATAATTTCCCCTACATTGTTGGGTGACATTTTGTGGTTTACTACAAATTAGTATTCTATAGCATTATCATTTTGTAATTTTATTTATAAATGTACTATAAGATACTTAGAACTCATTTTCTTAGATACTATAAGCACTGAAATATTATTGAGAAATATATGATAAAATGATAGGATATGGTCTCCTATTCAGAATATATATTATTAGCATGTTCTTTGTTATGGGCCATAAAAACCACTAACTATAATAGGTTTCTTTATTCAGGAAGTATTTATGGAACATCTGTTCTCTTCAAAGCATAGCACTAGGAACTGTGAGAATATAACAAGCCAAAAAACAAAGCCTGTCCCTGAGGAACTTGTAAAGAGAACGAAGCAAGAAGATACATACAGAAGGCGGCTGTAGAAATTACGAGGCAATATGGACACATTACTTAGCTCACTGCAAAGGTTCAGTACTCACTCTTGCGCTAGTTATTTATTCAGTGGTAACTAAAAGTGTGATCCTAGCCCTCAGGGAATGCACAGCCTTGAAGAACAGATACAAGTAAATGATCGTTCACAATACCACATGACATAAGAGAAATATGCACAAGCATAGATATGAAACCAATTACTAGGAGAATATCAAGTTCAGTTCATAAGGAAAGCTTCTTAAAATAAACAAGTTTGGATCTGAGCCTTGAATGATATATAGGAACAGGATATCAGGAAGGGGAGTAATACATGGGCCTATTGGGTAGTAAGAACACAAAATGGACAAAATCCCTGATGCAGGAATCAGCAGCAGGAGCTGCATATGGGACAGTGAGGATTAGGTCGACAGAAAAAGGCGAGTTAGGAAGCCGCTGTGAGACTTAAGCGGCACAGCTGAGGGATGCCCAGCTGATGTCCACCTTGCAATATGACGGCAGAACCTGGACTCAAGTTTGATCAGCCACAGAGAGACAGTGGGAACACAATCATTGTTGTGGTTTGAGTCTCTGGACAGGTAGATTTGAAACAGAATTTAGTGCATATCAGACTGTGCCTTTTTGATCAAGAGGTTGTATCGAGGGGGGAGAAATCAGAATGAGGCAGACAGAGAAGCTCACTGACTGTACAGGGAGGTCAGGAGCTGAGAAGGCTAAGGAGAATCTAGCATTATGTCTTTAGAGCTCCTTGATTGTGGGCAGCTCCAGAAATCACTGTCTCCTCAGACCAGGAAGCTCTCGATAGCCAGAGAAATTTCTGATGGGGCTCACCAGCTGTCCACTGGTAGCACTCCCTGCAGCTGGGACAAGTCATTCCTTGTAGGAATACCTGGGAAGTCATTGTTACCAGTCTCATTTCACAGGGTAACCATCACAGCACCTGGGGACGTCACAGATATGCATGTTCTCCAGCCTTACTCAAGACCTAGTGAATTACAAACTTTGTGTGTTGGTGGGGGAGGGGGGTGGCCATCCAGGAATCCATCGTGATTATGACATAAACTGAAGTTTAAGAACTGGTAAGTTGGTATTCGAAAGATGAGAATGAGTACATGATTAGTAAGGAAACTAAAGAATTGCCCAAGAGCTTCATTTCCCAAAGCTCTGTATCTAACTTAGTTGTACTGCTTTGACTCACATGCTAATTCTCTTAAATTTAATAAAAGAAGAGATATTTTCTTCTAGTTTTATTATCTATCTGCTAGTCAACTTAGCATATCCAGTCAGGATTTGAGTGATTCACACTCCCTTTTTGATGATGATTTAATATTTATTTAAGTTCTAGATCCTTCTTTTATCCCTATTACTGTTTTTAGATGAAAAGAAATTTTGTGTAACATTTCTAAAAGAACTCTTGAACAGCAAATTTGCATGGCAGAAGTTCAAATCATAACACACCCTTTTTGGGTTTAGGTTGTGCTGCATCTCTGAAGCAAAAAAATCTTACTATGGCATGCAATCTCTGGTTCTAAAAGAGTAATGACTCACCCATTAGCTGTGAGGCTAAATCCAGTCAGAAGGAGGGCTCATGACTTCCAATGATTCTTCCTGGGAACTGGTAGCTCAGCTAGGGACTACTTTTCCTGACTTCCCCAGCAGTGACAGGTGGTCATATGATTTGGGTCAATGAGAGGTGAGAAAAGTAAAACATGTCCTCTCTCATCAGTTTTGTTTGGAGTTCCTCCTCAATCCACTCCCACCAAGGGTTGCAATACCAGCGTAACAGAGAAATGAAGTCATGGATGTCCTTCGTATTCTTGATCTGCCTGCACAGAAACTAGGGTTTTTTTTTGTGTGTGTGTGTGTGTGTGTGGTTTTTCCTATTTTTTTCTTTCTTTCTCTTTTTTTTTTTTTTTTGGTTTGTTTTTGACAGGTAGAGTGGACAGTGAGAGAGAGAGAGAAAGGTCTTCCTTTGCCGTTGGTTCACCCTCCAATGGCCGCCGTGGCCGGCGTGCTGCGGCTCACGCACCGTGCTGAACTGAAGCCAGGAGCCAGGTGCTTATCCTGGTCTCCCATACGGGTGCAGGGCCCAAGCACTTGGGCCATCCTCCACTGCACTCCCGGGCCATAGCAGATAGCTGGCCTGGAAGAGGGGCAACCGGGACAGAATCCGGCACCATGACCGGGACTAGAACCTAGTGTGCCGGCGCCGCAAGGCGGAGGATTAGCCTGTTGAGCCGCGGTGCCGGCCTCTTTCTTCTTTTTAACTTTTATTTAGTAAATGTAAATTTCCAAAGTACAGTTTATGGGTTACAATGGCTTCCCCCTTCCCATAACTTCCCTCCCACTCGCACCCCCCCATCTCCCACTCCCTCTCCCATTCCATTCACATCAAGATTCATTTTCAATTCTCTTTATATACAGAAGAACAATTTAGTATACATTGAGTAAAGATTTCATCAGTTTGCACCCACACAGAAACACAAAGTGTAAAATACTGTTTCAGTACTAGTTATAGCATTAAAATACTCTCATGGGTTTTTCAGCCAGATCTGAATGCCTTAAGGGCTGATTCTGAGGCCAGAGTGTTGTTTAGGACATCTGCCATTCTATGAGTCTGCTGTGTATCTCGCTTCCCATGTTGGATTGTTCTCTCCCTTTTTGATTCTATCAGTTAGTATTAGCAGACACTAGTCTTGTTTGTGTGATCCCTCTGACCCTTAGACCTATCATTGTGATCAACTGTGAACTGAAATTGATCACTTGGACTAGTGAGATGGCACTGGTACATGCCACCTTGATGGGGTTGTATTGGAATCCCCTGGCACGTTTCTAACTCCACCATTTGGGTCAAGTCCGATTGAGCATGTCCCAAATTGTACATCTCCTCCCTCTCTTTTTCCCACTCTCATATTTAACAGGGATCACTTTTCAGTTAAATTTAAACCCTTAAGAATAATTGTATGTTAATTACAGAGTTCAACCAATAGTACTAGAACAAAAAAAAAATACTAAAAGGGACAAAGATTTACATTGTACATCAATAGCCAAGACAAGGGCTGATCAAGTCACTGTTTCTCATAGTATCCATTTCACTTCAACAGGCTTCCCCTTTGGTGCTCAGTTAGTTGTTGCCGATCAGGGAGAACATATGATATTTGTCTCTTTGGGACTGGCTTAATTCACTCAGCATGATGTTTTCCAGATTCCTCCATCTTATTGCAAATGACTGGATTTCATTGTTTTTGACTGCTGTATAGTAGTCTATAGAGTACATGTCCCATAATTTCTTTATCCAGTCTACTGTTGATGGGCATTTGGGTTGGTTCCAGGTCTTAGCTATTGTGAATTGAGCTGCAATAAACATTAAGGTGCAGACAGCTTTTTTGTTTGCCAAATTAATTTCCTTTGGGTAAATTCCAAGGAGTGGGATGGCTGGGTTGATTGGTAGGGTTATATTCAGGTTTCTGAGGAATCTCCAGACTGACTTCCATAGTGGCTTAACCAGTTTGCATTCCTACCAAGAGTGGGTTAGTGTCCCTTTTTCCCCACATCCTCTCCAGCATCTATTGTTGGTAGATTTCTGAATGTGAGCCATTCTAACCGGGGTGAGGTGAAACTAGTTTTAATTATAAATATTACCATAGATGCCACACTGAAGCCAGGCTGTCCCTCAGAGTCCCTGGGCTACTGTTGTAGAAGTCCTCTACCTCCACCGTCAGATACCAAAATTCATGAGTACTCAAGTTCTTGACATTAAATGACATGGTTTTTATTTATAATATATACATTCTCCTGTGTCCTTTAAATGATTTCTATATTCATAATGATCCTGCATTCTTAATGCATTGTAAGTGCTTTATAAACAGGTGCTATACTATATTGCTTAGAGAACAGTGACAAGCAAAAAACATCTGGACACTTCTACTTTCTATTTTCAACCCCAGGTTAGTTGGATTCAAGGATGTGGACCCTACAGACAAGGAGGTCTGAATTTATTTCCTAATCTGGAATGAAGTACAAAGAATTCCAACTGGTTTTGACAGATAGAGGATTTATCCAAAAGTTCTAGTAAATAAAGAAATAACAGCCGTACCCACGAAGTGTTTCATCTCTTACTGATACAATGTAAGTGAACAAATATTTAGCAGAAAAGTTTATAAGACAGAAACTTACCTGCAAGATAAATAACTTCTGATCTGCAGTAGAATTCACTAGAATGTATGTTCCACAAGGATAATGAGTAGTTTATTTATTGCTAAATTCAGAGAAGCTAGAAAAATAACCCTGGCATATAAATAAAGTTGTAGAATAAATATTATCTCTTCCACAACCTAATACCTATGAATAATTGGAACATATACAAAAATAGTGTTAAAATATTTACACCCGTTTTGAAATACATTGATCTTCCTCAAAATCATCCGTAATTAAACCATTTTTAAGAACTGCTTAACAAAAAAATTCTATGATACTATTATCAATACAGCTTTTAATACTGAACTTATTGATTAAATTCAAGAGTTAGGAGCAAGTTTATGAAGATAAAAATAGAAACTACTAGAACTACTAAGAAAAATGTAGAATATAAAATTGTATTTTATGACAATCAAAGAAACACAGTAAGTTCCCTTAAGACAATGCAGTAATGCTGGTGTTTCAATCTAAATTTGTCTTGTACATGGCTTTTACTTCATGCAGCTATGTTGCAGAGATATTTTGGAGTTAAAAAAAACACTTAATGAAGTGCTGTAATGCAAATACTTTATACCAGATAAAAAGAACTTTATGTTTGGCATGATTTAGTCTATTGTTAGTGATTAGCCAACTCCTCTAGTTAGATCAATGCCTGCTAAAGTGGGCAAAGCCATGAATTCAATAAGTCAATGGGTGGACTAGTTATCTTTGTTCCATTCTGAAGCCAAAACTGCACCCTTAATTAACAATGCTTGCTATTGATCTGAGAGTGAACCTGGTGAGTAATAAGATGGATAAGTAAGTCCATAAAATCACTAGAAAAACGTTTCAAAGCCTCTTGCATATGTTTAAAGCAGTCAGCTGAAATATCAGAAGTTCAAGAGCTGGTTCTTATTACGGCTCTGATGTTATTTTATACATATTTCTGGGGGACTTGAGACCTAACTATACAATAATTTTCTAAAAATCTTCAATACAGATATCTGTATCCATTTAACTCATGGAAACATTAACAGAGGAATGTGATAAAATGGATTTAAAAGAGTAAGAGTTATGGAAGGAAGATATGGTATTGATCCAAAATAACATCAAACTGATTACTTAAGAGAATTTCTTCATAGTTTCCAAAATATTCCATATCTTACTGCCTAATTCTGTGTGCTTTAGAAGATAATCCTCTTCATTCTATGTTATGCATAAAGAATTCTTTTTTATTTCTATCAGGTGAACAAATTTCATGTATTTCACATACACAGATTTAAAAGCATAATGATGCTTCCCACACTATCCTCCCTCCCTCCCTTGCTCCCACCCTCCTGCCTCCTTCCTTACTTTTTCTTTCAATTTTCACAATAGCATACTTTCAGTTCATTTTATAATCAATAGTTTAACCCTCCACTAAGTAACCAATTCAACAAGTTCTAAGTAAAAAAACCCATTGTTTTTCAAAAGTATAGACAAGGGTTATAAATGTATTCTTAAAAATAGTTGGCCTCAAAATAAAACCTATCCGGGGTGGCATTTGGCCTAACGGTTAACACGACAGGTGGGATGCCTACGTCCCGCATTGGGGTTCAACACCCCCAAGCTCTTCATTCTAGCTTCCTGCTACAGCAGACCAGGGAGACAGTTGTGATGGCTGATGTACTCGGGTTCTTGTCACCCTTGAGCAATACCAAGATTGAACTCCCAGCTCCCAGCTTTGTCCTGGCCATTGAGGGAGTTTAAGAGAGCTAGAGGATAGGAACTCTCTCAGTCTCTGCTTCTCGTAGACTCTCGATTTTAAAACACACACACACACACACACATCATAACCAGGTAAAAGGACTGCACACTAGAATAGCAATGAGGATAGTGAAATATGTCTATACTCTTGAAAAACAGTTTTTCTACTTAGAACTTGTTGAATTCTTTACTTAGTGGAGGGTTAAGCTATTGATTATAAAGTAAACTGAAAGTATGTCACACACAAAAACATAACCAGTTAAAGTGATTCTGTGCACTAAAATAGCAATTAGGATAGCAGGATTTTGACTGCTGTTTCTGGTTAACCTCCCAATACAGAAATATGATCCAGTCAGATGCTTGCTTTTTTTCTCTCCCCTCAGAAATTTTCTGGCATATTTTAAGAATGATGTGAAAGATTATAAAATCTCAACCATGCCATTAAGCACAAAAGAACCTTAGAAAGGGGAAAGTATGGGGGCCTGTGTTGTGGCATGCAGGTAAAGTCACTGCCTGAGACGGCGGCATACCAAATGGATGCCAGTTTGAGTCCTGGCTGCTCCACTTCTTATCCAGCTCCCTGCTAATGTACTTAGAAAAGCAATGGAGGATGGCCCAAGTGCTTTGGGTCCCTGCACCCATGTGGGAGACCTGTAAGAAGCTCCTGGTTTCTGCTTTGATACAGCCCAGCTTTAGCCATTGAGGCCATTTGGGGAATGAACCAGAGTATGAATGGAAGATCTCTTTCCCCCTCTCTGTAACTGTACTTTCAAATATATTTTTAAAAGTTAAAAAAAAGTCTTTGAACAAAAGCTAGATATTTCCTTAGGATAAATTGTTCCCATGATTAAGCAGTCAGTCTCGGCCTCTGAATCATTTTCCTGCTCCGGCTTCTGCTCCTCAGTTCTAAAATTCTGCTCATGTGCTGTGATGTTCATGCTCCATGCAGATGCCTATTCCGGCTCCCCTCTTTGGGAAGCCTTACTCTCTGAACTAGTTCTTCTGTTCTTTACGCAGTTCTGGCCCTATTCTGAAGCTGATGCAGTCAGCTCCACTCTAAGTACAGTACTCTTGTTGCTGCTCTCAACCCACAGGCTTTTTCTCCATTTGGCTATGGAAAAGTCAGCTGCAAAGTGTGTATGAATTTTCTAACACATATTTGAAAAATCTTGTGGTGTTTGTTTTATCTATCTCCAACTTGAATTTTAAAAAAGACAAAAGAGAGAGAGAGAGAGAGACAGATACCCTCACTTCTTCCTAAAAATTTCTATTAGTTAATGACCCCTTTCCCCTAGAAATTCAGACACAGACTCTAATTCCTGACAAATAAATGTTTGTAATTTGGAATAAATTGCTTAGGACTCACATGAAAGCAACTAGTATCCCCAAAACTGTAATTTGGGAGAATAATTTAAAATATACATATATGTATACATATACATAGACATAAATGTTTGAATAACAATGGTAATGTTTTATATAGAGATTGCTTTTAAGGATTTATTTTATTTGAAAGTCAGGATTACAGAGAGGGAGGGAGAGACAGAGAGAAATCTTCTATCTACTGATTGACTTCCTTGATAGCTGAAATGGCCTGGAGTAAGCCAGGCCAAAGCAGGAGCCAGGAGCTTCCTCCAGGTCTCCCAAGCGGGTAACAGGGGACCAATGCTTGGGCCATCTTCCGTTGCTTTTCTTAGGTCATTAGCAGGGAGCTAGATTGGAAGTGGAACAGCCAGGACAGAAACTGGTACCCATATAGAATGCCAGCATTACAGGAGGTGTCTTACCCACTATGGCACAGTGCTTGTCCCTTTAGAAATATTTTATTAATTCTTTAATGGAGCCTTACATAGGTTCTACTTAGTTACGGAGACATCCTACCTAGGAAACAGCACATTTTCTATTCCATATGCAAATCCTATCATCCTCACATAAACTGACTCCCAGCTAAACCAGTGACTTATACTGGACCTTCCCTCCAACCAGATACAAGTCAGAAGACATCAGTATAACTTCTGCTTGAGTTGATGACAGGCATTGGCTACGTATCCACGGGTCATGACCACAATGCTTTCTAGAGCTACACACTACCTGGAGGTTTTTGCTTAAGAAAAAGTTACAAGTGAGCTTGCTGAAATATCTTCACTGTTTTTAATTTTACCTTAAAAAATGATTGCCATGGTATGGACAGTGAGCTGCAAATAGTGGATATTTAACATTTACGTTTCAGTGCATGCTCCCTACTCAGTGTCTACTTAACACATGCATTTTGATTCAGATAAAAGCGAGAGAGAGAGAGAGAGAGACAGAGAGATAGAGAGACAGAGAGAGGCAGAGATATAAAGAGAGAGATGGGGGGGTATCTTCCATCTGCTGGTTCACTCCCCAAATGGCCCCAACAGCCTGGGCTGGGCCAGGCCAAAGCCAGGAATCTAGAGCTTCATCTGGGTCTCCCATGTGGGTGCAGGGGTCCAAGGACTTTCACTATCTTTTGCTGCTTTCTTAGGAGCAGCCAGGACATCAACTGGCACCTGTACAGGATGCCCACGTAGCAGGTGGCAGCTTTGCCTGTTATGCCACAACACCACACCAGCCTGAACAATTTGACTATATGTATATTTGTGTGTGCATGAGTGTGTGCAAATACCTTAGTATACATCAAGGAATATGGCTTGGTGGCAGTTGGCTACATATGGCACAAAAAATGTATATGTGTGTATGTGCATATGTGTGTACCTGTGTGTGTGTGTATGTGCACAAGTATCCTAGCCCACACCTAGGAATCTGGCTTGGTAGTGGTTGGCTACATTAACTAGAGCATCCTCCATGGGCTCAGTATGTCTACTGTTATCCAATAGTTCAAATCTTAATTCCATAACTATACTAGGGGCCGGGAATTAGGAGTTTCTTGATTTGGGGCAGCCCTTTATGAATGAATGCAGTCACTAAAAGGCTAATTGCATCTTCTGAGGTATTAATTGACTTAGCTCCAGGAGTACTGTATAAAACATATGGTGCAAGATCCAAGCAACTGTCCAGGGCTGTGCACAGGGGGCATTTGGCTGCTTTTTGAAAAGCAGCACCGAAGGTAGTCCCTTTGCAGCTGCAGTGCAGATGGTTTCCTTTACACCATTTCGCTGCATACTAAACAGAAAGTGGAGAAAGTTTGAAAACATGATAAACAAACAGCTGAGTGTTAGCTTAAATGCTCTCTGCATCTATCAGAGAGAAGCATTCAGAGTCTCTGGATGTTTACCAGATAGCGTAAAAGAAACACAGACATGAAAATCGAATGGGATGATTTTGAAATTGTACCTAAATATGGTTCTGAGGGGTATTGTTCAAATCAACAGTATAATTAACTCTCTCTGAAACTTCGGTTATGGGTGTCATGATTCATAATCCTCGGCATCATCAAAAGTTTAGGTTTCTCTGAACACATGCCGAGATGGCTAAAGCTGCAACAACCCTCCCCTGAAGGAGCTACTTCAAAATTGTTAACGTTCTGTCTTCCTCCTTGGTGTGGCAATAGAACACATTGTCATCCTTTCCCAATAAGAACACACAGTGAAATCCAATTACCATTTCAACTTCACATTATTTATTCTATCCTGGCAGAAAAGCAAAGATGAAATGCAAGCCGGGATGGGAGGCAGGGAAAGAGTGAGGTGCTATCAGTGAAGGGGTTTGGCCTCTCAACATCCACAGGTAACAAAAATGAAGTTAGCCCACTGACCATGACCAAAACAGGCACACCAAGACCAAATCAGGTCACGTGAGTCTGTGTCCAACACTCTTCATGACTTTGGGATTACAGTGGTAGAGAAAGCACCTGTGATGATATGTACACTAGCTCATTTCTGGCTGGAAAGATGACGAACATATTAGCATGTTACTATTCTCATTACAGATACAAAAATGAATAGGCTGATGGCTCGTGTCTATGGATGACTTTTCTTGGTGTTTCCCTAAATAAACATATTACTTTTATTATGAAAAATTATTGCAAAGACTGTTACATACTTTATAGACAGCAAGCAGGCAGGCCCAACCAAATAGTGATATTACTTTATGTGAAATGAGTTATGAATTAAGTATGTATAATAATGTTTCTCTATTGTCAAATCTATCAGAAAATATTAAAATGAAGATATTTGAGGCCATTATTGTGGCACAGCATGTCAAGCCACTACCTGTGACAACTGCATCCAGGATCAGAGCACCAGTTTGAGTCCTGGCTGCTCCCCTTCCAATCCAGCTTCCTGCTAACACACCTGGGAAAGCAAAAGAAGATGGCCCAAGTACTTGGGCTCCTGCCATCCATGTGGGAGAAGGAGTTTCAGATCCTTAGCTTTGGCCTGGCCCAGAACCAGCTGCTGTGTTCATTTGTGGAGTGAACAAACCACACCCAGCACCAGTTGTAAGAGGTGAGTCACTGGTGTGGTCTCCTTTCCTAAATGCCTGACATCAGCAGTAGGCACCCTCACTCTTCTGCCTTGCCAGCTTCCAGCTCATTCCCAAATCAGCTGAAAAATGATTTACTTATCCCTTGTTTAGTTCTCTTAATCTCTTCTTGTGTGCCTATCATTTTATGTAGTAAAACACCACAGTGAATGCTTTCATTCACTTATCAAGTTCAGCTATAAAGGACTCAAACGGAATTCACATATGGCTGCTGTTATCATTTCAGGTGCAGTGAGAAAAAAGACTCTTAAGCATTTAAAATACTCCTCTGAAAAAGCTCTGCTGTGACATGCCGAGGAAATTGGTTAAAATTTGAAAACATGTATTTCCTTTTTTAAATTTATTTATTATTTTTTTTACAGGCAGAGTTAGACAGTGAGAGAGTGACAGAGAGAAAGGTCTTCCTTCCATTGGTTCACTCCCCAAATGGCTGTCACGGCTGGCGCGCTGCGTCGATCCGAAGTCAGGAGCCAGGTGCTTCCTCCTGGTCTCCCATGCAGGTGCAGGGACCCAAGCGCTTGGGCCATCCTCCACTGCCTTCCCAGGCCACAGCAGAGAGCTGGACTGGAAGAGGAGCACCCAGGACAGAATCTGGCGCCCCAAACAGGACTAGAACCCGGGGTGCCGGTGCCGCGGGTGGAGGATTAGCCAAGTGAGCCGCAGCGCCAGTGAAAGCATGTATTTCTAAAGGACCCAAGTCTTCCTTCCCCATTATAAACATCTTTTTGTTAAGTTTTATTTTATTTATTTGAAAGGCAGAGAGACAGTGAGAGAGGGAGAGACACAAAGATCTTCCATATGCTGTTTTGCTCCCCAAACAGCCAGAACAGCTGAGGCTGGGCCAGGCCAAAGCCAGGAGCCAGGAGCCAGGAGCCAGGAGCCAAGAACTCTCTCTGGGTTTCTCACTTGTGTGGCAGGCATCCAAGTACTTGAGTCATCTTATGCTGCCATGCTAGGTGCATTAGCAGGGAGCTGGACAGACAGCAGAGCAGCTGGGGCTGTCTGGTGCTTTAATATGCAACATGTCAGGCATTGCAGCAGATGGTGGCTTAACCTGATGCACCACAATGCTGTCCACCAAGGATCTGGGAGGCACAGAACCCCTTCCTGGATGCGTCAGTGTCTCAGCCCATTTTCTGCTGTTATAACAAAACACCTAAGATGCAGTACTAGATAAAGAAAATAAGTTTATTAAGCTAACAGTTGTGGAGGCTGAAAGTCCAAGAGCAAGCGGCCCCACAGCTTTGGCCTCTGGCAAAGGCCACCTTCCCTGCATCACCATGTGGTGCACTCACACTCCTGGAATACGTGTGAGGGAGAGACCCGTTACAGGTGAGACAGACCCAGGGCCCAGGCTTACCATTTTTCTAACAACTCCGTCTCGTGGGATCTAATTGGGGTCTCATGAGAGCTACAGTAATCTCTTCTGGAGGCAACATACCCAGTTGCTAATCACCTTGTGCTAGGTCCCACTTTTAAACATATCAATACCTCTCAACATCACCACTCTAAGCACTAAAGTTCTGGCCCATGAACCTTTGCAGAACACACTCAAACTGTTAACAGTCATTTACTAACTAGCCTTAGAAGATTGTGGAAAGCTGGCGCCGTGGCTCAACAGGCTAATCCTCCGCCTTGCGGCGCCGGCACACCGGGTTCTAGTCCCGGTCGGGGCACCGATCCTGTCCCGGTTGCCCCTCTTCCAGGCCAGCTCTCTGCTGTGGCCAGGGAGTGCAGTGGAGGATGGCCCAAGTGCTTGGGCCCTGCACCCCATGGGAGACCAGGAGAAGCACCTGGCTCCTGCCATGGGAACAGCGCGGTGCGCCGGCCGCAGCGCGCCTACCGCGGCGGCCATTGGAGGGTGAACCAACGGCAAAAGGAAGACCTTTCTCTCTGTCTCTCTCTCACTGTCCACTCTGCCTGTCAAAAATAAAAAAAATAAATAAAAAAAAAAAGAAGAAGATTGTGGAATGTGGACTTGAATATTTAAGCTGCCTGTCACTCCTCTGGCTACGATAAAAGCTTTAATGGACCTCAAATATCCTTAATATGACAGAGCATGAAGCCCAGGGAGAAAAATCCCATGGCCTAATTCAGTTTGTCAGTGGGTTAATCATGAGAAATACCCAAATTTGTTAAGTAGTTAGTACTGGGATATTACCCGAGTCTAAAACGTGGTTTTCTTCAGAATAGCATAATTCAATCTCTGAAACTTCAATTACGGGTGCCATGAGTCAATCTCATCAAAAGTTTCAGCTTCCCTGAAGATGTGCTGAGACAAGTTACACTAAAACCTTATCTGTTCCTATTGGATTGGCAACAAAACACTGTGTGGCTATACGCGAATGGCAGCTAGCTGAGGGTGAGATGGGGGAGAGGGATAAGGCTAGAGTGATCCAAAGACTCCTGCCAGACTCTGGTTTATTCTGATAGCAAACCTATATGCTTAAATGTTTTTGTTTGTTTGTTTGACAGGTAATTATATTTGGGTAATGAGATCAGTAAAATGCATTAGCTCTCTCTTTGTTGACTTGATAGTCATTATTCTTAAGGAAAGAAACAAACATTAATTTTTTGGCAATTTTTCTCTACTTCTAAAACACTGTAAAATAATTTTCCCGTAGGATCCAAAAGCTCCATACTGTTTAACAAGCAGAAAAGTTTTGCTATGCCAATTCTAGAGTGACCTTAGTGACGCATGAAGGACTCTACATAGAAAACACTACAAGTCAACTCTCCTGAATCTTAAAGCCAAGACTAATCTGGTGAGAAATGTGATGAAGAGTGATAACATTCACAATAAATATTCATAACGATTTTTTGTAAAGAGCATACTCTGCTTATTCATCAAATCATCTGTACAGGTAAAGGGTGGATAGACACACAACTTTCCCTTTTCTTTCCTTGAGATTTTTATCCTTAAAATTTTTGGCATAAGTATTAGTTCAATTTCTGTTGGAATTTAATTGAAATTCTAAATATTCTGGTTCTTTTTCTATCTTTAAGCTTTACTACATGTAAGATTCTTAATGACTATTGAGTACTACACAAACATTGTAAACCAATGACAAAATCCAGGAGATTTAGTCTGCTATACTCTCTGCTGTGTAGCACCCCCTTCTGGAGTCAGCACCCTGCTTTTCCTGTAGGTAACCACTGTTGTCTAGTTGTTAGTCCCTGTGGTTTGAGTAGAGGTGGCTCCTACCTCTGCTTTACAGTGGGCCCACCTAATCAGAACATTCAACACCTTTGGCCATAATCATGGCCCCAGGAACAGGCAAATGACTTAAGTAAGCCACATCAACACGATTCAAGTTCAGAACTGTGCTATAATTTCTGTCTTCTAGTCCCCTTCTCCAGGGATATTAACCACCGATACCCTGTTTGGTGAGTATTCTTCCAGACTTTCTTGGTCTTGCATATTTGTTGACAACATACACACATCCTGTGGGTAGGGAACCATATTAATTCGATATTCCCCAAGGAAAAAAACTATGTCCACTTACACATACACAAAGGGACTTCAGAAGTTTAAGGGAAATTTGCATGTTTAACTGTTTTCCTTCATTGTTTGAAGCTACCTCATACATACATTTGATTATGTACAGGGTAGTTACCAAAAATTCATAAATCTCATCTTTCACTATTCTTGACGCTTGTTGAAAATGCAACTAATTATTTGTTTAAAGTCTTCATTTGTACTGGATTTTTAGTTCCATAGAGACTGGAACAATGTCTGTTTTACTCTCTAGTGTACACCTAGCACATATCCCATGTGCCTGGCCTCACCAATCTATTTTATTGAATATATTTACAAGCAGTGATGAGTGAGAGGAAAAGGAAAGACAGAGAAAAAAGGGGGAGGAAATCAAGAGGAGGAGGAGAAAGAGTCTACAAAGGAAAAAAAAAAAAAAACATTTCAAAATCGCCTGCCTTGGGTCAGGCATTTGGCACAGTGGGTTAGATGCCACATGGGATGCCACATCCTCTACTGGGTCAGCTTCAGACTCAACTTTCTGATAATGTGCACCCTGTGAGGTAGCAGGTGATGGCCCAAGTACTGGAGTCCCTGCCACTCAGGTGAGAGACTCAGATCGAGTTCTTTTTTTTTTTTTTTGACAGGCAGAGTGGATAGTGAGAGAGAGAGAGAGAGAGAGAGAGAGAAAAAAAAGTCTTCCTTTTTGCCATTGGTTCACCCTCCAACGGCCGCTGCAGCGATCCAAAGCCAGGAGCCAGATGTTTTTCCTGGTCTCCCATGCAGGTGCAGGGCCCAAGCACTTGGGCCATCCTCCACTGCACTCCTGGGCCATAGCAGAGAGCTGGCCTGGAAGAGGGGCAACCAGGACAGAATCTGGTGCCCTGACCAGTGTGCCAGCACCGCAGGCGGAGCATTAGCCTATTGAGCTGTGGTGCTGGCCCAGACTGAGTTCTAATCTCTTGGCTTCAGCCTGGTCCAGATTCAACTGTGGGCATTCAGAGAGTGACCTAGAGATGAAAGATTGATCTCTCTCTCTCTGACTTCAAATAAAAATAAATTTAAAAAATTTTAAATCACATTCATTCACCTACTGAAGATGAGATCTTATTTTTTTGCAAAAGTTCTAAGACTAGGACACAATTTGAAAAGAGTAAGATTACAATGCTTCATTCTGTTTTTCTTCCATCCTTACCTAAAACTGTATATAGAGATTATACTTCCTTACACATTTTTCTCTTTTTAAAAAGGCAAGTTAGGCAAATGCCAAGTCTATTTTTAATCAAAATATACATAAACGCATGTAAGTGACATTTTCAAGTCATATTTCATTTTTCTCATGCTACCTATTTTACTTAAGAAATACACCTAGAAAACCTGAGGCAGCATGAATCTGAACAAGAGTTATGAGAACTCACTCTGAAGTAAAACATTTTCCCCAATATTTTAGCGCTATCTTCTCTTTTCAAGATTAAGTACATTGTGAAAAAATTGTCATAAAATCGAAGGATATTGAGTGGAACTAGCTATATTAAGAGTTTTTCTAACTTTCTAAATCATTGTAGTTTTTGATTTTTACACCTTATTCAACAACTAGTTCCTATTCTAAACTGAAACTCCCTCTCTCATTGAATTCATTTGAGCACAAAAAAGAGGTCAAACTGTTTCTTCTTTTTGATCAGGTCCTTTAAGTAAGAAAAAAATTTATCATTTTGCAATATCACTTCAGGTCTGTACTGAGTATGGAGATTCATAATCGTACATTTTGTATTATTTAAAAATGTCAAGTTAAAACACTTTTTAAAAATCAAAGTAGAGCTACTGGTGGAATGTCAGTAGGATGTATAACTATAGTTAATTGAAGATCTGACATAAGAAAGCTGAAAATTAAATTTCAAAATGAAAGATAAAAAATTGGATAAATACTCCAGGATTTGTTAATTTCCTGTAGATATTGCCCTCTGCTAACAATATGAACTTTCTGTCTACTGAAGTAATTCATACACCTAATTGCTATGGTACATTTTTAAAAATCACATTAAAAAAATAAAAGGACTTTTTAAAAATTAGACCAAAAGGGAAAAGTGCTTATTATGCTATCTACTCAGATAAAATAATTTCATGTAGACAAATTTTCTGGACTAAAACACATCTTCTCTACTTACTTTAGAACACAAGTTACTTTCTAGGTTTATGAGTACAAATGAACTAAAACATCAAATCTCCAATGAAACAAATAGCAACCTTGATTTGATGGAGGGTTGGGCTCTTTCTGCTTATGAAATCAACAAGGAAATATCTACATTTCAATTTTATTTTATTTTTTCAGGAATACTCCTAGATAAGAGTCAGGCAACAACTGTAAATTTGATTCCCATTTTCCTCTTTGTAGAATTTGTCCTCTGTCAAAGAGACAGTGTATAATGTTTTATATGGAATTGTTATTTTATTGTAGATAACAAGATCATTAATTAGAGCCCACTTGAATTTTACATTTTGAGTAGTCTTTCAGATTTTGGCACCTACAAATATTTATATTATCACTAAATAAAAATTGATTAGCATTTGCTCCCAACTTCTAATATTAAAATATCAAAGCAAAAGCTTTTACATGGTAAAAAAGAATTACCACCAATCAAACATATTAACAGAAGGCTAAGAATTAAAACACTGTATTTATCAAAAAATTTTAAATTATTTTGATTGTTAAATACATGTCTGATTTTTTTTTTTTTCAAAGGAAACCTTGTGGTACAGTGGATTAAACTGCTCCTTGCAATGCCAGCATCCCAGATGAGCACTGCTGGTTCAAGTCCCAGCTGCCCCACTTCTGATACAGCTCCTTGCTAACCTGCCTGGAAAAGCAGTGGAAGATGGCCCAAGCACTTGAGCTCCGGCCACACATGTGGGAGACCCAGATGGGGTTTCGGGCTTCTGGCTAAAGCCTGGCCCAACCCTGGTTGTTGCAGCCATTTGGGGAATGAACAAACACATGGAAGATCTCTCCCTGTTTGTCATTCTGCCTCTCAAAAATAAATAAATAAATCTAAAAACTAGGAAACCATTTGTCAAATAGAGAGCTATATATGAGTCTAATCAAATTTTACATTTTGAAAATAATCTGACAGCTAATTGCTGAGAAAAAAAAAAATGTAACCTCATTGCAAATGGAAGCTTCAAGTATAAAAAGAACACAAGACACCATGTGGTCTCGGAACTGAACTTGTTACCAGATATTTATTATCATGTTGAATCTAGGGCTTCCTTACTATGCTATATGCCAATCAGATTACAGAAATGAAACAGTTGGTCTTTTTCCTTTAGAAACGGAAAATATTACTGACACAATAGAAAGCCTCATGAAACCATGCTGAACAATAATTGCTCCATTGTAAAATGCCAAGACAGGGTGTTCCAAGAGTATGATATATCAGTATGGGTGCAGACCTGGGCAGGAGCTTGCCTCATGATAACCACTGTGGAAGGAGAAAAACAGCAGCTTTGCCTTTGTGGGAGAGGTTTGGAGGACTGGGGGGAAACCCAGACAGAAGCAGTTAAGGAGTGATAGGAGCATTACTCTACTGGAAAATGTGATACACGTGTCTTGGCTGATATGCAGAAATGTCACTATTTGGAAACCAGTGAGGACTGATAAAAACAGGGCAGCGGTAAGGAAAGTGACTCTAAATGTGTTGATGGAGTGCAGCTTTCACCTACTTTTCTGTGCAACCCCATGGCACTGTCACAAAGTAACAGAAATAGTGACCACTGAAAGGTGTGATTGCTGGGTACTCACTAGGAATTCTGAAACTACACAGTAGGAATTCTTTTTGTAAGCTAGGAGACAATGATGTTATTAAGCAAAAATGCCCTGCTGCAGGAGATCATGTGCTCAGAACGGGGAAACAACACAAATTAGAAGAAAGTGCAATTTCTTATTAAATAATCACTACAAACTGTATCTTCCAAGCAAAACTGGAAGTGTTCATTTCCAGGGTGTCCTTAAATTAGGACAGTGTAAATATGTGTTACATACTTCAGTTCCATTTTCCCCTCTTAATTTCTCTTTTAACAAAAATTTGCCTAACTTACTGCTCACTTTCTTTTGTTTTCCATCTTTATCTTATTTTTCATATTTACTGTCTGACAACTGTTTCTGGTAACATTCTCAAATGTTTTATTTGGCACTAGTTATTATGGGTGGATGATAAAAATCAGTACTCATTTTTATCACCTCAACTTAGCTCCTGAAGTAGACTATACTTCCAATAAGACTCTAAATCTTGTTGTCTTCAGGGTAAAATCCAAAATCCATCTATTTATTCAAGCCTTTGATTAGCAGTATCTCTGTCTCAGAAATGCTCTGGGCTTCGTGGGTGAACACATTTTAGACAGAACTTAAGTATTATCAGGTATCCTGTGATGCTACCACAGTGCTTTGTGCGCATGTGTGCTAATGCTCAGCAGCTTTGGCCTGGGGTCTGATCGTCACCACAAACTTGGAAAACAAGAAAATCTCTTCTCAAGGTATGAGCGTCACTTACCTAATAAATCAGAAAAGTGACACACAAACATATATCAAGAAAGAATGACAAAATCTTGGTGTTTTATTCTCATGGAATACTGGGCAATCTGCATACTACTATGCTGGTCAAATATTTATGTTTTTACAATGCAAACATTATCTTATATACACCCTCCCACACACACACACCCAGTAATAGATCATGCTGAACCTGAACTAACATCTATAAAGAGGGACTTCTGATCACTTAAAATTCTATGGGCGACTAATTATCAACTAAAATGAAATTTTTGCTTAACCTACTCATGAGGGCACAGACCCTACTTTAACAAAGTGCCTTGGTAATGAAGGTGAGCTGAGATGTGCCTCAGCCTCCGTTGCCCTTGGCCACCCACGCATCCTTGAATGGATCCTATTTTTAATGTTCAGGGCTCGCTTTTCCTCAACTATAAAACCAGTATGATCAATTCCAACATCCTCCCTGCACTAAAATCCTGTTATTTGATGGCAATAACTGATGATAGTAAAAGAGAACTTCGTTATTCATCAGTTACTGTCCTATATGCTTTACATACACGAACTTATTTTGTCTTTGCAACAACCTATGAGGTAGATAATGCAATTATTTCCATTTACTAGAAAAGATAAAATAACTTGCCCCAAGTCAAAGAGATAATAAAATGACTGGTACTTGAATCCAGGTCGTTTGATTCGAGTCCACACTCCTAATGATTATGTTATATTAGAATCAATGATGTTTTACAATATAGCTATAAGCAGGGTCCTTATCAATGAACATATTCATAGTTCCAAGTTTGCTGGCAACTTAAATATTTAACTGCTAAATCTGTCATTCTCTGTTTATATATGCAACATGTCAAAGGGAGACACAGATACCAAAAAAATGATTTTTTTTTCTAAAGATTTATTTGAAAGGCAGAAATGCAGAGAGGGCAGGGAGAAAGAAAGTATGTGTGTGTGTGTGTGTGTGAGAGAGAGAGTGAGAGAGAGAGAATGAAAGAAAGATCTTCCATCTGCTGTTTCACTCCCCAAATGGCCTCAACAGCCAGGATTGGGCCAGGCTGAAGCCAGGAGCTTCTTCCGGGTCTCCCACGTGGGTGTAGGGGCCCAAGCACTTGGGCCATCTTCTGCTGCTTTCCCAGGCACATTATCAGGGAAGTGGATCAGAAGTGGAACAGCCAGAACTCGAACCAGAGAGGCTTAGGCAGGCATCTGGTGCAGAAGATGCTGCTTGGGACTCACACATTCCATACTGGAGTTCCTGGGTTCCAGTTCCAGCTCTGCTTCCTAGTCAGTTTCCTGCTAACACACACCCTGGAGGCAGCGGGTGATTTCTGAAGTCCTTGGTCCCTGCTACCCATGTGGGAGACCTAGATTGAGCTCCCAGCTCCTGACTTCAGCCTGACACAGTTCCAGCTCTTGAGGACATCTGGCAAGTGAACTCATATATGGGTGATCTCTGTGTGTGTTTCTGTCTCTCTCCATCTCTCTTTAGGACAAGAAAAGGTAAAACTCACAACTCATAAAGCCAATGAACATAGCTTATGGAAACTTTGGGTTCTTGTTTTCTACACTTGTCTGAATGTTTAGCACTTTAAAATCCTTCCTGCAGGTTAGGTCTCTTTCTCCTGCCTAAGGTCCTAACAATTAGATTTAAAATACTTAAATGAAATTATAATTTTCTCCCCATTCTTTCCTCTTAAATTCTGACTGATGACACAAACACTTCATCTGAACTAGAAATCTGGACTCTTCCTTTCTCTTCCTTCAATCCCACATATTCACTCAATTTAAAAAATTCTGCCATGAAATATATAGCTTTCTACTCATCATGATTCTCATCACACTGAAAGCCCTGGATCATTTACGGAATAGAAAGGTCCTCTGTGATTGATGATGATTAACTCACGATCTTCATTTCAACTATTGTTTCCTATCCCAGTCTCACCCAACTGCTCAGTTTCTCCCACTTCAGTACAAGTTCCAACCATGTCTCTGTTCTTTCTTGAGAGTTCTTCATGAGTTCCTCTTTTCCTAAACAATTGCTCCTCAGAAAGATTTTCTTACCTGTCATCACACAGTCATACTTTTTTCTTGTATGTGCTCCTATTACCTGTCATAGTTTAAGGCGATAAATATTTTCCATTTGATGATATTTAGTTCCTGGTTCTGTGCTTTGAATGCCTTCTCTAATCTTTAAAAAAAGCCATACAATGAATGTATTATCACTACTTTACAGATGAAGTTTCGGAAGCTTAGGAAGATTAGAAAGGGTATAGGGGGCCAGAACTGTGGCATAGTAGGTTGAGCCTCCATCTGTGGAGCCGGCATTCCATATGGGCACTGGTTTGTGTTCCAGCTGCTCCTCTTCCAATCCAGCTCTTTGCTGATGGCCTGGGAAAGCAGTGGATGATGGCCCAAATGCTTGGTCCCTTGCACCCATGTGGGATATCCAGAAGAAGCTCCTGGCTCCTGGCTTCAGATTGGCTCAGCTCTGGCCATTGCAGCCATTTGGGGAGTGAACCAGTGGATGGAACATCCCTCTCTGTCTCTCCCTCTGTAACTTTGCCTCTCAAATAAATAAATAAATCTTAAAAAGGGGGGGGGTGCATAAAGCTCAGAAGAAGGCTGGCGACATGGCTCACTTGGCTAATCCTCCGCCTGCAGCACCGGCACCCCGAGTTCTAGTCCCAGTTGGGGCCCCGGATTCTGTCCTGGTTGCTCCTCTTCCAGTCCAGCTGTCTGCTGTGGCCCGGGGAAGGCAGTGGAGGATGGCCCAAGTGCTTGGGCCCTGCACCCACATGGGAGACCAGGAGGAAGCATCTGGCTCCTGGCTTCGGATCAGCACAGTGTGCCAGCCATGGTGGCCATTTGGGGGGTGAACCAACAGAAGGAAGACCTTTCTTTCTGTCTCTCTCTCTCTCT
The DNA here is from genome assembly GCF_033115175.1 of Lepus europaeus. NCBI lineage: Eukaryota > Metazoa > Chordata > Mammalia > Lagomorpha > Leporidae > Lepus > Lepus europaeus. Next base: position 51,730,866 of record NC_084827.1, read on the forward strand.
CACTGTCTAATTCTGCCTGTAAAAAAAAAAAAAGCTCAGAAGAGTTGAGGGCTAGGTTTAAAATGTGTTGAACTCCAGATGTCAATACTCTTCCCATTTCACCATGTTGCTGCCTTAATTACTTATTATATCTGTCTGCTCCATTAACCATTTTCTTATGGAATGCGAGATGTATTTCTCATTCAGGGTGTGAGCATACAGTAGGCACTTACAAATGACTGGTAAGTAAATGAATGAGCCTATGTTTTGTTTGAGTCACTAAATAAAATCCTATTTTTATTAACTTCCATTTAAGTAGAAATGATAGTTTTATGAATATGACTGCTAGGAAAAGAAGATTTAAACAATGTTTATGAGTTTTTAATGCTATTTCTATTGAGGTTTTTGCATTCTAACTGATTAATAAAGGAAATAAAGAATAATACTGGTGTGCTTTGTCTCCCGACATTATTCAAACTGAAATGGCATTTTTTTCCTTTCAGTTAGATGCTTGGAGTAAATTATTAATTTCTGTTCTTCTAGAAAGGTCCATCATTGTTCATATTATGACCTAATCTGTTTTATGTTAATTTGCATATACAGCAGACATGAATCCGTGTAGGTTTGTGCATTTTTCTTTTTTTGCTCTTCAGCAAGTAGTATTGGCAATCATTAAGTGATTTTTCAAAAAGAATAAAATCTGCAATGTTCTTTATTCTAATAAGGCAAATTGTATCATTTATCTAACAGCTGATTTTATCCTAAGACTCTGGGCATTTGACTAAACAAATTCCAGTTTACAGAGCTGGCAATTGTGAAACTAGCACACTAAATTGTTGTCTTAACTTCATAAAAGACCCACGGTGCTTATTACCATGGAATAATATAAAGCTCAGTGAGTCTTTGCCTATTTTCTCTGGTAGATCCTCCACACTTTGAGATCAAAATGGAAGGGGAAAGTGAATGCTATGAAAACTAATAGGTAGAAAAGAAACCCTGAAGATTTTAAAGCTGCTCAGAGAAAATCTTTTGGTGGTAGAAGACATTTGGTGTTGAAATTTTATTCTTGGCCAACGCCATGGCTTAACAGGCTAATCCTCCACCTTGCGGCACCTGCACACCGGGTTCTATCCCGGTTGCCCCTCTTCCAGGCCAGCTCTCTGCTATGGCCCTGGAAGGCAATGGAGGATGGCCCAAGTCCTTGGGCCCTGCACCCCATGGGAGACCAGGAGAAGCACCTGGCTCCTGGCTTTGGATCAGCGAGATGCGCTGGCCACAGCGGCCATTGGAGGGTGAACCAACGGCAAAAAGGAAGACCTTTCTCTCTGTCTCTCTCTCACTATCCACTCTGCCTGTCCAAAAACAAAAAAAGAAAGAAATTTTATTCTCAAAAAGTTATGATTATTCATTCATAAGTAACACTATCAAAGAATTTCAGAATCCAATCCTAGTGATAAGTTAACGATACATAGAAATTGTATCTATCATATTTCTGTCAAGTTATTCTTCAGTAACTGCTTGGTGAGTGATCTGTTAATGGAGCCACAGTATACATGAAGCAGTTCTTCAACTAATACTTAATGAAATATAACACAAACATACTTAAATTACAATCATTTGCTACAAACTGGGATATTTAATTAGATCTGGGCCATCACTGTGGCATAATGGCTAAAGCCGCCACCTGCAGAGATGGCATCTCATATGGGTGCTGGTTCGAGAGCTGCTCCACTTCCGATCCAGCTCTCTGCTACAGCCTGGGAAAGCTGTGGAAGATGACCCAAATCCTTGGGTCCATGCACCTGTTTGGGAATCCCCAAAGAGTCTCCTGGCTCCTGGCTTCGGCTCGGTGCAGCTCCAGCCATTGCGGCCAATTAGGGAGTGAACCAATGGATGGAAGACCTCTCTCTCTCTCTCTCTCTCTCTCTCTCTCTCTCTCTCTCTTTCCCTCTCTGTCTCTCCTTCTCTCTCTGTGTAACTCCAACTTTCAAATAAATAAATAACTCTTTACAAATTAGATCAACTAGTTTTTATTGTGGTTATTATCACCCTTAATCTTTTACACAAAAAATAGTCTTGTAAGAAACAAAATGTGGAAGGCTATGAAATGAAATCTAAATCTCTCCTTTCAGCCCTATTCAACCCCTGATCATTTAACTCAATGTAACCCTGGCTGCTGGTTTCTAGGCATTTATCTCTATAAACAGATCATCACTAATTATTGATACAAACGGAATCATACTGAACAATTTCTGATGCTGTTTAGATACTTGACATTCTTGGAAGTCACTACATAATCATTTGTAAATGGCTATGTTATTCATTCCCTCTCTCTGTAGCTCTTTCAAATCAATAAATAAATCTTTTTAAAGAAAGCAATTTTTAATGTCTCCAAAATATTTATTACTTTACTTTAGGGGTATATTTATGTAATCAGCTACTACTGTCATGGGCTTTGTTTATTCTCCATTTTCTTTGTTTTACTATTACAGCCAACACCATCTGGCACTGCTGAATCAATGGGCATGGGAATTTAAGTTCTAATAGATATTAGCAAATTGTTTCCAAAGAGTCTGCACCCATTTATACTCCTACCAGCAGTTTATGGGAATGTCTGTTTCCTTTATCAATGGTTCTCAAACTTTTTTTGTCTCATGACCCCTTTATACTCTTAAAAAACTAAGGACCTCAAAAGAGTTTGTTAAATAAACTGTATCAGTATTTCCCAATTAAAATTAAAACTGGGAATTTAACTATCTAATATACTTTAAATAAAAATGATAACTCCATTAGACATTAATAATACTTTGTGCTAAATATTTTTCAGAGCAAAAATTAGGGAAGAGAGTGGTTTAGTTTTACAAATACAAAATTTTACAATTTTGACCATCTTTTTCATGTTTGCCTTAAAAAAGACCATTAGATTTTATCTGCTTTTGCATTCAATCTGTTGCAACATGTTGCTTTGCTAAAATTATACAAATAAATTAGACTTCACACAGCAGATAAGTAGCTGCAAATGGGGTACATTTACTATCAACTTAACATAATCAGCTATTCTTTCGTAGCACACTAAAATTTGATGGTAATATCTTTTCTTTAGTTTTTTTTTTTTTTTAAGATTTTATTTATATATTTGAGAGGCAGAGTTACAGAGCAAGGGAAAGATACAGAGAAAGGTCTTTCATCTTCTGGTTCACTCCCCAAATGGCCGCAACTACCAGAGCTGGGCACATCTGAACCCAGGAGCCAGGAGCTTCTTCCAGGTCTCCCACATGGATGCAGGGTTCCAAGCACTTGGGCCATTTTCCTCTGCTTTGCCAGACTATAAGCAGAGAGCTGGACCAGAAGAAGAGTGGCCAGGACATAAACCAGAGTACACATGGGATGCGGCACCATAGCAGGAAGCTTATCCTACCATGCCATAGTGCTGGCCACAGTAATTTCTTCAAATATTTGAAAATATATAGATTTGAAAGCAGAGTTACAGAGACAGAGGAGAGACACAGAAAGATCCTCCATCTGGTTCACACCCCAAATGGCCACAACAGCAGGGGCTGGCTTAGGCTGTAGCCAGGAGCCAGCAGACTCTTCCAGGTCTCCCATGTAAGTGCTGGGGCCCCAGCACTTAGGCCATCCTCTGCTGCTTTCGGAGGTACATTAGCAGGGAGCTGGATCAGAAGTAGAGGAGCCAGGACTTGAATTGGCACCCATATGGGATGCTGGCACTGCAGGCTACAGCTTTAACCTGCTGAGCCACAGTACCAGCCCCAGTGATAATTTCTTAAAATATGAGTGCAATGTATAATCGGAAAGCTTCCTAGTGAACTTACTGTACTGTCTATTACATTAAAACCTTTTAGTCTTAAGTCACATCCACGCTGTATTGGTCATTCACTAAGCTACACAGATCTTCTAAATGGTCTTATTTCATTATACAATTAAAAAAAATCAGTTATATCATCACCCATCTTTCATAGAAACTCTTCTGGTATTGAGAAGCTGTCAAGAAAATTGTGAAATATACAGATTTTCCAAAATTCAAATTACAGCTGAAATGTTAACTCTATCATTGGCAATAAATGTTTTATTTTCCTTGAACTGAATAGTTCACTAACTTCTGAGAAAATATTTGTCAAATATCAAAGTCTGAATGACTATAATTGTGTATCATTCTTTCCAGTAAAAATGGTGTTTCATGAATGAAGCATCTAATTTAAAGGGAAACTCAGTAGGAAAACAACTTGTCCTAAAGACAGTCATTGTAATTCAAAATGCAGCACAATCGATTTATGCATACTTCTCATTTCATCACACAAGATTAGAAAGGATATTGCACTCAAAGTTTGAAATTTAATAAAATTGATAATTCTGCTTTATCAAGGGCATTCCTACATGGCACTGGCATGTCAATATATATTTTTCCCATGTCAGTTTATATGGAAATGAAAGCAACTTACTAGTTCAACACAGTGCCATTGCCTTAATTTGAGCTGCCTTTCCACAACTGCTTTTGTACCATGAATGCCAACTGACATGGTGCAAACGGCAAATAATGTCAGCATTCTTATAAAGATCACCTTGGCCTCACAGACCTCTCAACATGTTTTGAGGATACTCCGGGGGTCTACTGCCCACACTTGAACACTGCTGTCCGCTACCATTTCTGTGTCAACGCTGAGTAGACTGAGGTCTAGAAATTACTCTCTGGGAAGGTTCTTTAAGCAGCACAGTCATGATGCAAAACCAGGCATCCTGACCCCAAAGTTATTGCTCTGATGATTATGCAGAGTTCTGCGCAGACCTCACTACTGGTTGCAGTATTATCACACAATTCTTGCTGAGATTTTCACAATGGCCATTGCTTTTCCATCTGGGATTAGAGTAGACATTCATTCATCAAGCTTTTAGACTGCTTTAACCATGAGCTGGTGACAGAGCTCCATGATGAGGATGCCAAGATGAATAAGGCATTGTCCTCAGTATCAAGAATTTCACAATCAACTGGAGAGACAGAATGTGTGAACTACCACCTATGATGCTGAATGATAAACGCTATAATAGTACTTTGTACAATGTATTTGGGAAGCACAGAAAAGAGTGATTAATTCTACCCAAAGAAGAACACGAACCAGAGACTTCCCAGCAATAGCGCATCTTAGTTGGACTTGAAGAAAAATAAAATACTTTTAATCCCTTTATTCATAGGCTACCATACATTAGAATATAGCTATTGTGTAGCCTATATAAATATCCCTAATGCCATCAAAATATATTATGAAGATGAACATGAACATAGGAAACAAATCTCATGTTACGAAAATCTTCTGAAAATACCTATTTATCCTTCCTCTACAAGTATGTAAGCACATTTGTTAGCATCAACCTGTAATTAGCTACAAGGGCTGGACAACTTTGTCTAATAGCCAAATAGCCTATTCCAAACCACAACCAGAAGCAAATGAGCCAACTAAAGAGACTATTCACAGAGTGCCCCATCCAGGACTCTTAGTAATTTTTCTTCTAAGCCAGAGGTCGCAATTATTTTTTCTGTAAAAGACCAGAGAGTAAGTATTTCAGCCATGTAGGCCAGATGGTCGCTGACACCAATTCAGCTCTGCTCTTGTAGTGTGAAAACAGCCACAGACAGTATGTAAATGAATGGGCAGGGCCGTGTTCCAGAAAACTTTGCAAACACAGATACGGCCCACAGGACATAGTTTGCTCATTTCTGCTTTCAGTTATCTTTCTTCTTGTGTCCTTGATACTTCCACTAAATAGTGCAAAGAGCATTAGATCAGCAATCAACAGAACTGGCTTTTAATTTTATGCCTGCTAATAACTGGCTGTGGGATCTCAGGCAAACTGCTTTACCCTGCTCTGGCCTTCTGTTTCTTGTGTCAGACCAAGGATTTTTAGGTTTTATGATCAATAACAGCCCTTCTCAAGTTCAAAAATATCACTGCAAAGTAATTCTCTTCTCCCAATATTCATATTCAGTTCTATCAAGGAATAGACAGGCCGAGAACAAAACAAACAAAAACGACTGTGACCTTAGCTGAAGATTAAAGACATGTAAATTTTAAATGAAGACACCCTAGGCCTGATCCAGTTGACAGAGATCATGGCACACGTAGAGTTTGACTCTCAGTAAAACATTAGCCAGACTGTCCCAAAGTAAGCCACTAAGGACTTAAAGCTCCCTGGAGCTTTGGGTAAATGAGATATATTTGAAAGAACTGGACAAGGAATCAAAAGCATAATTAGGTGGCTGGGATATTACTTTTCACATGCTTGGGACCATCAAGCAAATGCTACAACCTAACTAATATATTCTAGGTCTCAATAATGTTTCCAAGTTCTGGGTTCTGAATGAGTACAAGTTCTCTGCGTTCTCAGTCTCTGCAGAATCTGGAGTTTGCAAAGTTGTTGCTAACAACAATGTTAGAAGCTAAATCATTTCCAACACCTTGTATTTGGAAAGCTCTTTCAGGTTTGTATCCTTAGGCATTAAATGATCCAAACTTCCCTACTATATGAGACAGGTAAAGGTGAGTATTATTGCCTTTTTACAAAGAGGGAAACAGAAACTCAAAAAGGTTATTCTACACCCAGAAGATTCTTGACTAAATACATAAAACAAGGAGGAGTTAAATCTAAGCTTCCAAATCAGCTTAGAAAATGAAGACTGCACACTAAAAACAGACATCACCAAATATTTTATAGAACATCTCCCATATAAATCTGGGAGGAAAGAAAGCTTGGGGGAGTGGGATTTAACAGCTTAGCGGCTTCAAAGTACTTTAAATTTGGAAATAGTTGCCTAGCATTTTGCTTTAGCTGTTTGTGCTCAATTTACCTAGTTTTTCTGTTAAGTACTTCAGCCAAATGTAAATGCTTTATGAATACAGCTCAGAAGATGTCCAGGACCGTGTTCCACAATAAGACAACCCTAACCAGGCAGGATTGTACAAGCAGAAGACACTCCTTTCAATGTGATTGCTTCAAATAAATGACTTATTCTTATAAAAAATAAATACAAAAGGGAAAAAATCCAATCACCTCTGAATAATTGAAATTACTAAACAGCATGAATAGATTACTATTTCAGTGTTATAACATACATTTACCAAGACACAGATTTGAACAAGGTAAATTTTGGTTTTAGAACTGAAATCTTCAAAATTCTGAGTTTGAGTTACTTTTTTAATTAGCTGCATCCTGTGAAGTCCCCAAAGGTTGTAGAGGGGCTAAGAAGGGTGTTTTTATTAAGATGAGTCGGTCTGTGGGAGGCCTCCACAGTTGCTTACACAGAAAACTACAAAGAGATTTGAGAAAGAGGCAGCACTGGAGAAAGGTATTCAAAGGGCAGAGAGAGCACAGATGGGAAAACCTCATCTCAATCAGCTTTTCCCTACGGCACTGAGGATGGAGGGGGAGGCAGGGGTGGGGGCAGTACTGGGGCACATTCACTTGGTCTTCATCCCTTCCCACAAGTTTCCATAAATTAAATAACATTGTTGTAGGCAGGCATCCAGGATAAAATTGATCGGGTTTGTGAGCTGGAAGGGTCACACCTTCACCACACCCCTGTGTGACTTCATGACCCTACCTGGCCACACCTGTGTACCCAACTGCCAATCAGACTAATTAACCACGCCCCTTTGGAAGTGGATTAAAGGGCTGGGACACAGAGGGCCCAGCCCTTTATTCCCTTTTCAGCATTGTGGATGCCCTACCCCATGCTTTCTGGCCTGCAAGATCCTCCACGTGGCTGGCTCCCAGTGCTCAGTATGAATGCAGATTTCTCTTTCTTAAATAGAGCCTTCACTCTCCTATGCATTTCTCTTACTAAATAAAAAGCTTAAGGCTTATCACGCTGCCTGGTCTATTTTTGCCAGTATTCAGAATTCTTCTCTGAATTCGTGGCAAGAGCCCATAATGCTTATTAATATTTCAAATTACTAATAAGCAAATCGGTAACATAAGTGGTACCCAGGTCAGACTTTTAAGGGTTATGTTACTGAAATGATACGATCTGTCACTAACATCTCAGGGCAGTGTGGATAAGCAAAGATGGGAAAAGAAACGAGTTGTGGTGCTCTTGCAATGGTCCTGGTGGGGAGAAGTTGAGGCAGCCCTTGGGCTGACAGCTTGCATGGGGCATAGGGGCCGCATGCCATCTTAGCATCAGCAAGTGGGGCTCCTTCTCTTCACTGTGGACTGCTTCCTTCTAGAAGCTCAAGTTCCCCAAAGGCCATGGTTCAGAGATGCAGCCTTTGGAACAACAGCGTGAGATTTTTACATGGAGATAGTTTCTTAAAAAGGAAAAGACAACAAGAAAAATCAGTGTGGACATGACCTGGAATCACGATACCTAACCATCCTTTATGTTTTCCTTAAAATAATAGTGGGCATGTTTTAGATATATACAACCCTAAAATTAAACATAGAGTGAACTGAAGAGTAAATAGTTTGTAATACAACAAGAATGTCTTAGCAAAAAAGCCACTGAATACTTTAATATGAAAAACACTCTCCTGTTGTGAGATGCTAACCAATGCAAACAACAGAAGCCACTCTAGAGTCGAGTCGCAGTCTCTTTAAGAGGAATGGAGACTAAATTATCCCTACTGAATCATGGCAAAACCCTCCTCTTCCCTTTCTGTTCATTTTATTATTTCTTTCTCTATCTTTCCAACCAGTTCTGGTCAAATTCAAGTAACCCTGAATTCTCAGAGACACCCCTACGCATGCTGGGCCTTAGGTGTAGACCAGTTTTCTATTGCTGCCAAAACAAGGAACTAAAACATTCAAGCAACTTAGATGAAACCCAGGCATGAAATAACAGGTCTGTGACTCACCCTTTGGTAGGTCAGAGGTCAGGATTCACTGCTCTACATTTGCCAAGGTTGAAATTAAACTGTACGCTGGCTGGTCTTGGGTGAGGATTCACTTCCAAGTTCATTCAGGTTGTTGGCTGACCTCCATGCTATGTAGCTGAAGGAGTGAGGTCCCATCTGCTGGGTGCCTTGGGGTCAGAGGTTGCTCACAACTTCTAGAAGCATCACGTTCTCCATGTCTGGTACCTTTCCTCTGTCTTCAAAGCCAGCAACAGTAGTTGAGTCCTTCTCATACCTCAAATCTCTCTTCTCTGTCTCTCCTTCAGCTGGATTTCTCTAACCCTTTCGCCTTCCTGCTTTGTTTTAAGGGCTCACATGATTACACTGTACCCATCGGGTTCTGATATCGGAGATGACTCCCTAAAATCTATATCAAAATGTGGCCCCTTAAAGTCCCCCAGAAGCGCCATCTGGGGTGCCACATATGCTACCAGAATTTGGGGTGCCATACGATATCACCATATGCTTATTAATAAATCCCCAATATTAATAAGCCCGAGAGGGTTCTTGCCTAATATTTAGAGAAGAATCCTAAATACCGGTATCAATAAACAAGGCAGCATGGTACATTTTAGGCTTTTATTTAGTGCACAGGAAAGTGAGGGCTTTAGAGAAGGCGAAATCTGGAAGCTAGGGTCACGTCCATACCAAGCAGAGAGCAGGCCAGAAGCCGTGTGCAGCAAGCGCTTTGAGCTGCTATCCACCGCTTATCACCAGCAGCAAAGCAGAGGCAGAGAGCCTTTTGGGACGCTCCTTGCCTTTTATATATTTCTCACAGGGGAGTGGCTTGTGGGCAGGTGGGTGCTCAGGTATGGCCAGGTAGAGCATGATGTCACACGGGGGCGTGGAGGGGGTATCAGGTAGAGTGTGAGGTCACACAGGGGCATGGCGAAGGTGTGGTCTTCCAGCTCACAAACCTAATCGGTTTTAGCCTGACTACTTCAGTTCCTTGTCCTATTTAAGGTCAGCAGATTATTAACCTTAATTCTGCCTGCCAAGTCTCTTCACAGCAGTACTTACATCAGTGTCTGATTGAATGACTTGAGGATGAAAATCTTGAGAAAACACATTTAGCATGCTTCCCACCAAAAGTCTTGGTCTCTCGAGCATACTTCCTTATAGCCCCTAAAATATACTGCACATCCAATGAAAAGACATGCAGCCAAGCTGGTAAATAAGCTCTCATTTGCAAAACGGAGAACCAAAAGGGAATTTTTCAAAGACTGCTCTGAGTGGTTACAAATATTTGAATAAAACCACAAAGGGCTGCAATAGCAAATATAAAAACAAGCATGTACTAAAAGAAGAATGCCCTGGCCTGGGGGAAAGAGCCTGCAGAAGCTTCATTTGTTCTCTAGACATTTGGGGCCACTGATTTATTTAGAGGTGCCCAGATGTTACTTCTTGCCAGGTGAAGTCTAAAGTGCTTAGTTCTTTGAAATAAACAGTGCTCTGAGACTTGTTAAGGGCCTAGGTGAAAGGGCTTAATTGAATCTAAAGATCCCAGCTGGGGTTTGAGATCCTCACTTCCAAACTGATTTGACTTGAAAAGCACTCTGTCATGCTGATTTTAGCCAGTATTTGCAAGGTATTGTCTTTTATTCTGGCATATTCATGGTTTTTTTTTTTTGCAACATCTGAGCAAAGCAAATCCTGCTAGAGTTCAGGAATTCCCAGTGGGGGACACATTCCTTGTCCAGTCAGTGGTCAGAGACCACTCTCTTCTGCAGACAAGTCTGCCTCCCCTAATTTTTCACAGTCTGAAAGGGAACTGCTAGAAGCATGTTTTGTAGCTTTTCTGTAGCTTTACTCGGTCTTGCTGTCACTGGTCAATTAACATTATAAAGCCCAAGTCCTGCCTCATGCACCACTCCCACCCTCATTCAGAACTGGATTTATATTAAACAAAATTTGATATAAACTCATCTCAACTCAAATGAATTGATATCACATAATGGCACCCAACAGGCATTTTACAGATATTTGACAATGATAGTGGTGAAAAGTTTGTTTTTATTTTCCCAAGTACTACCTAGAAACTTAAAAAAATTTTTCCTAGAGATGCTACAGACCAAAAATTACTGAAGAGGATGAGAACACAGAACTGGGTTTTCTCGGACCCTGTAAATGATAGGAATGCACATGACAGGGACACAGATGTAGTGCTGACTTTGTCTAATGATTCCAAAACTGGCTTTCTGTAGTCAGGCCTGCAGGAAAGAGGATTAGGGGAGGTTTCTCTACTCCACTTAGTACATCTCCTGACCTGTTTTCCTCTGGGAATTTTACAGATGGTTGACAACACTCCACTAGTTGCTGTCAATTGTGGCATTGCTTCTTACTGAAGTCAAGGGCTGCAGAAAGTTTATTACATGCTAACTCACAATCATGGGAGATAATTGCACCAGAATAAGAAAGGTAGAGCTCTTAGAAGACCTCTGATTACTAAATGGGACCATTTTTAAAATTTTATTAGCGAGAGAGAGAGAGAGAGAACTCCTATTTGCTGGTTCACTCCATAACTGCCTGCAAAGGCCAGGACTGGGCCAGGCAAAAGCTGGGAGTTAAAACTCAATCCAGGTCTCTCATACGTGCATGGCAGGAGTCTAATTACTTGAGCCATCACCACTGCCTCTCAGGTCTGCCTTAGCAGGAGGCTGATCAAAAATCAGAGGTGTGCATCAAAGCCTAGTACTCCAGCATTTTAACAGCTACACTAAATGTTACCCAGAAGTATTTCTGTGTCCTGGCACCTAGTGGGTGTTGTTAGGCCAATTTGTGAACATTGCTGATCTGTAGAGATTTCACAATCTATTCAATGAGGCAAAATGATAGTCATCCTATAGAGTTTTCAGAAGTTCTGTATCAGACCTTTTAAAGCATGCGTGCTTCTTCATTAAGTAACTTGGAAATTAATGTATTTATTTGTAATATGCTAATTGTATTTGATGCTACAGAATGCTGCATCCCTACCCTTTGGCTGTATCTGGCCAGCAATAATTTCCCTTTCAGTTTGGCTGCAGTTTAAATTCCTTTGGATGGGACAAGCACAAACTGTCCCATTCCTTTGGTTCACAGCCAGCCACTTCCCGTACTGCTCCCCAGCCTGACCTGTGTTGGTCCCTAGGGTGAATATGAAAACTCTCTTCAGGTAAACAATGAGAACTGGGTCAACTCAATTTTTTTTTTTTTTGCTTCAGAATTCAGTTTTAATGTTCCTCTACATTCATAAATTTTTTGAAGTGGCTTCTAGATTCTTCCTCCTTGTAATTTCATTATTTGTTTTGAGTTTCAAAGCTTCCTTAAGCATTCGAAGCTTCCTTAAGGATTCTTTCTAAAAAATGAATCTTAAATGCATTTCTTAAATAGGGGGTTCCACAAGAATGTGCCACATACCATACGCCATGTTGGACATACTTTCCCATTCCAGTGTTTTTGTATCCTAGGACAGCAGCCTATCATTTATGACATAGCCATTGGACATGGATCAGGCCTTATCTGCCATATTAATACAAAAGAGTTAAGGGTTTAAGGTTACCTGTGCTGTACCTACACACACAATCAGTCCTGAAGGAGATTCCTAATCAGTGAGACAGACATTGATCAGCAGGGAGCCTGGGACCAAAGAGACCAGGAAATGGCACTGGGAGGAAGAAAGAAAGATCTGTGTCCTTTCCTTCAAGTTATGTCACCATCACACCAACTTGAAACAAAGAAGTTTTTGTGTGTGTGGCTTTTGTAGTTGATTATTTATGGAACTCAAATACTAAAACAATTAACTCTTGAGTTCCAGTCATGTTGGAGAATATTAGAACATGTGACAGCAGATAATGAAAGCAGTCACCCCTCTGCTACAAAGAGAAATTGACAAGGTGAAATAAAAATTTTACAGCAATTATTAGAAGAATTTATTGCAGTTGGCAGTAATGATCTTTTCAGACACTGAACTTTATGGTCCAAAACAGAACTTGGTTTCTACCTTCCAGAAGGTTCCATGCTTGCCATATAAGCAGGCAGACCCAGAAAACAGATTATAGGTAAACACAGAACATTTAGCAGGTGTGGGCTTCAGGTGGAAGTACTCATCTGGAAATTTGTTCCAGGAATTGGACTTGTCATCTGTGCCATGTAGGGCTGTAATGTTACCGCCTGAGCACCTCAGGCAGAAGTATATACAACATGTAACCAAATCACTTCTAGTGCTCAGAGCAGGACAGATTTGCTTTACCAAAACAAATGAAAAAACAAAACAAACCCAACAAAAACAACCTTGCTGCAAAAGGCTCAAATAAGATTTGGCCCTGGTGCTTACCTTAGAGGACAGAGTAAAAGAATATGGCTGCAAAGGGGGTAGTATAACTCTGTCTGTCATTGAATGCTGAAGACCAAAGTCTGATCCACCCACTTACTATGAGGTGTGGCAGAACTTTTTAGAAACTCTGAAACTTGATCTCTGGGAGTACCAAAGACTCTTAGGAGCTTCCAGGAAGTGTCTCCAACTCATCAAACTGCTCTCCCCAAACATCCTGAGAGCCCTGGACCAGGAGGACCACTAACTGGAGAAAACACCCAGGAGTTGCAAAGCTGGGGAAAATTAAGCTGCTTGGTTGTAAGTTTCAAATTATTTCTCCAGAGTGACACACTTGCCTTTGTTCCCTGAGGATAGTTTTGTGCTAAGCTTAGTAGCTTTTCCCCTCTGAATCTTCTTTTCTTTGTGAATTCACTAAGTGAAAACAAGATGTTTTATTTTAGAAGATATGACATGGTATTCAATAAATGCTAAATAATAAAAATTTAGAAATCTTTCGCTAATTCTATTATTTTCACTGTTTGTTTTCTCTTGTTGTTCTCATTTAACAAAGCTTTCTTCAAATGCTTCTCATTGTGGGGAGTTACTATCTCCTCTGATGGGTCATTGCCTTGCAGTGCATGGCATATGCTGAAATGAACACTGTAATTACATTTGGACCCAGGGCAACACCCAATTGCTGATTCTCATTTGTAGCTGGAAGCACCTACAAATGACACATATTAATGAATAACAGATCCTGTGGTGAGTTAATAGGATAACAAATCTCAGTCAGTGTTGTATAAATTGGTGTGGGGGAGGCAGCAAAGTTCTTTGTAGACATTTGACCTATGGGTGGAATTCCTGTAAGAGCAGTGTAGAAATGACAAGGCTGAGTTAACATTGGTCCCTTTACTCTCACTGTTATGTCAGCCTACTCAATTCAAACATTGCAGCTGGCTTTTCCCAGAATTTTCTAAGACTAAAACCTGAATCCATAAATATTCTTGAAATTTAGAGACAGAGGGTACACTCACGAACATGCATGGCAAAAATTATTTCACGCATCATAAGCTATTTAGGAGTCTCCTTAGAAACCCTGTGGCCTTAGGCCTTCTGTTTAGTGCCCTTGTGTTTAGGTGGCTGATGTGGTATAATGAGACATGAAGTATTAGTGGAATTCTATTATATTTTTGCCTACTGAATGGAAAAAGTGCAAAAGACTTATAACATCCAGTATTAGAAACTATGCCCTGGGTGTAAGGAAACTCATTCACCACTGGTGGTCATGGGAATAGCTTTTCTTGGAAAGTTACATGGCACTGTCTGTTACAACTTCAATGTGAAGATGCCTTTCAAATCATCCAGAATACATAAGGATTTACGTATAAGGTTGTTTACTGCAGAAATGTTAGTAGTGGCACAACACTGGAAACAGTCTATATGATCATTGATAGAGGAAGGATTAAGTAAGATAGGATGCATCCATGTTATGAAATATTATACAGTTATAATAAAGAATGAATTAAAATCCCATATGGGGGCTGGTTCAAGTCCTGGCTGCTCCACTTCTGATACAGCTCCCTGCTAACATACCTGGGAAAGCAAAAGAGGATGGTACAAGTACTTGGGCCCTGCACCCACATGAGAGACCCAAAAGAAGTTCCTGGTTCCTGGCTTTAGCCTGGCCCAGCCCCGATTGTTTCTGGGGAGTGAACCAGTGGATGGAAGATCTTTTTCTGTCTCTCTGTCTCTCTTTCTCTCTGTTTCTTTCTGTCTCTGTCCTTCTCTCTGTATCTCTGCCTTTCAAACAAATAAATAAATCTTTTTAAAAAATGGTGAATTAGAGCTAGGGCATTTTACATTAGGGGGATGTCTATGATACATTGCATAAAAAGAAGCAAGTTACAGAATATGAATGTAGTATTCAAGGTTGGAAGAGGAGGGAGAAAGAGAGAGAAAAAGGAGGAAAGAGAGAGAGAAAGGGAGGAAAGAAAGAGAGAGAAAGGGAGGACAGAGAGAGAAAAGGAGAGAAGGAAAGAAGGAAGAGTGAGGCGGGAGATGGGAAAAGGGTTTAGAAATTCCAAAAATCTATTTATATGTGTGTCTACATTTGTATGAACATAAAGAAAATGCTATACTGCAGATGATGCTTTTAAAATTAGATACACAGGGAGATGAGACTAGCAGAAGGAAGGTAAGTTATTATAAATTTTTACTTATACTATAAAGTTCTGTGGGATTTTATTTGATAGACAGCATAAATGACAATTGGTACCCAACTCTAAGACTCAATAACCTAATCTGAAGGTAGGTTGGTGTAGACCACATAGGGACCTCTAACTACTTGAGAAAGAACTAATTTTAGGTCTGCAAAGATTGGAAGTGGCCAGAGTGAGTGAGTGTGTGGTGGTGGGGGGTGGTAATGTATGCTAACGGTATATTTCTAAGTGAAGACTAAAAAATAATTTCCTTCCTTCGAGGGATTCCTGAACAGTTTAGAGATCAAAATGTCCAGAAAGCCTGGCAATTGGGTCTTGAATTTCTACCCATAAAGGTTAAAGACAATTCCTCTGAGAGACCAACAGATTCTAAGGACAACAGTATTGTTTCTGGGATTAGACTAGGGGCAACCAATTTTTTTTTTCTTGTCTAATGCATCCCTGGAACAATTAAATACTACTATTCTCCCAGGAAATGATTTGTTTAAGACATATAGTCAGAATGTCTTAAGAGACTAGTTTCTAACTTCCCAAATAATTAGGTCCAATCAGTTGTTATCTTGGCCTTTGACCGCAGTTGTATATCAATAATTTTTAAAATATGTACTCCAAATAAATGTAAATTTACTTGTTACATATATATATATATATATATATATATATATATATTCATTCTATGGTTAGGCTATGGCTTGACTTAATTTTTTATGGAAACAAGATGAAGTAGATGTTTCATTGTCTCTTTCTTTCATTATTGCATCCTTAAAGGATTGTACTTGGTATTTCTTGTGATATGTGCACTCCTCTTTAGGATCCACAGTTTTACAAGTCCTAATGACTTATTTCTATCCACTTTTATGTTCCTTTATATACAAGAAAGTTAATTTATATGAGTCAGAGAAATACATCATGTAGATGAAACTCTGACAGCCATTTGACTGTTAATCATAAGGTAGCCCTAAATGGTTTAGATCTAGAGTTTTTATTTCCCATGAATATTCAACACTTTAGCTCTAATAGATGTTTTTGTTAACATGATATTAAGAGCACAGTCAATATCACTGTATTCTTCAGAAAACAGGTTTCCTTTAGTTCAATAACTCATTTCAGTACTGTCATTTGATTCTCAGATTCCTTCACTTACACCATCATATGTGGAAATCCAGACTTAGGCAAAAAATGAATTAGGAGATGGTGATTCGAATAACGAAAATATTCTTTAGTTAAGTAAAAGACAATGTTAGGAGATATTATTCACAAAATTATGCTTTTTTTTAAAGATAGAGTTACAGAGAGAGAAGGAGAGACAGAGATTGATCTTCCATCTGCAGGTTCAGAGGTAGCTAGGCCAAAGCCAGGAGCCAGTAGTTAGGCACCAGGAGCTTCTTCCGGATCTCCCACATGGGTACAGGGGCCCATGTTTATTTAAGCAAATACATTTTAGTAAGTCTCAACATTTAAGGGCCTTATTGTCCTATCCATTAACTGCATATCTACAAAGCTGGATATTCTCTGTTGCTCATTCCCCCCTTCCTTGGTTTCATCCACAGTCCTTCGCAGGGCACTTTACATGAATCTTTGATATTAATGCTGATGGACTTCTCTACTCTCTGGCCATTTTAACCAATGTAGGGTCAATAAGAAGCAATGGATGAGCATCAGAGAGTGAGGTTCCTTTTCTGCTGACTGGCAATTTGACAGTAGATGAAGCTTCTCTAAAGGCCGTAGCTCCAGGTGGTAGTTCTCTCTTTATAGCTACAACTTTAGCCAAAGCTCTTTTCATGTTCTGATCATCTCCAACCCATTTGGACTCTCAGATCTATGAGTAGCAATAGCTCCCTGCAATTGCTAATCCAAGAGTACTTCACCATCTTTATTCTCCCTTACCCTGATGATTTTTTTAAAAATAGTACTTTTTAAAAACTCTCTACAATTACACCAACTGAGTGTGCTATCGATTTCCTCCTGGGATCCTGATCTATATATTTATTTGCAAAAAAAAGTATAGTAAGAGCTCTGTTACATATAGTAGTGAATCAGAAATTGATTTTGCTCACAAATACTTTATAATCTGATGAAGGAGATAACTGCGGTTCATCTGATACCACTGACTAATTAATGTCTTCTTGGATATAATTAGGAAGGTGACAGTATTATCACATGAATGCAAGTGGAACAAAGGAAAATAGGAAATCCCATGGAGTGATTTGCTTTTTATATACTGGCTTGAAATTATTTATTTACATATGACAGAATGAAACTGTACTTAGAAACATTTTGACAACATTTTACAATTTTTTTTTTTTGACAGGCAGAGTTAGACAGTGAGAGAGAGAGAGACAGAGAGAAAGGTCTTCCTTTGCCGTTGGTTCACCCCACAATGGCCGCTGTGGCTGGCGCACCGCGCTGATCCGAAGCCAGGAGCCAGGTGCTTCTCCTGGTCTCCCGTGTGGGTGCAGGGCCCAAGGACTTGGGCCATCCTCCACTGCCTTCCCGGGCCATAGCAGAGAGCTGGACTGGAAGAGGAGCAATCGGGACAGAATCCGGTGCCCCGACCGGGACTAGAACCGGGGGTGACGGCGCCGCAGGCAGAGGATTAGCTATTGAGCCGTGGCGCCAGCCAACATTTTAAAATTTCTATCTTCCTGTAACTTGTGTACATGCAATGTGATACTTGAAAGGGCAATTAAAAATTATGTGTCCTTGTTCCTAATTATTATTTCCTATACAGGATAATTTTATGGAAAATTTTTGGTTTTTTTTCTATATGTTTTTTAAACTTCTACATACAAACCCATGATACTGAAACTTTTTTTCATAACATCTTTTCAATTTTCTGGTATGAATTGGACTATTTGTTATATGTTTTAGAAATTTGATGGGGATAAATTCAATTTTTATAGTAAACTATAACAATTGGCTAGATTTTAGAATTCAGAAAACACGAAGCTTTCAAGTAAAAATGTTTCTATGTAATGGTGCTTTTTTTTAACTCCAGGATCTATCCAAGAACCTGGAAAAAGAAACATTTCACATGAACAGTTACATTTAGATTTTCAAGCCATAGTGGCTGAGGGATTAATAAACAATTTTCTCCTTTCTATTTTTATTACATAAATTAAAGCTACACAGCATGATGTTTTCTTATGTATATAGTGAAAAGACATAAACCGTATATCATATAAATCATCTGACATAATCACTTTTGTTTAAAGAATCTCTACTTCAAATGTTTAAATTGACATTTAAACTTTTTAACATATAAATAACAAATGAGATCAAAAAAGGAGATGGCTAACAACCATAAAATTTATAATGAAAAATCTATGCATGAAAATTAATGACAGATTACAAAGTAGAATCATTTTTCTGCAGATATCATTTTTTACATAACTAGTAAGGCTAATCCAGAAACTTTCAGTTATGATTTAACAAAAACTCTCACATGAATGTATTCAAACTTTCTTCACAGCTTTCTTTTATCATAATGGATTTGTCATTCACACAGCACTTCAAATGAAACTTCACATTACTTCCTTAGATATATCACAGAATTAACAAAACATGACATACTACTGATTGGGGGCCGGTGCTGTGACTTAGCCGGTAAAGCCAGCGCCTGCGGAGCCAGCATTCCATATGGGCGCCGGTTCAAGACCCCGCTGCTCTGCTTCTGATCTGTCTCTCTGCTATGGCCTGGGAAAGCAGTAGAAGATGGTCCAAGGCCTTGAGCTCCTGCACCCGCGTGGGAGACCCGGAGGAAGGTCCTGGCTCCTGGCTTTGGACTGGCGTAGCTCTGGCTGTTGCAGCCATCTGGAGAGTGAACCAATGGATGGAAGACCTCTCTCTCTCTCTCTCTCTGTCTCTCCTTCTCTTTGTGTAACTCTGACTTTCAAATAAATAAATAAATCTTTAAAAAAATATAGTGCTGATTAGACTCTTTGTTAAAGAATTGAGTTTGAGGGAGAAAATTAATTTTCAGGTAAGACTTACTGAGTACAAGTTGACTGTGTCTGGATTTGGCAAATAAAAAGTGCTTAAACATTTGTAAAAGTAACTGTCAAGATCAATGAGCAAATTATTGAAGGTTCTGAGAACAGATGTTAAGATTTAAAAATCCACTCCTGTCCCAGTGGCATGGTTTTCAAAAGGGTACAAATGTAAATGTGTCTCAGTTAAAATAAACCCTGGGTCAATAAATCTCAAACTTATAAAGTACACTCAAAGCTTTGAACAGTACAGCCTCAAGTGCTACATTAGCAGTACAGCCATAGATTAGTGCACTTAGTATGAAAATCATCCACTGTCAAACAGTGCAGAAACATATTAAATATTCGTATCAATCCCAAGTCCAAAAGGATTACAATTTAGAACATATGTGTGATCAGCTATGCAAAATGCACTCAAAAGCTTCTCCAATAGTTTCCCAACTACTTGGAGATTTTTGTCCCCCTTATGGTTTTGAATCTGCTGAACAGGGAGAACAGAAAGAAAATATTTCAATAATTTATTTTTGTTTATTTGGCTAGAATAGCAAATCATGAAACACACACTGAACATAATTAGCTCTTCTGCACTGTGATTCCAAATATCTTCGGATGTGGGGCCAGCTGACCAGATGGTGAGCTGTAACAGAATGCCTTTGAAAAGGAGGCCTGAGTTCAGGTCCACAGGCCACAGGACAACAGAGGCAGACTGCACTGTGGAAGTGATGCATTCAACTCAGAAGGCTTGCGGCTGGCAAGTGCTACTGTACTCTTTGCCAAAGGGCAAACCAAATGCTATTTTCCTCAAGCCTCTGGCTCTGTCTTAGTTTGTGGATGCTTATTGTGTTTTTAACCTATTGGGGATACTGAGGGAAGAATTATGACAGGTTAGGAACATAAAACCGGTGAAGAGGGGAACTTAGTATTCTGTTATGCTCAGAAAAGTATATATTGACATTTATAAAAGTGCAGATGACCATTCCCTTAAATTATCTTGTATACAAAGGATTTTCTTAGAAATCTTTATTTGCTCTTAATTAATAAGACTGATTGGGTAGCAGTCTACCTTATGACTAAGCCTGACAGAGCTTAATGGAAGAGAAGCTTAATTGCAGAAAAGCACTGGAAGAAATTCATTAGAGGAGTCTTGAAACTTTAAAATTATGGGCAAAGCAGACCACACAAATGGAAATTGAGCAATTTAATATGTCTTAATTAGATTTAAAACCAGAGCTTAGAAAAACTGAATTAGCTATATCGAATCAGATAAAAAAAATCTGAGATAGACTGCATGGTTATTATTGGATTACTCGTGATGGCTTCTATAGCTGGTGCTGGTGATTCTAAACTCAGCCATCATGAGCAGTAACAAGTACCGAGAAAGAAAGAAAATGGACTGTAAATGGGAGTGCATTTACTCCTAACCCTGCAGTAAAGGCTGAAAAAGATATTTTAATAACTGCCCCTGCCAAGTATGTGAAGAAATACAAAAAGAGAAGCAAGGAGAAGCTTAATTTCAATGTCACTGAAAGATACAGAAACAAACTAAACACTCACATCTATGAGTCATCTGAGAGTTAGAAATTTGTACAAAACTGTTATGATTTTGAAAATTATGATAGTATTAGCAAAAATGGGACCAGTCAACCAGTCATCAGAACGTTATATTTACTAGATAAGTTTGAAGCATCAGAGTTAAGTATAAAGAGAAAGGAGAGTAAGAGAAAAAATACTGACAATAAGTATAATCGTAAAATGCTTGTCATTTGTTCAGTCATTCCTTCTCAGCAAAAACATCCCAGGCACTGTTCTAGGAATGCATCTTAAAGGTACACAAGGACCCTGCTATAATGGAAAAATAAGGTCCAGTGGACAGGGCGGATATGATACAGAAATAACACAGATTAATATGGACTACACATTGTGAAAGCATCGTACAACGTATAAAGCCACCAGTGTGAGATGATGGCAGGGAAATGGGATTCCAGGGTGGCCTTGCTGAGGAAGGGGCATCCAAGCTCTTCCCTGAAATTGGAGGAAGAGACAGCTGAGCAGAGCAGGGTCAAGGGAAGGATGCACCGAGAGGAAGCATCCTGGCATCTGCGTGGTGCACTAGAGACAGGAAGGGCAGCAGGTGGCAAAGGCGTGGGGCATGAGGGAAGATCAGGAGAGATGGCTGGAGAAGGAGGAGGGTGCTGGTTGCTGGATTTTGTGATAGGACTAAGACCTAATTGAGTGGGGATCCTTTCTGTGATTTTAAGTAGAAAAGTGACATGACTGGATTTGCATTTTAAAAAAAAATCACTGTCATTGTTGAGCCAACAGGTAAAAGAGAAGTCTCTGGATTCCCAGTGTGTGCTGGTTCATGTTTTCATTCAGGACTCATGCAAGATATATTTTCAGCATCTATTGTTTGTCAGTTCCATTGAGGAATGAGAGAAATGCAAAGATCCATGAAGTTTAGATTTTGCTTTGAAAAACAATAATAGATTATTAAATAAATGTGATGTATCATAGGTAAATGTTTATTTAGTGGTATGTACAACATATAACAGGAACTAGGAGAAAACTTCACAAGAGATAAATATTGACCAGGGTCTCCTAAGCGCATAAGAAGAGAGGAAAAGCACTCCAATCAGCATAATCGCAAAATAATGGATGCATAAAAAATATGTAATGAAATGGACACACAAGAGGTTTAGTGATGCTCATTCCACAGAAAAGTATGGGAAGAGGAGACGGGGAAACATATGTTTATGACAAGCAGATGGAGATATTTTATAGGCTAGGTATCTGGCTTTCATCATAAGCTCGGTCAATGGGGAAGCTATCAGATGAATTCAAGCCAAATGAGAAAATGCACGTTAGAAAGACAATTCTGGACCTAAAGGAAACCTGCCTGAGAGAGGAAAGCACTTAGTGGGGACAGATAAAGAACTTCTGCAGCAGTCCAAATGGAGAAATGTAAGGCACAATTCAACAGAGATGGCTTGGAGGGACAGATCTGCTTTCTCTTCATTTTCACGTCATCTCTGCTTCTCCTACAGCCACCTACAGCTGGGACATTTTCTGGAGAGTCCCAGGGACCCAATAACCTGCAGAGCAAGGACAAAGGACCAGTCCCTGGTGCCCAGGTGTACTGAGGAGAACTGAAAGAAGACCCTCAGGAAAGAAGGCCAGCGTGGAACCCCAGGCACCAATCCTCCTCATTTCTCATTTTCTCCAGGAAATTAGGCGGCTCTTCCAGCTCCAAGCTCTCATCAACTGGGGAAAAATGTAAAAATAGTGTGTACCATCATTGCAGCCTTTCAAGTTGACATCCAAGAGAATAGCAGCTTCTGTGCCAGAATGGGCTCAGACCTTACCCCTTCTTCCTTCTCCCCTCTTGCTTCATTCATTCTATTCTATTGTCCATTTGCATATCTGTCTTCCTTAGCATCTAGCACAGTGCTTAGCAACAGGCATACACTGAATTAATATGGGTTTAATGTTTATTTATGAGGATAGTAATTGATCAATGAATGGATGACTGAAAACACACTAATTATGTATTTTTGTTCCAGTCTGAAAGAGGTTTTGAAAAGCATCAGCTCCATTTCACACTTTGCAGGTCCCGACTGAATTGTCTAGGGAGGACCTCGATCACTAGGATTTTTTAAAAAGACCCCAGGTAACTCTCTCTGCAGCCAAGTTAAGTGCTTTTGCCTTATGAACTGCTGATGATTGATGCTTCACAGCCTAGGATAATGTCTTTACAAAATTACTGTATTTTCATCAGCTATAATTTCACTAGTTGCCCCATCGTATGGTACTCATTCTACCTTTTAATGTACTACCAGCTAATTTCCTTTTACTAGACTGCAACTCTTTGCATTGCAGGACTTATGTAACACTGCACCCCAAACTCCCTACTCCCTTGCCTTCATGCTTCTGAACTGCTATGGTCTGAATGTTTGTGTTCCTATACAATTCATAGGTTGCAACTTAATTACCAAGGTGATGGCATGGGGAAGTGAGGCGTTCAGGAAATGATGATGTCTTCAGGGTAGAGCCTCCATGAATGGGGTTAATATGCTTGTCAAAAGGAGGTCTCAGAGAGCTTCCTTGCCCTTTTCCATCACACAAGGACACACAAAGAAAGTGCCATCAAAACCAGGAAACAGCGCTCACCAGACACCTTAAACTTGGATGTCTCAGTTCCCAGGATATAAACTGCCCAGTGTATTGTGTTTTATTATAGCAGCCTGAATGGATTAAGACACACATTGTGCTGAGTAAGCCCTCTTATAATTATTACCACAGTTGAGTCACTTGTTACCATAGCTTCAATTGTCAGCAATCTTCTACTCCAACCACTAAGCTCCTAAGAAAACTGAGACCACAAACAGCTAAACGACTTGGCCGAGCCACTATGGGTAGTTGCTTCCAAAAACATCCTGTGGCTAAAGCCAATACCAGAGTCTTTCCTTCTGTACTTCAGAACTTCTCTCAAATCCTGATTTCTGATTAGACATGGAATATTTCCATCTTCCCACAGAAAAATTATACTTGGATTTCTGGTTTTCACTTGAAAATAAGTATCAACACACAGGCATTCCTCATATACTACCTGTTATTCAAATCCCTGGGTTCAACATCACCATTTCTATCATGAGTCCACTCCCTTAGTTATCATATTAAGTAAGCAAATGTTATAATTAACATCTGCACCAGGCCCTGTTGGTCTTTGGCATTTCTCTTCTCCTCTATTCTACCACAGCTACTAGTGGAGTCAAAGGTCTCTTCAACCTATGATGTGGAACTGACGTTTCCTCTGTGTCTCCCAGGAGGCCCTTGTAGTCAAACCATTCAGACATATCACTGTATAGGAATTTTTGTATTATGCTATACTCTCTCTTTTTTAATAGAAAACTTTTATTTAATAAATATAAATTTCCAAAGCACAACTTTTGGATTATAGTGTTTCGTCCCCCCATACCCACCCTCCCACCCACAAACCATCCCATCTCCTACTCCCTCTCCCATTCCATTCTTCATTAAGATTTATTTTTAATTATCTTTATAACTGAAGATCAACTCTATACTGAGTAAAGATTTCAACAGATTGCACTCACACAGACACACAAAGTAAAAAGTACTGTTTGAAGATTCGTTTTACCCTTATTTCTCATAATACAGCACTTTAAGGACAGAGGTCCTGCAAGGGGAGCAAGTGCACAGTGATTGTGTCATAGTCTCAAATTTTATACTTCTTTATCTCTTACAATACAGGCACAAAAAAAAGTACTAGGTTATAAATATTCAGGACATACTTGAATATACTTGTTGAATTGTGCTGTATTCTGTTTTGCTTTGCTTTCTGTGTCTTGTTTTTGTAAAGAAGAGGTAGGCACTGTAGCACAGGGGGGTTAAGGCCTCACTTGACCAGGAGTTTCTTCTGGGTCTCCCATGCAGGTACAGGGACCCAAGGATTTGCGCCACCTTCCACTGCTTTCCCAGGCCATAGCAGAGAGCTTGATCGGGAGTGGAGCAGCCGGAACTCAAACCGGCACCCACATGGGATGCCAGCACTGGAGGCGGTGGCTTTACCCGCGCTACACCACAGCACTGGCCCCAAGGCCTCGCTTTTAATGTCTGTATCCTATATCAGAACACTGATTTGAGTCCCAGCTACTCTGCTTCTCAACTATTTCTCACCTAATGTGCCTGGGAAGCAGCAGGCCATGACTCAAGTACTTGAGTCCCTGCCAGCCATTTGGGACACCTACGTGGAGTTCCTAGCTCCAGGCTTCTGCCTGTCCTAGCCCCAGATATTGTGGCAATTTGGAGAGTGAACCTGCAAATGGAAGACCTCTCTTTGTCTCTCTCTCTCTCTCTCTCTCTCTGCCTTTCAAATAAATAAAATACATCTTAAAAATTTTTAAAAATAAAAATAACCAAAATAGATATATTCTTATTCTAATAAATTAAAGTTACAGCACTGTTTCAATGAAGTTCAGGAGACCATAGACCATTATATATTGAAAGGAATTATTGCAAAGCTTTTGAAAATACACAATATGACAATGGTAAAATATGGTATAATGTTTGCGAAGCAACTTATTTTCTGTTTGTAACTATCACTGTGTGGTTTATTTTAAATGCACTTATTTTAGCTTGATTGTAATAAATGTATTACATGCTCATTTGAAGAAATTTCAGGTAGCACAGAAAGTATAAAGAGAAAAGCAAAATATCTTTCCTTTTTCTAGCTAATCACTGATCACAATGTGATATGTAGATTCCACACAATGCCAATCAAAAACACAACAACTTACACTGTGGATATTGACAAAACAATTCTAAAGTTTATCTGAAATGGCAAAAGACCTAAAATACTTTATTCAGTATTGAAGGAATAGAAAAAAGCAGACAACTGATATTACCTGACTTCAAGACTTACTATAAGCTACTGTAATCTAAACAATATGGTATTGATGAGAGAATACATAAATAGATCAATGGACCAGAACACAGGTAGTCCAGAAATAATTCCACACTATGTACTAAAGTGATATTTGACAAAGGAGCAAAAGCAAGTCAATAGAGAAATGATAATATTTGGAATAAGTGGTGCTAGATAACAACAGAATATCTCCTTGCAAAAAAAAAAAATGAATCTGAATATAGACCTTAACATCCTCCTCAAAGAATAACTCAAAATGGGCCATAGACCTAAATGCAAAACACAAAGTCATAAAATTCCTAAAAGAGATCATCGGAAAAACCTAAATGTCCTTTAGTGAGCATGATGATGACTTTATAAATACAACATCAAAGCTATAATCCATAAAAGAAATAACTGAAAAACTACACTTTATTAAAATTTAAAATTTCTTGGGGCCTGCGCCGTGGTGCAGTAGGTTAATCCTCCACCTGCGTTGCCAGCATCCCATATGGGCTCTGGGTTCTAGTCCCGGCTGTTCCACTTCCAGTCCAGCTCTCTGCTATGGCCTGGGAAAGCAGTAGAAGATGGCCCAAGTCCTTGGGCCCCTGCACACACATGGGAGACTAGGAAAAAGCACCTGGCTCCTGGCTTTGGATTGGCACAGCTCCGGCCATTGTGGTCACCTGGGGAGTGAACCAACGGAAGGAAGACTTCTCTCTGTCTCTCCCTCTCACTGTCGGTAACTCTAACTCTCAAATAAAATAAATAAAATCTTTTAAAAAATTAAAATTTCTGCTCTGTAAAAGATAATGTCAAGAGAAGAAGAAAAGTCACAGACCAGAAGAAATTTTTGGCCAGGCAGAGTTAGACAGTGAGAGAGAAAAACAGAGAGTTATAGACAGTGAGGCAGAGTTAGACAGTGAGAGAGAGAGACAGAGAAAGATATTCCTTCCATTGGTTCACCCCCAAAATGGCTGCCACGGCCAGAGCGCTTCGCCGATTGAAGCCAGGAGCCAGGTGCTTCCTCCTGGTCTCCCATGCGGGTGCAGGGCCCAAACACTCGGGCCATCCTCCACTGCCTTCCCGGGCCACAGCAGAGAGCTAGACTGAAAGAGGAGCAACCGGGACAGAATCTGGCACCCCGACCGGGACTAGAACCCGGGGTGCCGGCGCCGCAGGTGGAGGATTAGCCTAGTGAGCCACGGTGCCGGCAGAAGAAAATATTTTCAAAAACCACATCTGATTAAGAATTCTTATCCAGAACATATAAAGAATTATTAAAGTTCAACAATAAGAAAATGAATCATCCAATTAAAAAATGGGTAAAAGAGTTGAACAGTGACCTAATCAAAGATGAAACGCAAATGGTAAACAGACATATGAAAAGATGTTCAACATCATATGGTATTGGGGAATTGAAACATAAAACAACACTGAGATGTTACCTTATACCTACTAGAATGGCAAAAACTCAGAACATTGACAGCAACAAATTTTGGTGAGGATGTGGAGTAGCATGAAATCTCATTCATTGCTGGTGGGCACGTAAAACAGAGCAGCCATTTTAGAAGACAGTTTGGCAGTTTCTAATCAAAATAAACATACTCTTACTTTACAATATAGTACTCATATTCCTTTGCATTTACCTAAATGAAATGAAAACTTACATCCACACAAAAATCTGCACATAAATATTTATAGCAACTTTACTCATAACAGTCCAAACGTGGAAGCAACCAAGATACCTTTCAATAGGTGAACGAATATATTGTGATATATCCAAACAATGGAATATTATTCAGCAAGAATAACAAGTGAGCTATTAAACTATAAAAAGTCATTGGCCGGCACCGTGGCTTAACAGGCTAATCCTCCGCCTTGCAGCGCTGGCACACTGGGTTCTAGTCCCGGTCAGGGTGCCGGAGTCTGTCCCGGTTGCCCCTCTTTCAGGCCAGCTCTCTGCTACGGCCTGGGAAGGCAGTGGAGGATGGCCCAAGTGCTTGGGCCCTGCACTCGCGTGGGAGACGAGGAGAAGCACCTGGCTCTTGGCTTTGGAACAGCGAGATGCGCCGCAGCAGCCATTGGATGGTGAACCAACGGCAAAAAGGAAGACCTTTCTCTCTATCTCTCTCTCTGTCACTATCCACTCTGCCTGTCAAAAATAAATAAATAAATAAATAGATAAATAAATAAAAACTATAAAAAGTCATGTGTGAAACTTAAACGCATACTACTAAGTGAAAGAAGCCAAGCTTTGGCTGTTGTGACGCAGCAGGTTTAGCACCACTTGGGACACCTGCATCCCATATCTAAGGGTCTGGGATTGAGTCCTGCCTTTGCTTCTGATCCAGCTACCTGCAAATGCACCTGGAAGGCCACAGATGATAGCCCAGTTCCTGACACCTATACAGGAGACCTGCATGGAGTTCTGGTCTCCTGGCCTTGGCCTGGCCCACCATGGCTGTTGCAGGTATTTGGGGAGTGAACCAGCGGATGGAGTCTCTGCCTCTCTCCTCAATCTCCAATCACTCTGCCTTTCAGATAAATAAATAACTAATTTTTTTTAAAAAAAGAAGCTGATACGTGATTAAGGATTCAAATATAAAGTATAAATATAAATTAACACATGAGAAAATGTTCTACTATCCTTGTAATCAAACATAATGTAAATTAAAATGTTTATCATGTATCAAATTAATAAAATAGTGAGTGATAGAATTCAATGCTAATGTGTGAGAGGGGTGTTCCCATATACTGCCATTGGGATTATGTAGCCATAAACATTTTCTGGAAAGCAATGTAGCAACAGGAAAATATGCATGATGGGCCTTTGAAATGTTTCTACTTCACAGCCCACTAATTCAATTTTTAGAAACGTTATTTGGTAGTTATCAGAAACGTAGAAAGCATTCATTTATGAACATGATCCTTATAGCATTTTTGTCATTTTTATTAATATGAAGAGAGCAGATTTCATATATTTATTTATTTTTTTTTTGACAGGCAGAGTGGACAGTGAGAGAGAGAGACAGAGAGAAAGGTCTTCCTTTTGCCATTAGTTCACCCTCCAATGGCCATCGCGGCTGGCGCGCTGCGGCCGGCGCACCGCACTGATCCGAAGGCCAGGTGCTTCTCCTGGTCTCCCATGGGGTGCAGGGCCCAAGCACTTGGGCCATCCTCCACTGCACTCCCGGGCCACAGCAGAGAGCTGGCCTGAAAGAGGGGCAACCGGGACAGACTCCGGCACCCTGACCGGGACTAGAACCTGGTGTGCCGGCGCCGCAAGGTGGAGGATTAGGCTATTGAGCCGCGGCGCCAGCCTCATATATTTCATACTTATTACATTATTACATACTTATACATTATTGTCAGTAGACAATAATGCTTAAAACGTGTATACTCAAAGATCTTGAGATTTCAACTCTGTAAGTTAAGAATTAATTTAGCAGGCACACAAATATTTATGTAGAAATTATCTTTATACCAAAATTCATATATGGCATCTCTTGTAAGCTATTTCATATTTACTAAGTCTAAGGAAGAAGTTGCAGCATTTAATTACTTGTAGGATACACAAAAGAATTCTTGTCCCATAAGCAAATTTTGACCAATGGGACACAGAAATTAGCAGATAAATTATTTTTTCTTCCTTCCTCCCTCCTTTCCTTGTTGAGATGATGTTTCTGTTGCCCTTAAAATTTTTAGTTTATTAATTTGAAAGAGACAGAGAGAGAGGCAGAGGCAGAGAGAGAGATCTTCCATCCACTGGTTCATTCCCCAAATGGCCTCAATTGCTGGTGCTAGGCCAGGCAGAAGCCAGGAGCCAGAAGCTTCTTCTGGGTCTCCCATATGGGTGCAGGGACCCAAGTACTTGGATCATTTTCCACTGCTTTCCCAAGCACATTATCAGAGTGCTGGATTGGAAGTAGAGCAGCTGGGACTTGAACTGGCACCCATATAGGATTCTGGTGTCGTAGGCTGTGGCTTTACCCACTACACCACAATGTCAGGCTCTATGTTGCCTTTTAGAATATGATTCCACAACACTAAATAGTCACACTTGATAATGGGCAGAGGCCAGCTGAGTAAGTCATACTCATTTTGACTCTCTTGCCATGCTTGCCTCAATTCCCTTTTCTCTTTCACCCTATAGGTTTGGACTAACCCATATGGTTATGGCACAAAAGACTTTACCTTATACACTGCCATCTGAGCATCACTGTGTTCTTCAATCTGTATATATAAAATACATGAAATTTATTCATCTTGTATAAATTTAAACAATTGGGAAAAAAGTAGAAATTGGAAATGCTTATCCACAGGGTTTAAACCATGTAGAAGTTCAAAAGGATGACACAGAAGCATTTTCACTGATATGTGTGAGGTAGACTAGATTTTCTAACAATGGTCTAGCAATGTTTATGATCTCCTATTCTTTTTCAGAATCATGCGTCTCCTCTGAGTTGATGCCTACTTCTTCTACTCTTGAACCTGGAAAGGCTTTCGTGAGGGATTGATCAATCAAATGCAACATGACTAACAGCATAACTTCTGAAACTATGACATAAAAGGCAATACAGCTTCAACCTAGTTTGTTCTCTCTCTCTGTCTTGACATTTGCCTTTTGAATATAGTTACCACTTTGTGAATACAGTATTCTACCAAAAACTATGAAGAATCTGAGATTTTACCCTGCTTGAACAATTTAGAGTATTATAGTATGGATGGACAGACACACACATATCTATATAGTATGAATATTACATGATACACACACACAAATGGAAAAATATAGAAGATACCTAAACCAAAAAATGCCAATTTTACAGCAAAAGCAGCCAGCAGAGCAACTCTTGCTTGAGTTTTCCAATCCTGGAACCAGGCAGGGCAATGCAATGATTGCCACATGATACCTGCACATGAAGTGGAGTATGTTATATGAGTGGGACCCCCTCCCACAAATTAGGAAATTTTGACTGTTTATAATGTACCAATCCTTTCCTTAGTAGAGAAATAACATTATCTGTATTCTGGAATGGAAGTAAATCTCCTGGAGATGATAAAGACAGCTTGTTATCTTTACTTCTCTGGACTGGCTCCAGAAAAAGTTGTCCCTTCATTTCACTATCATGGAGTGCTCCCTATAAAAAAAATTGAGTCTTAAATTGGCGCAAATGCCTTTGTTGATAGGTCATGGACTTTACAGAAACATAAGATATTCATGGAGGATTGTCTCCCTCTCCCAAACAGAAATCCTGGCCACACATAGAAACCAGTCCAAATGACGGTCCAAACTAAGAGGTTAAGCCAACAGCCAGCACCAACTGTCTGATACAAGTGAACGTTTCTGCGTGATTCCAGACCCCAGACTTTGAGACATCCCAGTTGATGCCAAAGTGGAACAGTGATGGTCTTTCCTTTGGGAAACTGAAGATGTTCTTTTAGATGAGTACATTTTGAAGCAGCTTGCTATGCAGACATAGATTACTAGAACAAAATAGGAAAATG
The DNA here is from genome assembly GCF_033115175.1 of Lepus europaeus. NCBI lineage: Eukaryota > Metazoa > Chordata > Mammalia > Lagomorpha > Leporidae > Lepus > Lepus europaeus. The sequence continues at coordinate 51,762,179 of NC_084827.1, forward strand.
TCCATGATAAATTATAAAATCAGTTTCAGAACAAAATGTTTAATTTGATCCCATCTGTAAATATAATTGGAGGACACACACAAACACATATACACAAAAACTTATACAGATATAGGGAGTAGGCAAACAACCTCACATGGACACATCAAAAATTATACCAAAATGGTCTATTCTGGTGGGACTTGAAATTTCTATTTCCATACATATATGAAATAAGTGATATTTTCTTTAAACAACGAGATCTACTTGTTTTATTGGGAAAAATAATGCTTGCTTATTTAAAAATACCTTGCATAGACCTTTATCTCTGGATTACGCACTCATGAATTTTTTCTCTTCCTTATATTTCCTTTTCCACCAAGATTCTATAAAATGCAGGCGTTGAATAGACATGTACTGTAGAGATGTGAGAAGATTTGGAAGGCAGTGGGATGCTTTCAATGAGTAGAAGTTGGATTCCTGTTTAATAGGAGTGTGAGGCCAGTTTTCTATGGTCTTGGTAAGCACATGAGATGATAGGACCTTTAGAGAACTTGGAAAGAAGAAAGTGTTTGCCTACATATGAACACGGATGATGCCTGTTGCATTATTATTCTAAAACTTAATAGTGACCATTATTTTCATATTTTCCTCTTTAGAAGTACTTGTTGAAAACAAGAATTTAAGAAAATTATGTTGAAATGCATAATTTGGGGTTAGGATTATTAAAGTAAATGGTACAAGTGGGATTCATCCCTGGTATGCATGGATGGTTCAACAGTCACAAATCAATCGATGTGATATGTCACATTTACACACTGAAGAACAAAAGCCATGTGATTATATCAATAAATGCAGAGAAAGCATTTGATAAAATATAGTACCATTTCAGATGAAGGCTCTAAGCAAATTGGGTATAGAAGGAACAGTCCTTAACACAATCAAGGCAATCTATGGCCAGTATCCTATTGAATGGGGAAAAGGTAGAAGCATTCCCACTGAGATCCAGAACCAGACAAGGATGGCCACTCTCACCATTACTATTCAATAAGTACTATATTGAACTACTAGTACTAGGGAGTTTTATCCAGAACCACTAGGCAAGAAAAAGAAATCAAAGAGATACAAATTGAGAAGGAGGGACTCAAACTATCCCTATTTGCAGATGATAGGATTCTAAGCATAGGAGATCCAAAATAAGAAACTTCTAGGTGGCACAGTGGGTTAACACCCTGGCCTGAAGTGACGGCATCCCATATGAGCACCAGTTCTAATCCTGGCTGCTCCGCTTCCAATCCAGCTCTCTGCTATGGCCTGGGAAAGCAGTAGAAGATGGCGCAAGTCCTTGGGCCCCTGCACCCACTTGGGAAACCCGGAAGAAGCTCCTGGCACCTGGCTTCAGATCGGTGCAGCTCCAGCCATTGCAGCCATGTGGGGAGTGAACCATCGGATGGAAGACCTCTCTCTCTTTCTCTCTCTGCCTCTCCTTCTCTCTCTATGTAACTCTGACTTTCAAGTAAATAAATAAATCTTAAAAAAAAAAAAAGAGAAACTACTGGAACTCAGAAGAGATTGGTAGATTGGTAAAGTAGCAGGATATAAAATCAATACACAAAAATAAACAGCCTTTGTATAACAGACAATGCCATGGCTTAGAAAGAATTTCTAAGATCAATCCCATTCACAATAGCTACAAAAAAAATCAGATGCAATAAATTTAACCAATGATGTCAAGGATTGCTACCATGAGAATTACAAAACATTAAAGAAAGAAATAGAAGAAGATACAAAAAAATGGAAAAGTCTTCCATGTTCATGGATTGGAAGAATCAATATCATCAAAATGTCCATACTTCTGAAAGAAATTTAAAGATTCAATTTGATATCAATCAAAATACCAAGGACATTCTTCTGAGATCTAGAAAAAATAATGCAGAAATTCATATGGAAACACAGGAGACCTTGAATAGCTAAAGCAATCTTGCACAATAAAAACAAAGCCAGAGGCATCACAATACCAGATTTCAAGACATACTACAGGGCAGTTATAATCAAAACAGCCTGGTACTGGTACCAGGGGAGTAAAGCAGCAGATGCGAGAGCTCCCGCTGTTTCTCTCCCTGCCTGCCTTTCAAATAAAATTCAAATAGATATGCTTTTAAATGTGGACAAAGGATATTATCAAGTTACAATGGAAACAAAGGCATTTCTTTCTTTCTTTCTCTCTCTCACTCTCTCTCTCTCTCTCTTTCTTTCTTTCTTTTTTTCAGGCAGAGTGGACAGTGAGTGAGAGAGAGAGGCAGGGAGAAAGGTCTTCCTTTTTTTCTGTTGGTTCACCCCTCAATGGCCACTGCGGCCGGCGCGCTGTGGCCGGCGCACCAGGCTGATCCGAAGCCAGGAGCCAAGTGCTTCTCCTGGTCTCCCATGCGGGTACAGAGCCCAAGCACTTGGGCCATCCTCCACTGCACTCCCGGGCCACACCAGAGAGCTGGCCTGGAAGAGGAGCAACCGGGACAGGATCCAGCGCCCCGACCGGGACTAGAACCCAGTGTGCCGGCACCACAGGTGGAGGATTAGCCTAGTGAGGCACGGTGGCAGCCATGGGCATTTATTTCTTATAAGCACCAATAAATATTATCAAATTATTAAAACTAATGTTACTTAAAAGATCATCATTGTGTTATACTGGGTAGAGTCTCTGCCTGTGGCAATGGTATCCAATATGGACACCGGTTCGAGTTCCAGCTGTTCCACTTCTGTCCAGCTACCTACTAATGCACCTGGGAAACAGTGGGAAATGGCCCACATGCTTGGAAGAAGCGCCTGGTTCCTGGCTTTAATCTGGGCCAGCCATGACCATTGTGGCCATTTGGGGAGTGAACCAGCATATGGAAGATCTCTCTCTCTTTCTCTCTCTCTCTCTCTGTCTCTTCTTCTCTCTCTCTCTCTCCCTCTCTCTCTCACTCTGCCTTTCATATAAATAAAATAAATATTTAAAAAGTCCTAATGTTACTTATAAATGTGCATGTGTTTTTTAAACATAGCCACTCTAGTATTCTACAAGCATATAATACTACCATACAGTTTAGAAAGAAATAACACTGCCTCCTTTTCCATTTAATATCCTTATATTTTCCTTTAAAAAAAAAAACAAACAAAAAAAAAAAACAAACAAACTGAGAGCGGCAAGATGGCGGAATAGGCAGGGAGCACACTATTAGTCGGGGGGAGAGAAAGTTTAATATAAGTGGAGATACTGCAGGGTCAAGGAAGAGTAGGGGATGAAACAGCAGAGGAAACTCTTCCGGAACTAGTGATTCACAGTGGACCTGCGTGGAGAGCGTGAGAGCCCAAGTTCGGGACACCAGCGGCAGACTCAACACTGGAACGCGAGGTGAGCCGAACCTCAATAGCCCGAGATACCAGCGGGCAAGTGGAAAGAGGAGGCTAGAGGGAACGAGGCTTGAAACTCCGTGGGTAAAGTTCACCAGGCTAACTAGAAGAGAGATAGGAAAAAAATAAAAAAAGTGACCGATACAGACACAAGTTTCTCTCTCTCCGCTCACCTCTCAAAGGCGAGCAAGACAGAGCAGGCGCCATTTTGGACATACGTCATAAGCAGGGCGACCTCAGGTCTGCACCGGCCCTGAGCCTAGCAGAAAAACCTGACTCTGGGGGGAGGGGTGAAATAACGGGAGATTAGCATCTAACTTGGCAACCCAGTGAGAGACTGCAGGAGAATTGGAGCCCACACTGAGGGCAGCAGAGATTCCCTGTGTGGTCCTTGGGAAAGAGCTTCCAATCTCTGGCTCCTGTGGGTATATCATTTGCCTGCTAACTACCTCCAATTACATTCAGCTGTGCGGAATTACTTCCCTTTTAAATCAAAAAAAGAAAGATTTACCACACCTAACCTGGGAGTGTCATCTTTGACACACCCTCAACCCTGAGGAACCAAACACAGCTCTCAGTCCACACTCATCTCAAGCCTCTAAGGCTCCACTGAAAGCAGACAGTCCACTTAATATAGAGCCATAGTGTAACAAGAAAAAACACCACAGTGAAGAAACCAAATATCTCCAACATGCCAAACAACAAACGCAAAAACCAAGCTAACAAGAACAAGGAAGACACTATGATGCCCCCAAATGAAAAAGACACCCCAATTCAAGATTATGAAGATGATGAGATCGAAGAAATGCAAGAAGCGGATCTCAAAAAATTGATAAGAACATTAAGAAGTTCTCAAAAACAAATTCTTGAACTACAGAAATCCTTTAAGGACAAGATAGAAAATCTCTCTCGTGAAAATGAAATATTAAGGAGGAATCAAAATGAAATGAAACAACTAGTGGAACAAGAAACTCTGATAGTTACGAGAAATCATAATGAAATGAAGAATTCAATAGATCAAATGACAAACACATTAGCGAGCCTTAAAAAAAGAATGGGCGAAGCAGAAGAGAGAATATCAGACTTAGAAGACAGAGAACAGGAAAGGAAACAGGCAAACCAAAGAAAAGAAGAAGAAATTAGAAATCTAAAAAATATTGTCGGGAATCTACAGGATACTATTAAAAAACCCAGCATTCGGGTTCTAGGAGTTCCTGAAGGCATGGAGAGGGAGAAAGGATTAGAAGGCATTTTCAGTGAGATACTAGCAGAAAATTTCCCAGGTTTGGAGAAGGACAGAGGCATCTTAGTACAGGAAGCTTATAGAACCCCTAGTAAACATGACCAAAAGAGATCCTCACCACGACATGTTGTAATCAAACTCACCACAGTGAAACATAAAGAAAAGATCCTAAAATGTGCAAAAGAGAAACGTCAGATTACTCTTAGAGGATCTCCAATTAGACTCACAGCAGACTTCTCATCAGAAACCCTACAAGCTAGAAGGGAATGGCGAGACATAGCCCAGGTACTAAGAGAGAAAAACTGCCAGCCCAGAATATTATATCCTGCAAAGCTCTCATTTGTGAATGAAGGTGAAATTAAGACTTTTCATAGCAAACAGAAACTGAAAGAATTTGTTGCCACTCGTCCTGCCCTGCAAAAGATGCTTAAAGATGGGTTACACACAGAAACACAGAAACATGGTCACCAATATGAAAGAAGGTAAAGGAAGGAAACCTCACAGCAAAAGATCACAGGAAGCTCAATTTCTCTTTGACATAGAATTAAACTCTGATGCTCTGTTAAAGCAATGTGTTAAAGTAATCTATTATGTTCTCTTGATGTCTGTTAAATTCTAATTGTTCAAAAACAGCTGAATTTTTATTAAGAGCTATGGGTTATTTAAATATGTGCTTTTTTCAAAGATTTGAATAATCACCTTGTAACAATGATCAAATTTGGTCTATGTTATGTCATGATTTTAAGGAATCTTATTTCAACCAGATATTTTGGATTTTGAGCCTTCTTGGCATTCTTGACAGCCATTCAAAAAATCAAAGTTTCAAACAATCTGGTCTCTAAAATTTCCAGTAAATCCTGGACTTTGGTTTTTCCAGTTTGGGCCCAACTGAAAAAATCGAAGGACCTACGTCTCTCATCTTATAGAGACACCAACTAATCAGGCTATTTGGATTATATTAGAAGGACTGTCAAGATGTGATGTGGTACCAGACTTTAAGTTTCTATAATGGAAAATGCTATTAATACAAATGTTTGAGAATTAAAAAGTCTAATGATCTTGTGTTACTAGACATGATAGTTATCTTAATGAGAAAGCCCCAGAGGCCTAAAGGGTTAAATACCTGTAAAATCCTACAGGTGCTTTCAAAAATACTGTGAAGTAAGCAAGTGCCTCTTGTTGGTTGATGAGTTTATAATTTTAAACATGGCGACTTAAAGTCTTTTGTCATCCACAGTTATATATGATGTGCTGCTCATAAAACTAAAGCGTTGTTGGTTCTGTTTTTAGCTGTCCTCCTATAGGTTCCTATGGACTTTTTCCAGCCACTTCTATTGTATTCAGTACCTTGGGATGGCTCTGTAAACAGATGAAGCCAATAATGTATTAACAGTACCAACTGAGAGAAAGTATGGTTAACTGAGGTTACTAAAAACAAAAAGCAATTCAAATCAATTGGCAATCTACAAAAAGAGTTAAAGATTTTAAAAGCTATTATTAAAATTGCTATATTGGTCTATTATGCTATATTATATGTGTGTACATATTGTATGTCCACACGGGGAAATTTTATTAAGAGTTTTATTTTAATTGGCTTATAGATAAGATTGTCCATAAATTTAAGCTGCTAAAATCAATCAAAGATACATTTTAATTTGTGGGACCTGAATCTGTGTATCATATGTTTTAGACTTGTTGGTAGAAAGAAACTAAAAACATTTTAGATGGTTGTGCTTAAGTTTACTGGTTAAACAAACTACACCATGTTAGATATTTAAGAGGTGTTTTCAAATACATGATTCTTAAAATTTATAGAAGGCATTGGACCTTCTGGTAAATGTTTTCTTAAGTTGTTATCTAATGGTTGAAACGGTTTGCTAAGTATTCATGTGATATTGCTATTTTCAGCAAGCGATCTAGGACTTGCTCCCTCATTTCTCTATTCTAAGCCCAACTTGTTCTTTCATTTCTCTATTCTCTTCAAGGTAGGAAACTAATTCTATTATGAAGGAATCTGTAGGATGCAAAATTTAATCTTTAGACCTTATAAAAGAGATGGCTAACATTTTTCTGCAATAGCAGAGCCAAATTAAGAACTTAAATAATAATCTCATAGCTAGATTCACTTCGCCATCAGCAAAGTATACAGTAAGTAGAAAAAACCTCCCTTTCAGACCAAAGGGAAAGAAAGTTTTAAAGTGAGAATAGAATTTTCCTCATGGGCATTGTCTACCTTAGAAAAACTACTACAGAACATGCCTGTGACTATAGACTTGTAGTTCAGGCCACCGAAGATTAGAGATGGGACTTGGGCACTCCCTTGACTTGCATCCTCTGGTCTGCTTTAACACAAACCAGGAGGAAAAGAAAGCTCAGCATCAGAAGCAATGGGTGGCAGGCCTATTAATGGCTGATCTGTACAGTGATCTGCCCTCAAGGAGACCCAACAGGCCAGTCCACTGCAGTGGCTTTCAATGTGGTAAGCCTAGGCTTCAGCAGAAGTCAGCTTATGAAGAGCCCTTGCAGCTCTGCCAAGAGTTGGATCACTGGAAAAGGACCTGCCCTGGAGTTGAAGGATGCCCAGGTCAGAGCCACAGATCTTATTGCCTCTAAGCTGAAAAGCCCTTCACTCAGCCCAACTTCCAAAGTGACCACTGCAGCTGAGGGGATGGTCAAGTAGGGTCAGCAACATTGCAGGCAGAACTGTAAATTTCTTGTTAGAGATGCCACCTGCCTTTACCTGGCCAGCTCTCCTCCCAGGCCAGCCAAGTAATGAAAGTCAACAGAGTGCCTTCCCCTAGGAGGTTCACACCTCCCTTAGGATATACCCCATGCAAAGAGATAGATAGGTCTGGGCCTCTGAATTTACAAGGCCTAAAGCCCACCAGATTATTATCAAGCCCCTTCTATCAGGTTCTATTTGCCTCTCAATCAGAAAAATTACTTGTAGCTTAGACAGCACCTTTCTTAGCTCCTCTAATAATGACTCTGTCCTTTGTTCTAGACCCTGTCTAGTGCACTTGGGCCTCATTCCTTTGTAATCATAACCTCTACTCTACCACCAATGGCTCTACTCCCAACCTGTGTGTACTCATGGTCCTCTTCCCCACTTAATGCTGTATAATTGTTCAAACCTGGTAAATTCCAGTCTTAGGATCATTGGTTACTATCCTCACTCTGTCTTTTATGACCTTGTCTAAATATGATCAGAGTCGGTAAACTTGGAAGGCTTCCATAGCCTTGGCAACTCATGACGACAGCCTAGGATGGTTACTGGCGCCATAAACTAGAGTGTCAATTTGTTGGGTCAACAACAGGAGCCACTGTGCACTTGCTCCTCATGTGGGATCTCTGTCCTTAATGTGCTGTACATTGTGATTTAATGCTATAACTAGTAGTCAAACAGTATGTTTTACTTTATGTTGCTATGTGGGTGCAAACTGTTGAAATCTTTATACTAAATTGATCTTCTGTATATAAAGAGAATTGAAAATGAATCTTGATGCAAATGGAAGGGGACAGGGAGCGGGAGAGGGGAGGGTTGCGGGTGGGAGGGAAGTTATGGGAGGGGGAAGCCATTGTAATCCATAAGCTGTACACTGGAAATTTATATTCATTAAATAAAAGTTAAAAAAAAAACTGCTGTTATATATCAGTGGGAAACTAACATAAGGAATATATTTGAATATTACATCTATTATATTCTACTACATTCTCCTGGAATGAATCCTGTAGAACAGTAAAAACATACTTCAGATAATGTTGGAAAGTCCACAGGAGAAAACTGTGTCTTTTTTATTATTAATATAAAACAATGTTCTTTAAAAGCATTCTCCATTAAAGTTCATTCTGTAAAAATAATACAAATGTGTCTTTTGCTCCCCCATCTTAATAATACTGTAGCTGCAAGCATACATTTAAAACATTATTGAATACTCTAAATTGCTGGATTTCAAATCCCATGAATATAGTTAATCTAGCCAAATGAAATAACAGCCAATGATACTTGATATGCGAGAAAGATTCTCAGACTAACACTTAAAAAATACCTTACCCACTGACTCTGAAAAATAAATACATAAAAATCAGTTAAAATGTGCCTTTATCAAATGATCAGACCTCAAATTGCATATCACCATCTTGAAATCAAATGGTTCACTTGGGTCTCTTGTAATTGCTTTCTCATCTGTAATGTTCTGGGAGTCAGTGACTATCCACAGGCAGCTTTGTGATCCCAGTGTCTAGACTATGCGTAATACATAGCAAGTGTGATACATATAGTTGCTCTTGAATAGAGAAGAAAGAAAATGAGTTTTCTAGACTAGTGTGGATTTTTTTTCTTCTAAAGAATAAATGTGTCATATTCCCAAATTCATGTTAATAGCGAAACCCAAGAAGAGAAAGTTATAACATATATTATATTTTTCTTTTTTTTAAAATTTTTGACAGGCAGAGTGGACAGTGAGAGAGAGAGAGAGAGAGAGAGAGAGAGAGAAAGGTCTTCCTTTGCCGTTGGTTCATCCTCCAGTGGCCGCCGTGGCTGGCGCGCTGTGACCGGCACACCATGCTGATCCAAAGGCAGGAGCCAGGTGCTTCTCCTGGTCTCCCATGGGGTACCGAGCCCAAGCACTTGGGCCATCCTCTACTGCACTCCCGGGCCACAGCAGAGAGCTGGCCTGGAAGAGGGGCAACCGTGACAGAATCCGGCGCCCCGACCAGGACTAGAACCTGGTGTGCCAGCGCCGCTAGGTGGAGGATTAGCCTGTTGAGCCACGGCGCTGGCCAAGATATATTATTTAAAGGCCAATCCCATCACAATTAAAAAAAAAACACACACACACACACAACACAAGGATGAGAACATTCCCAAAATATTCAGTCAATTAAAGAATATATGGTAAGAAGAAAACAAATTCAGTGCAGTGGAAAATCATGAGCAAACGAAATTTAGAAAGACATTTTAACTTAGTTACTGAAGTTCCTGTCCTTGAAGTAGCAACTTCTAGTAGAAAAAATAAATGGGAAACCAAATTTATATAACCTAAGCTCTTATATATTGGACACTTCCATCTTTTCTGTAGGATAAAATATTTAGGATAATAGAGATAAAATGCTTATGATAGTATAATATCTAAGAAACTCTATACTGGAAATTGAACATTTTGGCTCCACCTTCATCACTGCCAGTTTTTTGACCCTACAGAAGTCAGCTTACTTCCTAGAGGTACAAATTATAAGGTGTGATGTGCAGGATGGGTTAGACACTCTTCCAGAAATCTCTGATACTATGCTAGCAATCATTCTGGACAGAGAACCTAACATAGCAAGGGACATAATTATTGGATTATCCAAAAAAAGAAGAGTATCTTATCTAATGCGAATAATATTTCTATTTTATCAATCCAAATTTCTCTCTTTTCTTTCTTTCAATACTTTGCCAGATTCCTCTTCTCTAAAATCCCTTGCCAACCATATCTCACCTTTATTTAATCACTATAATCAGTCACACAATACTACAGTTAGATATTCCACCCCTTAAAGTTAAAATTAGACATACACTTATAGGTGAGTCCACATGGGTAATCTTCTTATGAATTATATTTTATATAGAAACATTAGCCAATCAACTCAATGTCATAAAATCATAAAGTACTCAACAATGGGAAACTGTATACTTATAGTAAAATAAGCTCAATAGAATTTTTTGAAAACATGTAAAGCCTCCATTTGTTTCTTCTACATACCTTTTGTAAAGTTTGAATTGACCTTTCACTATAACAACCATTCTTCTTAATATGCTTTCTTCCAGAACCACCAAATATATAGAATTATCAAAAACAGTGAGAACTCTATCAAAACTTCCACTTCAATACACCAAAGTCTGTTGGATTAGTCCCCTTTCTGTTGCTATAACAAAATACCCGAAACTGGATATTTTACAAAGAAAAGAAGCAAGCATTTAGCGCACAGCTTTGGAGGCTGAAAGTCCAAGATCAGGCAACCCCATCTGTTTGGCTTCTGCTGAACACAGAAGCTAGAGAAGGGGTCCATCTTATTCATTTTATAACTCACTCTCACAGGAAATAACTGGAGTCTACAAGAACTCCCCAATGACCTAACCACCTTTTATTAGGCACCACATCTTAAAGGTTCCACCAACTTCAGTATCGCCACAGTGGAGACCAAACTTCTAGCACATGACCCTCTGGGAGACAGACTGAGACCATTTCCAAACCATAGCATCTGTTAAAGGGAGATTATAGGGGAAAACAAGTTTAAAGGTTTAACCTCTTTTTAAAGCAAGGGCTCCTTTTTGTATGAGCTCTAAATGAAAAAAAAAAATCTTCATCTATGGTATGCAGAGATTTTGAAAGGTTATAAGAACTCTTAGATAGTGGGCAAGATAAAGTCATTGTGAGGTAAGCAGGAAAACAGTATTAATTTCCAGAAGGTAAACCAATAATCTAGGGTATGCCACCTAGAAATTAAGGCAAGACAAAAGCAGACTGTCCTAAACCTGATGATGTAAACTGGAAGTGACATTATTTTATTTGATACAAATTCATGAAAAGAGAAAATCAGGTTATTTTCTTTCAAAAGATCAAAAATTATGTAAGTGTCTTGAGTAGCTAGCAAGACCTGACACGTCAAATCAATCTGCCACTTATGAGAAATCAATTTGGATAAGGGAGAATGACTTTATCTTTCTGCTTCAAAAACCAGTCATTGTGGTTAATGAACATGTATATCAAGATATGCTTTGGAATGCTATGAATTGACCAACGGAGGCAGGGGTCAGTGGCCTTTAATTAATAAGAAATAAAAACAAAGTAATTTACGATGAAATGCTTGATGTTCATTAAACAGGGGTGGTCTGCAGAGACAAGGAGTCCTGGGATACCCCAGCTGTTTGGGATAATGACTCGTCCATTAACCTTGATGAAACAAAAACCGCTGCCTCTGGCAGACCCTCTTTGACATTCATCTGATCGATATTAAATAGCACCGTACAACAGGTCAATGTGTTCAGCTGTCTGGGGAACTGCCAGCAGCTCACTTATCCTGGCAGACACATCTGGAGACCTGCACAGAGCCATCATTAAGGCTTTTTGGATAGCTATTCTGTGCTACAGGTGAAACTTTCTCCAAAGACTTTCAAACACTCTCTTAGTGTGTTCAGTTCATCAGTGATCCAAGTACTACAGCAAACTCAATACTCTTTCTTGAAGCATATACATCCTTGACCAGAGGAAACCCATGGGTGGCTGGCCTTTCATCTAACCTAGGGTTCTGGTCTGCTTCTATAATTTTCATTACTATTTGTGTGATCCCTTATACATCTGCTCTTAATGAGTGCTATAGACTGTCTTCCTTCTAAGCAGTCTTCAGATAGTGTAAACTTAGGCTATTCTATCTAATTCCTATAAAAATTTGGTAACATAAGAGACATTCTACAAAGAGAGCCAAAGACAGGGATTTTCCAATGCTAATCAGACTAATTGCATTAGATTTCTATCAACTGGGGGCTGGCACTGTGGCATAGTAGGTTAAGCACCTGCCTGCAGTGGCAGCATTGCATATGGGAGCCAGTTCAAGTCCCAGCTGCTCCACTTCCAATTCAGTTCCCTACTTATGGCTGGGACAGCAGTAGAAGATGGCCCAAGTCTTTGGGCTCCTGCATCCACATGGGAGACCCGGAAAAAGCTTCTGGCTCCTGGCTTAGGATTGACCCAGCTTCAGCCACTGTGGCCATTTGAGGAGTGAACCAGTGGATGGAAGACCTCTCTCTTTGTCTCTCCCTCTCTGTCTGTAACTCTGCCTCTCAAGTAAGTAAATAAATCTTAAAAAAAGAAAAAGAAGAAGAATTCTATCAAGTACCTGCTAGAAATAGATTCTTGGAACTCATCTCAACTGACTAAACCAGAAGTTCCAGGACTAGACTCCAACAATATATGTGTGTGTGTGTGTGCTCCTGTGGTTTTCTTTTACCTTTTTTTTATTTTTAAATTTTGTATTAACATGAAATATCTGTACATTTTCATGGAGTGCAGGGCAATTTTCAACATAATGTATGTAATAAATGTAATATACAAACAATCCTTCCATTTTCTTTATCATGAAATATAGTTACCCTACTGTTCAGAGCAACACCAGAACTCATAATCTTTAACTGTTTTGGTACCTATTATCCAATTTCCTCCCATTCTCCATCCTCACTATTCCCAGCACCTAGTATTCACTATTTTAGATTCATAGTGACCATATACACATATATATTTTTTAACTTCTATATATGGGAGAAACCATGTGGCATTTGTCTTTCCATGTCTGGCTCAATTCATTTAACATAATGATTTCCAACTCCATCCACTTTGCTGAAAATGTCAGGGTTGCATCCTTTTTTTAAGATTAATCCATCATTTTGAATATAATCCATATTTTCCTTATTCATTCATCTATTGATGAGAATCTTGTTTGATTCTGCATCTTGGTTATTGTGATTAGTGCTGAGTGAATATGAGAATACAGGTATCTCTATCATATGCTGACCTCATTGCCTTGGGATATACAGAAGTGGAACAGCTAGATAATATGGTATATCTATTTTAGCTTTTTGAAGAACCTCCATACTATTCTCCATAATAGCTATTCTAATTTGCATTCCCACCAACAGTGTATTGCGGTTCCCTTTCTCCACACTCTTACAAGCATTTATCATTTTCTGTCATTCTAACAGGAGTGAGATGACACCTTATTGTGTTTTTTTTTTTTGCATGTCCCTGATAGCTAGTGATATTGAGCATTTTTTCACATATTAGTTAATCTTTCTTCTTTCAAAAATTGTATTTCTTCTTTTGAAAAATGTCTGTTCAGTTAATTTGCTTTATAACTGGATTTTTCTTTATTGTTGAATTTGTGCATTCCTCATATATTATGGATATTAATTCTTTGTTGGATGCAAAGCTTATAAATATTTTCTCCCATTCTTTCAGTTATCTTTTCACTCTGTTGGTTGTATTGTATGCTGTATGGAAGTTTCTTAGTTTTACATGATCCTATTTATCTATTTTTGCTTTTATTGCCTGTGCTGTTGGGGTTTTATCAAAAAGCAGTTGCCTTCAGAACAAGAGCCTCAGGTACATTTGCTCCCCAGGTAGGACCTCTGCTCCTATTGAATTGCAATATGAGAATTGACTGCAAATTCTCTCCCCAAACTGTATTCTATATATTGTGTGTGGGCATGGGGGCAAATTGTTGAACTCTATGATTAGCATAGAGATGGTCCTCTCTAGATAAAGTCATACTAAAAATGATCCATAATAAAGAAGGAGATGGGAGAGGGAATGGGATGTGGGAAGAGAATGGAGTAGGGGACATGAGGGGAAGAACCACTGTATTCCTAAAGTTGTATCTATGTAAAAATGCATTCATTAAATAAATTTTTTTAAAAAGCAGTTGCCTGTACCAAAGTTCTGAATTGTTTCCCCAGTGTCTTACTTTAGTAGTCTAATAGTTTCAGGCCATACATTTAATCTTGGATTCATTTTGAGTTGATGTTTTATAGGAACAGGGATAGTGGTCTTGTTTCAAACTTCTGCAAGTGGAAATCCATTTTCCCAGTACCATTTACTGAAGAGACTGTCCTGCCTTTCTCCAAGGAATGTTTTTGGTTACACTGTCAAACATACATTGGCTGTACATGCCTGGATTTATTTCTAGGGTTTCTAGGTTTCTATTCTGTTTCCATTGGTATGTGTCTGTTTTTAGGCTAATTACCATGCTGTTTTGGTTACAAGAGCTCTCTAGTATGTCTTTTTTTTTTTTTTTTTTTTTTTTGACAGGCAGAGTGGACAGTGAGAGAGAGAAACAGAGAGAAAGGTCTTCCTTTTATTTCCATTGGTTCACCCTCCAATGGCTGCTGCGGGCCAGTGCGCTGTGGCCAGCGCACCGCGCTGATCAGAAGCCAGGAGCCAGGTGCTTTTCCTGGTCTCCCATGCGAGTGCAAGGCCCAAGCACTTGGGCCATCCTCCACTGCACTCCCGGGCCACAGCAGAGAGCTGGACAGGAAGAGGAGCAACCAGGACTAGAACCTGGTGTGCCTGCGCCGCAGGCGGAGGATTAGCCTATTGAGCCGCAGCGCCGGCCTCTAATATGTCTTGAAATCTGGTATTATGATGCCTCCAGTTTTCTGTTAGTTCTAGATTGCTTTGGCTATTTTGGATCTTTCATGTTTCCACATGAATTGTAGTATTTTTTCTAACTCTGTAAAGACCATTATTGGTATTTTAAGGGAGATGGCATTGAAAGTATAAATCACTTTGGGTAGAATGGAGATCTTAATAAGGTTAATTCTTCCAAACCACAGACATGAGAAGTCTTTCCACTTTTTATGTTTTCTTCAATTCCTTTCATTAGTGTTTTGTAATTTTCATTGTAGAGGTCTTTCACATCATTAAATTTATTCCATGATATTTTTAAAAATGTGATAGTTATTCTGAATGGAGTTGGTCTTAAAAGTTCTTTCTAAGCAAGTTCATCATGTTGATGTATAAAAATGCTACTGATTTTTTTTTTCATATTGATTTTGCATCTTGGGACAGTACTGCATTCATTTATCTGTTCTAATAGTCTCTCAGTAGAGTCTTTTGGTTCTTCTATATATAGAATCAAGTCATCTGCAAATGGGTAATTTGACTTCCTCCTTTCCTATTTATATGCCTTTTATTTTGTTCTCTTGTCTAATGGTTCTGTCCTTGAGGGGCACCAGAGCCCTGAGCAGTGTTGCAGCCCTGCCTGCAGGAGCAGCATTGGCATTGGGATCATTCTAGGAGCATACACAGTTCCTAGTGTACACAGTTCTGAGCATGCACACAGTCTCAGGCACATGCACAGTTCTGAGCAGCAGTAGGAAGATTAAATATGGCCACAGGAATCCTGGCCTGGAGTCAAGGTGTGCAATGAGCTATGCCCCAAGCAGCCATGGAAGGAGAACGAATGAGGAAGAGATTTGGCAGGGGGAAGCAGGGGTCCAGAGTTCCCTGCTCCTCTGCATCCCCTATTTCCTGTAGTGCAGAGCAGTGGGTGGGCTAGGGGGTTAGGGTCACCCGTGCTCTGCTCTGCTGTGTCCAACTGGAAACATGAGGCTGCTCTTCCTTGCTAGTGTGATGGAATGTCTGTGGGGTCCCAGGGAAGGAGACACACAAGAACGTTGGTCTCCTAGAGCACGATGGGTTCCAATGGTGACTTCTTCCTCAAGATGGGACCCCACTGCCTCAGCCTATGCTCTGAGTGTGGTGGGGAATAGATGATATGAGTTCCTTCTCTGAACTGAAGGCAGCTGACCTTACTGAGATCTGGAGTGTTGTAGCTATACTCCGTTTGTAGCAAGGATTGCCAAGGCACTGGGACTCAGTTGTCAGTTGCCTTTGTTCCTTTCTTTACAATGCCATCCTGGGTCTCTGTGTCTTACTGAGCTCCCATTTTTTCTTTATGTTGTGCTGCCAGTGTTGCTCTTTGGGCACTCACCTCAAGAAGCACTATTCCTTTGTTGTTTTGGTTTTTCTATGTGAAGGAGGTAAACACTGGTTTCCTCTATTTGACCTTCTTGGATTGTCAACAATCTGTTTTTTTAAGAAGGACTTACTTGATTCTTATGAGTACTCATACTGAAAAACACAAGACTCCATTTGTCCTTGGAGTACCCAAAACTCTTATGCCTTTGGGTTGCACTTAACCTCCACAGATGATCACTACTATTTTACCATTTGAAGGATCACGTTGATTAACATCCATTGCAACAATAAAGCACTGTATTTTACAAAAACAATTATGTGATTCCTGCTTTTATCTTTGCCATAAATGTGAAGGATGCTGGTAGTACATCACTCAATATTAGCTCAAAGTCCTATTACAAAACATTGTGAATTTTCTTCCTAGTATAAAATCTATTTGATACATAACATCTCCACTTCCTCCGAAGCTGCCAAGAAGCTCAAGACCAAACCTATGCCTAACGACAGTAATCACTTTAATCTTCATGATAAGAATACTTAATTCTCTTTGATTTCTTTCTTCCTTTCAATTATATTTGTTTATATTTGTATTAATTTTTTCTAATTTAAAAAAACATACTGTGAAAGTTCTCTTGGAAAGAGGCAGAGTATGAACAAATTTCAACTAAAAATTATTAACAACTTTGTTACTTCTATGCTCATTGATTTAGAATAATAACCCATATCCATAAGGATGTGCTTGCTTGATCTTTCCATTTGTCTGGAAAGAAAAATAGTGGGTCTACACTAATCACAAGGCATCTTTAGTCCCTAACAACTCCAGAGACATGGTCAGTGTTTTAAGACTGAATTTTGTAGAATAATTAAATTCCTTTGATTAGTGGCAAGAGCAAGGAGGACAGGAATCAAAATTAACCATGGACCATGTATAGTGTGTTGGCATGGACAGATGATTTAGACTTTAGCATTGTGGATTAGAAACAACTAGAACCTATAGCACTGGATAGAGTAGGTCTGTTGGAAGCCTGTAAGTATTTGAAAGAACTTTGGAATCATTCTGTTCCACATTCTGAGTGCATTTATCTGAAATCATTAGATCAAACAGTGTTTTTTGTAGAGAGCCCAAATATATTAGCAACTGGTTGACTTAGTTTTATTTATTGTTTCTTTCACTAAAAATAGAATTCTGTAGGTCCATATGACAATTTTCTGATCAAGATAGGCGTGCTCATCAAAATTCTGAGGATTTCAATATTTCTTTGAAGCTTTTTGCTCAGGAACCATATTATTAGAGCTTTTCCACAGTGCTTTTTGAGCCTGCTTATGCCAGTCTGATATCTTTAGCCATATAGGAAAATCTAAATGCAAAAATGATAAACATCCAGAGGAAGAAAGTTTTTAGAAAATGTTTCAGGAAATGGACCTGCCCTGGAGTCGAAGGATGCCCAGGTCAGAGCCACAGATCTTATTGCCTCTAAGCTGAAAAGTCCTTCACTCAGCCCAACTTCCAAAGTGACCACTGCAGCTGAGGGGACGGCCAAGCAGGGTCAGCAACATTGCAGGCAGAACTGTAAATTTCTTGTTAGAGATGCCCCCTGCCTTTACCTGGCCAGCTCTCCTCCCAGGCCAGCCGAGTAATGAAAGTCAACAGAGTGCCTTCCCTCAGGTGGTTCACACCTCCCTTAGGATGTACCCCATGCAAAGAGATAGATAGGTCTGGGCCTCTTAACTTACAAGACCTAAAGCCCAACAGATTATTACCAGACCCCTTCTGTCAGGTTCTATTTGCCTCTCAATCAGACAACTTAATTGTAGCTTAGCACCTTTCTTAGCTCCTCTAATAATGACTCTGTCCTTTGTTCTAGACCCTGTCTAGTGCACTTGGGCCTCATTCCTTCGTAATCATAATCTCTACTCTACCTCCAATGGCTCTACTCCCAACCTGTGTGTACTGATGGTCCTCTTTCCCACTTAATGCTGTATAATTGTTCAGACCTGGTTAACGCCACTCTTAGGAACATTGGTTACTATCCTCACCCTGTCTTTTATGACCTTGTCTAAATATGATCAGAGTCGGCTAACTTGGAAGGCTTCCATAACCTTGGCAACTCATGATGAGAGCCTAGGGTGGTTACTGGTGCCATAAACTAGAGTGTCAATTTGTTGGGTCAACAACAGGAGCCACTGTGCACTTGCTCCTCATGTGGGATCTCTGTCCTTAATATGTTGTACATTGTAATTTAATGCTATAACTAGTACTCAAACAGTATGTTTCACTTTGTGTTTCTATGTGGGTGCAAACTCTTGAAATCTTTACTTAATATATACTAAATTGATCTTCTGTATATAAAGAGAATTGAAAATGAATCTTGATGTGAATGGAAGGGGAGAGGGAGCGGGAGAGAGGAGGGTTGCAGGTGGGAGGGAAGTTATGGGAGGGGGAAGCCATTGTAATCCATAAGCTGTACATTGGAAATTTATATTCATTAAATAAAAGGTAAAAAAAAAAAAAAAGAAAATGTTTCATGAAAAAGTTTTAGTCTACATACCATTTTTTTTGCCAAGTAAAATGTTTGTTATGTTTTTTATGAGAAGATTGTCATGCAAATAAAATTTTAAAATCAGTCTCCTTTGTAGGGGATTAAAATGTAGTTTTTCAGGGTGGGCGCTGTGGCAAAGTGGGTTAAAGCTCTGGCCTGAAGTGCTGGCATCCCATATGGACGCCGGTTCTATTCCTGGCTGCTCCTCTTGCAATCCAGCTCTCTGATGGCCCGGGAAAGCAGTAGGAGGCCCAAGTCCTTAGGCCCCTGCACCCACGTGGGAGACCCGGAAGAAGCTCCTGGCTCCGAATCAGTGGAGCTCCAGCCATTGCGGCCATCTGGGGAGTGAACCACCAGATGGAAGACCCCTCTCCCTGTCTCTACCTCTCTGTAACTCTGTCTTTCAAATAAATAAAATAAATATTTTTAAAAAAATGTTTTTCAGTGGTAAACAGTATAAGCCAAGTATCCAATTTACTAGAGACCATCCTTTATAATCATACTCATTAAGAATTATGAATTATAAATTTATAATTTAAGTATATGTACTATGGACTTAAATCAGTACTGTATTTCTATCTCAAAATATTAATATTAGGAATTCATGAACTAATCCAAAGCATGCATAGTTTAGTTTTACCATTGATATAATCAATACTTAGTCCCATCTGAGGTAATTAAGTAGAGATAGACATCCATGGTTAGGATGATCAGAATACTTAAACCAATTATTGGGCAGCATTATCTTCACTTTTGTGGAATGTATAAACTGTATAGATTAGGAAAAAGGAAAAAAAAAAACAAAAAATTAAACCATCTAACTTGTAAATAGTACATTTTTGATTTATCCTCAGATTTTTAAAAATATTTCAATCATTTGAATATTATGACTAGAGTAACAAATTTAATAGAAAATACTACCACACTAATTGGAAATATTGTATATATAGTAAATTCTAAGAATCAAAAAGCAATGTCAAGTTTAAGTTAATATTTTTTATTGGCCAATTCAATGTTAACATATATCCCTATAGAATTTAAATCTTTACTTTCTGAGAGCAAAGAAAAGGATTTCCTTTTCCCTGAAAACATATCTCTCAATACTGTACAGTTAGTACAATAAAGCTATTATCGGAAGCATGGGTTTGAGATTCATGTAACTGAATTAGTGCTAGTATTGTTTTCTAAACAATAGGAAAAAAATAATTTAATGGTCACAATGCTAAACTATATTGATGGTTCACTAATAAAGAAATTAAATGTATAACAGCTCCCTATACATCTGTCATCAACAGCTCCAAAATCATAATGTGTTCCCCTTCACACAGAGTTAGCAAGTGAACTCACCTGCTTCTTTTATGTGTCTCAAAGTCATTTTAGCAAAAATAAAGGTAAAACAGAGGTGAGCTAAATTTCTTGTCATTGAAAAAGAAAAAGGAGCAATGCTTTTAATTTTGGAAGCACAGAGTCACACTTGGATGTAACTAGTTCAATAATGGGTAAAAGCAGGGGCAGGCACTAGACCTAGTCATGATGACTGCTGAGTCATCTTCCTTCTGCTCTGGGTTGGAGTCCTGCCTCCACTCACAATTCCACCTTCCTTCTAATGTGCACCCAGGGTGGCAGCAGTGATGGCTCCAGCAGTTGGGTTCCTGCTGTTGTGCCCAGATCATCGGATTACCAAATGCAGCCAGAGACTTAAACACGCCGAAATGCAAGGTTTATTTCAGAAGTACAAGCTGCAGCAGGGACCCTGTCTACTCAACAGCACAGCGGAGGGCAGAGGAAGGCCCCGAGCCCAGCCATGCTTGGGAGCCTCTTTTAAAGCCGGGTTACGTCATCGAGGGGTGTGGGGTGACAGTGGATTGGCTGGGGTAACCTCTGGTACTTCCTGATTGAACGCGGTTGTTCCTGATTGGGTCAGACCCAGGGGATTTCCTTATATGGTGAACGCTAGCAAGCTGTTCCCTTGTTTCCGCAGAGTGACGCTGCTTTTATGGGAAGTCCGGCCTGCCTCTCCGAATGGAGGCACTTTTTGGAAACATAGCTACTCCGGCCCTTCACTGCCAACCACAGTGGTTGAATTCTTAGCATCTAGCTGTTGTCCTAGTCAAGCCCCATTGTGTGCATTTGGGGAATGGATCAGTGGATGGAGGCCAGGCCTCTCTCAATAAAACAAAACAAAAGAGTAGAAGTGTATGTAATGAATTTAACTATGCAAAGGTACTAATATCATTATTTTCTGATCACAGAAAATTTACAAATTATTTAAAATGATTTATTGTATCCCCAAATCAAAGAGGAAAAAATACAATCATCATACGTTGTGTTAGCCCATGCTACTGAATTTATTGTGAGTGGGAAAGTGATCTGCTATAAGATAAAGAGAAGACAAATGAATGCACATCACTTTTGCTAACTTAACTTACATCAAGAGGAGAAAATGAAATGTTTTTAAATTATCAACATGCTTTTCTGTTGTTTTGGTTAAAGAACCAAACCACTTTTTAAAAATCAGGAAAAGTTTATATACCAAGACTGAAATATTTGGAGAGCCGCCTGCTATCATTTGATATATCCCACAAATTCATGATCTGAAACATTAATCCCCAATGTACATGTTAATCTATTTGGAGGTGGGGTCTATGTGGGTGGCCTGGTTTCACCATGTGTCTCCTTCTGACATGCTCCAGCTCAGGTAAATAGGCTTCCCATGATGCTGAGCAGGTGCCAGCAACACACCCTTGGACTTCCCACACTCCAGAATTATGAGCTAAAATAAAGTCCTATTCTTTACAAATTACCATGTTTTAGGCATATGTTAGAGCAAAAGAAAACAGACTAAGACATTGTCTTGCCCCCACAAGACAATTTTCTCACTTTAATTATCAAGAGCTGGAATGTTTCTTTTTCTGAAAACAATACAAAGGTCCCATAAGTTCATTAATTACCAGAAAGAAAAATAAAATCTTAATATTGCAATTTTCATTTCTCAACTAATTTTAAAAAGTGGCCAATTATAAGCACATTTTAATTTTAAAATGTTTTAATGACAATTTAGAAGTACATATGTAAATTTTTACCAACAATAATGTCTAAGTAATGCCATGTGAAAATATGATTGTTTATTATAAAATCCATATGCCTATAGAATATATAAAAACTAGGAGATATATTAATTCCAACTAACACAATTATACTATAATAAGGATATATTAGGCCCACATTACCATATATATTTTAAGTGTAAATATATACAACATTAATTTGTATATTGGAAATTTTTGATACCTCTAGTATCTTTTTAAACAAACTCTGTGTATAAACAACACATATTATAAACTCATACCATACATATGCATTTTAGCACCCCTCAATCTTCCCAGTGAGGATTACACATTTCTTTAGGGAGCAAACTTTTAAAATGAAGTTCAATAGAAAAAGAAAACTTCACTTTCATATTCTCAAAGTAACAAAACCTTCCCCATTACACCACTGCCTATAAAGACCTCTGTTGTCTGAACACATTAATTTGTTCTCAATAAATAGTCTCTTTTTCAGCAAAGAGCAATCATTCAGTTTATAAATGCACTGAATAACAGCACAAAATAATGGCAAACACCCACTTTGTGTCATGAGAATGTGACAATCTTGAACATTATTTCTAAATTGACTAATGTCATAGTGTGTTATGCATCACTGCTTTTTTGCATAAGCAAGAAATATGTATGAAAGTGAAGCAACATCCAGGCTGGAAAAAATAGAGAAGGCAAGGAAAAACAAACCAGATTTGATCTCAGCTTATTGGAACAACAACAAAAAACAGTCCTCAGGCCTCTCCTTAAAAGGGACAGCAGAAACTGTCGTTCATCCACTCACTCTCACATGTGTTCATGTTTTGCCTCTTATTGATCTACGTCATCTTTCCTATCTTTTCCTTCCCAGTCAGACTTAAATCTCCTTGAAAGCTGAACTGTTTCCTAGCACTCAACACAAGTTGTTGACCCAATGCTATTCGACGGCATAGGACTCTTCATCTTCTGGTTTTATAAGTTTGAATTATTTCAGCAACTTACATTTCCTTGCTGTTGATTGCATAGAAATTGGGATGATACCTACTCAAATTAAAGATTTTCTAGAATACAGATTTCTGTGGGAAAAGGGACATTTATCTATGGCATATTTGCTGTTTTCACTCCTCTGTACCTGTGGATAATCATTTTAAAGAATAGAATTTGATTATATTCCAACTGCAAAGACTTGTTCTTGTCCTCATTTTATAAGTTCTCTTAACATGATATAGTTTGATTTCATAGCATTTATCATAGCTGAAATTTTATATTTATCTGTGCGATTATTTTATTAACATCTTTTTCCCTCTCGGCTATAAACTCCACGAAAGCAGATGCCACTTCTGTCTTGTCCAGCTCCTGACCTGACATTTGACTGATATTTGAAATCTAATAAAACTTTCCCCAAAGTAACAAAGTCTAAATCAACTTGTACAAATAAGGCTTTCTAATATTCTACTTACAAGTTCTCAAAAGAATATATATATGAAGTCATTTACATGTTTATTTTTTATCAAAATAGATTCTGAGACTGCTATAGGGCTTTACTAAATACCTGTTCCTTAATTTCTTCTGTTATATATCCTATAATAAGAAGCAATTTCTTTTTTCTTTTTTTTTTTTTTTTTTTTTTTTGACAGGCAGAGTGGATAGTGAGAGAGAGAGAGACAGAGAGAAAGGTCTTCCTTTTTGCCATTGGTTCACCCTCCAATGGCCACTGAGGCCAGCGCATCACGCTGATCCAAAGGCAGGAGCCAGGTGCTTTATCCTGGTCTCCCATGCGGGTGCAGGACCCAAGCACTTGGGCCATCCTCCACTGCCTTACCGGGCCATAGCAGAGAGCTGGCCTGGAAGAGGGGCAACTGGGATAGAATCCGGCGCCCCAACTGGGACTAGAACCCAGTGTGCCGGCGCCGCAAGGCAGAGGATTAGCCTGTTGAGCCAGGGTGCCGGCCCAAGAAGCAATTTCTTATATATATATATATATTACTATATATACATAAGAATATATATATCCTATAAGGAGAAGTATTTCTCCAAATGTATAGCTATTTTTTTTTTTTTTTTTGACAGGCAGAGTGGACAGTGAGAGAGAGAGACAGAGAGAAAGGTCTTCCTTTGCCGTTGGTTCACCCTCCAATGGCCGCCACGGTTGGTGCGCTGCGGCCGGTGCACCGCGCTGATCTGATGGCAGGAGCCAGGTGCTTCTCCTGGTCTCCCATGGGGTGCAGGGCCCAAGCACTTGGGCCATCCTCCACTGCACTCCCGGGCCACAGCAGAGAGCTGGCCTGGAAGAGGGGCAACTGGGACAGAATCCGGTGCCTCGACCGGGACTAGAACCTGGTGTGCCGGCACTGCAAGGCGGAGGATTAGCCTGTTGAGCCACAGTGCCGGCCCAAATGTATAGCTATTTTTAAAACCAAAAATTTAGTAAAACATACATTCCAGAAACTATGGCTGAATCTGCAAAACATTTAGGAAGAAAACAATGATTTAATGAAGCTGATTTGTGTTAAATTAGAAAAAGATATGCAATTTAAACCATGTCTTCTTTTGTGATAGAGTCATTTGGTGGCAAAATTGAGTGACTTGGCCAAAATCCTTCACAGTATCCTTTAGGCAAAATGGAAACAGGAGAGGCTAGCGTTGTGGTGTAGCAGGTAAAGCTGTAACCTATGACGCCAGCATCCCATATGGGTGCTGCTTCCAGTCCTGGCTGCTCCACTTCTAATCCAGCTCCCTGCTAATACACCTGGGAGCTCAGTGGGAGATGGCCCCTGCACCCATGTGGAAGACTGAGATGAAGCTCTTGGCTCCTGGCTTTGGTCTGGAACAGCCCTGGCTGTTGTGGTCATTTGGGAGTGAACCAGTGGATGGAAGATACCTCTCTCTCTCTCTCTCTCTCTAACTCTACCTTTGAAAAGAAAAAAGAAGAGAAAAGAAAAGGAAAGAAAGGAAAAGAGAAAAGAAAAGAAAAGAAAAGAAAAGAAAGGAAAAGAGAAAAGAAAAGAAAACAAGTGATAGTTGGGTAGACTTACATGTGGTTTCATACTCATACCTCCATACCTAATGAGGATTAACTGATAAAGAGATAGACATCAGCTATGAGAAAGATTTCTTTGGTTCACTCTTTGTTGATGTTTTCATCATAAATACTTGAAATCAAGTTTATCAAATTTAATATAACAACCAGTGGGCAGGATTTGATTAAGGAAAACAGGCTTTAGAAACCTAACGGCCTGAGTTTGAATCCCAGCTCCTACACTTAATAATGGCATAGTCTTGGGTAAATTATCTAACTTCTTCAGAGTTGAGTTTTCTTTTATATCAAGCAGTAATAACAGTTACACATATAAGCTGTATATGTTTGACATGATCTAAGTTCATAATACTATTCAGTGCATATATCTAGTAAGCACTCAACTGATTCAGATGCCTTGCAGATGGCATAGGAAAAGCTATGTTTAATGCACTGTATATTTGTGAACATTTACTGCATTGTCTTGAGGTCAGAACTGTTGGAAGACATTCCCCATAAGTCTCCTGCATTACTGCTCATCTTGTGAGCAGAGGCACAGACTGTCCCAGACTATCTTTCAAGGACATTTGTATGGGAGCAGCCTTAGAAGATAAAGATAGTCTGTGCTTTTGGAGCAGAGGGAAGGTTTGCTTGCTGCTTCAGAAGATAGAGATATCTCCCTTAGAAGCAGAGGGCTGGCACCTCTACCTCCTCTTACAGAAGATTCCAGTTCCCAAAGTTCAAAGTTCCTCTCCCGTGACATGACTCACTGTGTGTCTGGATTTCACCTGGTCCTCTTCCCACTGATCTGCGGAAACTGAGGCCCAGGGGCCCAGTAAACATTCTGATCCTCTGGCTGCTGCTGTTGCTAGGGGTAGCACTATCCTTTTCCTCTCACCTGGAGTCCAGAATCCTCTGCCAGTGTCCATCACGGTGTGGCAGGCTGACTTATGAGCTTAAAAGCAGAGTAAAAGTTCACATCCCCCAGTTTTGGACAACCTCTGAATCTCAGGGGCTTATCATAAACACACCCTTGTTTCTCAGTTCCCTTGTATCTGCTTACTTTACATGTTGGCCATGGGTCACTGAGGTCAGTTTAGGTCTGCTCGATCTCTTTTCTTCTTTCTGGGATCCAAGCTAACAAAGCAGCTCCCATCTGGGACATTTCTGCTTTCACAGCACAAGGAAAGGAGCAATGGGAAAAGCCATACTATAGCTGTACAAGTTTTGCTTCTACACAGCATACAACCCTTTCATTTGCACTCTCTTGGCCAAAGCAAGTCACCTTGAGGAGGCTAGTATCAGTGCCACAGGGAAGTTCTTTGCTCTCACAGGTAGAATTGATATGTTATTCCAAATGGGAAAAGGCAAGGATGCACAGTCCACTACCAGGAAGAGAAGTTAACAATGCAAAGAATGATACATTCCACTATTCGCAGCACACTTAGTAAATGATAGTTATGTTAACACTAGTTATGACATAACACAGCATTACTGCTTATATTAGGATAACATAAAACATTTATAAGATCTCCCTCATGTACAAAAATGGTTTCTAATTATTCTGCATTAGACTTATCACAGAAAAGAGTACACTAAGATATATTCTATATTATTATTATATGTATTATACAATAATATAAAATATAATGATATATAATTAAGTTATATAATATATATAATAATAGTATATTAGTATATATTCTATATATACTAAGGTTCAATGGTTGATTTTTTTAAAAAATTGACAATAAGAATTGTTAGTAAAATGGCGCAGTCTTATCTATGGCACGATCTACACCCTGACACCATCCTAGGCTCTAGCTCCCACCGTCATTGCTGGAAGCCAGGTGGCCACATGGCCCACACCAGTGTCAAGCTCTACCCCCATCCTAATGGGATTCGCTGCTCCTACTTCCTGCCCACCCCCCTACCCCACAAAGTTTTATAGGGACCTGTTCCTGAACACGTGTCCCTCTCTCTCGCTCTCACTCTCGCTCTCACTCTTGCTCTTCCTCTCCCTTCCTCTCCTGAACTCTGTCTCTGCCTCTGTCTCTCTTACGCTCTCCTGTCTATTTTCTTTCTTTGCCCCTTTTCTCCAGTCTGCCATGTTTCCCCCAATAAACTCTTTCCCTTACTCCAGTTTTTGGTGTGTTTTGTGGCAGCCTTACAGGAATAGGCCTTAGTGATATATAAATTGTAGTAAGTGTGCATTTGTTGTGCATGTGTTCAAATATGCACAAGTATACACAGGCATAAAAATATATACACTTTTTTCACTTCTGATCCAGCTCCCTGCTAATGATAAAAATATTTTTAACAGGCATAAGGGAAAGTAATTTTACTACAATTAACAGAATAGATATATGAAGGATGTAAATTTCTTTGATCAAATCATCAAATGATTATCAAATGATTTAAACAAATTATCATTTAATAATTATAATTAAAATTCCTAGAAGAATTAACAAGTATGCTTACCACCTCTTTAGTTCTTTCTGAATTTTTCTGTTTTTTTTTTTCCTTAGAAATCATTCACAGGGAGCATAATGGGGGCATAAAACATTATCTGTGGCTTTTCGTCTTGATTGTTTTAGATGAAATCATCCTGTGAGCTATCTTTTCATCAAATAATCCCTTTGAACTAGTTACCTGTGCATTGGCACGTATTCGACTCTTACTCTGTATGAAATAAACATGCTTTACTTGAGGCTAATGAGCTACTTAAAATTGCCTGTTTATATGCCCAATTTCAAATCAGTAGTCCTACTTTTTGAACTCTCTGTCAATGAACTCCATTCTATCCCCATGTGTTGTGATGCATTGGTGGCATTCATCCTTTATTCTGTGACTATGTTCTACTTAAGGGATCTTTCAGTACCTAAATTATCATGCTATTTATCTAAGATGAGTTAGGATACTTAAATACTTAAGAGATGGGCCAAGGACCTCAACAGACATTTTTCCAAAGAGGAAATCCAAATGGCCAACAGATACATGAAAAAATGTTCAAGATCATTAGCAATCAGAGAAATGCAAATCAAAACCACAATGAGGTTTCACCTCACCCTGGTTAGAATGGCTCACATTCAGAAATCTACCAACAACAGATGCTGGAGAGGATGTGGGGAAAAAGGGACACTAACCCACTGTTGGTGGGAATGCAAACTGGTTAAGCCACTATGGAAGTCAGTCTGGAGATTCCTCAGAAACCTGAATATAACCCTACCATACAACCCAGCCATCCCACTCCTTGGAATTTACCCAAAGGAAATTAAATTGGCAAACAAAAAAGCTGTCTGAACCTTAATGTTTATTGCAGCTCAATTCACAATAGCTAAGACCTGGAACCAACCCAAATGTCCATCAACAGTAGACTGGATAAAGAAATTATGGGACATGTACTCTATAGAATACTATACAGCAGTCAAAAACAATGAAATCCAGTCATTTTCAATAAGATGGAGGAATCTGGAAAACATCATGCTGAGTGAATTAAGCCAGTCCCAAAGAGACAAATATTTGTTTTCCCCGATTGGTGACAACTAACTGAGCACCAAAGGGGAAACCTGTTGAAGTGAAATGGACACTATAAGAAACAATGACATGATCAGCTCTTGTCCTGACTCTTGATATACAATGTAATACTTTATCCATTTTAGTATTTTGTTGTTGTTGTTCTAGTACTAGTGGTTGAACTCTATAATTAACATACAATTATTCTTAGGTGTTTAAATTTTAACTGAAAAGTGATCCCTGTTAAATATGAGAGTGGGAAAAAGAGAGGGAGGAGATGTACAATTTGGGACATGCTCAATTGGACTTGCCCCAAATGATGGAGTTAGAAACGTGTCAGGGGATTCCAATACAATCCCACCAAGGTGGCATGTACCAATGCCATCTCACTAGTCCAAGTGATCAATTTCAGTTCACATTCGATGGCTCTGATAGGTCTAAGAGTCAAAGGGATCACACAAACAAGACTAGTGTCTGCAAATACTAACTGATAGAATCAAAAAGGGAGAGAACGATCCGACATGGGAAGTGGGAGACACAGCAGACTCATAGAATGGCAGATGTCCTAAATAGCACTCTGGCCTCAGAATCAGCCCTTAAGGCATTCAGACCTGGCTGAAGAGCCCATGAGAGTATTTTAGGCATGGAAAGCCAAGACACTCTGGCAAAAAAAAAAAAAAAAAAAAACCTAAATGAAAGAAAGATCTCTGTGAGTGAGATCCCAGTTGAAAGAACGGGGCCATCAAAGAAGGAGGTACCTTTCTCTGAAGGGAGGAGAGAACTTCCACTTTGACTATGACCCTGTCGGAATAAGATCGAAGTCGGTGAACCCTAAAGGCTTCCATAGCCTCGGCAACTCATGACTAGAGCCTAGGGAGATTACTGACGCCATAAACAAGAGTGTCAAATTGTTAAATCAACAACAGGAGTCACTGTGTACTTACGTCCCATGTGGGATCTGTCTTAATGTGTTGTCCAATGTGAAGTAATGCTATAGCTAGTACTGAAACAGTATTTTTACACTTTGTGTTTCTATGTGGGTGCAAACTGATGAAATCTTTACTTAGTATATACTGAATCGATCTTTTGTATATGAAGATAATTGAAAATGAAAAAAAAAACTGGTATTAAATTGGAAATTGCATAGAAAATTAATCAGTTTTTTTTAAAAAATATCATGTAGGATCTCTGTCTTTAATGTGCTGTACACTGTTATTTAATGCTATAACTAGTACTCCAACAGTATTTTTTCACTTTGTGTTGCTATGTGCGGGCAAACTGTTGAAATCTTTACTTAATATATACTAAACTGATTTTCTGTATATAAAGAGAATCGAAAATGAATCTTGGTGTCATGGCTCAACAGGCTAATCCTCCACCTTGCAGCGCCGGCACACCTGGTTCTAGTCCCGGTCGAGGCGCCGGATTCTGTCCCAGTTGCCCCTCTTCCAGGCCAGCTCTCTGCTGTGGCCCGGGAGTGCAGTGGAGGATGGCCCAAGTGCTTGGGCCCTGCACCCCATGGGAGACCAGGATAAGCAACTGGCTCCTGCCTTCGGAACAGCACGGTGCGCCGGCCGCAGCACGCCAGCCGCGGTGGCCATTGGATTGTGAACCAATGGCAAAAGGAAGACCTTTCTCTCTGTCTCTCTCTCTCACTGTCCACTCTGCCTGTCAAAAAGTAAAAAAAAAAAAAAAAAAAAAAGATTCTTGATGTGAATGGAAGGGGAGAGGGAGCGGGAAAGGGGAGGGTTGTGGGTGGGAGGGAAGTTATGGGGGGGGGGGGAGCCACTGTAATCCATAAGCTGTACTTTGGAAATTTATATTCATTAAATAAAAGTTAAAAAAATATTTAACTATCCTCACCCACTTTCAAAATAAGTGATTTACATTCAGCACTTGAAACATATATTTAAAAATAAATTTCAGCTATTTTCTGCATTATTGATATAAGATCCACACACTTTAACCATACTTATGTATTCCCTGCTGGGGAATGAGTGAAAAGATGAATTCAAACTAACACTAAAGGTTAACCGTCCTCCTAACTAAAACACATTTTCCTGAAATACTTAAAACAGAAATGTAAATACACTCCTTGTCCTTCAGTTTTCCATATCTTCCCTCTATTCTCCAGTGTCACCTTTATTTCATTATCAACTACATTCAATCAACATTTACTCTGAATTCTATTTCTTAATTACAGACAACTGTTTGAAACTCTAGCTATGGCTGATGTATTTTTACCTTACAAATGCTATTCTCTTGAACTTCCTTTGGGAAGAATGTTAGTAACAGATGGTGGAGCTTCTTGAGAAATGAAATGAGACTTTGCATATCAATGCAGATCTGACAAGTGACTTAATCACAAAAGACACCCTCCTTCAAAAAACAATCAGCTAGGCAGCATTGATGAAACAAAGGAAAGCCATTGTAGACATGCATCTTTATTTTCCTCTGTCCAATCATTAAGCAGGTTTAAGGCTGCTTTTCAGCCTTATTTATTGATTGAGAGATGGGGGTAGGGGGGTGGGGGTAGGGAGAGAAAGAGAGCACACTCCCACTGGATGATTTACCCCCCTCCCCAAATGCCTGTAAGAGCTGGGACTGCGCTGAAGCCTGGATCTGGAAACACAAACAAGTCTTGCATGTGGGCAGCAGGAGCCCAATTCCTGGAGCCATCGCTGTTGCCTCCCATAGTGCTCATTAGCAGAAATCTGGAGTCAGAAGCAGGAAACAGGTATCAAACCTAGGCAATTACAATCTGGGACATGGGTATCATTTTAACTGCTAGGCTAAACACCGACTCCTCAGCTACATTTTTAATAAGAGAAATAAAGTGAGAATACTACATATATTCCTCAGGAAGCATCATTATACTTAAGTGTCAACTCAAAATTGATTTCTTAATCATCTAGGCATGTCAAAGTGCATTTCAGTAGTGCGAAGTACAAGAGTGGAAGAGAGATAAAGCAAAGTACTCTGTAACACAAATCAAGGGATTATGTCTAGCAGAGTTTTCAGGGACCTCTGAGTGTGTGTGTGTGTGTGTGTGTAAAAGAGAGAGAGAGCGAGTGAGAGTTTATAACTGCTGGTTCATTCCCCAAATGCCTGCAACAGCTAGGTCAGGCCAGATTTGGGAGCCAAGAACTCAATCCAGGTTTCTCACATAAGAGACAGAGTCCCAGTTACTTGAGCCATCACTGATGTCTCTAGGGTGCACATTAGCAGGAAGCCAGGACTTGGACCCAGGCACTCCCATCTGTAATGCAGATTATCCTATCAGCAAGGTCAAATGCCTAATCCCTGTCTTTGAGGTGCTATTTTAAAAGCATAACTGACACATTTTAAGTACTGTTTTTGCAATAGCAAAGCCTAGTCACAAATCCTTATCCTTAAATATCTATTTATATATGGATATATAAACCTAAATAAACAAACATATAAAAGACATATATATATGTTTATATATAGGTTTGGGTTAAAATTTATACATATACATATATATGTGTGTATATGTACATATATATAAGAACATATACAAGTTTGGGTTCAAATTTCAGTCTCTTTGGTGCTATTATCCTCGGGGAAATTTCTCACTGGTGTAATGAGTAGAAAAGATGGAAAACACCAATTTCACCAGGAAGCTTGCATGATTGAAAGGAAAATAGAGACCAAAAATGAAAAAGTAATAAATAGAGGCCCACGCTGCGGCATAGCAGGTGATGCCTGCACCCCATATAGGCAAGGGTTTGAGTACCAGCTGCACCACTTCTGATCCAGCTCCCTGCTAATTCATCTGCAAAAGCAGTGGCAGATGGCTCAATTGCCTGGGCTCCTGCACCTACGTGGGTGATCCAGAAGAAGCTCCTGGTTCCTGGCTTTGGACTGGCCCAGCTCTAGCCACTGCAGCCATTTGGGGAGTGAACAAGTGGATGGAAGATCTCTCTCTCTTTAACTATAAATAAATTTTTAAAAAGAAAGAAAGAAAAGAAAAAGTAACAAACCTCTGGCAGTTAGTTACAGAGATGGGAGCAGGTTTCCACACAGCACGAAGACGATGGTTAGAGAACAGTCAGATCAGGGGACAGAGGCAGGGGGAAGGAAGAGTTGTGAGCCACAGAGGTCAGAAAGGACAAAGCATTTCTGCCTCCTGTGTGTTCAGTGTGCTTGGTGTTTTATTACGCTTGAGTATCTCCCTTCCCTACCCTCATTTCTAGTTTTCGCTTTGGATCAAGTTGAATGGCACTCCCCTTCCCGTGGATGCACAAGCAATCACTCAACTGAGTTCCGCTGGACTTTTGAGTGAATTTTTTTTTTTTTTTCTTTCAGCAGGTGAGCCTAAGGCTCTTGTTTTGAAATTAAGCATGACTCGGTGATCCGAGGCTGGCGATGCCAGAACTGGTTATCCTCCCATGGAGGTTTTGGACATCCGCACATGCACTGCTCAGCCACAGGCTCTGTCACCCTAGGGGCTCCCCCTGGGTCCCTGGGGCTCCAGATGAAAATAATCAGAATGCAGGGCAATAAAACAGGAATTACCTGAAGGCTGCTGACTGTCAGAGACACACAAACTCACACTTCAAAAAGCTTCTGTCTGTATTTGTTTTTATTCTGAATGCAAGGTTCTTGTGAGGTTTTTTTTTGGTTTTAAATGTGTAACCAACTTAAAAATTCAGTGGCAGGGAGAGATAAGCATGAGCTATTAGATGAGCAAGACTAACTAAATCAAACTGAGAAAAAGAACACCTGGCATATACTATTTTGGCTAAGGATTTCTTCGTTTTTCTTATTCCCTCAGCCCATTTTTCTGTTTGAAACAAAAGAGGCATGAAATTTATAGATTCAGTAATTACACCAATAGTAGCTGTGTTGGATTAAGACAACCCTCTGAGCTACTTTAGCTACAAGAACCCAAATCAATCACCCCGAGTGTAACAGTAGCACAGTAGGTTATAGTGTTATAATTGTGATTGTCAAATCACTGCTCCAGGCTGGAGGGATCAAATCATAGTACGTTTATTGCATATATTATTATTCAAAACTGCTCCAATCTAATCTAGACATTCATTAAGCCTCTGAGTGTCAGGCCCTGGGCTAGGAAAAAGGGACATACACAAAGATTACCAAGACATTTTCCATCTTCAGAAAATCTCTAACACGGAAAATAAGAACTGGCATGGGGCAGGCTCTGCTCTGTTTACACAAGCAGTCAGCCAGTCACTGCCTTTAAATGAATAATTGTAATGTGCAGAATACTCCACTAAGCATTGTACTTGGTGCTTTTTACCCATAGAATTTTCCTTGAATCAACTAGCCTGTCTCCATTATTCTTTCTACAATCTAATCAATTTCTTGTCCTGGAAAATGGCCAAGTTTTAACAGTTCCTGAACTGAATGCAAAGAAAAACCTCTGGAAAAAGGAACAAAATTCTCAGGAAAAAAAAGTAAAGAAAAGAATAAGAAAAACTCCAGTTATCTTATTATTCTCTTTGAAAAGGGAGCTGTAAATTGTTCAGAAGGCAGAAATGCCTTTCTCTAGGGAATGCTATTGTTTTTATGATGGTGGTCATTTTTGCAATATAAATAATTTCTGCAGTTTTTACTTGTGATGCACAAAATGCTTAAATAAATAATAGTGGAATTTTTTCTTTCAGAGTTGAGAAAAATCATGTGAGTTAAAGCAACTGTAGGCAGAGCTACTAGAACTTTCTAGGAGGAAATATATAATTTACTCTTTCATTTCCTTTATCCAATTTCCTAGTTAGAAATATGATTCTATAAATTTAGATGATTGGTAAATTTCTGAAACTAAATTTTCAAAAAAAAGAAAAGGCAGAGTATGCATAAGCACAATAATCAATAAAAATTAGCACAATAATTTTTAGAATGAAATGACTCTGGAGTTCTCCTCTGCGTATTTAACCTACACTTACACACACACACATACACATACCCCCTCTTCAAATATTCACAACATTATTGAAATCTGCATAAATTCTATATGAAAATAGAAAAAAACACAGGCTCCTAAAAGCCACTGTTTCTCACAGCAGGGTCTGACATTCCATTAGCTCAAGGACAGCTTCCCAAAACACAAGTCCTGCTAAATCACAACTGTAAAGAAAACAGGGAATCTGCTTTTAACAAGCATGTAATGTGATTCTAATGTGCATTAAAGTTTGTGAAATATTGCAGTAACATTTTAGTCTTGGGTAACAAGGCTTCCATTTAGAGTTTCAGAATAGAATGAGAAGCGTTGGATGTAACCTTCCATTTCCCCAGGATTCCTCTGTTCCTACAGAGATGTTCTTTACCCTCTGGATTTCAGGCCATCCTGTACTAATTGGGACTGTACCTTCTTAACTTCCCACTGATATCTCACAAGCTGACCCGTGGCCTTGCAGATAAGAAAGGCCCGGTTTTGGGTGTCCCCAAAGATTCTTCCCAGCCTCACTTCCACTCTGCCCCACTTCCAGACTTCAGCCAGCTTGCTCTACTGAACAACCGCAAAAGCCCTGCGCTCCTTGTAGAAGATAACTCTTTTCCTGGCCTTGTTTTTCGTGGTCCTGTTTGACAGTCACCACCTGTTTTTAAGGTGAAATTTATCCAGTTCTTCATGGACAGCAAATCATGCCACAAGCCTCTGTCTGATTTCTACTAGCCATCATAAGCGAATTTTGATTTTTTTTTTTTTTCTGAAGATGACCTTCTTGCATACTTTCTGCTGATTTCTTATTTCTGAACCAGGTAATTCTACTTATACAAAGCTTGTCTGCAGAACAGAAATTTGCCTACTCATTATAGACAGATGGATTAGGTGCCTCTCGTGAGTCAGGCACTGTTTTACAGCAAATGAACCAAAAGGACAAGGTCCTTGATCTCATGAAGCTTAATTTCAATAAAACAAAAATAAGACAGAAAATTTAAAAATGAGACAGTGAAAAGAACTATTTTTTAAAAAGGGTAGTGACAATTAAGGGAGGGGTGTGTGTGTGTGTGTATTTTAGACTGTGTAGAAAGTATCTTTTCTGAAGTAAAGAAATAAGGAGTCACTCATACAAAGACCTAGGGGAAGAGCATTCAAGGAAGAAGACACACAAAAGACCTTTGGCTTGCTCAAGGAATTGAAAGAAGACCAGAGAGATTCAAGGGCCCCATGGTGTGAGGTCCCCGAAGGCCATGTTCAAGTGAATTGGACAAAACTCCTCACAGGAGGCTCATAATTCTAATAACAACAGGAAGCCACTGAAGTGTTTCATGTAGGAAAGAGGCCTATTTGAGGATAAAATGAACCCAGCTGCCTTGTAGACATGAGGAAGGGAAGAATGCAGGCCGAGTAGGAAGCTATTGTGGTGAGATGTGATGATGGCTTGGATTGTGAGGCAGAAGTGGATATGGAGAAAGCTAATGAGTTTGAGATGTTAGTGGTAGAGTATCAGGCCTTGGTGCTTGGTAGCAACCAGGAGTGATGAAAAGTGAGACACCAAGGGCCGTACTACCATTCAGACATAAGTGACCAGAAGGGTAGTGGTGACATGGGGGAAATCTGAGGGAAGAAGATGGGGCTGGGAGGGAAGGCAGAGTTCCATTTCCATCAGACAGGTTAAATTTAATAGTAATTGTACATCCAAGTGTGATAAAATCTGGAGATACATCAATATTTTTTTTTTATTTAGAGACAAGAAGAGACAGAGAGAAAGAAATTCCAGCCACTGGTTCACTTCCCAAATGGTTGCGACAGCTGGAGCTGGGCCAGGCAGAAGCTAGGAACCAGGAACTCCATCTGAGTCTCCCGTATCAGTGGCAGGAGCCCAAGGACTTGCATCATTTTCCACTGCTTTCATTGGTGTGTGCGCAGAATCAGAAGCAGAACAGTTGAGACTTGAATCAGTTCTTTTTTTTTTTTTTTTTTTTTTTTTGACAGGCAGAGTGGACAGTGAGAGAGAGACAGAGAGAAAGGTCTTCCTTTTGCCGTTGGTTCACCCTCCAATGGCCGCCGCGGTAGCGCGCTGCGGCCGGCGCACCACGCTGATCCGTTGGCAGGAGCCAGGTACTTCTCCTGGTCTCCCATGGGGTGCAGGACCCAAGTACTTGGGCCATCCTCCACTGCACTCCCTGGCCACAGCAGAGAGCTGGCCTGGAAGAGGGGCAACCGGGACAGGATCGGTGCCCCGACCGGGACTAGAACCCGGTGTGCCGGCGCCGCAAGGCGGAGGATTAGCCTAGTGAGCCGCGGCGCCGGCCTTGACTTGAATCAGTTCTGATACAAGACACCGGTTGCTGCAGGTGGTGGCTTAACCCTGGGGTGCCACCACACTGTCCCCTGAGCACCAATCCTTTTTTTAACAACACTTAAAGACAAGGGGCCAATTTTCCCAGGTAGAGCTTTAAATACAGAAGAAAGTCAACGATAGAGCTCAGGGCATGCCAAAATTTACAAGTCTGGCAAAGAAAGATGAAAATATTTAAGAGCTCTGGAAAAAAAAAATGACTGGTTATATATGGGTTCAAGGAAGCCAAGAGAAGAAAATTTTAAAAATATATTACAGGAAGTGGTCAACCACACCAAAAACTGCTGAAAGGGCGAGTAAGATAAACTTGGAAGTGATCATTGGTTTTGGCAACATGAATCTGACAAAACCTGAACCAAAGGAATGCATAATGGCTTCAAAGCCCAGGCATCTAGCTGAGCTACAAAGAAAGGTAGAAAGGTGAAAATGTAAAAGAAGAAGATGCAAAGAAAATCTTTTGACACCTTCAGAACTTTAATAGCTCTTAATCTAAGCTCAACTACAGTGATACATGCATGTCATAAAAGAACGACAAAGAATAGAATTTCTAAAATACATAGAAATACCATGTGGCATATGTGTTAAATCAATATGAACATCGACCTTAGAGTTTATCAGCATAGGAAAATCACTCTATTGCTTTGATTCATGAGGATTTTTTAAAAGGCATAATTATTCAACAAAGAATAGCCAAACAGATCTACAAATACACCTCTCCTCTATACTGCTCCTAGGTCTAGTTATTTCCCTTCTTTTTCTCATAGCAAAACTGCCCAAATCCTGATGATTAATACCAATCTCCCATTTGTGAAACAGCACAAATCACCCTTTGTCATTTAAATTGCACTGAATTTCAATTTGCCTAGGTTGCAAGTAGAGAACAGGATCTTGAAGCCACATAAAAGAATCACACATAGTCTTAAAACAGAATACATTAATCTTCTCTGGCACCGCTACCCACTGAAACCACAGAACTCAGTGCAACGCTTTGAGTGAGTCATGCTGTAGAATTTCCAGTTGATTTATCCATGAAGAGATGGCACCACATGAAACAGCCCACGTGAACTTTGCAGAAGAGTGAGCCTTCATGTTTTCAACCTTCTGCTTGGGTCTGACTTCACATAAATTACACCAAGACCAAGGCTAACTTCCAAAATTCTGAAAACTCAGCAAGTTGGGGTTAAATAAGGACTCTTCCACACTCAACAATCCTTAAACTGGTTTTCCATATTACTTCCCACCATGAGACTTTCTCACAATGGGGTACATTCACCTGATGATTGGTGCTTTTTGTTGTTGTTGTTAAATACAGATTCCCCCCCCCCCCCCCGCAAGCTCAAAATCTTTGTGGGGTAGGCACAAGACTTGTGTTTTAAATAAGCTCTCTGAACTCTTCCTAGACACAGTGAAGTCTGGAAGCTGCAGTCCTGATTTGTTTACTGAGGACTGTGGGGCAGAACCTTGTCAGGTTTGGGGATTTTTTTGTCTCTTTTTATTTCTTCATTCTACAATTCATTTTACACGGCTGCCAGATTATCGATCCTAGATTGCTGGTTGAATGTTGTGGCCTTGTCTGTGCACGATTTACCTCCCAGACACCATCCTAGGCTCTAGCCCGCACTGCCATTGCTAGAAGCCAGGTGACCAGATGGCCCAACCACAAGTGTCAGCTCCACCCCCACTGTAATGGGATTTGCTGCTCCTACTTCCTTGCTCCCCGCCAAAGGTGTAACAGGACCTGCTTCCCACCATGTGCCCACTTTCTCTCTCTGGGTCTCTCTCACTCTCTCCTGATCTGTCTCTTACTCTCTCACCCTCTCTCCCCAGCCGGTAAGGTTTCCCCCACCGACAACAGACCTTCCTCTAACTCTAGTGTTTGCTGTATTTTGTGGAGGCCTTACACTTTTTGCGGTGCTTCACAACCTGCAGAATAATATCTCGACTTCCCTGTGTGATGCTCAAGGTACTGAGTAAAGGCTTCAGACTTTGTCCTACCCATAGTCAAACTGGAAGTCAACTTTGTCCAAATAGTCAAATACATGTCCGAAACACTTCTGTCTCCATGTTTCTACTAACGTGCTCTCGATTTCTAGAAAGTTACTTCCCTGCTTGTCCGTAGGTTCCAAATCCTATCTTCTCTTCAAGGCCAAATTCAATGAAGCCTTTCCAATTCTCTCCTATTGGAAATAACCACTTCTACGAAGTGCACAGTGTTTTACTTCTGTCTCTGTTATCCCATTTATACTTTTTATCTTATATTATAGTGTACTCTATTATTTTGTCTGCCCAGAAGTCTGCAGTAGTTGGGAATAGCAATTTCTTTCCATGAACTAGCATTAAAAAAATGCTTCCCTAGAGCTGCCACCATTTTCATTTATCCCTGCCCTCTGGCCACAATTGGTTTGTCAGAGGTAGAGATCACACGAAAACTATGGCAACTGTAGTTCCCCATCCCGTCAATGATGGTTGTTCCAGGATGGACATCTGGCACTTGACTCAAGTTAGCACAATCATAACCCATTCTCATCTAAATACTGCCCTACTAGCCATAGTTAATTGGTCCAGGACTGATGCCTGACCCTCTGGACTGAGAGTTATAGTAGGTCAGATCATTCCCAAACTGGAATATGTATCACTGGAGCACTATCCAGGGTCATGGCCATGGAACTCATGGAACTGGGGTTCTGCCTCACTTCAGAGAATACTGGGGTGTGAGGGAGAGGCACCTGGGAGTGAGGCTGGGTGCCCCTATTTATGTCCTCCTGGTTCAAAAACCTCTCAAAGTGTTATGGGTAAAATGGTGGCAGAGAAAATATCACCCTAGTTCTTTGTCTCACATGGAAGAATTTCTAAATGGACAAGGCATAGATTTAAAAAAACAAGATTCATTCAGCCCTTAAGGCATTCAGATCTGGCTGAAGAGCCCATGAGAGTATTTTAGGCATGGAAAGCCAAGACACTCTGGCAAAAAAAAAAAAAAAAAAAAAAAACACCTAAATGAAAGATCTCTGCGAGTGAGATCCCAGTGGAAAGAACGGGGCCATCAAAGAAGGAGGTACCTTTCTCTGAAGGGAGGAGAGAACTTCCACTTTGACTATGACCCTGTCGGAATAAGATCGAAGTCGGTGAACCCTAAAGGCTTCCATAGCCTCGGCAACTCATGACTAGAGCCTAGGGAGATTACTGACGCCATAAACAAGAGTGTTAAATTGTTAAATCAACATCAAGAGTCACTGTGTACTTACATCCCATGTGGGATCTGTCCTTAATGGGTTGTCCAATGTGAAGTAATGCTATAACTGGTACTGAAACAGTATTTTTTACACTTTGTGTTTCTGTGTGGGTGCAAACTGATGAAATCTTTACTTAGTATATACTGAATCGATCTTCTGTATATGAAGATAATTGAAAATGAAAAAAAAAAAACAACTTGGTGTTAAATTGGAAATTGCATAGAAAATTAATCAGTTTTTTTTAAAAAAATATCATGTAGGATCTCTGTCTTTAATGTGCTGTACACTGTTATTTAATGCTATAACTAGTACTTCAACAGTATTTTTCACTTTGTGTTGCTATGTATGGGCAAACTGTTGAAATCTTTACTTTATATATACTAAACTGATTTTCTGCATATAAAGAGAATTGAAAATGAATCTTGATGTGAATGGGCTGGCGCCGTGGCTTAACAGGCTAATCCTCCACCTTGCGGCGCCGGCACACCAGGTTCTAGTCTAGGGCCCTGCACCCCATGGGAGACCGGGAGAAGCGCCTGGCTCCTGCCTTCGGATCAGCATGATGCGCAGGCCGCAGCGGCCATTGGAGGGTGAACCAACGGCAAAAAGGAAGACCTTTCTCTCTGTCTCTCTCTCACTATCCCCCCATAACTTCCCTCCCACCCTCAACCCTCCCCTTTCCCGCTCCCTCTCCCATTCACATCAAGATTCATTTTCTTTTTTTCTTTTTCTTTCTTTTTTTTTTGACAGGCAGAGTGGACAGAGAGAGAGAGAGAAAGAGAGTGAAAGGTCTTTCTTTGCTGTTGGTTCACCCTCCAATGGCCATTGCGGCCTGCGCATCATGCTGATCCAAAGGCAGGAGCCAGGTGCTTCTCCTAGTCTCTCATGTGGGTGCAGGGCCCAAGCACTTGGGCCATCCTCCACTGCACTCCCAGGCCACAGCAGAGAGCTGGCCTGGAAGAGGGGCAACCGGGACAGAATCTGGCGCCCTGACCGGGACTAGAACCCGGTGTGCCGGCGCCGCTAGGCAGAGGATTAGCCTACTGAGCCACGGCGCCGGCTGGTACTGGGGTTCTTAACACGATTTTGGGGAAGAGGGAAAAAAAACTTACCGGCTTGATATTCAGTTACAAGGAACAAAACCCATCAAAAGACCTGACTTGCAATCTTTTTACCCTGCCTGGCTCTAGATAAAAAAAAAAAGAGCCATTGAGAGGGTGGGAAACCTAATTGGTTTCACAGCAAACTGGGAGCTCAGAAGGGTGGAGTCACCACTCCCTTGCTATTCTCATAAGATTGGAAGCTGCTGAGGAATGGGGCAGGCACTTCTGACCTTGCTGAAGGTAACTTTTGGGAAAAGCAAGTATTTTGCACCCTAAATTTCCACTGGGACCAACCTGACTGCCTATTAACCTGTCTGACTCCTCATAAAAGCACTATTCAATGCTGCCCTCAGGCACAAGTGAAGGAATTTGTGATGCTTTGGGAGAGCTACTACGGCACCCACATTTTCTCCGCCTGCTAGCTGACTCCTACTGTTTTATTACTTCTTCATTTCTTTCTAGAGTGATGTGAGGGGAGAAGTGAGATTCATGTTATGTTTGTAAAAAGTTCAAAGAAAGCAGCATTTGTGAAAGATAGTACTCAACTCTGTCTTTTTTTGTTTTCTGGAAAACGTTACTAGATTTCCTTCTTTAGGGGAAGTACAAAAAAAGAATTTTGAAAGCAAAAGAGATCTCCCCTCCTACTACGTGTGGTTGTAGTAGGGGAAGAAATCAGGGGCCATGAACACTGACTGTAAGCTGAGCTTTGAAATGGTAATTTACTCTCAGACCAGTTTACATTTCACTGGGCAGGAAGACAATGTTGGGTATGTATTTTTTGTGCATCTGTAAGGGAATCATGATGTTTTTGGTTGGTTTCTTTCTTTTCTTTTCTTAATTTTTTTTTTTTTTTTTTGACAGGCAGAGTTAGACAGTGAGAGAGAGAGACAGAGAGAAAGGTCTTCCTTCCGTTGGTTCACTCCCTTAATGGCTGCCACGGTCGGCGAGGCGCCGATCCAAAGCCAGGAGCCAGGTGTTTCCTCCTAACCTCCCATGCAGGTATAGGGACCCAAGCACTTGGGCCATCCTCCACTGCCTTCCCAGGCCGCAGCAGAGAGCTGGACTGGAATAGGAGCAACCAGGACAGAATTTGGCACCCCAACTGGGACTAGAACCCGGGGTGCCGGTGCCACAGGTGGAGGATTAGCCAAGTGAGCCGCGGTACCTGCCAGTTGATTCCTTTTAAAACAGAATTGGAATTATAATAAAGCACACTTGAGCAGATATACTAATCATATGATCATGGTAGTCATCCCCTTAGCCACTTTAGGGCCTTTCAGGAATTAAGACAGGGAATACAGAAAACAACTTTATAAGGGCAATCTTCTTGAAAGGAAAGTATCTAATGCACCCAGGAAAGCAATGGAGAATGGCCCAAGTCCTTCCCCTAGGGAACCTGGAAGATGCTCCTGGCTCCTGGCTTCCGTTGGCCCAGCTCTGGCTGTTGTGGCCATCTGGGAAGGAGCCAGCAGATGGAAGACCTCTCTCTCTCTCTCTCTCTCTACTTCTACCTCTACCTCTCTATGTAACTCTTTCAAATAAATAAAATAAGTCTTTAAAGAAAAAGAAAATAAACTACAGCATTTAGGATGATATTCTCATATACAGGTATATCCTTTTTAAACATTTTTCATCAAATGGCATCTTATTCATAATCCTTCTTATAACCAAATGCTAAATTTATTTTCATAGACAAAAAAAATAAAGACTCTCAAAAAAGAATGAGGAGTGATATGGTTAGAGCAATTGGTAGGGAAGAGAAGTATATAATAGAATTTCACATTAATATAATGTTTTTTATGAAATATATAAAGGCTACAGGGAGTCTTTGCTGCAATGAAATAGTATTTTAAATAATTTTCTGGCATCTAGAGGGAAAACACTTCTGTTAAAGCAAGGTGGTTGTATTATTTAAAATTAAAATACAAGGAAGTATTATGTGACTATAATAAAATCAAATCAGAACTTACTCTGGGAAATTTATTTGAAGTTCTTTATAAAGTATACTTTTGTGATTCAACACTATATTATTTTAAAAAAAAATAGCAGTTTAACTAGAAATGTCCATTTGGATAAAAAAGGCTATTTAAATACCACACACTTGGATGAATGTCCTCTTGAATGGCCCTGCTTATTCTGTACTGATAGCTTTCAGCAGGAAAATGCATTAAAATCTAGGTACAAAGGACTGGGGAAACCATGAGGTAGATTTGAAGAATTCATTCATTGAATCACATTACCAGTCCCTACCCCATATTCAAATCCTATGTTTTTGGGTTTTTTGTTTTGCTTTTTAATCTTAGAAGAAAGACACAAAGAAGC
Organism: Lepus europaeus; assembly: GCF_033115175.1. NCBI lineage: Eukaryota > Metazoa > Chordata > Mammalia > Lagomorpha > Leporidae > Lepus > Lepus europaeus. The sequence continues at coordinate 51,805,402 of NC_084827.1, forward strand.
TTTTTTGTTTTGTTTTGTTTTGTTTTGTTTTGCTTAAGCCTCGGGTGCAGCAGTGAAGACCCTGCTTGGATGCCCACATCCCATCTAGGAGTGCCTGGTTCAAGTCCTGGCTCCTCTGCTCCTGGTCCAACTTCATGCTGAGGCACACGCTGCCAGGCAGCAGAAGATGGACCACCTATATGGATCCATGCCAGCCACGTGGAGACCTGGAATGAGCCCCAGACTCCTATCTATCTGTAGCCTCTCCCAGTCCTAACTCAGCCCTGGCTGTTTGTGAACATTTTGGGAGTGAACCAGTGCATAGAATATCTCCTTCTGACTGTCTCTCTGCTTTCCAAATAAAGTGAAAAAAAAAAAAATAGCCTCCAGACCAAAGATTTTAAGAAAATTAGAATTTCTCCTTGACCAACATTTACATAATTCCATAATGACTTGTAGAAGTGACATAATTTATAATCTCATTAGATTTTTGAAGTGAAACTTAATTTATATGAACAACCTAAATATAATCATGGCTAATTTGAGAGGAATGCTTCATTTGCCTGCAGCTTCCCAGTTTAAACCTCTGTAGGGGAAGAGACAGACGCATTTTGTACAATAAGACAGAATGAAGCAGCTTTGAAAATGGTTTGGTCATGGGCCCGGCACCGTGGCTCACTTGGCTAGTCCTCCGCCTGCAGCACCAGCATCCCATATGGGTGCCGGGTTCTAGTCCCGGCTGCCCCTCTTCCAGTCCAGCTCTCTGCTGTGGCCCGGGAAGGCATTGGAGGATAGCCCAGGTGCTTGGGCCCCTGCACCCGCATGGGAGACCAGAAGGAGGCACCTGGCTCCTGGCTTTGGATCTGTGCAGCGCTGGCCATGTTGGCCATTTGTGGGGTGAACCAATGGAAGGAAGATCTTTCTGTTGCTCTCTCTCACTGTCTAACTCTGCCTGTCAAATAAATAAATAAATAAATCTTAAAAAAAAAGAAAAGAAAAATGGTTTGATCAAAGTTCCTCAGCTGCAAATAAAATCACCCATGGTCAAAGGAAAAATTTAGGCTAAGGTAGTTGTTAGTCTAAGGTATATTTTAGGGCCGGCGCCGCGGCTCACTAGGCTAATCCTCCGCCTTGTGGCGCCGGCACACCGGGTTCTAGTCCCGGTCGGGGCACCGATCCTGTCCCGGTTGCCCCTCTTCCAGGCCAGCTCTCTGCTGTGGCCAGGGAGTGCAGTGGAGGATGGCCCAAGTCCTTGGGCCCTGCACCCCATGGGAGACCAGGAGATGCACCTGGATCCTGCCATCGGATCAGCGCGGTGCGCCGGCCGCAGCGCGCTACCATGGCGGCCATTGGAGGGTGAACCAACGGCAAAAGGAAGACCTTTCTCTCTGTCTCTCTCTCACTGTCCACTCTGCCTGTCAAAAATAAAAAAATAAAAAATAAAAAAAAAATCTAAGGTATATTTTAGTTAATATGCATTACCATTATGAAAATCAGATTTAGATGTCAAAAACTGAGTTCAATATTCTACAATTTGATGAAGGCTTAGAATTTTCCCCTGACTTCCCACTAATCACATACTGATTTCAATCCAGAGTGTCAGTATACTTATATTAATACAGTACATTTCTTTAAAGGGAAGATCAGTTTATATAAACTGAAATTAGTGTGAACACTGTACAGTCTTTCCTTCAGCAAAATTGATTCATGTATTTTCCCTATAAAACATTTTAATCTTGAAATATACCATATACACATGCATCATAAATAACAATTTTTATTTATTATTTTTAAAACAGTGTTTAAAATTTTATTTATTTATTTTCATTGTACTTAAAAGGCAGAGAGATAGAGATAGAAACGATCTTCCAAATGCTTGCGATAGCTGGGGCTGAGGTTGGGTCATGGACCAGGAACTTGATCTAGGTCTCCCATGCAAAAGGCAGGGATTAAAGTACTTGAGTTATTAAGTGCTGCCTCACCACCTGTGTACCAGTAGGAAGCTGGATCAGCAGTGGTGTGCCTGGGATGTGACCCAAGCACTCTGATATTGTGAGGAGTCAGAAAGGTTAATAGGCAATCAGGTTGGTCCCTGTGGAAATTAAGGGTGCAAAATGCTTGCTTCCCCTAAAAGTTATCTTTAGCAGGATCAAGGTACCAAACCCTACTGCATGCTTCTTCCCAAAAACTGCTTTTAGCACAACAAAGAGCCTGCCTGACTCCTTGGGAGCTTCCAGTCTTATCATGAAAACAGCAAGGGAATGGAGATTCCACCCTTCAGAGCTCCCAGTTTACTGTGAAAACAAGGAACCTATCCCACCCTTTCCAGATGGCTCTTTTGTTTTTTCACCAGCAAGCCAGACAGGGCAAGTAAGATTACAAATCAGGTCTTTTGATGGGTTTTGTTCCCCTCTTATAGCTGATTATTACCTGATTGTCAGTTTTTTTTACCCCCAAAATTGTGCTTAAAAACTCCACTACCAACCAGTCCCTTAAGGTTTTGCCTCTCTTGGAGCCCCCCTTCAGGGCCACTCTAGCTGGAGGTTTCCTCCGCCTGCAGTGCTGGTACCCTGTGGGCACCGGTTTGAATACCAGCTGCTCCACTTCACATTCAGCTCCCTGTTAATGCCCTGGGAAAGCAGTGAAAGATGGCCCAAGTGCTTGGGGCCCTACAACCATGTGGGAGACCCAGAAGTTCCTGGGTCCTGGCTTTGGATCAGCCCAGCTCCAGCTGTTGTGGCCATCTGGGGAGTGAACCAGCACTCTCTGTAACTCTGCTTTTCAAATAAATAAATCTTAAAAAATAAATAAATAAAAAGAAATCTTGCTTTTCTCTCTGTCTTGTCTGCTTGGAAATTCTTCTTCCACGTGAGACAACAAACTGAGGTAATCTTTTCTCTGCTGCCGTTTCACCTGTAACTATATGGGATGTGGGTGTCCCAAGTAGTCTCTTTACCACTGTGCCTAATGCTCATCCCTAAATAATAATTTGAAATAGCAATTGTCAGAACCTTTTAGGCCACTGAGGTCTGATAGAACCCATTAGGTTACTGGGCCAGAACCCCTAGGCCTGACGAAACTGGGAGCAGACAGATCATCTAAAGGCTAGTGGAATGTTTATTGCTCCTAGGGACATTCCAAACTGCTAAGGCGATGCACTATAAACTTCACCAGGAGTCTTACTGCATACCTCCACCAACCCAATGAGGGTTTGTGTGGCACTCTGCAGCTCCCTCAACAAGCAGTTTAAGAAGGGACTCTGTCAGTATAGGTTCAAATTCCCTTTTTTAGCTTTTTTACTTTATTTAAAAAAATAAAGTCTTAAAGTCTTTTCTACTTTAACTAGCTGCCTCTTTGCCTTCTTCAAACCCTAAAATCCCAAAACCTAATAGTAACAATGGAAAAGAAATTTTTAAAACATGCTTTCCTATTGACCAGCTAAACTATAAAAATATCTACTTGTCCACAGTATTTTTTTTCTTCTCTTTCTGGGAATCACCTTTATCTTTTGAAACATGTCAGAACTTTAGTAACAACAAAAGGGTCTGTGAAATGGGTGGTTCATCAGTTGACACGGATGCTAAAAGTGCAGCAGAACAACTCGGATGGAATAATACTTGCCTGTAAGGTTTAACAAGTCACGAACAAGCCCCAGTTATCCCTCTCGAGGTCAGGGAAGCAAATCTAATTATTATGGTGCAGCACGATTCTCATCAAATAGCCAAGATTGCTTACTCAAATGTGTCTCCAAGTGCTTTGCAAACTAAAGACCCTAGGAGACATTACTTTGTCACTTCCATATTTTGGCTTTCCACATAAAACAGATCACAAAAATATCCTAATAATTTATGCTTCTTGTGCTTAATTCTAAGGTTTGACTCAATAGAAGTAGGCATGAAAGCCATTCAATGTTTGGTGAGTTTTGCTAGCAGATGTTAATTCCAGGCAGCATAACCTAACACATATGCAATCACTTTTTGGTTCCCAAGGACTTTCACTTCAACCCACTTCTTCATATTTTTATTACTGCCACCCTAGTATGGAGCCTAATCATCTCCCTCTTGAGCCCTCTTGAACAATACTATCATCAAGTAATTACATTCTCTACCTATAGCCTATTTCCAATCTAATCTTTCATTCATAATTTCCTCAAATCAGTCTTGCTAAGATGCCACTTCTACAAAAATATAAATGGATTTTTAGTGCCTTCTAGATAGTGTTCAGATCTCTGACCTTCATATTCAAGATCCAATATCATTAGTCCTTAGCTAATATTTCTCCAGCTGTCTGTTACTAATTCATGAGATCAGTGATTGGCAAACTTTCTCTGTGAAGGGCACATAGTTCAGGACTTGTGGGTTCTAAGCCTTTGTCACAAGTGCCTGTCTCAGCCCTTGTAATGGGAAGACAGCCATAGTCAATATGGAAACCAGAGTGTGGCTGTTTTCCAGTGTGTCTTTTCCTTACAGAAACAGGCGTGAGCCAGATTTGGCCCAGGAGACATCATTTACTGAACTCTGCTGTAGATGAACCTGTACTTCTCACAAACTGGTCATTAATTGTGTTACAAAAGAGCTGTTAAATTGTGTTCCCAGTGCCTGGCTACAGGGATACACAGGAGCTGGCCCCCATACCGGCCCTGGCAATGCTCGCGGTTTTCTTTACACATCGAAAATCACTCTTCAATGACACTGCAAAAAAGTGAGGGTAACCCACTCAGCCAGATGCAAAATTGAGGTTAGAGCAGATCCGGAAGAGCTCATTCTCCAGCAGGAGGGGAGTGGCAGAAGACATTGCAGAAGAGATGAAAGGCTCTCCCGGGTGACAGATCCTGAGGTGCAAAGCCAAGTGGTGGACTTAGGGAAGGATCAAGGCAAAGGCAGGCATGGCTGAAGAGGAAAGCTGGGTCTGGAAAACTTGGTTGGGGGCAAATTCAAAAGGGTTTTAATGCCATACTGATGAGTGTAGACTGGTTCCTTTGGGCCACACTGCCTTCAATCCCTACTGGGGATGTAGTGCATGCATTTTTAAAAAACCCAAGTATGACAAATTTGCCAACAGTGAAATTCATTAAAGAATACATGGGTCCCTGTGTCACTCGAGACCTGGTGTTCAGCACTAGTAATGTGGGACATCATGACCCTGATTGTTCACCACCTATTTACTCTTAATCAACTAACACCATTAAGGACACAGACAACTGCTTTTCCACACCTCTTACGACAGGTGACTGAGAGCAGCTGCAGTGAGAGTTTGCAGCGTGATCACAGGGAGGATGTAAGCACTTAGCTGGGAGAAGAGGCAAATTAACCCAGGTGACAACTCTTCCCTTCAGCACCAAGGCAGCAGATCCTTGTGTAACTCAGCACCACCTGCCAGGGCTGAGCGTCGCTCTTCCTGCTTCTCTTCCCCTCTCCACTTGCAATTCCACAAGCACTTAGAGGGACAGAGTATTCAGCAGTCATGCATGAACACAGAGAAAACCTTTCACGAATATTAAACAACTCATATCACCCTCAAGTTCCTGCGGATGTGCTATAAGACACAGGCATGGAGCATGATGCTGACTCTTTACACTGACCACATGTATTGAGTGAGACAAGGAACTTGGACATTTGAAAATACATTTACTTTTATGTCTAAAATTATGTGATAAGGTTGAATTTTTAAACATTTTAAAATTCCATTTTAGGTAATTTGAATATAACTTTGATGTTAATTAGCACTCTTTTGCATTTGATAGTTTACAGAAAGATCTTTTTGGAAAAGTTCAAACAAGTTACCTTTTAAGTATTTAAATTCACTTTTCATTTATCTTTTGGTTGAAATACATTCAAATTATCCTACATTATAAAATTAAATTTTTTTTTTTTTTTTTTTTTTTTTGCAGAGAGACAGAGAGAGTTATAGACAGTGAGAGAGAGAGAGACAGAGAGAAAGGTCTTCCTTCTATTGGTTCACCCCCCAAATGGCTGCTATGGCCGGTGTGCTGCGCCGATCCAAAACCAGGAGCCAGGTGCTTTTCCTGGTCTCCCATGCAGGTGTAGGGCCCAAGGACTTGGGCCATCCTCCACTGCACTACCGGGCCACAGCAGAGAGCTGGACCGGAAGAGGAGCAACTGGGACAGAATCCGGCACCCCGACCGGGACTAGAACCCAGGGTGCTGGTGCCACAGGCGGAGGATTAGCCTAGTGAGCCGCGGCGCCGGCCAAAATTAAATATTTTTAAAATTTAAAAAATTTATTTTGTTTATTTTTAGTTGAAAATCAGAGAGACAGAGATGAAGACAGGGACAGAGATCTTCCATCTGAAGGTTAACTCCCTAAATGCCTGCAATGGTCAGGGCTGGGCTAGATTGAAACCAGGAGTTGTGGAACTCAGCCTGGGGCTTCCCACTTGGGTAGAAGGACCCCAAGTACTTGAGCCATTACCTGCCTTCTGCATCTCAGGCTGCACACTAGCAGGAAGTTGGAACTGAGAATGGAACCAGGACACAAACTTAGGCACTCCAATATGCAATGTGAGCATCTCAAGAGGTGTCTTAATGGCTACATCAAATGCCTACTATGAATAGTGTTTTACACCTTCATATTGTTGCATAACAATATCATTCATGTTAACAGAATGTGAATTAGGTGACAATGTTTATTCCAATATAGTGATTTTGGAGGTCAGAAAAAATAACTCGTGAATTATAAATGTTTTTATTATGTTACCCTTTCCAACATTACACACCTTTCAACAGAATATTCAGACTTGCAGTAATAATTAAAACTAGCCATCTTTGATATGTTTGCTATTTCAGCCACATGGAAGAATATTTATCAAGTTAAGGAAAAGGAACACATTTTATTTAACAGTTTGCTAACTTGATTTATAGTTATTAAATATTTAGACATGTCATATACAAACTCATACCCTAGGCCCTACAAATATTGTGAGAAGACCTAATACTTGTGAGTAATGTGGAATCACTGATGCCAATTTTTAATAATTTTATTCATGTAGTTATTAAAATATTCTAATATATTTCAGATTTAAAAGATATAATGAACATTTGTACACTGACCACCCTGCTTGAGAAAGAAGTACCAGTAAGTTGGTATCCCTCTATCCTCCCCTCCCATCATATTTACTCCTGTTCTTTCCAGAGGTAACCACTGGCCTGAAGTTTTTGTTGCTATTTTTTTTTAACTTTTATTTAATGAATATAAATTTGCAAAGTACAGCTTAAGGATTACAATGGCTTCCCCCCTCCCATAACTTCCCTCCCACTCGCACCCCTCCCCTTTTCCGCTTCCTCTACCCTTCCATTCACATCAAGATTCATTTTCAATTCTCTTTATATACAGAAGATCAGTTTAGTAAAAATTTCAATAGTTTGCACCTACATAGAAACACAAAGTGAAAAATACTGTTTGAGTACTATTTATAGCATTAAATCACAATGTACAGCACATTAAGGACAGAGATCCTACATGGGGAGTAAGTGCACAGTGACTCCTGTTGTTGACTTAACATATTGACACTCTTGTTTATGGCATCAGTAATCACCCTAGGCTCTTGTCATGAGTTGCCAAGGCTATGGAAGCCTTTTGAGTTCACCGACTCTGATCATATTTAGACAAGGTCGTAGTCAAAGTGGAAGTTCTCTCCTCCCTTCAGAGAAAGGTACCTCCTTCTTTGATGGCCCTGTTCTTTCCACTGGGATCTCACTCGCAGAGATCTTTCATTTAGGTGTTTTTTTTTTTTTTTTTTTTTTTTTTTTTTGCCAGAGTGTCTTGGCTTTCCATGCCTAAAATACTCTCATGGGCTTTTCAGCTGGATCTGCATGTCTTAAGGGCTGATTCTGAGGCCAGAGTAGTTGCTATTTTTTAAAAATATTTTTATTTATTTATTTGAAAGGTAAAGCTAGAGACAGTGAGAGGGAGAGACAGAGAGAGAGGTCTTCCATCCGCTAGTTCACTCCCCAAATGGTTGCAATGGCCAGAGCTGGACAGATACAAAGCCAGGAGCCAGGGTCTCCCATGTGGGTACAGGGGCCCAATCACTTATCTTCTACCGCTTTCCCAGGCTATAGCAGAGAGCTGAATCAGAAGAGAAGCAACTGGGACTGGAACTTACAGCTACCTACTGTGCCACAGCATCGGCCCCAATTGTTGCTATTTTAAATGGCAGATTTTTTTTAAGGATTTATTTATTTATTTATTTATTTATTTAAAAGGCAGAGTGAGAAAGAAAGAGACAGAGATCTTCCATCCACTGATTTACTGCCTAAATGGCCACAATGCCTAGGGCTGGGTCAGGCCAAAGTCAGCAGTCCAGAACTCCATCTGGGTCTCCCATAGGTGTGAGGGGCCCAAGTATTTGGGTCTTCCTCCACTGCCTTTCCAAGTGCATTAGCAGGGTGATGGATTGGAAGCAGAGTAGCTGAGATTTTAACCAGCATTCAGATACAGGATGCTTGCATAGCAGGTGGTATACCACAGCGCTGGCCCTTAAATGGCAACTTTTAAAAATACATGTTTTCTATTTGTTGATGGTGTCTAAATATTCTTGATCTTATGCACAACAAACAGTCTATTAAAAATTTTACAAAATTGTCTCAATAGTACTACAGATTCCTCTTAGGTTTTCTTGAGAACATCACATTCAAGAAAAATTAGCTTGGAATCTTCCTTTCTGATCCCTACACCTCTTATTTCTCTTTCTTATCTTAATCTGTGTCTGCCACGGCTTTCTGTATAATGTTGCATGGAAGTGGTAAGAATGGGCTTTTTTTTTTTTTTTGCCTTGTTTTGACTTAAATGGGAAGGCTACTAGTATTTTATTTATTTATTTATTTTTTGACAGGCAGAGTGGACAGTGAGAGAGAGACAGAGAGAAAGGTCTTCCTTTTTTTTCCTGTGGTTCGCCCCTCAGTGGCCACTGCAGCCAGCACACCTCGCTGATCCGAAGCCGGGAGCCAGGTGCTTCCTCTTGGTCTCCCATGCAGGTGCAGGGACCAAGCGGGTGCAGGGACCAAGCACTTGGGCCATCCTCCACTGCCTTCCCGGGCCACAGCAGAGAGCTGGCCTGGAAGAGGAGCAACCAGGACAGAATCCGGCGCCCCGACCAGGACTAGAACCCGAGGTGCTGGCACTGCAGGCAGAGGATTAGCCTAGTGAGCCGCGGCTCTGGCCGCTACTAGTATTTCTTCATTGAGTACACAGGTGTCATAGGTTGACGATACTATTTTAAGATGCAGCGTGGTGTGTTCAGGGTTCTTTTCAGAAAAATCCTTTATTGCAAGAGGATGAGTTGGAGGAGAATTATCCAGGAATCCTATCGTAGGAATCACTTGTATTGAGCCCAACATCAGGGGGCCTGAGATGCCCCACTCAGGGCTCTGATTCTGACCGCCGTAAGACAGAACTGCATTTTTTCTTGCCTGATTCACCAATTAGGTGAATCTGAATGCATCACAAACTTACTCAGTTATTGTGATTCAGCACAGGCCCATGTATGGCTCCATTGTACAGAAAGGAATTGCCCGAGTCATTCCCCATCAACCTGATTCTGTATTTCTCTTGTAAATCATTTCCACAGACAACTGACTGGCTGGGCTGTGGCTCACTTGGCTAATCCTCCGCCTGCGGCACCGGCACCCAGGGTTCTAGTCCTGGCTGGGGCGCCGGATACTAGTCCCAGTCACTCCTCTTCCAGTCCAGCTCTCTGCTGTGGCCTAGGAGGGCAGAGGAGGATGGCCCAAGTACTTGGGTCCCTGCATCCACAAGGGAGACCAGAAGGAAGTACCCGGCTCCTGGCTTTGGATCGGCACAGCGCCGACTGTAGCGGCCATTAGGGGAGTGAATCAATGGAAAGAAGACCTTTCTCTCTGTCTCTCTCTCACTGTCTATAACTCTCTCTCTCACTGTCTAACTCTGCCTGACAATAAAACAAAAATAAATAAATAAGAATATTGGTGCAAAGTCTTTTTTTAAGATTACCTGACAAGCTTTAGGCAAATTAAAATTTTCCAAAGATATCTCCCTGAAGTCTCATCGAAGGAGAATCATTTACACAGTTTGATGTTTACAAAGTTACTTACATAGTTTGATGTTTATGTAAAGAAGTAAGAGAGCAGACAATTACTCAGATAATATTTTTAAAGTATATAGCCACTTAAATGAGGCTGTTCATTCTCAAATCTTGTATTTCAGTATTTTCAATAGCAGATTTTTCTCCTTTATGGGTCCCTCCTATTTTTCATTTTCTATGTAGACCCAGTTATGTAGATACCAATTACGTCTTACAAGTAATATGGGCTCCAACCCCACTTTTTGAAAAAGATTCTAAGAGCTTATAACATTGCTAAATTAATAACCCTGCATATATTTCTCTAAATCTTGACTCCTGACCCACTGTCAGTAAATATACACTTCTAATAAAATGAACATGCTTAATTCTGTAACTGAACGGCCCAAAGGAACAGTATCTGCCACAGCAATGAAGTCTAATGACAATTCTGCTGACATTCTCCCATCTGAAAATGAAATCATGTGGAAAATGATTTCCACACTAGCAGAATAATTAAGACATAGGGAAAAAATTGGGTAGAAATGGAAGCTTAGAATACCTCTGCTCTTAGAGGAGAGAGTGACATTATTTACTTCAACCCTGTATTAGGTAGCCATGTTCTCTTTTTAAAATCATGTATTTTTTTTTTTGAGATACTATGTGCACAGCAACAAACTCAACTAATAATGAAGTGAATCCTGAGGAAATTTATGCTTCTTTTGGCTGTAGAGGCACTTCTCAGTTCTGAACATTGCTGCAGAGAAGGGCTCTCTCTCCTGAGACTCTCCTCTCTCTGGTTATGCAGATATTTTCATTAAAAGGACATCTCATTGCATTGGTTTTGACCTTTTTATGAAATGCATGCCTTTGTCTATGCTAGCAAAATAAAGATTGTATCTAAACAAAATATGTTCGATTGCTAGATGCTAGCGCTGTTAAAAAGAACTGTGAGAGCCAACTGAAGAGAAACACAGAAGTAAGGTGTGACATCTTCATAAACCACAGCACTCTTGTTACTGTTATTTTCCGTAACATACAGATTATTTTAGTTCCTAACAATTTTTTAAACGAACAAGCATATACTACAAGATGATAAGGAAATATAGCCAATTAAAGTCTAAGCAATGTTTTTAAAAGAAAGTGTGAATAGAACACTTTACTTGGATCCTGTCCACACAGTCTAATGACCTTTTTCTTTATTTAAAAATGGCTGATTTTAAATGAAAACTACTCTGGCTACTTTAGAGAACAAACAGAACGAAAATACTACACTACAACAATAAAATAAAAGATGAAATGTCAATTCATTCTCCGAAGTCCCCAAGATTATCCTGTATTGTATAAGCGGACTATTTTCAATGCAGCTGAAAGCCACTAGGCGTAAACCACTTCATTCACAAAAGATACAGCATCTGGAGTGCTGTATGTAATACAAGATTTTGCCAAATAGTTCTTTTTTTCACTGATTTCAGAACACTCTGTTCTACCAATCCTCCCAAGGTATTTCATAGTTGTTTTATTTTATTTTTTTTTCTTATGAGTTGTTAGTACACAAATGATCTACTCTTCAAAGAGGCTCTTTCTTGTATCCCCACTTGGAATATTGTTCTGCTGTGTTGTGACTTCCTGACTGCCTGCCTGCCCTCATCTAGCCTTCCTTGGGAGTAGGGATTCTATGGGTCATTGTTTCTGCTGACACTCCTACCTGCTCTTCTCAGCATGAGGGAGCTAGTTTCATGCTTGGTGAAAGTGACAAAAGGATTAGGAAGACTGACGGGTGTAGCCTACTCCTTACTATCCATGACTTGAATCTCTTCCATCATAATCCTTTAATATTTTAAACAGTTCCCAAAACTGTTATGTGGTCTCAGTAATGTCAACAAGTCCCTTCCTTCTATCCTTGAAACTTCAAGCACCTTGTCCTTGTATTTTTAAACCAAAAATGCATAATACAAGAAAAATTTCAAAACAGGGATGATTAGATACTATGCTTCTTTCAAGTTCATTTCACACAAAAACTGCCTCATTTGGCACCCTCTCCGAGTTAATATAATTTGTATCTGTCCTGGTCCACTCCACCTTATCAGGATCCATGAAACAAAATCCAGGTGACAAATAGCAGCTGTTCAAAAGTGCATTTTTTTGAAAGGTTTTCAATGATACAAAAATATGCCCTTTGCTTTTCTTCTTTCCTTTTTCACTAATTTTTATTTTTAAAATATTATATTGTTTTCATTTTATTTAGAACAGAGAGAGAGATTCCATCTACTGATTCACTCCTCAAATGCCTACAACAGCCAGGGCTGGGGCAGGCTGATGTCAAAAGTCAGGACCACAGAATTCCATTTGGGTCTCCCATGTAGGTGGCAGTGACCTGAGTACTTGAACCATCACCTACTGCCCAGGGTTCCATGGGCACGAGACTGGATTGGAAGGAAGACTAGAACTTCAACCAGGCACTCCAGATGTGTGATGTGGACATCCCAAGCAGTGACTTGAGCTGCTGTGCTGAATGCTTGTCCCTTCACTGATTTTTAAAAAGTGAAAAAACTGTTTTGCACGTGAACTTCAAAACAAATTCTTTGGAGTTGTAAAATTAATTTTTCATATGGTTAGGCAATCAGCTCATTTCATTAATAAATAATATCTCTAATGCTCATTTATTGCTTAAAATATCATCTCCTGTTAGGCATTTTTCCTTCAAAAAACATACTGGGCAGGGGGCTGATATTTTAGTTAAATGGGTCTCAATGAAACAAGTGAATGGATTAGCTCTTTTCCAAATGGCTTGGGACTAAAAGAAATTCCTATTTCGTATAACCTGGAGTTTTCATTCTTAGAGAGACAGTATATCATGACAGTTTCTGCATCCAAATTGTTCAGTTCTACTTTACGGTCCCTGCACACAAATTGATCACAAGGTGACACTGTGATCAGAAACCTGAAAATCGAAATACAATTGTACAGCATGGAAAGGTTATCTTTCCCTTCAAATGTTCAAGCCAAAAGTTTTTCTTTTAAGGTCCTTTGAATAATATAGTTAAAATGTTAATTCTAGATACTAAATTTGTAAAATATTTATTTTAGAATTATTTTTAGATGCTAGATTTACATACATTCCTGACACACACACAATTCACTATCCCACTAGCTCATGACTTAAAGCTAGATCAGAATGATAGAAGAACTTGAAAGATAGGAAAATGCAGAAGCTAAATGAAGACCATGGAAAGAGTAACATTTGTGTTTTCAACAAAAGGAGAGAACAGTTCAAATGTAAGTGCTGAGATGAACATTTGTAAAGAATGGAAGAAGGAACTGCTACTGCAGGATGTTTAATGAAGAGTCAGTCTGCCCATCTGAAGTATTCATTAACAGTCACCATTTGAAAATTCACAGCTATGCATGCACACATACAAATACAAATTTTATTTTTAAGTACCTTTATTTCTACCAAACATATCTCTCTCTCTCTCTCTCTCTCTCTCTCTCTCTCTCTCTCTCACACACACACACACACACACACATGTATCTGAAAAGAACAACATAGCTATAATAAATATGTATTAACATCATCTATATATGAGTGGTCACGGAAAAGACATTAATTTCTCTCACAGAGAAAAAAATAAGTAATCATAAAGCAACATATTGAAATCATCAGATATCATTATCATATAATCCAATAAAATCAAGTAGTCATATGCACTAAACAACATTCCAGAAAACTATCTTTTTTTTTTTTTTTAATTTAAGAGAGAGAGAGAGACAGAGAGAGAGCAAGCTCCATCCTCCTTTTCACTGCCCAGATGCTTACGATGGCTGGAATTGGGCCAGACTGAAGCTGGGAGCTGGGAATTCAATCCCAGTTTCCCACATGAGTGGCAGGAATCCAAACATTTGTGCCCAGGGTTTACACTAGTAGGAAATTGAAGATAGGAGCTAGAACTGGGAATCAAATCTAGGTTCTTTGATATGGGACACAGGCATCTTGACTGCTAGGCTAAAGGCCTGCCTATATCATAATTTAAAGGAAAATTATAAAGGATTTATCTCATACTAAAAACCCAAAGTACATGCTAGATTAGTGAATCTATATTATGAGAAGATAGGATATTTTCCATATTTGTGCAACAATGATATACTTAAGAGAGTTCTTGTAAAGATATTTCATTGATATTAATCATAATTGAAATATTTCATGGGCATTCATATCTGTGATATTTTCCTTTCTGGCTGTAGCGCCATAAAGCTTTCTGTACAACTTAAGAGCCAGAAGTAAGCTTAGAAGTTATTTACTTTCAACCACCTCTATTTATCCAATTTTTCTAAAAAAAAATTACCTTTTTTCTGATTATAAAGGCAATAAAACTTTTGCAAATTTTTAAAATACAGAGAAGTACAAAAGACTCAACCATATATACAACAGCTAGAAATAACAACACCATATTCAATTCATATAGTACCATGAATATCATGTAATTGAATTTTTAATGAGTCCATAATATTTCATACTCTGGATAAGCCATATTTTATTTCACTGTACCCCTATACTTGTATTATTTTGCCAAGGAGTTCACTAAAATTTTGATTACATATGTATGTATATATATGTATACATTTATATGCTCATTTGACCAATTATTTATTTAAAATAAATTCAAAGGAAAGGAAACTTTTTCTTTTATATTTGAAAAAATGTAGACACTCACAAGTTAAGGCACTGAGAGGCTGAAAACCAAGATGATCTGATTTTCTACTTTATTATATCATCATTTTTGTTCATAAGAGAGTATACTAGGTTCCTTCTGTCTTATGCTCAGCAAATTAGATGGATGGGTCCTGGACAGTCAGCTTTCTAAGATCTCTCTTCCTGCTGCAATGTATTCTCTTAACTTAATGCCATTATGTTTAATAATCCACTATTGCCTTTCATTCATAAAACTATTCAATTGTCTCTTGAGCCTATATATTGTTGCACTGGGTAGATTCTATGATCCAACATAATCACTATTCAAAGAGGTAAAGCATGTTACAAGTAACTGAATGCACTTTTTGAAGTTATTTGAGAAGGAACTGAAGGTTAAAAGTTTCAATCAAATAACACAGTGGAGATAAAGATTCTACATACTTGGCAACAGAGAGGGGAGTCAACCACCTTGAAGGGCTGCAGCACACTACCTTCCTACCTGTACTTCCATGTATGCTGACAATGAGCCAACACTTGCCACTGAGAATTATCAGAAAAATATAACAATGTTTACATCCATATGTAACATAGAAGCGTTACATGATGTAGCCACGGATTTAGAAGTTCGAACTCCAAGACAATAAAACTTGTCTCAAAAAAATAATTAAACAACAATTTATTAATGAAGAACAGCAAAGAAAAGCGTAAGGAGACAGTTACATCACCAGATGAGACAGGAACAACACCCAAACAGAAGCACTGGGGATCCTGAAGACAGCAGAACCTCGTTGTTCTTTGTTAGTAAGCTGTTGTTTAATTGGTTTTTGGGAGAGGTCTTAATTGTTTTGGAATTTAAACCTGTGGCCATATCAAGCAATGCTTTAATGTTACAAATTGGTGCTGTGAGCAGAATTCTAAGACAAAAAGAAAGTATATACAGTGACCCTTAGGGTTTTGGCCCAGAAAATTAACAATGTTTGCTCTTTCTTATACTCCTTCTGAGCAACAACCCATAGTAGCTTATTTGGCATTAGTGGAAACTGAGCAAATAACTTTGGGCCATGAGGTGATTTTAATGCATCAGATAATGTATATTCCAGCGTCTCATAAAATTGGGCATGCTCAAGAATCTAGTACTCATAACTCTACTACTAAAGTTACTCTAGAAACTACTGAGGATAATGGAAGTAGTCAATTAGTCAAATTAAAGGCTGTTCATCAAGCATTACAACATGAAGAGAGAAACAATGTCATATTTGTACCAATTCTTGGGCTGTGGCAATTGGCTTAACCGCATAGATGCTGTTATGGAAACAAAATGACAGGAAGATTCATGGCCACATCACATAATACCTGAACTTTATTTACATCATATGAATTTAAAAGTTAAAGATTATTTTAGGTTTTTTAGAAATGTAAAACAAGTTTTGGTTTTTAGAATTATAAAAATTTTAAATATTTAACAGTATTCTGATAAATATTCAATAAACAAAAACACATTAAGAAAATTCAAATCTCAGATATTTACTTCAAAAAATCACAGCTAAGTCTTAAATAAGGATTGGGGGTAGAGGACTTTACTTCACATCTTCTCTCCTGTATCCTTTCGAAAGTTTTTTTGGAGAATGATTTTGAATACATTTTTTTTAGTCATAAATGCTATTGGAACACAAAACATGAGAGCTAATTCTAAAAGTAAACATATATGTATTCTAATGTATCAAACACAAATAGGTTAATACATGATATGGAAAATGTTTTCCATTCTAGAAGAGGCACTTCATCTAATTCTGTTAAATGAAAAAAAATACTAGTTAACTGAATACAAACTGATAGGTTGGTCTAGTCCTTGAACCAAAAACCACCCTGTATATCTTTTCTAACCATTCAAAAAGGAAGAAAAGCATCGCTAGACTTCATAGTAATTTTTTGCCTCTGACTCAAATGACTGATTCATGTTTTAATGAACAAGTACATTTCATTTAAAAACATGATTTAAATCAAATGGCATTAAATGCTGCACATAATATATCTGCCCATGTGTTACAGCCTATAGTTTCTTACCTAACACAGTGAACTTAACTCATACACAGTTCTTACTTCTTGTTTTATTTTTTCTCTAAGTCATAGGTGACAGAGAATATTTGCACAACTGATGATACTTATATTCATAGCCACTGATTCATAAAATCCACAAGCAAGTTCAGAGCAGGAAAGGGAGCCCCCTAAGAGCTGCAGAGTGGAGAAGACATCCTGAGTGTGATATGCAATTCTTAGTATTCTGGCTATCAACACCATTCTTCCCTCTCCCAAAGGAGAAAGCATATGGAATACAACTGCATGAGAATAATACTGACTTTCTAAATAACATCACATCAGCTTTAACTCATTAACAAACACAACAGAAAACAATCTCAGAATTTAGAACATTATTATTAGTCACTAATTACTTACCACACACTGGACAATTGATAGCAAAATACCATTTTTCAACACTTCATTTCAGAATCAGTACCCTAAACAATTAAAAGCTAACCAAAGTCATGGCCAGCGCCGCGGCTCACTAGGCTAATCCTCCGCCTTGCAGCGCCGGCATACCGGGTTCTAGTCCCGGTTGGGGCACCGGATTCTGTCCTGGTGGCCCCTCTTCCAGGCCAGCTCTCTGCTGTGGCCAGGGAGTGCAGTGGAGGATGGCCCAAGTGCTTGGGCCCTGCACCCCATGGGAGACCAGGATAAGCACCTGGCTCCTGCCATCGGATCAGCGCGGTGCGCCAGCCGCAGCACGCCAACCGCGGCGGCCATTGGAGGGTGAACCAATGGCAAAAGGAAGACCTTTCTCTCTGTCTCTCTCTCACTGTCCACTCTGCTTGTCAAAAAAAAAAAAAAAAAAAAAGCTAACCAAAGTCAACTAATATCTTAATGTGGACTTGGTCAACAACAAGATATATTAACACAGTTAATCTTATTGATGAGAGAGAGCCAAAACTGCCTGCAGGTCACTTATTTTCACTTTCAAGTGGTTACTAAATTTTCTTGTTAGCAGTCACTTCCAGGACACTAAAAGTAACTTCAGACCTTCCCAATCTGCTTATCTCATCTTTGGCATATCTTACAAGGATTAAATTATATTTCTGTATAATTGCTACCCAAACACAAAAAGTCACCTTAGAAAAAAACATTTTAAATCACCATTGCAACTAGAAACAATTAGGATTAGTCTCCCGAAGTTTTCTTCCACTTATCCACACAATTATAAAACCCTCACTTGGTCACTACAGTTTTATCTAAAGTTGAGTTAAAGTGTCTGATCCTTTAGTGACAATAATAGTGGACTCTCAATACGCGTGAAGAATATTATTTTATTAGAGTCCACAAGAACTTAATTTTAGAAAAACTATATGGATAAAAATTTTTCCACAAACATATCTAAAAGTAACCAATATCAATTTGTCCTGTAGTTACATAACACAGATATGTCTAGCTTTAAGAAAATCTAATGGGTTAACAGCCAAGTTTTAAACGGATTAGATAATCAGAAATTAGGTGCAGGTTCCATTAAGTAAAAATTCTTCAAATTATATGATGAGTTACTGCAAGGATTCATAAATAGAAAATTTTTTCATGCATTCAAAATGAAAAATTCATAAAATATCACTTCAGTCATGTGTTTTATGGAATATAAGCATCAAATATCTGCACTTTGACTATAAATTAAAAGCTTACAAAATATTACCTATGAAAGGTCACAGAATAAGCCAGCTGAAAATATACCACTTTAAACATAAGGGATGCTTTGAATTGAAGGCACTTGAAAAACAACTGATGCAAATGGGACAGTCTAATCTTCCCCTTTGCTTCTGGAAACAAGAGATTAAAAACTATTATGGGCAAGTGCAAGTGGCCCTCACTCATGCACTTAGGTGCTTGCTATTCTTATGGAGACCTGGATAGAGTTCCTGGCTCCTTGGTTTGACCAGGCCCAGCCCCAGCCATTGTGGCCATTTTGGGGAGAGTGTACCAGCAGATGGGAAAGGAATTCTCCTCCCTGATCTAGGAGAAAAGAAACATTCTTTGATGAGGAGTCATGGTCTGGAGAATTCAGGAGAAACAGTCCTTACAGACCTTGCTAAAATAATTCTAATCTTCCTTCAGCCTACCCACATAATTTGCTTTTCCGCATTTATCTTTCTTTGTTCAACCTAATAAAGACTAGGTTGGTTTTGTTATTTCTTTGGTCTTTATTTCTTTGTGAGTGTTCCTGGGCCTTGTCAAACATATTAAATTTGTATGCTTTTCCCCTGTTAAACTGTTTTATGTCAATTTAATTTTTAGGCCCAGCTGGGACCCTGAACAGAAGAGCTAAAATTCTGCCTCTGCTACACTTACCAATATGATTTCCATCACACTTGTATTTTTAAATCTCAGTTCAGAAAACTGATGCCTACATTTGTTTTATGCAATTTATCTATTAAACGCTAATTCAGAACACAGCTACAAAACATTCCAAAACTGATCTCTTTGGGAATCAATCAGATGAAAACATCTTTTAGTACTTGGTTGAAGTATGTTAGGTTTTGTATGAAACACACACACACACACACACTTTGATAGCTTATATTAACTGTCATATATAAAAGAAAAAATTTAAGCATAAAGTGATCCACTACAAAATTCATGATCAGTCTTGCCTGGATTCACTTGAGCAACCTATCTGTCATATTTTTGCTTCCAATTTTGAAATCCAATTATATCAGCAAAAAGATGAAAGATGACTTACCGGCCCAAAAGAATTACTGTCAAAACTGTGTCCATGATGATCACCTTCAACCCAGATGTGGCCACGGGGAACTCTGACATATCGGTTTTTGTGTCCCATGGTTCTAGAAATAAACAAGAGCAGAGAAGAGCTCAAACAGCTGAGCATACAAACTCAGGGCAAAAATGTTCTTGGTCACCAGAATGGTGCTGTTTGGGAGATGGTAGAGTCTTTAGGAGGTGGGACCTACTCGGGGCAGGGTCCGTAGGTCATGAGGGAAGCACGCTTGGAAGATAGACTTATGAGAGGGCTATTATAAAAGCCTGGCTTTGGTCCCACCCATTGTTTCTCCACTTCCTGCTCATCACGTGATTCCCCTCCCACAAGTGCTCTGCCATCTGCCACCGGGCCTTTGCCAGAATCTGCAACATGTTATTTGGACTTGCAGCTTTAAAAACCATGAGCTAAAGAAATCTCTCTTTCCTTAACAAGTAGACTAGCTCAGGTATTTCCATCACATTATGGAAAGCATACTGATACAGGCCATAACAAAACAGATCTATTTGCTTTCTGACATTTGCTTTATGTTAATAGTGCTTCCAGTTTACTCATAGACAGCTATAATCTTCATTTTTTTAGATTAACTTTTCAAATTAGCAGACTGTACTTTTCATAGCCCTATATTACTCTAAAATTCAGCAAATATAGGAAACAAAAGGGGTGAAAATAATTTGGATGATTTCTTGTCAGATACAAATACCAATACCAGCTGGAAATTTTTGATCAGCACCAAATTAGTCTTACAAATGAGAAATGTCTATCAAATTTAAAGAATACAGATTAATGATATGCATTTAGTGGACCATTCTGTATCCTTAGTGCTGGCAAGGAAATGGAGTAAGGAAAGGCTTTCTCTTACAATGTTGGCGGCAAATTTTTGCCTGTATTTCCTTCTTGGACATCTTTTGGGCACAGTTTTAGCTCATGTGCTTTGATCTAGCTATTCTTTTTGTAGATACCCATTCCAAATAAATGATCAGAAATATGAGTAGCATTAACAATTAGGGGTGTACAATCAGAAAAGAAAATATCATTTGCTTCAATATACAACACAGAATTGATTAAACAAACTATAATGCAACCAATTAAAGATGTAAGGTTACAGTAAAATGTTATCCAAATCCAAAATAATAAATACTATGGTGACAAGAGATTGTTCCCCCCCCCCCCCCGCCCAGCCCTTTTAATACTGAATCACTCAGGAAAATGCCTAGTCTAAAGATGTTTCTCAATAAATGTTGGCTAAATGAATGGATGAATAAATATCAGCCCCAAGGCTATAGAGTTCAGAAACTGAGCTTGGCACACTGTTGTTGGAGGCAAGTCCCTCTGAAACCACTTTTGTTAGTTATTTAGTAGTGTACGTGCAGCCGGCGCTGCGGCTCACTAGGCTAATCCTCTGCCTTGCGGCGCCAGCACACCGGATTCTAATCCCGGTCGGGGCACCGGTCCTGTCCTGGATGCCCCTCTTCCAGGCCAACTCTCTGCTGTGGCCAGGGAGTGCAGTGGAGGATGGCCCAAGTGCTTGGGCCCTGCACCCCATGGGAGACCAGGATAAGCACCTGGCTCCTGCCATCGGATCAGCGTGGTGCGCCGGCCGCAGCGCGCCAACCGCGGCGGCCATTGGAGGGTGAACCAATGGCAAAAGGAAGACCTTTCTCTCAGTCTCTCTCTCTCACTGTCCACTCTGCCTGTTAAAAATAAAAGAAAAAAAAAGTAGTGTATGTGCAGAACACATTTAAGATAAAAGGAAAACGCACATAAATTCATGCTATAGAGATTGAAACTCCTTATTTTCTACAATGGTTTTTATTTTTAAAGATGAATTTCTGTGTTGAGTTACTTTGCTTTAGATCAGCAAATCATTCAGGCAAGGAAGTTGTGTTGCGACCATTAGAAGCCCACAGTAAGTTAATGAGTGCTGTTTATTTTTAATTACTACTGGAAAGAAGATTTTCAGTTTTGTAGTAGAGAAAAGAAAAAGAAGTTGGATATACCTTAACATTATATATTCTGTAGTGTATACTGTTCTTCAATTAAGATCAGTCAATTCGTTCTTGACATCACTATTGCATTTTATCATAGATTACCTCCAAGGATATCCATTATTAAGCATTAATGACAGGAAGAAGGCCCTTTTACTTAATTGTTGGTGTGGCATACTCTCTGAATAAGTCCCAAAATTTGTTCACCTTATTAAACTGAGTATTTTGGATAAGTACTTAGAAAACGATTAACTAATTTTGTCCCTTGAAATAATTATTAAAGAATTACAAGGTAAAACCAGCCAGAGTCATTTCTGCAATGAAGTGGTAGGTTTTAAGTCAAGTATGTTCTTCCAGAAGTATTGAAAACAAAGGTATAAAACTCGGTCTGTTTCAATGTCATATAAAACAAGGAATCAAGATACTTGTGACATAAAGTGACAGCATCATAAAAGTACTGGTGACAGTTGTATGTGGTTTTCTTACTTTGTTCATCTTTTCTAAAAATTTAAGTACATCCTTTATCCAATTATTTTCTAGGCACTTACAAAGCTTTATTTTTCTTTACTGCACTTCTAACACTTGACATACATTTATGGGTTTGTTTGTTTGTTGTCTCTCTTATCTCTCTCCCCTGAACTAGAATATAGCCTTTGAAGCTTTGTCTTTCTTGTTCACTGCAGCATCCCAGAGCACAGAAGGATACACTGCACAAAGTGCTCCACAAATATTTGTGGAATAAATGAACAAATGAATGAATAACTGAAGAAGAAAAAATGTGACAAAGGCAGAATAATAGAGTGGAAAATTCCTAGATTTTGCACAGTGACTAAATAGTGTTATTTATACTATTACTCAAAATTAATCTTTTGCAAGTCACTTAAAGTTGCTGTCTTTTGCTTATATTTATTTTTTAAAGATTTATTTATTTATTTATTTGAAAGTCAGAGCTATACAGAAAGAGAAGGAGAGGCAGAGAGAGAGAGAGGTCTTCCATCCGATGGTTCACTCCCCAGATGGCCGCAATGGCTGGAGCTGGGCCAGTCTGAAGCCAGGAGCCAGGAGCTTCTTCCAGGTCTTCCACATGGGTGTAGGGGCCCAAGGACTTGGGCCATCTTCTACTAATTTCCCAGGCCATATCAGAGAGCTGGATTGGAAGTGGAGCAGCCAGGACTCAAATCGGTGCCCATTTGGGATGCCTGTGCTTCAGGCAGCAGCTTTACCCACTATGCCACAGCGCCGGACCGAATTGCTTATATGTAAAATCTAATAAGATATGCTTTAAATTGAAATGTGCTTTGTTAGAAGACGGTACTATAATGGAGGGGTTGCTGTACAGCACAATCTCTGGAGTCAGCTTATCTTGGTTTTTATATCTGAATTAAAGTTGTGCACTTTATGTAATCTTGGACAATGGATAAAAATGGCATATTTTAAATACTCGGTAAATGTATTCTCTGGCACTTGCTTCTAAATTAAATTTTAAAATATTTTTTATTTGAGAGACAAAGAGAGATGGATAGACAGACAGAAGTAATTCCCATCCATTGGTTCACTCCCCAAATGCCTGCAACAGTCAAGGCTGGGCCATCCAAAATCAGTAGCCTAGAACTCAGTCAGGTCTCCTCCTTGAGTGGTGAGGACCCAAATAATTGAGCCATCATCTGCTCCTTCCCAGGGTGCATATTAGCAGGAAGCTGGAATTGGGAGCAGAGGCAAGACTCAAACTGAAGCACTGTGATATGTGATGCAGGCATCACAAAACTGTGTCTTAATCGCTAGGCCAAATGCCAACCCCAGAAACCATTTTTCTTAAAAGATTTATTTATTTATTTATTTGAAAGTCAGAGTTACACAGAGAGAGGAGAGGCAGAGAGAGAGAGAGGTCTTCCATCTAATGATTCACTCCCCAAGTAGCCGCAATGGCTGGAGCTGCGCCGATCCAAAGCCAGGAGCCAGGGGCTTCCTCTGGGTCTCCCGCGCGAGTGCAGGGGCCCATGGACTTGGGCCATCCTCTACTGCTTTCCCAGACCACAGTAGAGAGTTGGATCGGAAGTGGAGCAGCCGAGACTGGAACTGGCGCCCATATGGGTTGCGGGCCCTTCAGGCATTAACCCGCTGCGCCACAGTGCCGGCCCCCTCAGAAACTATTTTTAAGTAGAGCACTGAATATAGTTCTAATGTTGTTAGAACTCAGTTAGTGCTAGTTATTACTGTTATGGTCTTGCTTTGTCCAGTATTTTCTTTCATTTTATAATTCAGAATATGTTCAGCCTCTGCTATCTATTAGCATCAGTCTCTTAAAATTACCTGAACTATGCTTCAGTAATTTCCTTTTCCCACAATTGCACTGTGACTGTAGACTATTTTTAATGGTGCAATGAATTTTTTTTATTCTTGTGCCCTTCTGGGACACTCTTAAACTTACATGTGAAAGTACAACCTATCTATTTCGGCATATTCAAGTATTCAAAGAGTAGTAGGTGGAAGCATAATCTATTTGTGTTTTTTCCCACTAGTATCTTACATAATTGCTAATACACAATGGTTTCCTTAGATATCAGATAACTCTGGGTAGGGGAAAGGGGACTCTTGAGCTACAGAACTCTAATAAAATTCATGCCATATCCACATTACATATTCTATTTCTCAGGTTTAAAAATCTAACTTTTCAAGGAATAACCAAAAGCAGTTTTTAAAAATGTGATGTTAAAATATTGGGCTGGTTCCTTTTAGGAATGCCAAAGAAATATAATACCCTAATAGAATTTCTCAAGGGAAGGAATTTTAAATAGCTTTGTGCTCTTGAATTCACATAAAAGAAAGACAAGATAATCTTTTAGGTGATTTAACAGTTAAGTGAGGTGTCAGCCTACAAGGTTGTATGTATCTATGGCTTGCAAATAATCTTGGTTTTGACAGTCAAAAATGAGTTCTGTGTGGTATTCTAACTACCTGTCTAGAAAAGGACATTTTTAGTACTAGCTTTACCAAGACAAGTTACATAGGTCTTCTAAATGGAATGAAGAATAATTGCCCCCAATTTAATTTGACCTTGAAAACAATGTTTTTGAAGTCCCTGAATCTTTGAGTGTCATCAGTTGAATATAAAAGTACTGACTGTGTAATTCTTAATACCAAAAAAAGGAACTAATCCTTATTAAAACCATTCCACTAAATACACACATACATACATACACATTCTTAACTTAGGTAATTTATATTAATAATTTATAATGGATTGAAATTACTCTTATTATTTCTTTATTTTTCAAGCCATTCTACTGGTTTTTCTTACTATTTAAAGTAATGGCTTTCCAGTGGCTTTTTTTTTTTAATTGACATTTTGTTTTTAAAGATTTATTTATTTTATTTGAAAGGCAGAGTTACAGATGGGCGGGGGGAGAGAGAGAGAGAGAGAGAGAGAGAGAGAATCTTCCATCTTCCATCCTCTAGTTCGCTCCCAAAATGACTGCAATTGCTGGGGCTGGGTCAAGCTGAAGCCAGGAGCCAGGCACTGCTTCCAGGTCTCCCATGTAGGTGCAGGGGCCCAAGCACTTGGGCCATATTTCACTGCTTTCCCGGGTGAATTATCAGGGAGCTGGATCAGAAGTGGAGCAGAGGGGATTGAATTGTCTCCCCTAGAGCATGTTTACTGCTCTCTGCATCCTAGGTTCACGGGTTTTCGTTGTCTTGAAGGGACCATAAGAGCTCAGAACTCAGAAAGATCAGGATTTAGAATCAGGTCTCTATCATAATGAACAGATAAGGAAAAAATAATCTACCATCAGGAGAGGGAAATGAAAAGAATATTTGTCTACCAGGTGTTGGCCTATGGAAGAGAAAAACATTTTTCCCATGAGAAACTACATCTGCTCTCAAGTGAGACTGGGGTTCACATTCACACTACTTATATGGTATGAGATAAACAATTAACTTTAATTGGCCCCAGACATATAACAGAGGCAACCTATATCTTTCCAAGAATAAGCCCACAAATCGGTTGCTCAGGTTTTCTATCCTAAGTCCTGGCCGACAGTAACCCACAATCCCACATAACAGCTCTCATAGAGAAATAGCCACAGTCAGGGAGTGGAGACAAGAAACAACCAGCAGAATCAGATCTCAGATGACTTCCAGGACCACAGTCATCCAACATGGAATATAAATTGTACATATTTAAACATTATGAAGTTGTACAGAGGAGTAAAATATAAATAGGGAAGAATACGACATTTTATTTTTATTTTTTATTTTTTAATTTTTGACAGGCAGAGTGGACAGTGAGAGAGAGAAACAGAGAGAAAGGTCTTCCTTGTCCGTTGGTTCACCCTCCAATGGTCTCTGCGGCTGGCGCGCTGCGGCCGGCGCACCGCGCTGATCCGAAGCCAGGAGCCAGGTGCTTCTCCCAGTCTCCCATGCGGGTGCAGGGCCCAAGCACTTGGGCCATCCTCCACTGCACTCCCGGGCCACAGCAGAGAGCTGGCCTGGAAGAGGGGCAACCAGGACAGAATCCAGCGCTAGGACTAGAACCCGGTGTGCCGGCGCTGCAAGGCAGAGGATTAGCCTAGTAACCCGTGGCGCCGGCCCAAGAATACCATATTTTAAAGACTGAGTTTGAAAAAGAGGCCGGCACCATGGCCCACTTGGCTAATCCTCCGCCTCCGGCGCTGGCACCCCATATTCTAGTCCTGGTTGGGGCGCCGGATTCTGTCCTGGTTGCTCCTCTTCCAGTCCAGCTCTCTGCTGTGGCCCGGGAGTGCAGTGGAGGATGGCCCAAGTGCTGGGCCCCTGCACCCATATGGGAGACCAGGAGGAAGCACCTGGCTCCTGGCTCCTGGCTCCTGGCTTCATATCGGCACAGCATGCCGGCTGTAGTTTGGGGGGGTGAACCAATGGAAGGAAGACCTTTCTCTCTGTCTCTCTCTCTCACTGTCTAACCCTGCCTGTCAAAAAAATAATAAAACAGAAAAAGAACCAAATAGAACTTCCAAAATTAAAATATATAACAATGAAAGAAGTGGAATAAAAGATTAGATATTTAGAGCTAAAGAATGAAGTATAGACTGGTACACACACATTTTTGAAAATTCCTTAGAAATCAGCACCGACAGGTAAAGACAAAATTTGAGTGATGCTGAATAGATGTAGAGAGTACAAGAAAAATTAACAGCAGTGTGATCAGTTTCAAAAGAAGAGATGAAAAAATAAGAAAGAGGCAATATTTGAAGAGACAGTAGTAGAGAATTTTCTAGAATCAATGTGTGCATGAATGGACAGATTCTGGAATCAAGGTGAATAACAAGATAAATAGCAAGAAATCATACTTGAAATTGCAGAATAGAAACCTCTACCCCTCAAGCTTTCCTGAAGGCAGATCTGTACCGACCTTGATCCTTGGCTCCAGGCATTCCCTGCTGTCATGTTTTTGGGCAATGTGGTTTTGCCTTTTCTAGAATTTCGTATAAGTGGAATCATACAATACATACTTTGTTTCTATGTTCTTTAATTTAGCTGACTGCATTTGAGATCAATCCAGATGTAACTTCAATTAGTATTTTGCTACTTTTTTTACTTAATAGTATCCCATTATTTTTTTTTAATTTAACTTTTATTTAATGAATATAAATTTCCAAAGTACAGCTTATGGGTTACAATGGCTTCTCCCTCCCAAAACTTCCCTCCCACCCACAACCCTCCCCTTTCCCGCTCCCTCTCCCCTTCCAATCACATCATGATTCATTTTATTTAAACGTATCTTATCTGTCAATAGTGCACAGACATTTTGGCTATTTCCAGTTTTTGCGTATTATCAATAAAGCAGCTAACAAGTTCAATATAATAATATGGAAACTTCTTTTTTTTAGTAAATATCAGTGAAATGGTATGATAATATGGTGCTATTGTTGAAATGATTTCCCCCTTCAAATCTCACATTGAGGGGTCTACGCTGTAGCATAGCGGGTTAAGCCGTGGCCTGCATTGCTGGCATCCCATATGAGCACAAGTTCGAGCTCCACTTCCAGCTCCCTGCTAATGTGCCTGGGAAAGCAGTGGGAGATGGCCCAAGTCCTTGGGCACCTGAACACATGTGGGAGACCTGGAAGAAACTCCTGGCTCTTGGCTTCAGATCACCCAGCTCCGGCCATTTGGGTAGTGAGCCAGCAAATGGAAGATCTCTCTGTGTCTTTCTCTCTCTCTCTGTAATTCTACTTTTCAAATAAATCTCAAAAAAAAAAAAATACCATACCTCACATTGAACTTTAAGTGCATAATAACAGTATTAAGAACGGAGACCTTTGAAGGATGATTAGGTCATTAATGGCTTTATCACGGGAGTGAGTTCATCATATAAAGGAATGAATGAATGGATTTACAGGGGTGGGTTCATCATATAAAGGCAAGTTCACTTTTTCTCCCTTTTTTTTTTTAACCCTTCACCATGACTTCTGCAGAAGGTGACTTCTGCAATGTTATGACACAACAAGGTGCTCAAGAGAGGCCAGCAACTTGACCTTGGATTCCCTACCTATCAGAACTGTGAGAAATAAAATTTCTGGGGGCTGGAACTGTGGTGCAGCAGGTTCAAGCCCTGGCCTGCTGTGCTAGCATCCCATATGGGTGCTGGTTCTAGTCCCGGCTGCTCCACTTCTGATCCAGCTCTCTGCTATGGCCTGGGAAAGCAGTAGAAGATGGCCCCAACTGCTTGGGCCCCTGCAACCACGTGGGAGACCCGGAAGAAACTCCTGGCTCCTGGCTCCTAGCTCCTGGCTCCTGGCTCCTGGCTCCTTGCTTCGTATTGGCACAGCTCCGGCCGTTGCAGCCATCTGGGGAGTGAACCATCAGATGGAAGACCTCTCTCTGTCTCTACCTCTCTCTATAACTCTGTCTTTCAAATAAATAAAATAAATCTTTTTTTAAAAAAAGGAGGTATGCTAATTCTTTAAAAAAAATAAAATTTCTGTTCATTTTAAACTACCCAGTCTGGAGTATTTCATTATAGCAGCACATAAAGGACTAAAATATATGTTAAGTAAATGTTTAAACTGTCAGATTGCTTTCCAAAGCAGTTCTAGTTGCTCCACATCTCACAACAGGTGACATTTTCCTTTTATTACAATTATGGCCATTTAAGGAGCATAGAGTGATTTTACTTTGTATTACCCTAATGACTAATTTTACTCATTTGCCCATCTTTAGTGAAGTACCTATTCATTTTTAAAGGATAAAATTATGTGGTTTACCTTATTGAGTTGTAAGAATTTTCATATAGTCTGGACAGAAACCTCTTGTCAAATATACCTTTTCTTTAAATATTCTTCCTAATATATCTTGTGTTTTTACTTTTTTTCTAATCAGTTCTTTTTAAGATTTATTTATTTATTTATTTGAGAGGCAGAGTTACAAACAGAGGGAGAGAAAGACTGAGAGAGAGAGAGAGAGAGAGAGAGAGAGAGAGCTTTTCCATCTGTTGGTTCACGCCCCAAATGGCCACAATGGCTGGAGCTAGGCCGATCCAAAGCCAAGAGTCAGGAGCTTCTTCCAGGTCTCCTCCATGCTTAGAAGGGTCAAAGCTCTTGGGTCATCTTCCACTGCCTTCCCAGACCACAAGTAGAGAGCTGGATTGGAAGAGGAGCAGCTGGGACATGGGCTGGCATGCATATGGGATGCTGGTGCCACAAATGGAGGCTTAGCCTAGCATGCCACAGCACCAGACCAGTTTTTGTTTCCTACAAAGAATATATTTTTTTAATTCTCAGGAAGTCCAATAAATTTTTTTTCTTTATGGTACATCATTTTTATAAAATAAGAGATATTCACCTAATCCAAAAAAACCACAAAGACTTTCCTATATTTTCTTCTAGTTTTATAGATTCAAGCCTCTTGAAATAAGTTTTATATGTTTTGACACATGGTTCAAGTTTTACATTTTTTGCATTTGGATATTAAATTTTTTCAAGAGCATTTTTTTGAAAGGCTATTCCTTCTTCCGTGAATTACTTTGGCATCTTTGTCAAAAATTAATTTACCACATAAGGGTGAGTCTATTTCTGGACTTTACTTTGTTCCATTTATGTTCATGCCAGTTTCACAATGCCATGATTACTGGGACTTTTTAAGTCTTGAAATCATGAAGAGTGAGTCCTCCAGTTATTTTGTTTTCCTGCATCTCTCCAAACCACTTTGGCTACTCCAGGTCCTTTGCATTTCCAAGTAAATTTTAGAATTACCTGCCAATTTCTATACAGAGGAGCCTGCTGGGAGTTGGATTAGGATTGCATTGAAGCTTTAGAGCAACTTGAGTAGAAATGACACTTTAACAATATGGAGTATTCTCATTAATGGATACAGCATTTCTCCAGTTTTAAAGATCTTCAGAACTTTTCTCAGGAGCAGCCGTTTGGTAGAGTGGTTAAGAAACCCCTTTTAATGTGTACATGCCGTATAAGAGTGCCTGGATGTTAAGTTTCAGATCTACTTCCAATTCCAGCTTCCTGCTAATTTGTACCCTGAAGGGCAGCAAGTCATGGCTCAGATACTTGGTGTCCCTGCAGCCCATATGGGAAACTCAGATTGTGTTCTGGACTCCAGCCGCAGCCATTGCAGGCATCAGCAGAGTGAATCAGCCAATGAAACATCTCTGTCTCTCTGCCTTTAAATATTACAAAAAAAAAAAAATAATTCTCTCTTGCATGTATTTAGTTAAATCAAGTTCTAAGTATTTTGATTCATGTTATTTCAAAACATAATTTTAAATTTTAACTCCTAATTTTTCATCAGTGCTACTTAGGCATACCTTGATTTTTCTGTAGTGGCCTTGTATCCTGCAATCTTGCTAAACTCCTCTATCATAGATTTATTTTGTAATGTCAAATATTTTTGCAAATGCAATCAAGTATTTCTGCAAAGGAAGGCACTTTGACTTCTTCCTTTCTTTCCAATCTATATATTTTCTCTGCCCTGCCCCTTCCCATTGCAATGACTAAGGCAATCAGAACAAATGAGTGGAAGAAATAAGAGCAAACGTCCTTGACTTTTTCCTCTTTGGAATAAAGCATGTGATTTTCATAATTAAGTATGATATCATCTGTATGTTTTCCATAGATGCCCTTCATCAGATGAAGAAGTTTCTGGATTACAGTTTTGCTTTAAGTTTTTATCATGAATGAGTATTTAAGATGATTATATGATTGATATTTCTAAACTTGTTAGTTCAGTGAGCACAGTAGCTTAATTTTAAGTGTTCAAACATTTTACCTGTTAGCACACACTGTATTTGGTCATGATGAATTTGATACACTATTATTTCATTAAGGATTTTTGTGTTTGTGTTCATGAGGGATATTGGTCTGTACTTTTGTTCTTTTTGTACTATCCTTGTCTGGCTTTAGTACAAGGGTAATACTGTCTTCATCAAATGATATTAGAGTGTTCTCTCATCTGTGTCTTGGAAGGATTTTGCGCAGAATTGATACTACTTCATAATGTTGGTAGAGTTCATCAGTGAAGCAATCTAGGCCTGCAGTTTCCTTGAGGAAAAGTCTTTTTTTTTTTTTTTAAGTGATGGATTTAATTTACTCAATAGATACAGCACTATTAAATTATCTATTACTTCTTATTTATCTTTTTTTAAAGATTTATTTATTTATTTGAAAGGCAGAGTTATAGAGAGGCAGAGGCGAGAGAGAGAGAGAGAGAGAGAGAGAGAGAGAGAGAGAGAGACAGGTCTTTTATCTGCTGGTTTACTCCCCAGATGTTTGCAACAGCCAGAGCTGGGCAAATCTGAAGCCAGGAGACAGAAGCTTCTTCTGGATCTCCCACGCAGGTGCAGTGGCCCAAGGACTTGGGCCATTTTTCACTGCTTTTCCGGGCCATAGCAGAGAGCTGGATCAGAAGTGGAGCAGCCAGGACTGGAACCCATATGGGATGCCAGCACTGCAGGCGCTGGCTTTACCAGTTATACCACAGTTCTGGCCTCTCTATTGCTTCTTTAGAGAGCTTTGGTAGTTTGTATGCAAGGGATTTGTTAATTTTGCTTAAATTATCAAAATTTTGACAGGAAATTTTTAATAATGTACCATCCTTTTTGAAGGAAAATTTTGTTTATTTCAGAGGCAGAGAGATAAAGAGCTCTCATGTGCTGGTTCATTACCCAAATGCCCATACAGGCTGAAGTCAGCAGCCGGGAATGTAATCAAGTTCTTCCATGTGGGTGGCAGGAAGCCAGTTACTTGAGCCGTCACCTTCTTTTCACGGTTTGTACCGGCAGGAAACTGGAATTGGAAGCTGGAGCTGAGAATTGAACTCATGCATTCTGATTTTGGATACTGACATTTTACCTGATACCTTAACTTCTAGGTTAAATGCCCACCTCATATTACCATTTTTGTATTAGTAGAATCTATGATATGTTACAGTTTTCATTCCCATTAACGGTAACTGTTTTTCTTGATCCTCATGGACTGCAGGCCATCAATTTATTTATCTTTTCAAAACAACCAGCTCTTGATTTCATTGATTATCTCCTTTGCCTGCTCGTTTCCTTTTTTGTTTTGTTTTGTTTCTTTGTTTTTGTTTTCCACTGTTAACACTACTATTTCCTTCATTCTGCTTAATTTGCTTTTCTGGTGAATTTGCCTTTCAAATAGTAGTTTTTCAATAGTGTAAATTCCATTGAACTTTGGTTACATCTTTTCATTTCTTTCTTCATTATATTCAAATTTCCCTTCATATTCTAGGGCAAATGTATAATGTTTCTAATAAATGTTTAAAGTCCTTCTGCATATTTATAATGTTTATAATAAATTTTTAAAGTCCTTCTGCATATTTATAATGTTTATGAAAGTTTTTTTAAGATTTATTTTATTATTTATTTGAAAGTCAGAGTTACAGAGAGAGAGAAGGAAAAACAGAGAGAAAGGTCTTCCATCCACTGATTCACTCCCCAATTGGCCGCAACAGCCACAGCTGCCAACCCGAAGCCAGGAGCCAGGAGCTTCTTCCAGGTCTCCCACGCAGGTACAGAGGCCCAAAGACCTGGGCCATCATCTCCCACTGATTTCCCAGCCATAGCAGAGAGCTGGATCAGAAGTGGAGCATCTAGGACTCAAACTGGTACCTACATGGGATGTTGGCACTGCAGGCAGCGGTCTTACCTGCCATGCCACAGTGCCACCCTGTTTATCAAAGTTTTTTTTTTTTTTTTAAGGTTCTCCCTATGGGTGTAGTAGGACTTGTCTCCCAAACTCATGCCAATGCTTACACTCTGATGTTTTAATGGGAATGGTTGAGGCATTAAGGGTGGGGACTTGATCTAACTGTGGTGGCTAAAAGGTGGGGGTATGGGGAGGTTTTTAGGTCATTGGGGGCTTGCCCTCAGAGAATGGTTCTCAAGAAAATGTGGATTATTGAAGTTCAAGTTCGGCCTTTCTCTCTTTGCTTCCTGTGTCATCATGTGATTATTCCGTCACACCTGCCACAACCAACCTTCAGGGATGCCAGATTATGAAGCTGCTTAATCCTGAACTACAATCTCCAAACTATAAATTGAAATAAACTTTTTCTTTCCCAAGAAGTCCTCTCAGGTATGTTAGTTAAAGTAATTAAAAACAAACTAATACAGTCCTTAACTACTTTTTTTTTAAACTTTTATTTAGTAGATATAAATTTCCAAAATACAGTTTATGGATTACAATGGCTTTTTCCCCCCTATAACTTCCCTCCCACCTGCAACCCTCCCATCTCCCGCTCCCTCTCCCATTCCATTCACATCAAGATTCATTTTTGATTATCTTTATATACAGAAGATCAATTTACTATATATTAAGTAAAGATTTCATCAGTTTGCCCCCAACAGAACACAAAGTGCCAAATACTGTTTGAGCACTAGTCATATCATTAATTCACATTGAACTACACATTAAGGACAGAGATCCTACATGGGGAGTAAGTGCACAGTGACTCCTGTTGTTGACTTAACAAATTGACACTCTTGTTTAAGGCGTCATCAATCTCCCCAGGCTCTAGTCATAAGTTACCAAGGCCATGGAAGCCCCCTGAGCTAGTCCTTAACTACTAATGGCATCATTTTTTATCATTTTTGGTTTGTTTCTATTGACCAAATTTTCTTCACATTATAGATCATGTTTTTCTGCTTCTTTTCATATCTGATAATTTTTTTTCCCAGATACAAACATGAAATTTATTTCATTGTGTGCTGGGCATTGTTGAACTCTTTTAAAAATATTAGCCTTCACTACAGCTTGTAGTTAAGTTCCCAAAGATTAGCTTAATCCTTTTCAAGTCTTGATATTTGTGAGGTGAATTCTAGAGCAGCCTTTACTCTTGGCTAATTTAAGATTCTACACCATGTTGTGCTTCCTCCTTGAGTACGTTGTCCTACAAAGTACTCTCTCAGACTCTGAACCCAAGCTTTCTCTTCAAGGCTGAGAGATACTTGGCTCTGTTGCAGTCTAAAAGTTACCACGAGACAGAAAAATTTGCCAGGCAATCACAAAGCTTGTTTGGTTTGTGTCCCTTCTCTCAGGAAACACAGTCCAGTGCTGCCTGAAAACACTTGTTTCCTGGATTTGTTATTTTAGTTGCTTTAAGGAAGGCAACTTGAAGGAAGGCAGTTCCTATAACACTCTACTTCTTCGAAACCAGCAGAACTTGGCTCTGGGATTCTTAGTAATTGATCTGTGGTAGATATTGAGAGTTTTATTTGTTTATTTATTATTTTTATTTTGTTTGGAAAGTTGTGTGTGGGGTTTGGGGAAAAGAAAGAGAGAGAGAGAGAAAGAGAGAGAGAGATCCCATTTGCTGGTTTAACTCCCAAAACGTCTGCAATGGTTGGGCCAGGCTGAAGCTGGGAGACCTGAACTCAGTCCAGGTCTCCCACATTGGTAGCAGGGACCCAGGTACTTGAACCATCATTTACTGCCTCCCAAGGTGCACATTAGCAGGAAGCTGGAATCAGAAGTCAAAGTTGAGATTCAAGCTCCGGTACCCTAATAGGGGACATGAGAATTGCAAGCTGCATCTTAACTCCTACATCAAATGCTCATCCAGTATCGGGAGATTTGTTCTTCAGTGATTCATTACTAACATGCAAGATTTCAGACTATTCATAGAAATAGTCTATAGGAAAAAGGTAAAGACATTCAGAAAAAAGAAGCCTGAAATCCAGCAAAAATTGTTGAGTATGGAAATTTATAAATGTGCACAAACCAAAAACCAATAATGTTTAATTTAGGGATAAGAATTATATTGCTTATACTAATAATATGTAAGAATGAACCTAAATGTTTGAAACTAATTTTTTTCTAAGGTTTTTAAATTGCCTTATTGGAGAGCAGAGATATCATCTTTACTTTGTTCAGTACACATTTAAACCTCTTTAAGAATAGCAGAAATATATAGTCCTTAACTCTCTAACCAGTAGAGAGAAAATGGAATTAAAAAACCTCAGTTACTACAAAATAAAAGCAGGAAAAGACAAACAATAGGAGAAACAGAATAAATGGAAAGCACAAAAGAAGATGGCATCCAATTATATCAGTTATAATAAATACAAATGGATTGATCCAGATAATTGAAAGAAAATTCAATTCATTTTTTTTCCCAACTGGGGAAAAAAGGCTAGCAATAGAATTTATATGCTGCTTCATATATATGCTACTTATGGGAGAGATACATAAAACAAAAGGAAAGAGAAAAATCTGATAACTGTAAGCCAATAAATCAGGAAAATGGTAGCTATATTAATATCAGACAAAATAAGACCAGGCTTCTGGGATGTAAGTGGAGTTTCAATGGGACTTGATCATGAAAAACCATCAATGCCTATCTTATCCAGTAGAAGAATTCTAAGCAGGGATGTGAGCCTGAAATTCTCTAATGAATAAAGTTAATTTTTGTTTCTTAAAGTTCATGATCAGGAGCCAGCATTGTGGAGAAGCAGGATAAGTCACTGCTTGCGATGCCAGCATGCCATATGACTATCAGTTCTGGTAGCAGGCTGCCCAGCTTCCGATCCAGCTCCCTGCTAATGCACGTGGGAAAGCAACTGAAGATGGCCCAAGTACTTGGAGCCCTGCCACCCTCGTGGGAAACCCAGATGGAGTCTCAGGCTTCTGCTTTTCAGTCTGGCTCAATCTCAGCCATTGCAGCCATTGCAGCCATTGCAGCCATTT
Organism: Lepus europaeus; assembly: GCF_033115175.1. Taxonomy (NCBI): domain Eukaryota; kingdom Metazoa; phylum Chordata; class Mammalia; order Lagomorpha; family Leporidae; genus Lepus; species Lepus europaeus. Next base: position 51,841,127 of record NC_084827.1, read on the forward strand.
GGGTAATGAACCAAAGGATGGAAGACCTCTTTTCCTCTCTGTCTCTCCCTCTCTCTCATCACCCTGCCTTTCAAATAAATAAAATAAATCGTAAAAACAATGACCAGAGGATTTTAAAAACTCCTAAGAATCTTTCTGAAATTACAACAAGGCAAGCTTTTTGCTGCCCAATATGCCCATCCTGAATTGAAGCCAAATGCTGCCCTACATTTGCTTTGTCCTAAAATGCTGAAGTATGAAGACTCAATACTCCTTCCTTTGTAGCACGTGTTGCTTTGTATAAATCAACATTTTATTAAATGACTACCATATGAAACACTGTAGGTGGTGTGAGTTAGGGTATAAAAAAAAACCAGATCCAATCCTTCTAAGAGTATAATTTATGCCATGATTCAGAACATAAACAACAAAAGAGATCAATGAAATGTCTAAACTACTATAAATGAAGTTAACAAATTGGACACCATTTGCATATAGTAACTGACTAATAGAAGAATAAATAAAGGCCGGCGCCACAGCTCACTAGGCTAATCCTCCGCCTGCAGCGCCGATACTCTGGGTTCTAGACCCGGTTGGGGCGTTGGTTCTGTTCCGGTTGCTCCTCTTCCAGTCTAGCTCTCTGCTGTGGCCCGGGAAGATTGTGGAGGATGGCCCAAGTGCTTGGGCCCTGCACCCACATGGGAGACCAAGAGGAAGCACCTGGATCCTGGCTTCAGATAGGTGCAGCGTGCCGGCCATAGTGGCCATTTGTAGGGTGAACCAAGGAAGACCTTTCTCTCTGTCTCTCTCTCTCACTGTCTAATTCTGCCTGTCAAAAAAAAAAAAAAAAAAAAAAAAAAAAAGAAGAAGAAGAAGAAGAAATAAAAGGATGAATATCAATTGCTTACTGCTTAGGTGTTCAAAAGGAATCTTATTTGCTTGTAGAAAAAAGCTTTTTTTTTTCTCTCTACAGAGGGAAATGTACACATTTTTCCTTGAGAAATACCATCATAAACTAAATGAAATATTTTATAAGTTACTTTCTAATGAAGAAATCCCATATGATATAATTAAAAAGTCTAACTTATTTAACTCCACACATAATTATTGATTTTTCTCTAATACTCCAAATGCTATTAGAGTATAACCAACATCAAGTTACTTTAAGTCATATTGAGTCAAATATTTTAACATGGTCAAAATATTACTGTAATTAGAGCAGAATTAGAAATATTATATAAGCTGATTAAATATAGAAAAAATAACTCTGTATAATAAAAGAAATGATATACTTAACTTGCATATACTTAAAATTAGTTTTTGCAAAGCTGATGACTGATTGCATGAAATGTTGAGGTGTAAGCACCACAAGCAGTTTCCCTATTGCTAAACTAGACTTTATCATGAATAGAAATAGAAATTCCTATCATTATTCCATGCCCGACTTCCTAGCAGACCAATTCAAATAAAATAGTAAACTTGTAATGCATAATTTTATTTTTCAAAGAAAATCAATATTTATTATAAATGGCACTGCTGTACTTGTTTACAAAGTCCCTTCTCAAAGAATTTCCTGGGCGTCTGCATCATTCATCATATAGTTTATAGGTCTTTCCCAGATGCTAGTTACATAAGGGAAAAAGCATGATTTCAGTGTTTTTTTTTTGGGGGGGGGTAAAATCCATTAATGTTTAGATGTTTGAGAAACTATGAACAATCTTCTTTGTTTTTTGCTCTGATCTCAGTCTTAAACCTTAACTTTTCAGTATTAAAATGATGTATGGTATTTTCTTTATTTCCTGAAAAATCAATGTGCTTTTGGATTAATTACTAATAAAACAAAAAAAGGAATGTCCCAGAGCTAGAGACACTTAACAATAACTCTTATTTTAAAATACCTGCAGAAATATGAACAAGAGGATCAATTTGAAGCATGAGATCAGTGTGGCAAAGGGAAAATTAATGTGAGCTTCCAAGCTAGGCATCAATTCTCCAATTCCTAGTTCTGTGACCTTAGACCCTGAGTCCACAGGTTCCCCCCTTGTGGAGTAAGGTAATATAGAATCTGCTTCACAGATGTGTGATGAAACATAATGAAATAATGCATGTAACATTTTTACATTAATGCTTGGTAGAGCAGATCTCAGTGAGTCTGATAGCAGACATTGCTATCAGAATTCGACAATCAGCTTAGTCATTCTTATGCCGATTAAAGTGGCTAGAAAAAAATTCTTCTCTGATTCTAAGTAATTCTCCAAATATTTACTAAGTGCCCACTAGTATCAAGAATTGTTAGGTGCTACAGATGCAAACACAAGTAAGACACAGGCCTGGACCTGAAAGTACTTGTAGTTTGATTAGCTAAGCAGAGTATTTTAAACAGATAATTTCAACTCAAGTAGTAAGAATCCAGGTGCAGAAATGGGAAAATAGCAAGGAGGTAAGAGATGTCCAATCAGGGTTATGAGGATTGTTTTGGAAAAGATAACACCTTAGAGACATTATGCTCATATTTCTGAAATTATCAGTATCATATGGATTACACAATGGGTCTGAATTATCAATGTCCTTGAATTACTGATACTTAAACCAATGAAAATGTATGTAATTTTAAAACCAATATTTTAAGTGATAAAAGAATATTAAAGTTACATGTATAAACTAGAATTGGGGAAATCTTTTCTAAGCAAGACTGAATAAAATTATAGGATAAGATACAGAAATATTTGAATATTTAAAATCAAAAACTTTAGAAAGAGATAATGTACCATGAATAGAATTAGTAGGCAATAGCTAATGGTAGCTCTGGGGAAAAATTATTGCACAAATGACATACATGGGGATAATATTTAAACTACACAAAGAGCTCTCAATAAATAACTCAAAAAGATGAAACAGTCCAATAAAAATGAAAAAAGATATGAATGAGTTAGGTACAGATGAGACATAGGAGAAACTGAACAAATTCACTACCAGTCAGAAAAATACAAATTATAGTAAACATTAGATACTGTGTAACCAACAGCTGAAACCTATTGCTGGCATGGGTTTAGGGAAAAGTGTGCCATCTCACTTTGCTGGAGGAAAATTTGTTTGAAGAGTTACAATCTTCTTGGAAAGCAATCTGGCAGAATTCATAAAATAAAAAAAAAATTCCATTTGCCTTATAATGTAGCAATTCCTTCCTGAGATGCAATGTCATAAGAATTACTATATAAGGACACAGTAAAAAATATTTTTACAACACTGTTCATAGAGGCAAAAAAGGTGGAAGCAAAGATAATACCTTGAAAAGAAGGGAATGGTTTAATAAATGATGGTTTGTTTATATCATGGACACTAGAAGAATGGATTCAAGCTATTGATTAAATTGAGAGACTTTTTAAAGAATTAATTTAAGGTATACAAGTTTCATGTACTTCATATATATAGATTTAGGAACATAGTTATACCTTCCACCCTACCCTCCCTCCTGAGAGACTTTAAAAAATAATGTTGGATGAGAAAAGTAGAAAAGTACATATGATATGTTTTCATTCTTATGAAGATAAAAGAAAGCAATGACAAAAAGTCATTATATATGCAAATACAAATATAGGAAGCATTATGGTAGCATAAAGAAATGTTGGGGATACACAAGAGACTGTAGGTATGGGAGGGGATTAAAACATGAAATTCAAACAAGGATAAGAGAGAGAAGAAAAAAGGATGAGCAAAGAAAAAAAGCTGAAAATCAAACGGCACATTTAACAAAACTTTTTATTATCATTTTATGCCTTTATATAAGTTACATAGGGATTCATACAAAAAGTAATTACAAAAACATGAAATACAAATAACATGTATATATATATATATATGAATATAAACTATTTGGATTTAAAAATAATTGTTTTATTTCAGCAAAACTAGTCACAAATTAAAAAGAAGGAAATAAATACTATTGTTTTGAGATTTATTTTATTTATTTGAAAGACAGAGTCACAGACAGAGGTAGAGACAGAGAGAGAGGTCTTCCGTCTGCTGGTTCACTCCCCAGATGGCCACAACGGCTGGAGCTGCGACCATCTGAAGCCAGGAGCCAGGAGCTTCTTCCGGGTCTCCCAAGTGGGTGCAGGGGCCCAATAAGTGCCACTGGTTCCAGTCCTTGCTCCACTTGTGATCCAGCACTCTGCCAAAGGGCCTGGGGAAGCAGCAGAGGATGGCCCAAGTCCTTGGGTCCCTGCACCCACATGGGAGATCCAGAAAAATCTTCTGGCTTGGGATAGGCCCAGATCTGGCTGTTATCGCCATTTGGGGAATGAACTGGCAGATAGAAGATCTCTCTCTCTCTCTCTTTGTCTCTCCCTCTCTTTGTAACTCTGCCTTCCCAATAAATACATTTTTTTTTTTTTTAAAGAAGATGATGAAGAGAAGCCATAAGTGTTCACTGGGAGTTAAATCTCCAGGGATCCTTCCATTTGGTGATTTTATCTCTTAGACTGAATAAATCAGTAAATAAATACTGAAGGAGAAGGGATAAAGAACAAATTGAGATCATGGAAATATCCTTTCTTTTGCTATAGCTAAGTATCCTCAACTGGCCATTTGTTATAGTAAGCAAAGGATTCTCAAACTGTAGCTGCAATAGGATGCCTGCTAACAAAATCATTTCTGTTTAATGATTTGAAATGTCTTCATATTAAGTCCAAAAAGTTTGGTATGTATTTTATAGATAAGGAAGGCAAAAGCAGAAACAAGTAAAAAAGAAACACAACTCACAACGAAAAAAAATCCCACAAACAAGAATATCACAAAGCCCCAAAAGCCATGTTCTCTACTTCCATATAAATTGCTTCCCATTGTGATTAAGATAAGGAGAAGAAAATGTAAGAGTGGGGTACTTGTTAATGCGTTGAATCCTGGCTCTTCTGTCAAATAATTCCTAAAGTGCCAGAAGACACTCGCCAGCTACAAAATCAGTTCTTTCTTTTGGGTTCTTTGTTTTTTACTTTTATTCTATTTTATTATTTTATTTTATTTTCTAATTTGAGAGAGATGGGGAGTGAGGTTTCCATATCCTGGTTCACTCTGCAAATGCCCACAACTGCTAGACTTGAGCCAGGCCAGAGATAGGAGCCAGGAACTGTATCCAGGTCTCCCATGTGGGTGGTAGGGACCCAATTACTTCAGCCATCATCCCTGCCTTCCCAGGTCTTCCTTAGCAGGATGCGGAGAATCCTACTTTCTTTTAAAATGAAAGAACTTAAGAAGCCTTCAACATAGTCATTAGACAGAAGCTTGTTATCATTTTCTAGAGAGAAACTAAGGAAAACTATTGCCTTTGCATTCTTATTTCAGAGTTAATGATTTAATGTTTTTAAAACATGTTTTAGGTGTTCTGGGATACAAAGACAACTCTTTAATCAAGGCTTATGAACTAACTGATTTGCTTTCTTTTCCTCAGCTCTTTATAGAGGCTCACTCTTATTTTTTAATTCATTTCTCTGTTAACTCAGACTATTATTTATGCCTGCAGTGATTATGAAACTCTTTGATATAAAGCATGTAAGAGGATACAGTAACTTTGCTATTTTAAAGAATTTTCTAATTATTTATTTGAGAGGCAGAGAGACAGATGGAGAGAGTATTCTCCCCATTCATTGGTTCACTACCAAATGTCAAAAACAGCCCCAGGTGAGGCTAAAGCCCAGAGCCAGAATCTCAACTCAGCTGTCCCATGTGGGTGGTTGGGAGCCAATTATTTGAGCCATCATCCTTGCCTCCCAGGGTCCACATTAGCAGGAAGCTGGAATCGAGAGCAAAGCTAGGACTTAAACCCAGGCACCTCCAATACTGGACATAGGTAGGTTAAATGGGGATTTTAATTGCTAGGCCAAACACCTGCCCAGTGAAGTTTTTTTTTTTTTTTATTACTATTTTCTGTTTTAATTACCTGTCAATATCATTTCTATATATCACCACATGAATTAGAATTTGGTAAAATTTTAACTGAATTTCTTCTTTTACACATAACTAACACTTCAAAAGACTAGAGCTACCTAATCAAGTTAGCAGGGATTTGTTTACTAACCATTATGCATTTTCCAACCAAATATTTCTTCATATGAATTTATTTAATAGTTTCCTTCAAACTATGGTATTCCAGGGAGAACAGGATGCCCATTAACAGAATGACCATATTGGATTACATATTTGAAAACTAGAGATTATTCTTCATGACATAGAAATTTGAATAAAATATGTCTCATAGAGTCTTGCTAATTCAAGTCAAATGACCTCAGCCTACATGAACTTCCATTATAAACCCATCTTCTAATATCCAGACTATTAGCATTTATATATAAGGAGGTGAGTTACTTGTAATATAACCTAGAATAATATAATATATATTGTATTATAACCTAGAATATAATTTAAAATATACTATAACCTAGAATAATAATAAACAACATGAAATTGACTGCTATATCCACTGGGTTCATACAGTGGATCTGGGAACTAGAAGAAACTGGATTCAACTGGATAAAGTGACTCCTTAAAAGATGGAATTTCTCATATTGTTCCGAAGACCTAAATTCGAGAGTGCATCTGCCATAGACACATCCCCTGATACTCTGATACTCTGTCATGCAGGCCAATGACTGTTCGCCTAATGTAAATTCTTCCATGATACAACCACCTTGTGAAACTTTAAAATCACATAGACAGTCATAGCCAACAGGATTCACTTTTATTTATTCCTGGAGTCCAGTCAGTGCCTCCTAACTCCTTTACATACCTGCTCCTCCTGGCTACCAACCTCCCCTCTCTGGACTCAGTGTAACCTCACTTATTTTCCTGTGTCCTCTTTCCTCAATCATTCACCACACAACAGATTCAACATTGACATCCTGCTGCCCTGTTGAACAGTGGATTTCTGTCACAGTTAAAATAAAATGCAGGGGCTGGCATTGTGGTGTAGCCCGTGGCCACCTGCGACACCAGTATCCCATTTGGGTGACGGTTTGTGTTCCGGCTGCTCCACTTCCCATCCAGCTTCCTGCTAATACACCTGGGAAAGCAGAGTGAGATGGCCCAAGTTCTTGGGCCCCACACCCATGAGGGAGACCCGGACGAAGTTTCTGGTTCCTGGCTTAGGCTTGACCAAGTCCTGGCCATTGCAGCCATTTGGGGAGTGAACCAGCATATGATAGATCTCTCTCTTTCTCTCTCTGTAACTCTGCCTTTCAAATCAATGAAACAATCTTTAAAATAATTAAAATACAAATTTCTTACTTTGACCTACAGGCCCTAGCCTTGTCATTATTAACATCTGAACCAAAGATGCACTTGGGCCATCCTCCACTGCCTTCCCATGCCACAGCAGAGAGCTGGACTGGAAGAGGGGCAACTGGGAGAAGAACCCAGCACCCATATGGGATGCCAGTGCCGCAGGCAGAGGATTAACCAAGTGAGCCACGGTGCCACTCCTCCCTCCCCCCCTTTTTAAAGATTTATTTTATTTATTTGAAAGACAGAGTTACAGAGAGAGGCAGAGACACAGAGAGAGTTCTTCCAAGCGCCAGCACTCCCCAGATGGCTGCAATGGCCGGAGCTGCGCCAATCCGAAGCCAGGAGCTAGAAGCTTCTTCTGAGTCTCCCACACTGGTGCAGGGGCCCAAGGACTTGGGTTATTCTCTACTGCTTTCCCAGGACACAACAGAGAGCTGGATAGGAAGAGGAGCAGCTGGGACCAGGACCAGCGCCCATATGGGATGCTGGTGCCTCAGTCCAGGGCTTTAACCTGCTGCGCCACAGCACCAGCCCCAGACCATTTTCTTAAGTAGGAAATTCAGTCAGTAAAGTAGCCTATTCAGCTATTAAATAAGTCATTGAAAGACAATTAATGGCTTAAGATTTGTCAATTTGATATAACTTCTGGTTACACACTAAAATATCTCAAAATATATAAGTATAGAATTAGATGTTTGCATCAGAACTATTTGAATGGATTTAGTCTAAGTAGACAGACTACAAACTGATCTGCATTAGATTTAAGATTAATGAAAGATAAAGGTAACTGAAATATACAATATGTAGATATGCTATGGTGATTTGTAATATGATTAATAAGGTTTGTTCATATCAGTTTGCCTCAATTCACACTTACAAAAATAGACATCTAAAATGTTCATGATTTTGGAGGGTTACAGGGATTAAGACTTTAATTATGGCAAGGCTCTGATGTCACGAACCTTTTCATGCAGTAAAAATGACTACTTACAAATGAGATGAGTACTTATAAACAGCACCACAAAGCAGAATGTGATGACTACTAGACCCAACACATGATGATGAAAATGACAGCCTACTACCTACTGATTATTTATTATGGACCAAGCAATCAAGTTGTGTACTAACTTACAGTGAGTTAATCTGTGTAAATGAAAGAGAATAATAAAGGATTACAATCAAGATACTCAAAAGTCTGTATAGTTAACAGTATTCTATTTTCCTTTAAGAATAAGATTAATTCTGCCTGGGTTGGTACTGATTAGAGAAATCAGAAAGACATAATAACTATAAATATTATCACAAGTGGCACAGAGAATGACAATAGGCATCTAGATGATAAGGGCACCAAGGGCTCATGCTTTTAAAAATTTTGAGTTATTTGCTTTGACTAGGATGTGGGTTAATAGAAGCTTTCCCATTGTAGGCTGTATGCTGGGGATGGACTTCAGAGAGACTTAAAATTCAATCTATATGACCCAGCCATCCCACTTCTTGGAATTTACCAGGAGTTATCTATATCCCCATGTTTATTGCAGCTCAATTCACAATAGCTAAGACATGGAACCAACCTAAATGCCTGTCAACCGAAGACTGGATAAAGAAATTATGGGACATGTACACTACAGTATACTATACAACAATAAAAAAATGGAATCTGGTCATTTGCAACAAAATGGATGAATCTGGAAAACATCATACTTAGTGAAATAAGCCAGTCCCAAAGGGACAAATACCATATGTTCTCCCTGATCTGCGAGAACGAATAGAGCACCTAAAACAAAATCTGCAGAAGTGAAATTGACACTTTGAGATGGGATGACTTGAGCTACCCTTGTCTTGACTGTCCAGGAACAGTTTTGGTTTTTTTGTTTGTTTGTTTTTTTCTCTTCATACTGTTGTTGAACTCAACATAGAGTTAATCATATGTGTATAAAGTCAGTTGAGGATGGATCTCAGTAAGAAATAAGAGTGGGAATAAGAGAGGGAAGAGGAAATTTGTAACTGTAAAGCTGTATAGTTCTGCATACATTCCAAAGGACTAACTTCTAAGGGTGCAATTTAAAAATTTGCCATGGGACCCAAATCCCACTAAGCTGGGTGATATAATGTCATCTTCAGTGTTAAAGTGATCATATTAAGTGTTAAAGTGAACATATAAATAAGATTAAGTGTTAAAATGACCATGTAAATAGGATCAAGTGTAGGGTAATTATAGTAGATAGAATTAAAAAGGAGAGAATGTCCAACATGGGAAGCAGTCCACACAGCAGACTCATAGAATGACAACTGCTTTAAGTAAAACTCTGACCTCAGAATTAGCCCTAAAGGCTTCCAGGTCTGTCTGAAAAGCCTGCGAGAGCATTTCAGACATGGAAAGCCAAGACACTGTGGCAAAAATATATTCTACATGAAGGATCTCTGTGAGTGAGATCCCAATGGAAAGAAGTGGCCATCAAAGAAGGATGTATTTTTTTCTAAAAGGATTGCATTTTTCTTATGGGCTTGTCTAAATACTGATGGAGTTTATGGATTCAGAAGGCTTCCATAGCCTAGGAAGTTCACGTCAAGAGCCTCAGGTGGTCACTGGCATCATACATGTTAATTGTTAAATTAACAACCGGAGGGCTGGCACCATGGCTCACTTGGCCAATCCTCTGCCTGCGGCACTGGCACCCCAGGTTCTAGTCCCAGTTGCTCCTCTTCCAATCCAGCTCTCTGCTGTGGCCTGGGAGGGCAGTGGAGGATGGCCCAACTGGTTGGGCCCCTGCACCCGCATGGGAGACTGGGAGGAAACACCCAGCTCCTGGCTTCAGATCAGCGCAGTGCTGGCCGTGGCGGCCATTAGGGGAGTGAACCAATGGAAGGAAGACCTTTCTCTCTGTCTCTCTCTCTCACTGTCTAACTCTGCCTGGCCAAATAAATAAATAAATAAATAAAAAATTAACAATTGGAGTCACCCTGCACTAACTCCCCATGAAGGACCTTTGTCCTCAATGAGTTGTATTATGAGAGTTAACTGTGATACTTGTTCCCAGTTTTGTGTGTGTGTATACATGTGTGTGCAAACTATTGAAATCTCTACTTAGTATAGAGTTGGTCTTCTGTGTACAAAGTTAATTGAAAATGAATCTTAATAGAGAATGGGACTGGGAAGGTGAGAATGAGGAGGAGGGGGAAGGATGGGACTGTGGGTGGAAGGGCAGGTATGGTGGAAATACATGTATTCCTGAAGTTGTACATATGAAATTTGTACTCCTTAAAAATTAATTGATTGGTTAAAAATCAATCTGAAAAGTATAGACTATTTTGTAAGCGATAGGGAACATCTGAAGGGTGTTGATTAATAACAGTGAAAAGGACATACTTAACTGTCTTCATAGGACTATCCCTCTGGGGACAAAATGGATTCAGCTGAAGGCCTCACTACCAATGGGAATCATCTCTCTTGGCACATTCAGTTCAACTAAACTCCCCCAGAGTGGATCCCTTGCTTTGCATACACAACAACCTAACATTGATTATACAGACAGTATTTCAGTATACATGTTGTCTACCTACTTCTCTTTTGAGTAATGGTTCTTTTTTCTTTTGCTAATTTCATCATGGTGAGTACACATGACAATAAGATCTATCACATTAATAGATTTTTTTAAAAAAAGATTTTATTTACTTGAGAGGTACAGTTATAGACAGAAAGAGGAGAGACAGAAAGGTCTTCCATCAGCTGGTTCACTACCCAAATGGCCACAACAGCTGGAGCTGGGCTGATCCAAAACCAGAAGCCAGGAGCTTCTTCCAGATCTCCCACACTGGTGCAGGGGCCCCAGAACTTGGGCCATCTTCCACTGCTTCCCTACGCTGTAACAGAGAGCTGGATTGGAAAGAGAAGCAGCCAGGACATGAACTGGTGCTCATATGGGATGCCAGTGCCACAGGCGGAGGCTTAGCCCACTCTGCCACAGCGCCAGCCCCACATTAATAGATTTTTAAGTGTATAATATATGGTTGTTGAATATAGGTCCCATGATGTAATCACCTTCACTTAAGTGCAACTACATGCCTGCAGATTAATACTTCTTTTCCCCACCATAAGCCCCTGGAAAACACCATTCAACTCTTTGAATAAAAGACTTTATCTTAGATATCTCATATAAATGGAATTACATAATGTCTTTTTGTGACTGGCTTATTTCACCGAGGAAAAAATCCTCAAGTTTTATCCATGCTGTTGCATATCATACAGTGTTCTTTTTAAAGAGGGAATGGTATGCCATTGTATGTATATATCATATTTTCTTTACCCATTCATTTGATGCTAGACATCTGGGATGTTTTCACATCTTAGCTATTGTGAATAGTGCTGTTACGAACATGGGAATACAGATATCTCTCCATGATGCTTATTTCAGTTCTTTTAGATAAATACCCAGAAGCAAGATTGCTGGATAATATGTTATTTTTATTTTTTGTTGGAGCTTAATATATTATTTTCCATAGTGTCTGTACCATTTGGTATTCACACCAACAGTGTATATGGGTTATAATTTATCCACAAACTTGCCAATATTTGTTGCCTTTTTTAAAGTCACCTTCACAGGTTTGAACTAATATCTGTTTGTGGCTTTGATTTGCATTTCACTGATGATTAGAAATATTGATCACATTTTTGTGTACCTGTTGACCATTTATACACCTTATTTGAAGAACTGTCTATTCATGCTGTCCATCCACTTTCAAATTGGGTCATTTGACTTTTTTTAACCAAAAAGTTGTTAGAGTTTATAACTATATATACATATAATATATAAAACTAAAAATTTCCTATATAGCAAAGTAAGGAATCAACAGAATGAAAAGGTAACTTATGAAATAGAAGAAAATATATGCAAAATATATAAGGAAATACATATGTATTTGCAAATATTTTCTCCTAATCCATAGGTTGTCTTAGCTCCCCCCATATATATAGTTTGCTTTGCTGTGTAGGAAATTTTTAGTTTGATAGAGTCTCACTTGTTTATTTTTGTTTTTGTTCACTGTGTTTGTTGTGTCATATCCATGGAAATCATTGCCCAGTCACTAGTATGAAATTTTTCCCTGTGTTTTCTTCTAGGAGTTTTACAGTTTAGGGTCTATAAGTCTTTAATCCACATTGTATATGGTATAAAATATGATTCTAATTTTATTCTTTTGCATGTGAACATCCAGTTTTCCAAGCACCATTGTTGAGGAAACTATCCTTTCCCCATTACATATTCTTAGCAGCTTTGTCAAAGATTAGTTACATATACAGATTTATTCCAGGCTCTGTGTTCTGTTCCATTCCATCTCTGTATGTCTGTGTTTGCATCAATACCATAGTATTTTGATTACTGTAGCTTGGTTCTTAATGAAATCTGATAACACTCAACCCATCCCCTTGTTTTGAGGGACTTGCTACAGAAGGATCACCAAGGAAGCACAGCATGTAAATATTCAGTTTTTTTTTTCATGTTAAACAGCTATTTGTCAGTTAAAGTGGGTTCAAGAGAGGCTTGTGTTCACTCTTCAGCAACAGAATCACATAATTAACATAATCTCTATATTTTCTGATTGGATATCTGTCTCATTCTAACAAAAACAATCCTGTTTCACCCTTATCAAATATCATTTCATTTGGATAATAAATGCTCATAATTATATTCTTTTCATGATTACAAAATACCACTTGATTACATGAAATAGGCTTACCAAGGATACCTCCACATTGACCTAAACGCTACTTCACTACTTACTGTCTCAGTTATGTGTTCACAATCAGGAAACTGCCTTGCAATTGTATATTATTACTAACAAATCTTTGCTCTTAAAAATGATCAGATTGCTAAGATACCAAAAGCATAACAACTTTTTGGATTTGATCATTCCCAAATCCAAACTTTTATGATTCCTTTTTCATATGAGTTCTATCCTTAGTATCACAACATTATCATTAATCTGTAAGTCATTATAAAGTGTGTTATTGCCCTTAGAATTCAGGATAAGATGCTTGAATTAGAAAAGTTTAAATTATTACTTATCTTTAAGGTTAGATTTTAAAACTGCTCTATCACATCTTCATAAAAGTAGAAAAGGTGAACACCCTCATCATTTCCCCCTGTTTTCAATTATAGCATTTTCCCCAAATAGTTAATTCTAATATTTATAGAAGCAGTTAGCCAGTTTAGAGAATTCTAGAAAAATATTCTAGAACAAGTAATATCTAAAACTAAAAGGATGAACAGAAGTTACCAAAGATAGAAGATCAGGAAACAATAATCTGAGGCTAATGGAAAGAAGATTCTAAGCCAGAAGATGAGATATTGTAAAATACAGATTGGTGCTTGGGGAAGAACACTGAGTTCTGTGGTTTGGCTGGAGCATGAGTATGATGGTCCATGTGGTACTGTATTTCAGAGAGATTAGAAATCCTCTAATCCAACACACAATCCAGACTAATACTTGTCAGGCCTAGAATGATAAGGAAACATCACACATTCACTTCTTAATCATAACATTAAATTATAAAACATAATGCATAATTCATCATTTACTAAACTTTTGGGATAAGAGCGCATTCTCTTGCAATATACATCTATAATAAAGTCTGAAGAAGTCTTTCATAAATCATACGATACTCACTGTTTACAACTTCCAGTTTCCATGCTTTACATTGGGGTGAAAACTTAAGACATTTGTGTGGCAGGCATTCGGTATAGTGGTTAGGGTGAAGGATCCATCTAAGACAGCGCTTGTTTAGAATCGTGGCAGAATAAAATTCAAGAAGGAAATATACAGCCTTAGTGAAAACTGAGGCTGGAAAGAAGAGCTGAACCTGCACTCTGAGCCAGTCTATAAATATCTAGAGCTTATTTGAAATGTAGATCTGGGCTGTGCTTTAGGACATGGACTTTGGATCAAGACTGCCTGTGTTTGAATGCCATCTCTTCACTTGTTAGCCATATGACCTGGGGCAAGTGACTTGACCCACTATTTACTGATTCAGATGACTTAGCAATCACTATTTTTTTTTTTTTTGACAGGTAGAGTTATAGACAGTGAGAGAGAGAGACAGAGAGAAAGGTCTTCTTTCCATTGGTTCACCCCCTAAATGGCTGCTATGGCTGGATCTATGGCAATCTGAAGCCAGGAGCCAGGTGCTTCCTCCCGGTCTCCCATACGGGTGCAGGGGCCCAAGCACTTGGGCCATCCTCCACTTCCCCCAGGGCCACAGCAGAGAGCTGGACTGGAAGAGCAGCAACCGGGACTAGAACCTGGCACCCATATGGGATACCGGTGCCGCAGGCCGAGGATTAGCCAAGTGAGCCACGGCGCAGTAATCACTATTTTTTAAAATACTGAGAGTATTTACTTAATCCTTACATTAGTCCATATTTATAAAGTGCTTAGAAAAGTACCTGGTCACAACTGGCAATCAAGTAACATCACCATTATTATTATGCCAAAGTGATGACTGACGACAGTTTCTAGTTTACTGTTGCAGGACATAATCACGAGTTAGTAGAGGTAAAGTACTTTGAATGGTGTTTTGGCATACAGTCAAATTTTTACCTTAATTTGTTGTTACTGCTGTTAAAAGCCATTTCAATGTTTTAATAAGGAGTGTTCAGACTTGCATTTCAGAAGGACTCTGCCAAGAAGGAGCGTGAGGGGTGAAGGAGTAAGGAGAGAGCCAGTGTGGAGGTGGGGGAATGCTCAGGAAGTTGTTGGTGCTGAGCTAGAATGTTGTCAGGTAGACGACATGCAGGAGGAGTCAGACCTAAGGTGCATAACTGACAGCACCTGCTGCTTTGACTGAATGTGGCTCATGAGCAGGAGGGAGGAGCTGAAGACATTTATCAGGAATACCTTCTCTGTGCAGCTACACTCAAACATTACATAGCTTTTGGGTTATGTGCAAACTCAAGAAAGTAGTAAGAAAGCCAAAGCACACATTTCTAAGAAACTCACACACTTCACTACAAAAGGAGAAAAAGCCTTATCTTTGCAAGCACTATCTCTGCACCCAAAAACCCCAGTGTCCAGAATAGATTGACCCCTTTCTTATTAAGCCATCAAGCTTCTCTCTTTCCTTCAAAATTATTTATAGTTTATTATCACTAAACCACACTAGTGTTCTTTGAAGATCCAGGCATGAGAAGCCTTGTGGGATAATTCTTTGAACATCTTTCCTTTAATATGAACTTTCCTGCTAACTGGCTCAGTGTTCACTCTATGGAGAAAACTCTCTACAACAAAGTTGACGAGTAAAATCATTATGCTCCCTCTATTGAGATGTGGAAGGCTTTGAGGTTGTTTCAGATTTTTCTGTGTATAATCTTGCCTGGAAGTAGGTATATATTGATACTAAAAATGTATTTAAAGTTTCTCAAAAAACCTACAGGGGGAGAAAGTACCACATTCTTGTAGAACGGGTAATATGTCCTCTCTGTTGTTTAAAGACAGCAATCAATGCTTGAATAACTAATTATATTCATCTTTCAACCACTTATGCTTAGAAGACATTTTTATATATGTTTCATATCTTTCATGTTTTACAGGATTGGAATAACAGAGATAACAATGTTACAGAGTAAATCTGTCTGTGGAGTAGTACTATGCTGAATTCACAAGTGAAATTTAAATTCCCAGCTCACTTAATTGAATAAATACTGCTTGAGTGCCTTGAAGGTGAGATACACAAATGAGCAAATACAGATATAGCCCATCCTCTCAAGAAACTTCAAATATGATAGGAAATAGGGCATTGATGAAGTAATCATTCCAAAATGTAATATGAGGAGTCTCCAAAAAGTTCATGAGAAAGTGGAATTAAAAGGTAATGCACCTTCTCCGTGAGCCTTTTGAAGCCCCTTATATCATGGCAATGCTAATGACTATGAAAGAAAGGTACCTGAAGGCACACGTACTTATAACAGGAGAACATGACCTAGTCTGGGAGAGTGACAGGAACTACACAGAGAAAGAAAGGAGATTGAGAGCATATGCAAAAGCTCTGTGTCCAGAGGAGACAGAGGGCATCTGAGAGAGGGCCTGAGTGGCAGAAAGGAAGTGAGAATGGGAAAGCAGGATGAAGTGAAGTAGGAGCAGTGAGTGGGACCAAACTGTGCTGCACTTTGCTGGGAGAACCAAGTACCTTAGTCTTGTGATTTTATTAATTCAGTTGGTTAGCTGCCTGAATAAATAGATCAGTCAAGGTAGATGGAATAATTGCTTACCCAGCACAAGAGCCAGGAGTTTATCTTACAGAGAAATTCAGTTATTGATGACCTTGAAAATGTACCTGCTGAGATAGGATAATGTAGCATGGTAGGATGTAATGAAGTTACATGACTTTTGTCTGAAAGTACTGAAGAACAGCACCATGAAATTACTCCTCTGCTGCTGCCTAGGAAACAACAGGCTAGGCTATGATAAGGAAAAAAAAAATGTTTTTAAGAAGGAAACATTCATCTCTGGATCCATTTGGGGGAGAATTTTCTTCTCTTTCATAAGCTGCTCTCAGAGCCTACCATGAACTATTCTCACATCGAGGCATTCTTGAAAATTCTCTGTCCTCACTTGACCCTCCAACAACCCTCTCATTGCACTCTTCCAGCCACTTAATCTTTTTTCCTTTGCCATCCTCTACCTGGAGAGAGTCATGGCTTCTACATCCTACTTACCATGTCTGTGTGCAATAAAGTATATCTGAGTCTTCAAGTAAAAGGAAGAGTGGATTCTTTGAAAGTTGGGGGGGAGGGAAGCCTTACATTCAAAAAAAGTAGCAGTATTTATGAAAAAAATGTGGTATCATTGCAACCATAGGGATGTTAAGGATGGAGACATCACTATGGACTAAAGCTGACCAAAGGAACTTTTAAGTATAGAAACTTCAGTTAAGCATCAGTCTTACACAGGAAGACTAGATAGGGTAGTAATTCTGGAGTAAGCAAACCAAGCATGAGAATACAGGATACAAGCATCCTAGGCTTGGGATGAAGCCTGAAATATTGGGAGAAATCTAAAAGTAGCATGAATGCAACAGAGCATTCGCAGTGAAAGCAGTGGTAAAAGCAAAATTAGGAGAGCAAAATGTTAAAGAGCCTTAAACACTGGGGTGGGGAGTTTGCTCTTTCGTCTCACGATATCCAAGATCCACTGGGAATATGCTTGCAGCACAGTAACTTGATGAGAGCTGTATGTTTTAAAAGTTACTAAAATAAGTCTTGTAGTATGTGTCTACTCATCCAATGAATATTCATTCAATTCCTATAGTGTGCCCAGATATGGGGCTAGATACTAGGATTGCAATCAATAAGCCAGTTGACGAGCTATTCATTAATATAAATGTTTAAAGTCCAGTGCAGGTTAGTATAATGATTAATTTGGGGTATCAACTTGACTGGCTGGGGGAGTGCCCAGAGAACTGGTGAAGCATATTTCTGATGTGTCTGTGAGGGAGTTTCCAGAGAAGAATGGAGTGTGGTTCAGCAAACTGAGTGTGAAAGACCTTCCCTGAGCATGGAGCAGCATCATTCAGCGGGCTGGGGGCCTGCACAGAACAGGAAAGTGGGAGAAAGGAGAAATTCCTTCTCTCTCTTCCATTCCAAACCAGCACATTTTCTGCTGTTGCTAGCCTTGAACGTCAGGCTCCATGTTCTTTAGCCTCTGGACTCTGTGACTTGCCCTGATTGATGGTCCTGCAAGGGTTGGCAGTTGTGGGAGGGGGCCTGCGCTTTCATCCTCAGACTAGGAATGCATTGTTGGTCTCTCATTCTGAGGTTTCTGGCTTCTTGGATTGAGATGCTACCAGCTTCCCTGCTTCTTCAGCTTGCAGATGACAACCAGGGAACTTTTCAGCCTCTGTGATCATGTGAGCCAGTTGCATCAATCCTCTCCCATGTAAATAGATCTTCCCTTGATTCTGCTTCTCTGGAGGCCCTGACTGATAGAGATGCCATCATTGTGAAGAGAAAGGAGGGTTCAGAGTGTCTTTGAAAATATTTTACCACAGATTAATCACTGAGTTGAAAGACAGACATCAAAACTA
The DNA here is from genome assembly GCF_033115175.1 of Lepus europaeus. Taxonomy (NCBI): domain Eukaryota; kingdom Metazoa; phylum Chordata; class Mammalia; order Lagomorpha; family Leporidae; genus Lepus; species Lepus europaeus. The sequence goes on from NC_084827.1 coordinate 51,859,455, forward strand.
ACTCTGTAGATTAAAGTCTGCAAGATGAGGAGACTACTGGTACCAAGAAGAAAACTGGGTTATATCTGGGGGAAAAGTGATGATTCTTATCCATGAAATGTTGAGTTTGGAGTCATAAATGATTTCACCATGTGGAGAGATGCCACTGGTAGATCAAGTTCATATGTGGGACCTGATAATTCTGTTCTCACTCATTATATTTAGCTGACAACACATAACTCTGAAGCCATGATAGCTGGGACACATAATATTATGCCTAGCCTTTGGGAAAGATATTTTTGATTCAGAAGACTGTATATCAGTATTCAGCCTGCATGCTCATGCTAATGAGATTTAATATAGAAGGCACCTAATGGGAAGATTGCAGGATGTGTGAAAAATCAAAGATATTTAGAAGAGAACATTATAATTTAATTCCTAAAATCTGTGAAGTATGTTTATGTGTTTATGAATATATATGATCACATTCATGTATGTATAAATAAATGTGTCTACAATGTATAAATCCATATGTTCACATATAAATTTATGCATATACATGTGTGTGCACATTTCTTCCTTTTTTTTTTTAGTCTTTTTTTTTATTTATTCTTTTTTAAAGGTCTTCCTTTCATTGGTTTATCCCCGAAATGGCCACTACAGCCAGAGCTGCTCCAATCCGAAGCCAGGAGCCAGGTGCTTCTTCCTGGTCTCCCGCGCAGGTGCAGGGGACCAAGCACTTGGGCCTCCACTGCCTTCCCAGGCCACAGCAGAGAGCTGGACTGGGAGAGGAGCAACTGGGACAGAACCCGGTGCCCATATGGGATGCCAGCACCGCAGGCGGAGGATTAACCTAGTGAGCCATGGCGCTGGCCCCGCACATTTCTTCCTAAAGAGATGCTGACAGTAGAGCTTTTCAAAATCAAGCCATTGAAGACATCCAAACATTTAGTTAAGACACTGTGCAATTAAACTATCAGTAATTCTACATACACATTTAAGAGGTATTTCTAATACTTTTTATTGTTCAAGACAAACCATAAATATGGACAACTAGAAATCAAAATTAGAATACATACACAGCCCTAGAACAGGGAACAAATCAAACAAGAATTTCAAGTTTTCTCACAACCATTTACCTAAGTTATTTTGTATGAAAAGAAGTTTTAATTTAAAAGGCAGAAGTTATAAAAATGTATAAATTCAAATTCAGCTTTAAAAGTGGATTAAAAATACATTACAAAATGTAAATCAAAAGACATTAATTTATGCCAAAAGTGCCGTAGCCTCCAAGGGTTTTTAAGCACTCAGCAAACTTTATTTTAGCAGTCAAGCTCTAATTTCAATTATAGGAAAATTATTCTATCTTTATGAACACAGGAAACAGAACAAAGAATAATGGATTTGTTCCTTTTCAAACACTATATCAAAAATTGCACAAATAAAAGGATTCACGCTTATATGTAGAAACGCTAAGTACTCCTAATATATTAGGTCGGCCCAAACAAGCTGAAAGAGGAGTTCTGAAAACTCCTCTGGAGGTTAGGTATTAAATGTACGCCTATGAACAGAATTGCAAATGTTTTTACTTCCCCATCTTGACAACAATCTCTCTATTCTCTGCTTCTGGCAACAATAACAAAATATTTTCTCCAGCTTTACCCACATTTATCAAGGAAGAAAGAGACAACTATTACTGCTATCTACTTTAACCTGTCTACTCCTTCAATTTCTATACAAGATTTCCCAGAAAATTCATGTACTTATTTCAGGCATTTGATGGGATAGTAAATATGTATCAAAACAATTTTCTCTAGGGAAATCACAATAAATGCATTGCAGAATTTCTCTGACTGGAAGGGAGAAGGAGGAAGAAGACTTTCTATACGTTAAAAATACTGCCTAGGCATTCCCGTCACAAACATGTCTGTCTAACCTTTATAGACACGCTCCTTCCCAATATCCAAATAAAATGCCCAAAAAGAAGAAAACAGACAAGAAAAAAATTCTCAAGCATGTTGTAAACAAAACAAGGCTGAGTCATCTATCTCCCCTACCACTTTTGTAAAATTTTATTTTTATTTACTTACTTGTTTGTTTGTTTATTTGGAGTGGGGAGAGAGAGAAAGAGTACTCCCATCTGCTGGTTCTCTCCCCAAACGCCCATAAAGGTCTTGTCTGGGCCAGGGCCAAAGTTGGCAGCCAGGAACACACTCAGAGTCTCCACACAAGTAATAGGGACCAAAGTTCTTGCGCCATCATCAGCTACCTCTTAGGGTGTCCATGAGTAAGAAGCTAGAACTGGGCCGGCGCCGTGGCTCAACAGGCTAATCCTCCGCCTTGCGGCGCCGGCACACCGGGTTCTAGTCCCGGTCGGGGCACCGATCCTGTCCCAGTTGCCCCTCTTCCAGGCCAGCTCTCTGCTGTGGCCAGGGAGTGCAGTGGAGGATGGCCCAAGTGCTTGGGCCCTGCACCCCATGGGAGACCAGGAGAAGCACCTGGCTCCTGCCATCGGAACAGCGCGGTGCGCCGGCCGCAGCGCGCCAACCGCGGCGGCCATTGGAGGGTGAACCAACGGCAAAAGGAAGACCTTTCTCTCTGTCTTTCTCTCTCACTATCCACTCTGCCTGTCAAAAATAAAAAAAATAATAATAATAATAAAAAAAAAGAAGCTAGAACTGGGAGTGGAACTGGGATTCAAACTCAGGCACTCTGATATGGGATGCAGGTATTCCAATGAGACTCTAAACTATGCAAAACACTGTCCCTACTACCCATTTTTTAATAGACAGTTTGTATCCATCAGAACCCTGTGGACTAGCAAATTCAAGATTTTACTCTGCAGAAATAACTGCAAAACTATGCAAGAATATGTGTAGAAAAATGATTTCAAGCATTTTTAATACTAAAAATGTAAGTATTCAACAATAAATGAGTTTAAAATATAATGCATTCAAACTGTGAAATCCATTTATTTTAGCAGTAATGACTGTAGACATTACAAATCATGAGTTTGATTTATGATGCTATAATGTTCATGACGGTCTGCAGACTACAAAGAACAAGTTAAAGAGAATACAAATACAAGTTCTGGATTTTAAAAAAAGTACATAAATACATATGTGTTCCTATGAGCATTAAAAGAGTTCAGACCCTGGCATTTAACTTACAGTTAAGACACCTGCATCTTATGTCAGAGTACCTGAGTTTGATACCTTGCTCTGGCTCATGACTCCAGCATCCTGCCAATGCAGTACCTTGGAGGCAGTGCTGATTGTTCAAGAAATTGGATTCTTATCATTCATGTGGGAGACCTGGATTGGGTTCCCAGATCCCAGCTTTGGTCCTGGCCCATCCCTAGTCACTGTGGGCATTTGGGGAGTGAACCAGTAGGTGGAAAGAGCTCTGTCTCTCCTTCTGTGTCTCTCTGCTTCTTTTTTTAAAAAATATTTTATTTTAGAGTTAGAGTTACAGATAGAGAGAGGTAGAGACAGAAAGGTTTTCCTTCCATTGGTTCACTCCCCAAATGGCCGCAATGGCCAGAGCTGCGCCGATCCAAAGCCAGGAGTCAGGAGCTTTTTCCTGGTTTCCCACATGGGTGCAGGGGCCCAAGGACCTGGGTCATCTTCTACTGCTTTCCCAGGCCATAGCAGAAAGCTGAACTGGAAGTGGAGTGGACGGGACCGGTGCCCATATGGGATGCCGGCACTGCAGGCGAAGGATTAACCTACTGCATCATGGTGCAGGCCCCTCTCTGCTTCTAAAATAAATTAAGAAGTAAAAAAATAAAATTTAAGGGAAAAGTGAGATCAGTTTTCCATCTCATAGAAATGATTTATGTTGAAGGAGATGGAAATGCTAATTACAAAGATTTGATCAAATCACATGGTATGCATATATTGAATTATCATACTCATAAAATATTATACTCATAAAAATGTACAATGTGTTGACTGCAAATAAAATTAAGTTAAAATTTAAAATACATAGAAACACAAATGTTACAGCTGTTTTCTTCATGGGATTAGGATAATGGGGCAATTTGAGGAAGAGGAACCCTAACCTCTACATAGTTCAGTATTGGGGTTTTTACAATGTCCATGTAAAATTAAGAAACAAAAGGTATGACTAAATGCCAGTACTTTTGTGGAAAATAGCAATTATTTGTTCCTCAGCTGGTAACCGAGATTCATATCTACTTGGAAAGTAAGGTAGAGCCTCTCTTACTGTCTAGGAACTGACTCCTGAAATATCAGAACTGATTCCTCTCTCAAATCACACTATGAAAACTGGTTGTTTTGTGTCTACTCAATAACTACAACTCTCAGTACACAGAATGGCAGAGAGGGTAGCTAGAGAGGGAATGGGTGGTGACATATGATATTTTGATAGGTGGAGATCATCTCATGATAAAGACATATAAGTGAGGAAGAGTCAGGAAGAACCCTTAGAACCAAACACAAGATGTAGTTTTTCATGTCCTGTTGTCCAAGAAAGAAAACATTAAGTCTGACTTAGGGTTGCTAACATTTGTCTAGTCTTCCCTACAATCAGTTGAGATGGAGGGGGAGCAGATGTCTCCCTTCTCCCCAGGAAGATGTTAAGCCACTGGATACTACACAAGTGAGAAGTTCTGCACACACCGTGTTCTTCAGTTTGGACAACAGGATTCAATGAATGCCAAAAAACCAAAAGCAAACCATGCACCTTACTGGCTAGCAAATATCAAGAAGAGTTATATGTGGCCTTCCTCAAAAATTCACAAAGCAAATTTGCATCAATGAAATTATTCTATTATGTAAGAAAGGAAAAGGGTTAACATCCAAAATATGGAAGAAATACATACAACTTGGCTAGCACCATGGCTCACTTGGCTAGTCCTCCACCTGCGGCACCAGCACCCCGGTTCTAGTCCCAGTTGGGGCTCCGGATTCTGTCCCGGTGCTCCTCTTCCAGTCCAGCTCTCTGCTGTGGCCCAGGAAGGCAGTGGAGGATGGCCCAAGTGCTTGGGCCCTGCACCTGCATGGGAGACCAGGAGGAAGCACCTGGCTCTTGGCTTTGGATCCTATAGTGGCCATTTGGGGAGTGAACCAAAGGAAGGAAGACCTTTCTGTCTGTCTCTCTCTCACTGTCTAACTCTGCCTGTCAAAAAAAAAAAAAAAAAAAAAAAAAAAAAAAAAAAAAAAAGAAAAGAAAAGAAATACATACAACTCAATAGCAAAAAACAAACCAAAAGAACACCAACAACAAATAAATCAATTATAAAATGGGCTAAGGACTTGAACAGCCATTTTGCCAAAGAAGATACACAAATGGGCAACAGGTGTATGAAAGGTGTTCAACATCACTTATCACCAGGTTAATACAAATCAAAACCTCACATCTATCAGGATGGCTATTCTAAAAAAGAATCGATAAGTGTTGATGAGCTTGAGGGAACAAGGGAACACTTCTATATTGTTTGTGGAAATATCAATTGGTACAGCTCCTATAGAAAACAGTATGGATGTTCCTCAACAATTTAAAAACAGAACTAGCCTATCAGCTATCTTACTTTGGGGAATACATATCCAAAGAAAATGAAATCAATATTTCCAACAGATAGCTGCATTCCCATGATCATAGCAGCATTGTTCACAATGGCCAAGGTACAGAAACAACCTAAATGTCCATCTGTGGATAGACAGCCATCTTAGAAATAGAGAAATAAATGGAAACAATGTAGTGTTCATCTATGGAGTATACAAAGCAACTGTGGTATACACACCCACTCACACACATATGCACACTTACATTGGGATTTTAGTCAGCAATAGAAAAAGAAGGACATCCTCCTATTTGTGACACCACGAATGAACCTGAGAGACATTATGCTAAATGAAATAAGCCTGGTGTGCAGAGAAGTGTTACATGATCTCACTTACATGTAGAATCTAAAAATGTCAAACTCATAGAAGCAAGGAGTAGAACAGCAGTTGCCAGGGTTGGGGGTGGGGAAATGAGAGAAGTTGAACAAAGGGCACACATTTTGAGTTATAAGAAGACTAAGTTCTGGAGATCTACCATGCATAATATGATGAGTACAGTTAAGTATCCTGTATTGTTTACTTGAAATTGAGTAAGAGAGCAAATTTTAACTGTCTTCAACACACACACACACACACACATAGCATAACTGAGCTACGACAGATGTGTCAGTTTCACTGCACTATTCAATAAACAGTAGATAAAAATCATCACACTGTATACCTTGAATATATAGTTTTTGCTTATCAATTAAATATTTTTAAATTTACGAACAAAATAAAATACCATGCTTTCAAAACCACAAGAAAGCATATGTCTGAATAGTATTAGGAAAAGCTCTAATGTGAAAAGCTTATTAACAAGCTGGAGGCTATGAGATTCATGAAAATCATGCCATTTCCTAAACCAAAGAATCAGAGAGTCTAGATAGTAAATTAAAAATAGTAATAAGGCAATTCTTAGCCAGTATGTGGTTAATTATTCATTGCAGCCAATGCTTTTTAAAATCTGCTGACTTAAAAATGGTTATTGAAACGTTAACAATATAATCGATGATTCCAGCACTCTGCTACTTGTCAAGTATGTGGAGTTGCTAAAGGCTAATCAGTGGGGGGGATGGGATCAAAAGCAGAAATAAAATTCATTGCTTTTGTTGCCTAATTTAGTCATCCACGAATTACGGGACATTGCAGACATTATGATGGTACTGGTGGATTAAATGCAGCTTTTGTCAACATAACATCCGTCTGAATGCTTGTAATGCAATTAAGAATTTTTTCTCTTAGAAATGGTGATTCTTTGAAGCAGAGTCATATGGATTTCAAAGAAAAAAATTTAACATTTTCTCTACTCTTTCTGTTCCAAAAGATATATAGAAAATGCATCTGGTGCCTCTATATCTTCCAACTCTTTTGTGCTATTACAGAATGGATGAGCCATTCCACTATTATATAAAAGAGGTGCGACATCACTGGCATAGGAAATTTACAACAGAGGGTAAAAGTGAATCCTTGAAGACCCGGCAAGCCAATTCAAGTTTCTGTTATCAAATGGGATTAAGCCCACTAATGCATTCTTTCATTTTTTCAAATCTCTGATTCTACCTGCTTCCTACACCCCCACACAAATACATATGTAGAACTGGAAAGCAACAGGAAAAATAAATAACTCTGTAAGGTAAAATAATGCTTTCTTTTTGATAATTCTGCATTTGACATTCACAGGTAAACTTTTACTATGTGTAAGGTTAGTTAAAAAAATGTCTATGAGTGGTTCTATATTTGCAATACTGTATTTGGTAGTATACTGAGTTCTCAAAAAACACATTTTCTGTTAATAGATCAACCATCATAAAATAAACCACACACACAAAAATATGTTTGTAGTGTGTTGAATAGAGCCCCCCTCCCACCCGATAAAAAAACCTAATTCCATATTCTAATCTTCAGAACTTGTGCATGTGATGTTATTTGGAAAAAGGGTCTTTACAGATAAAACTAAATTGAGAATCTCAAGATAATATCATCCTGGATTCCCTGGGAGGGTCCTAACTCTAAGGATAAGTATCCATGAGACAGGAGACACAGAGCAGTGGCAAGTGGTGAAGAGGAGAAAGCTTTGTAAAGATAAAGGCAGAGACCGAGGCTGCATCCATAACCCAGGTCTGGGCATGGACACCACAAGCCGCCAGAGGCAAGGAGAGAGATCTCAAAGGCATCGCAGCCTTTCAACATCTTGATTTCAGATTTCCGGCATCCAGAACCATGAGAGAATACACTTATTTATCATTTTTTAAAAGCGCAGTTGGTGCTAACTTGCTATCACAGACTTACAAAGCAAACACACATTTTTTTAAATTTAATCACATGCCCTTCCTTTCATTCAATGTTTATAAATCATGACAAAAATCACACTCCCTGAGCACTATCTGCATGTCTGAAACAGTAATTTTTAAATAGTTTTCTTTTTGTTTAAGCTTCCTAACAGCTCCATAAAGATGATATTGATGGGAGGTCTTTTTTTTTCTTCATCTCTCTGCCTTACAAATAAATTTTTAAAAATAAAAAAATCATATTATTGATGTACGAACTTGAGGACTAGGATTCACTCTCAAGTCAGTTTGATTCCAGCCCAGGCTCCTCCATTAAAAATAGTAGGGAACAATGGAGAACATGAAGTAAATACATTCTTTGTTTGCAAATGCATTTAAGAAGTACCTGGAAAGAAAGGAAAGACTATGAAGAAATGGGAGGCAACATGGGAGGGTAACTTCCCTTGTACCACATGTGTTAAAATTTCTGAGCCATGTTTATGCATTATCTATTCAAAAGTAAATTACAAAGGACAAAATCAGTTGCCTAGTGACAAAGAATTTTTTAAAACCCAAATGGATGACAAAAAATTAATGAAAATATGATAAATTTATGGGCAGAAGAAACATATCAGACTTAGAAGATAATGTCAAGAAATCATTAGATGCCTGGGGGAGTGCTGCTCAAATGCACATCCACCCACTGCTACGTCAAGCCCTGACTCACCACGTTCTGCTCCACTCACAAACATCCACCTCACCACTGAGAGCAGGCCAAGACTGGATAATGAATGGCACCTAAACATCCCAATGCAAGTCTCTCTCAGGTATTTCTCCCCTTCTCTGTTTGTTGTGGTTATTGAAAGTCTGATGATGTAGTCTAAGAGAGTGCTGACATAAGATGTCTCAAGACACAGATTGTAACATTATTACAGGAAGAGTTGTAAATTCTTATTCTATTAATGTTATTTAGGAAAATGGAAGGGACTTTTTGTTCTGCATATTCTGCATTTAGACTGAGAATTGAGAAAAGGAAATATGTGGGACCTCTCATAGCTTTTTTATTAAGATTTTTATTTATTTATTTGAGAGGTAGAGTTACAGAGAGAAAAGTCTTCCATCAGCTGGTTCACTCCCTAAATGGCTGCGATTGCAAGAGCTGAGCCAATCAAAAGCCAGGAGCCAGGAGCTTCTTCCAGGTGTCCCCCATGGGTGCAGGGCCCCAAATTCTTGGGCCATCTTTCATTGCTTTCCCAGGTCATAAGCAGAGAGCTAGATCGGAAGAGGAGCAACCAGGACAGGAATCAGTGCCCATATGGGATGCCGACATTGCAGGCAGAGGCTGACCTACTATGCCACATCACTGGCCCCCTCAAAGCTATTCTTGAACCCACAGCTCTTAAAATTTTAGTGCCTTTCATCATAATCCCCTTACTTAAGATGTGGGAGGTACAAAAATACCAAATAAATAGGATTCTATTGTTATATTACCCTTCCTAAATCACTTTCTTAAGTCACTCCTCTTTCAATTAATAGAGAATTTTTCTAATAATTTTCAAAAGAATAAGAAAAGAATTTTTTTATCAAAATCCTGACTCAGTTTTTCATTACTGTCAATTTGCATTTTATCAGATCCTTACACCTACTCAATGCGCCAATAGAAGTGGGTGGTTAACCTTTCCCAGAGACACATACAAATCCCAGATGATAAACGAGAAGATTAGAGTGAACTCCAATACAATCTAGGTTAAACTTAATAACCTGCAAACAGTAGCAGCCACAGTTCATGCTAAGTGCAGCAACCATGAACAAGCTGTCTTTTTGAAGCCAACACTGATTCAGGGCCTTCTGAGGGTGATCCATTTCCATATGCTGACTTTTGCATGACTTTTCCTTTTCAGGATGTTGGCTCTCACATGTAACTTTCATTTCACTACTTTAAATAGAGCGTTTGAAATGACAAACTGATAACTAGTGCGAGCCATAACAGACAGAAGCAGGCTGAGGCAACAAATTGTGGTCAGGGTAGATCCAACCAACTCAAGCCTTCAAATAACTAGGACTTCAATATTGGAAATCAGAAATGGAACTTAGAAAGAATAGAATCAGCAAATATACTGAGCCTATGTCATTCGAGGCCTTTCTCGTAGACATGCCATTTGTTTTCAGGATCAGCTACTTCGAATTCTATAGAGCAGTGAGGGTTTATTTTTAACTGTCCTGAAGATGACAAGGACTTCCAGGAAGGGGTTTGCAACTGAAACAAAGGTGCTCTTACAAAAGGGTTTGCATGTGCATGTTTTCTTGAACAATCAAATTCACTTATTCCTTGGGGAAAAAAATTAAGGTTACCTCTTGTGAGCTTAATCGTTAGGGAACATAAACAAAAAATAGACTTCTGCATTCAAAGGGTTGTGGACACTATGGGTTATGTTATGGACTCCAACAGGCACCCTTGCAATGTGAGACACCACATACCACAGAAGACAATGCGGTTGATTTATTCTAAGATATTAAGAAACGTTTTGTAGATGCTTTTGAGACTGAGAGGCTATTGATGATCTATTCCTTTAAAGTTTTTAGAAATGATATGGCCTTGCCCTTGTTTCCAAAGAAGGATCCTCTGTTGTACCTGTGTTACTGAGATAACCAAAGGGCTCCAAGAAAATTTGACAGTTTTAATGTTAGGAAGTGATTTTATGCATTCCTACAGTTTTAAATGACATTTTTATATTTAACTTCATTTACTTAGTTTCTAGCTCTCATACTCATATGTTTTTAAAAAGCAATGATCATCATGGGGCATGTCCTATTAATTATCATAGTTCTTCCTCATGCCATATCTTTCCCCTAGTTCCTGGTATGAATTTTTCTTCAATTATTTTGAGATAATTTTAGACTTACAGAGAAGATACAAAAATAGTAGAGTTCTCATATACCTTTCACCCAACTTTCCCTAATGTTAACACCCTATATAACCAATAGCATAATTATCAAAACAAAGAAATCAACATTAGGCCGGCACTGTGGCTCACTAGGCTAATCCCCTGCCTGCAGCGCCGGCACTCCAGGTTCTAGTTCTGGTTGGGGCGCTGGATTCTGTTCTGGTTGCCCTCTTCCAGGCCAGCTCTCTGCTGTGGCCCGGGAGTGCAGTGGAGGATGGCCCAAGTGCTTGGGCCCTGCACCTGCATGGGAGACCAGAAGGAAGCACCTGGCTCCTGGCTTCAGATTGGCGCGGTGCGCCGGCCATAGCGGCCATTTGAGGGGTGAACCAACGGAAGGAAGACCTTTCTGTCTCTCTCTCACTGTCTAACTCTGCCTGTCAAAAAAAAAAAAAAAAAAAAAAAAGAAAGAAAGAAAGAAAAAAAGAAATCAACATTAGCTTAATATTATTAACTAAAACCTAAAACTTCATACTTCATTCAGATATCACCAGTTTTACCTGTGATGTCCTTTTAACAGTTTACTGAATGGCCAGTTATTTGAGAGAGAAAAAGGAACAGAAGAACTTCTAGCTTCTTAAATGAGACATGTAACAATAGTATTGTAGAATATATTCCTAGATATAGTGAAGAGTACCCAAGAATATTTTTCATTTTATGTTCCAAGACATTTAAGCAAGATGAGCTTTGTTCACTGTTATTTTATATGCTACTCATTGTATAACCTGGGCTGAACTCTGACTCACAGAGCTGCAGATGCACAAAAATACATTTTTTCACAATTTTATTCTCTACACTTCCTTGTTATTTTAAAAGTGAAGATGGCTCTTCACCTTGGGGATGGAAGGCTCATTCCCATCTGGTGAAGTTTCTCAGGACAGCAACACCTATCTGTGCACCTGCATTGGGATACTCATTCGCAGGAAACACATGCTCCTCCCCAACGCAACATCAAAGCCAAAGGAGACTTGACACAGGACCTCTGCCCATCCTTCATGACGCTGGCTGCATTATTTCTCATCTAATTAACCAATACAGGCAAAGGTGTTTTATTTCCCGTTACCTCCCTTTGAAGGGATTCACTGTAAATTCCACATAAGAATACCGGAAACCAGGTCAGTGAGTGAAATGCCTGAGCTGAAAACACTGCCTACTTCTTCTGTTCTCCTTTCCAGACTGGCAGCATGTGCTGGAATCATGTTATATCTCCATCTATTCCATAATGTGAAATCTTGGATTTTGGAATAAGAAATGTGCTGAACTACCCATGGTGTACCACAAGAACATTATTTTGACATATGTATGAAAACTGGAAGAGTAAATTGCTCTGGCACAAAGAAGATATTTCATCTCTCCTAGAAGTTATCAGATTACTCCAAAATAACTGGTCAGGGAGTTGCTTTTTAATTAGCATCTTGCGTCCTTGGCATTAGTCAGAAATGATCTTTTTTTGTAGTGTCATGTCTAGAATGGTGTACTGCAAAGCAGCACACTGCTGGAATTTGTAGCCTTATTATGGATTTGGTTCGTTAGCTAGAGGAAAACGTTACCGCCACAGTATTTCCTTTGGTTAAATAAAGATAAGCTTCAGTCCATTAGTGTTTTCCACAACTTCCATATAACACTCACAGTGCCCAGATGTCATGAAAACAATAATTCTCTTTTAAAAGTAGAAGCATTTGCAAAATTGTGAAAACAATTGTTACCTATTTAAGAGCTTGTCATAAAGCTTAGTGGTAATGTGTGTGAACTATAAGGAAGCATGCAACCATCAGGCTTAAATGCAGTTAGTTCTATTTTTTTATATCTGCCATAGGTCCTTGCATATAAAAATTATAAGTTATCTGTCAGGACCTTGGCAGTGAAAATAGATTAATTATTTATTATCATTAACTATTATTTATTTAAATAATTTTATTATATATAATTACTTATTATGATTAATCATTTAATTATATTTAATTAAACCTTTAAATGTACAAGATATAAAATCCCAAATCAATTTGGATCTTGCTATATTTTGAGGTAATATTATAGAAGTTTTTTTTCTGAATCATCTAAATCCACTTGACATAAACATTCCCCATGGAAAGGCTTTAAAAATTAATTGAATCAATATCCATGATAAACATTTGAAGTTTTGAATTTTTTTCTCCTTCCTTAATTTGTTGGTTGGTTTAGCTAGACTGAACGATTACAGAAATTAGAAAGATTCTGATCCAATACTCTTGCCTTACTCTATACGTTCAGCAGGACTCAGAATTATGAAAAACTTCCTCCACCACCCATTATAAGAATATGAGGCTACCCAGTGGCTTCAGATGTTCACCATGGGGGCAGGCATTCGGCACAGCATTTAAACCTCTGGTTGGGATGCTGGCATACCATACTAGAATGTCTGGGTGTGAGTAGAGCACTCCCAATTCCAGCTTCTTGCTAATGCACACTGTGGAAGGCAACAGGTATGACTCAGATGGTTGGGTCCCTGTCACCCAAATGGGTGTCCAGTGTTGAATTCCTAGTTCCCGGCTTCAGACTGACTCAAGCACTAGCTGTTGCAAGAATCTGGGGCGTAAGCCAATGGATCTTCTCTGTCTGTCTTTTGCTCTCTGCCTCTCAAATAATAATAACAATAAAAGAACCCATAGTGAACAAGCTCTGGTTTCTTGCTAAATTCTGGATGTAAAGTCTTTCTCCCCTTATTGATTGTCAAGATGTTCATCTTATGTATAACAAGATAAAACTTGGAAACTGGTAAACTCTACTTTTCTGATTTGCCTCACTACCTTGGCACAGTTTAGCTATTTTAGGGCACTTCACAACTCCAAACCTCTACCTGTAAACAAACAAGTCTGAGGCAGCCGGTACTGTGTCCATGCTCATGACAAGTCCCCCACACACATCCTTCTCTGCCAGTACCATCTCTTTTGCATTTTAGTCCCTTGATTACAATAAGAAAAAAAGAACACAGAAACCATAAGTCATTTATTGATAATAGATCAACTTCAAGTACAGAAGAGACAGCTTCAACTAATGTTATTAATTTTATACTCAAAAGTAACTAATTCTTATACTACAAGAGAAAATGTGTATTGTTTGTCCATAAGCACAGGAAAAAGATGATTTTGAGAATTAAAATGAAGCATCTGATGGGGTCACTTACTCAGCAAATTAACTTTCTATAAAGAGTACACAGGCATTTGGTGTCATTAATATCATAAAATAAAAAGAGAAACAAAGAGAAAGTAAGCTCTTAAAAGAAAAAAAAATATAGGGGCCGACGCTGTGGTACAGCAGGTTAAAGCTCTGGCCTGAAGCACCGGCATCCCATGTGCTGCCGGTTCTAGTTCCGGCTGCTTCTCTTCTGATCCAGCTCTCTGCTATGGCCTGGGGAAGCAGTGGAGGATGGCCCGAGTCCTTGGGACCCTGCAACCACGTGGGAGACCTGGAGGAAGCTCCTGGCTCCTGGCTTCGGATCAGCACAGCTTCAGACGTGCAGCCATCTGGAGGGTGAACCATTGGATGGAAGACCTTTCTCTCTGTCTCTACCTCTCTCTGTAACTCTTTCAAATAAATAAAATAAATCTTTAAGAAAAAAAAGGAAATCATCCTTTTTTTATTATTTGACAGGTGGAGTTATAGCAGTGAGAGAGAGACAGAGAGAAAGGCCTTCATTCCGTTGGTTCACTCCCTAAATGGCCGTTACGGCTGGTGCTGAGCCAATCTGAAGCCAGGAGCCAGGTGCTTCTCCTGGTCTCCCATGCAGGTGCAGGGCCCAAGCACTTGGGCTATCCTCCACTGCCTTCCCAGGGCCACAGCAGAGAGCTGGACTGAAGAGGAGCAATCGGGACTAGAACCCAGTGCCCATGTGGGATGCCGGCGCTGCAGGCAGAGGATTAACCAAGTGAGCCATGGCGCCATCCCCAGAAATCATCTTTTTTTTTAAAAAAAAAAAAAAAAAAAGAAAGAAAAAATATAAAGTGAAATTTTAAAAGAGTGAAAGGTGGGGCTGGTGCCGTGGCACAGTGGGTTAAAGCCCCAGCCTGCAGCGTCGGCATCCCATACGGTTCAAGTCCCAGCTAATCCACTTCCAATCCAGCTCTCTGCTACAGCCTGGGGAAGCAGTAGAAGATGGTCCAAGTCCTTGGGCCCCTGCACCCATGAGGGAGACCCAGAAGAAGCTCCTGGCTCCTGGCTTCGTATCGGCTCAGCTCTGGCCCTTGCAGTCATTTGGGAATGAACCAGTGGAATGGAAGACCTCTCTCTGGCTCTACCACTCTCTGTAACTCTGTCTTTCAAATAAATAAAATAAGTCTTTAAAAAAAAAGAATGAAAGGTGAGCTCTGAATATAGTGGATTTTACCTGAAAAGAGGCTTTATTTTATATACATAAACACACACACACATGCACATTTTATTTTTAAAGTGTACCTTTTTATTACTAGGACATTTAAAAGGAATTAACTAAGCCTACTATATTTAGGCATTACTTTTTCCACAAAATACAGTCTAACAAATACACTTTATACATAAATATTTTGGTCATAGCTCATTACTGGTTAATAGCTGAAACATATTGTCAAAACATGGTTGATTTCATCTAAATTGTGACTCAACAGATTTTCAAATTAGAACATTGCTTCCTAGCACTGGGACATTAGTCTTTATTTAAGCATAGATTGAAACTGATTTCTCAAATTTTCTATTAATAACAATGGTAGATCCCAATGTCCTTATAGGTTGTTTCATAGAATAGCTTTATTTCTAGTGATTGACTACAGATGCCCCAATTCACACTTGCCCAGGAATAGGCACCCACGTAAGTACAGGGGAATTAAAAGCCTGACTTTTTCACTGGCCTTTAAAGGTAATGTTCAGTTCACCTTGTCACTGGGTGGCACATATGCCTGATTGAATCTCACATATGAGAACTGAATAGTTCTTTTGACTGCTGAAACGTCTGTCTGCCATTTAACATTTCCTTCCCTTCCTTTCTGATTTCACGAAGAACGCGGCTTTGTTTGAATACCCAGTCTTCATCAGCACAAAGCCAAGTTTTCATCAAAGAGAACATGGACGTTGCTCTTTCCCTTTCTCCCTAATGTCTATCGACTCCCTTTAACAGAATTGAGAAGAGGTTTATGGTAAAAATGTTTGTAGCTCTTTGGGCAGATAAAATGATGTGGATAGGGGTCATGATTTATTTCTTTATTTTTATTTCTCCCTTAGGAAGTCCTCTGGAGGTTCCAATTCAGTAGTACCTTTCAAAAAAGAGTCCTCAAATGATGACCAGACACAGTCCCCTTGGCTGCAAATTTATCCTCTCACTATGGGGAACTGGACATGTTGGTTTTATTTTAAATGTTCGATATCCTAATAATATAAAGAAAAGTAGATAACAGATGTCCTCAATTGGGCAACAGGATTCTCAAGCTGAAAGAAACCATGTTGATAGTTGTTGGATGCTTCATGTTTAACCCTATCCATTTTTTATAATGATTATTGCAAAGCAGATTTGGTATACACAGGTAATGAACTAATCTGGAAGAATGTTTCTGCCCTAAAGTCATTCATACTTACTTTTGGTAAGAGAAAGATAACAAAGAGCTATTGAATATTTTTTACTAAACTAACCATTTGCTTATTATTATTAATATGCATTATTATTATTATTGTTATGAGCATGCATGATAATCAAGGGAGCAAAAAGGAGTGTGGCAATGGAGCCTTTTAACTCTAATAGTGCTAGGGTAAAATATCAAAATGTGGCACAAGACATGGAGAATAAAAGACGGTAAGAAAGATAGCAGAGTTGAGGAAGAAAGGAAAAGGAAGGCCAGTTTTATTTTCTATGTAGAAAACTACAACATGGAAATCATTATTGGCATTTTAGCAAGCTGGGTGGAAAGAAAATGAATAGTTGTACATATTTTGGATATTGGGTTACAACAAGTTAACTTTAACTTGAAGAGTATAGCTTCACACAAGGACATCAACGTCCTTCTAAGAATAAAGATTATAGGAGGCACTATCTTCAAAAATGAAAACCCTTCAAAGGGTCTCTCTCCTTAAGACTCTTATATCTTTATTATGTCATTCACTTTCAGATGGATGCTGCAGTCAATTTTCTTGTAGAACTGCTGACAGTGGGACTAAGGTAAAAAGATGTGAAGATACTTAATGAGCATTCAGAAGTTCTTTGCAATTTCCTGCTTTATTAGACGGCAGTAGGGAGAAAAATACAATAATCAAGTATGGATACTTAAATGAAAAAACATTAAAAAGCTGGCAGACTTGGCTTTCTATTAGGTATGCCATGTAATTATCTTTTATTCATTCTTTTCACAGTCTGTGTCCTACATTACTTAATTGCAAACAAAAGAGTAGACTGCTCATGTGTACACTAAGTGCTAAACGTCTTTGTGATTGAATGACTCTGTTATCAATCCATGTAGGGAAAAATATTAATGAAGATGATACAAAGAACACATAAATAGGACATAACAAAAGCATATACTGACTTCTTAGTAAAACACAATTTAAGAGCAGATCATACAAGAATTAATTTAGATAACTACCACACTTGGTCTTCTTCATTTTATTCATACTCCAAGTTTTACAAAAGTCTATCACATCAGATTTAAACATCTGCAAAAAATGCTAATGATAAAAAGTCAATTACTATAACATTTTATGTGCAAGGATAGGAGCCCAAGAGTTGCAAATGTGCATTTTCTAAGAAGCTGTCACCTAAGTTGATATGATTTCATCCTCCATCTATAAAAAAAAAAGCCTTCTGTTTATGTCTGAAACTTGTAACTATATAGAAAGAAGCACAATTTCCTTATTTTACCTAAGAACTAAATACAAAATTAGCATAAAAACCTAAATATCTGCCTTTAATCAACCATGCATTATTTTCATTCCTTGTTCATGTCAAGGAATATAATCTTTATATTTTAAATATTAAGTATTTAAATTTTAAATGTCTAAAAATTTTTTATCAAAAATATAATATTCACAGAGTATCAGCTGAAAGCCACATATTCCATTAATTTTTTTATAGTCTTAAAATTTCTGCCTGGATTCTCTTTAGTCCATCAGAAACCTATATATGTGAAAGAAAGGCTGTAGCAACTTGTAGAGTTATTTCTTTTCCTGAAGTGTACTTTGAAGTTGACACCATGATATGCTCTATAATAAACATCTCTAATAATTTTGTCATTGCATTTTTAGTTCAGATATTGGTGGGGCCATCAACTTTTACATTACAGACAGTGTCCTTTTATGAGACTCATGAAAAAAGTTTTATTTACTTGTTATCTCCAAGAAAAGCTGTTCAGGGGCCACTGTAAATACTTTGACTGTGGTAGTTTTAAACCTGTCTGCAAATTCTTTAACACTTCTTCAATCTACTTCCTCTCTCTTGAATAAGGCCTTACTTTAGTGGCTCAGTTTTAGTCAATAGAAAGTGACAGAAGTGATCCTGCCTGATTTTGGAGGCCAGGACATAAAAGACAACGTAATCCTCCTTCTCCCTTCCTACTGCATGCCTTGGAAATCCTTAGCCAACATACTTGTATAAGAAGGTTAACTACCTGAGGCACATAGACACAGAGAGAAATGCCCTAGGAATGCCATGTTACTTGTTACTCTAGTGAGAAAGGCTCCCAAAGGTGCCCATGTCCAGATCCTTGGAGTCTCTGAACATATAAGGTTATGAGGCAAGGAGGAATTTAGGCTGCAGATGGAATTAAGGAGGTCCATCCGCTGAGAGAGTTATCCTGAATTATCCAGGTGAGACCAAAGCAGTCATGAGAGTCCTTAAAAAGGGGATAAGGAGGAAGATACGGAGAGTTAGAGGGAGACAGGAGTACATGAGAATGGCCTGGGAAGCAGCATCTCTGTTTTTGCAGATGGAGGAAGGGAACATGAGCCAAAGAATGTAAGTAGTCCCCAGAAGCTGAAAAAGCCAGAACTTCCAGAAAGGACTGCAGATCTGCTAATACCTTGATTTTAGCTGGATAGTATCTATGTCAGATTTCTGACCTACAGGACTGTAAAATAATGTCTGTGTTAACTCATTGAGTTTGTGATCATTTGTTACAGCAGAAATAGAAAATTTTATACTCTTATTTTACGTCTCCAGGTTTGGGGGAAGAGAGGTGATATATATTCTTCTTCAATTAGCAATTAGAATGGCTAATTCTCAGTTCTGGCCTATAGGAAATTGAAACTAAGTCAGTGACTGATCCTTGACCACAATACAAGATCTTTTATTACCACCTTGAGGAGCCCTTTTTCCTGATGTGTCCATTTGCTTGTGTTATGCTTATTTTTGTGTACTATCTCAAGTCCTTTTGAAACAGGGCTAGACATAAAATATTAAGATTGGCTGAAACAATAAACAGTCATGCAGTGCACAACAATGTTTGGTCTACAATGTACTATATGTGATAGCACATATTCCATACCCGTGATGTGTAGTAGGCCCTTCCAGGTAGGAGTGTATAAGTACACCCTATGTTTGTGCAATGACACCACATTTTTTACAATGTATCCTTGTTGCAAAATGACACAGGATACTATATACCATGACATACCAGAAGTAATGGAGCAGAAGGGATGAAAAGCTTCTCTCCCTTGTCTCTAAAATAAACAAAGCAAGCCTTTAAAGCAAATCAATAGAAAAGCCATCAACTGAAGACAGTACCAAAATATTTTTAATTTAGTTAAATATTCTCTAAAAATAAGGAAATAAAGTGGTAAGCTTTTATGTTCTTTTACTTAAGAACAAGAAATAAAACTGCTTAACCAAAGTATTACAAGGTATGTGTGTATGCAGGTCCATATGTATTTTGTTAACTACATACACATGTATAAGCACATACTCTCCCAACTCTATATCATATCTGGTTAAGGAAAAGAGTATAGGAAAGAGAACAAAGGAAAACCAGGGGTTGACAGATAAAGACATAGAAATAGTAAAAAAAAAAAAAAAGGAGATATTTGTTTTAAACATTTGGAGTATGCACTTATACAACTCACAATAATGGATTCTTGGGGAGAGCATTGCAGTACAGTGGGCCAAGCCACCGTTGTCACCAGCATCCCATATGAGCACATGGCTGCTTTTCTTCACATTTATTTCCCTGTTAATGCACCTGGGAAAGCAGCAGAAGATGGCCCAAGAACATGGGCCCCTGCCACCCATGTCAGAGACCCAGAGAAATTTTAGGTTCCTGGTTTAGCCTGGCCCAGCCCTGGCCATTGGGGTCATTTGTGGAGTGAACCAACAAATGGAAGATCTCTATCTGTCTGTCTGTCTATCTATCTATATCTCACTCTCCCTCTGTCTCTATAACTCTTCCCTTCAAATAAATAAAACTTCTTTTAAAAAAAGAATGATGAATCCTCAAAGTGACATAAAGGAGAAAAAATCAAATACAATGACCCCCCAAAAGCACACTCAGAAAAAAGACATTTTCATGGCATAACTAAAATTCTCAGTCTGTGCCTTTTGGGGATGCTCTGAGATTTCTGGTATTATATTGCACTGTAACATTCTGCACATAGGAATGCTATCAACTCCTCAGTAACTGCCCTATAAAGTTGGCGACTCCTGTCTTCCTCAGGATTTCTTGGCTTCAATAATCAAGTCCGCTGAAGGCCACATATTCTGTGGGTTTCCTGAGCCAGAAGTAGACACGGTAGAAAGTGCCAAATAGAGGCAACTATCTGGTCACTGGAACCCTTCCTGTTACTCCAAGAAATTCTTCCATACTTGCCTGCCCTCCCAGCTGCCACCAGCCTCCAACCATCTGTATGTAGACCACATCCTTGTAACCAGGCTTCTGCCTGAGCTGTCCAGTTGGGCCTGGAGACTGGCCATAAAGCCTTAGCCCAGTTGTGGTATGGAAAATTGATTACATGTGTACACCTATCTCTTCAATGTATTCAGTGCTCTTACCTGGGGTCCTGCATCAAAATATATGTACTCAAAACCATGATAGGTAGTGACCCGGTCATAGACTCCTGCACTGATGTCTTCCTGGTCACATTTCTCTGCTCCCATTCAATGTTATAATCTGTACTTTGGGACCCCTTATTGAGATCACCAGTCCAGTTATGCTTCCTTAGCTATCATTTGTAAAAAGCAAGGCAGAAGGTTCTCCTCATATGGGATTGGATTACCTGTTTGATAATCGACTGCAAACCAGGAAAAGAAGGAATGGAAATTAGGCTTAGGTCTATTATAACCTCATCTATGTGTGGTCCCTTGATTTAACAAAGTGATGTGTCTGTTGGGAATGACTGTGGAAGGAGAAAAATTTGTTTTCATCTACTTGAAGAGAGAGAGAGAGAGACAGAGACAGAGAGAGAGAGAGAAAGAGAGAGAGAGAGAGAGAGAGAGAGAGAGATCCTTCATCCCTTCTGGATCACTTTCCAATTGCCTGCAACAGCCAGGGTTAGGTTAGGCAGACGCCAGGAACCTGGAACTCATTCTGGGTCTCCCATGTAGACTGTAGAGACCCAAGCACTTGAGCCATCATCACCTGATTTACTAGGATGTGCAACATCAGGAAGCTGGATCGGGAGCAGAGAAGCTAAAACTTGAACCTGCACTCCGATGTGAGATGCCTGCATCACAAACATTGGCTTAACCCATTGTGCCATAATGCCCATCCCTGGGAATTCTTAAGGTCTATACCTTACAATTTCTTGTATCTCTAGAAAAGTTGCCATTTAATGCTCATGAGATTTAATGGCTATTAAAGTTATTCTCATCATTATAATAAACAAAACACGGAAACTTACAAAGTAGTGCATAGAATTAAGTAACACTGAGATATTTCCTTTCATTTGAGAAAGAAACATCCCTTATAATCTTGGGCATCAATGGAAATTCCTCATTATCCTTGGAAGAGGTCCACCCTTGGTCAATCAAATATTACATACAAATTCTATACTGTATCAGTAGAGTGCTTCCCAGTTTATAAAGCACCTAGCATTCATCACACAGAATGAAGTCTCTTTCTGCTCATGCTATTTCTATACAAGTACAGAGTATTATTTGTAGATAATGTGCTTCACTGAACCTGTACTGAATTGCTCACGCAACAGCTGTAAATCAAGATTGACTTTTTGAACCTAACTTTGCATAATTCAACAAGCTACTCAACATCTTCTGTTTAAGCAGGCTCATGACTTATAAGAATCTGCAAGGCTAAATGACTACCCATGGCTGTCTCAAAATGATTAAATAACAAAAAGGCTTGGCATTAACATATCAGGAATGAGTCACTTGCTGTATGATTCTTCCCTGATCAAGATGTGACAGGGAAGGTGCCATTTACATAGAGAAATGTCATAAAATGATTGAACTGTGAATTTCTTCTAGTTCCTAATAACAAGAAAATGACCACAAAAGGAGGTGATAGATGTGAAAAATAACTGCTACTAAGTACTAGTCTTCCAAGAAACAAATCTATTAGTTTTAGTGGTAGATTTAGCCTCTGCTTGGAAGCAATCATTTCTGCAGCTAATGAGCATCCTACTCTTAATCATTTCATTACATATAAGACTGAGCAGTGGAAATCAGGAATCTGTTAACACATTGTTGCAAGGTACTTCAACATGGCATGGCAATAAAATTTCATCACTGTTCTGTAGTTTTTGCTCCCTTTTCATCAATGGTATAATCATTTGGAAAGCTGATGATCAGCTCCTTTACAAACCAGATTCCTTCACTGTCTTCTATGTCTTCTACCTTACTTGATCAAGTTCATCCTCCTTCCCTTGCATATGGTTTTGGGCAGCAGTAACCTGTGTTACCATCTTTTGCCTCAATTTGAGTTGCTCAAAGGAGCAGGGAGAGGTAACTGGAAACTCTCATTGTTTATATCACTCATGCTAGCAAATGAGAACTACAATAGGGAGGAGAAAGAAGAGGAGGAGCAAATGCTTACTGAGTTCTTACCATGTGTCACTTGATTATTTTCATCTGGTCACAACAGCCACATGGGTAGGTTATGTTATTTTACTGAGGAAGTCAGGAAGTTCTGAATAATTAAAAAGCAGCCCAGGGTCACAGTAAAGGCTTAAATATGACAGAAAAACCCAAGTACTTAACCATCACAAAATTTACGATACTAGTGAAGCTTGAATTCATAGAAAATATTAAAATGTCCATCATATCACTGTCATCACACTGAAGTAATCGTACTATGCTGTTGAAAAGCAGCCCTGTGGCTTCCACAGTTTCATTATCTAGTATTACTATTTAATTATTTCATATGAATGTGCTTGATAATAATCATATTCCAAATTGAAGAGAAACAATAGCTATGTCTATAATTTAAACTGTCTTTAGTGCTCAGCACAGTGCTAATTTCAAAAATGATCAATATATACTGATTGGATCACTCAGGACATGTAATCTTAAACTACCTTAACAGGGCCTTCAAAGGTACCTAAAACCTAATGAGTGCAAAATGTGATTTTTCTGATGGATGAAGGCAGGGACTGGAGTATAATGGTACAGACAAGAGGGTGAGAGGTGACAATTACGCTTAGGGAGAGCTCAGACAGACAGGCTGAGGGTGGAAAGTAGGGCCCATCAGGTAAGGATGAAACCTGGGGCTGGAGACTCATGCAGAGATACACTCTACTTCATCCTACGTATTTTCAAGGCAAGTTCCAAGAGAATTCCCTAACTTGAAACATATGGGGCTCTCCTGAAAATGAAGGAGTTTCAGTAACCTGAAAAGATCAAGAATGCCATTGGCAATAGCAAACTGCTTCCTTAATAAGTACAATGGTTCAGGGAATTTCTACCTCATTCCCGTTTATACTTATTCCTGTCTAATTTGTTCTATTCACTCTGTCTTATCTTTTTATATACATACATACACACACACACACACACACACACACACACATATATATATATATATATATATATATATATAAAGGTCTATTTGAAAGAGTGACAGAGAGAAGGAAAGACAGAAGAGGGATGTTTCATCTGCTGGTCCACTTCCCAGATGACCACAACAGTCAGATCTGGGCCAGGGCAAGGCTAGACCCAGAACGCCCATCCAGGACTCCCACATGGATGTCAGAAACTCAAGTATTTGGTCCAACGTGTACTGCTTTCACAGGCACATTCACAGGAAGCTGGATCAGAAATGCAGAGTAGCCAGGACTCACACCAGCACTGTGATATAGGCTGCAGGTGTCTTAACAGTGCCTTAGGTGTCTAAGCAGTGCCTTAACCCACTGCATTACAATGCCAGCACATGTCCTCTCCATCTTGATAAACTTTTCTACCCTGTATTTGTTTTTCAGACTAAAACCCAAGGAAATACCTTTGATTTCTGTCTTTCCTTCAGCATCCCTGTTTAATTCTTAGCAAGACTTTTGACTTGTTCTTCAAACCATGTTTAGATTCCATTTCCATTCTATCATCCTGGCCTAAGTTATCATCCTCATCTGATGCCAGGATTACTATAGTGCCCAACTTCCCACTTCTATTCTTGTCCCCTTCCATTTCAGTCTATTACATACCATTCTCAATGATCATTTAAACCTATATATCAGATAATGTCACTCACTGCTGCAAGCTTTCTAGTGGCTTCCCATCCCATTTCATAAGACCTATTCTGTGATGGCCCCCAGGTTTTATCCGGTCTGATCTGAGTTCCTTCTCTAGTCTCTTCTCCCTCTATCCTCCACTTCATATCCGAGCTGAGGACCCTTCCTTCCCTTCTTCATATATGCCAAGCTCACTTGCACCCTACCTTCTTGTTGTTCCTTGTGTGTACCTTAAACAAATAGATCCCGTGTCTTCACAGGACCACTGCTTTGCATCAGTCAGATCTAGGGCACCTTCCCTGACTACCCAAATTTCACTCACTCCTACCTCCACTGGACTTGGGCAGGTTCTATTTTTCTCCTTGGCACTTACCATGGTCATTTATTTATTTTAATTTGTGTGGCTCTCTGTATGTCCCCTCTCTAACCTCACCTCCTTACACCACAGCTTCATACAAAGTCCTGACAGTAGGAACTCGTGCCCATTTATTCACATTGCTTGGAACAATGCTAGTTACACAGTAAGGGCTAAATAGCTATTTTCAGAATGAATGAACAGAAGAATTACAGTGAAAGTTTTACGTGCTTTAGTCTTTCTTAAAATTTTTGCTTAAGACTCTACTTTCCAAGTATGTTGAATACAGTTTTTACATTCTCAGATGGTCAGAAAGTATTTGATATTTTTGCCTTATCAAGACAGGAGAACATGGTTTTAATACTGTGGTCACCCTGGTGAGAATTTAATCTCAGAATGTCTACGTGAGGATGAAAGAGATAATTGAAAGGGTAGTGTAAAAAAATTCCATGTTGCCTTTCGAGACAACGCAATAGAATTTTCTATCATGATATATTACTATACACGCCTTCAGTAATAAGGCGATCCTGAGAAAATGTTATTTCAGAATATTACAGCAGTGAAGAGCTCTAACTCTCTTCAGTTTTGCCACAGGGTTTTTAAGATTGCTGTTACTGTGCTTACTTGAAACATAATCACAAATAAGAAGAGTGTGGAAACGGCAGCTATATTAACTTCATCATGTACAGTTAAGTACTCAACACACTTGAAAACACTGCTCCTCTGTTTTCATGGCATGCCACACAGAGAAAAAAGACCTGGAGGAAGGGCCCGGTGGAGACCCAGCTGCAATGAACTTGAACAGGGTAATTAGATGCCCATAGATTGGAAGGGGTAATGAGGCATTGATTGAACACCAGGTTTGCTGGTTCACACTAGATGAATGATCTAGAAATGCTCCAGGCAGCTGGAGAGAAGGCGTGGTTAAATCCAAGAGGTTCATCTTCACATAATGTCCACCTTCCTTAAGGAAACCCTTCCTACTCCCCAGCCATTCTTCTCTACCCATGGGCGCTTTTGTCTCAATATGGTAGGTACATAGTAAAGAAAGATTTGAAATTAAGTTATCTGATGATGCAGTAAGAGAGAAATTATATAATGCTTTTATTAAAAATATGTGCTCTTCACACAGGATCAAACAAGATTTTTAAACTTATCATCTCTGACACTAAACTCTCAGACTGTGGATTCCGAAGATGTTTCACGTTGTCCTCCAAATCTCACTCCATGGATACGGCCCTTGGGTCCTGTCATTTTATAAGGCAAGCCTTGACTGCAGAGGCTCTTTCTCAGTAAGGAGAAAGTACAGATTCTCTCACTTCATATTTCTTTTTCTAATTAACAATGAAAACAAACACAAAAAGCAAGAGCAAAACATGGCCAAGAGTATGAGATGACTATGGATAAAGGCGCCTTCTTTGGCTGAGAATTTGCTATTAAGAGGAATGCCATGGTGCACAATTTGGAGGTGAAGACACAGGGTAGGGTAAACAGCTTATGAATCTCAGCACAAGCTCAGGGTATGTTAAACTCTAGGAGGGATTTACACATCTTAGACAATGGTAAGAATCTGTTGAATGATTCCACCCATTTTCACCCAGCAGTCATGCAATTGCTTACATCTGACCATTTTTTGCATTCAACCTCCTCTGACAAGGGTAGCAAAGGCTATGGGAAGAAGGAGTTCACTTTCAGACTCATTAGAACTTGCCAAACCAGTTCAGCTTGTTTCATGGCACCATGTTCCTATTTGTGGAAGTACAAACCCATTTTATACTCTACAACACGTCCTGGCAGAAGAGTGTGTGTGTGTATGTGTGTGTGTGTGTGTGTACTCCCACAGTAATCAGCCTGTGCTAGATCCTACTTCACCAAACCTTGTCTCAGTTTCAATTGGCCCAACAGGAGTGCATACAAAGTACCTGCTGTTTCAGCAAGAAGACCATGAAAGACTTAATGTAGCTTCTGAGAATCATATGGGGTGCGCTTCCATCACCTGGGTGGCCCTCTAGGTCACTGACCCCCTGACACTTTCCCTCTCCCATCCCTGCTCCTCACTCCCTCCTTCCCAGCATTTACCTAGTAACCTCCTGCTATTCCCAATATCATTGCATTTCTTCATGGCTACTGAACATCAGATTTTCTTGTTATCATCTGCCAGGGACATGGCACAAGGACTGAACAGGATCTAACATCTTTAAAAAGCAGTGCATGTTGTCAATATAGGATTCAACACTCTTTATAGGGGCACCAATCTATGATCATCATTAGGCTAAGTGCTAGTAGGAGGAAGAAGTAAGAAACAATGACCCCAAATAACTCTGGCTGAAGAATCCAATTGGGGAGCAGATGTTTAAAAATAAAAGCAAAACAGTTAAGGGATACACAAAACAACGGATGCTGTAGAGGATGGTGGGACAAGTGCTGTGTGATAGCATTTTCTGAGCCAGGCTGGGAAAGAAACATTTTTTTAACTAAAAATATGTTTTTTATAAATGCCTTTCTCTAAACAAAACAACAAGAAATCCAAGTCAATTTATTGACACATGACAATCATGGCTTGCACATCTGAATAAGGTTAGTGTGGATGGGATTTTTGAGTAACGAGAAAATTGATTTTTCTAGTGGTCATCTAAGAATATCCTGAAAACGTAATATGGAGTTCCTACATGAAGATGAGATTTCAGCCACTGAGAACCAAGGTCTGAATGTTAGGTCATTTCACATGCAAATCACTTTCCTTGAATCTGTCAGGGAGTGAATATATCACAAGCTTAAGCTTCTAACAGTAGAGATTCTGCAGCTGCCACAGAGGCTTCTAGGGCACTTCACTGGGGAGCTGACAAATGACAGGGAGGGATTCTTTTATTTGCCCCTGAAAAGCTAAGTTAACATTGCTAAAGCCTGTAAGCAGAAAACAAGGAGGGCTCCCAAAGCTAATGCCTAGAGGTGGAGGAAAGGTCAGAATAGTGGCCTCCTATCTTGGTTCCACCTGAAAATTCCCTGGGGCCCTTCCAACCTGCTGGATCCTGGGGTAGCATCCTTATCAATTCTGATTTA
Organism: Lepus europaeus; assembly: GCF_033115175.1. Classification (NCBI taxonomy): domain Eukaryota; kingdom Metazoa; phylum Chordata; class Mammalia; order Lagomorpha; family Leporidae; genus Lepus; species Lepus europaeus. The sequence goes on from NC_084827.1 coordinate 51,887,224, forward strand.
ATTGATCTGGGCTTGGATTAAGACTTTTAGTCTCCTGGATAAATTTTTAAGAAATTACAGATTACTGTGCTCCTTTCCTAGGTATCACCAATTCAGTTGATTTGAAGTGAATTCCAGAAAATCTGGTGTCTCAAGAACTTCTATGTATGCCCAGGTTTTTAAAATCACTAATCTAATGCAAAATTTGTAAAAATACCAATGTCAGTTGGTTACAAAACCATAAAGCTAGTACACAGGGATCAAAAACTAATGTAATGAGACTTCCCATGCTGTGGTACAAGACAAAGGACCTCGAGGACTTCACAATTTCCAGGGCCATGCAGGTTCCCCTTCTTGAGCCTTCATTTCTCAATAGGAAACACAGAGAAGATCCATCACTCCCAACTTAATTGGAGGCCACAAATATGTGTCCATCTCCCTTTAGAAAAGCCTACCCATAACTAAGCAGACTGCAGGGTATAACTCAGTGGTTAACTTTACATAAAATGTGAGCATCTCATTGTACTCATTCTATCAACAAAAGAAGGATCTGTTTCACTTAAAATAATGTCCTCTAACAATAATGTTCATCTAACTTATAGGTGGGATTTTAAAACTGGGAACTTGAAGAAGTAGAGAGTAACAGAGGTAGGTATGGGAGTGGGGCTGAGAGAGGAAAGGAGAAAAGTAGGTCAACAAGAGCAAAGTTACCGTTAGCAGGAGTAAGTTCTGGTGTTCTTTTGCACAGCAAGGAGACTACAGTTAATACTGTCCCGTGTATTTCAATATATCCAAAAGAGAAGATTTTAGTGTTCTTACCGCAAGGAACTGATTTAAGATGATGAATATCCTCATTATTCTGATTTGCTTATTTTACAGTGTATACATGTATAGAAATAGAATGTTGTACTCCATAAATAAATGCGCTTATTATTTGTCAATTAAAATGGAAATAAAACTAACAACCAAACCCTGCAGAAGGATCTAGCAGGATGTTAGAAAATCTCCCATGTGACACTGCAAATTGTGGGTACAGCATCATAGACCTTATCCAGAACAGATGACTGAAAGTCTTCACATAGTTCTTCCCTCAGTGTAAGGGAACCCTCAGTTGTATTTTGCTAAAAGGTAAAACAGATCCAGACATTACAAACCCATGTGGGCAAAACAGTGGCACTACGTAACACCACTACTGGTCCAAAGTCTCCTTTTCTGGAAATAAATGATCAATTCTCACTATAGATAGCTATTTTAAAAGCTAAAAAATCTTAAATATTTATGCAGTAATGTAAAAGAATTTAGAGTTTCTAATATCCATATTTGGTGGCTATTCATTAAAAACTATAAGATCAAGGGTATTAGGAATAAAGAGGTTTGTCAAGATCTCATGCACCCTCTCACGCACCCAAGAGAAGGAAAGGTAACTGCTGAAGTCAAGAGATTTCTAATGAGGATCAGCTGATCAAGCTAGACTAATGGTTAAAGGAGCTGAGTTCAAGTTCACTAGCTATCTATGTAAACGTGGGCAAATCAAGTAACTTTCCAGGTCTCACTGACCTCATTTGTAATACAAGTGAACTGAACTCATCTTTGAAGTGCTGTCATCAAGTTATGCAAATGTATATTCTTTGTCTAGTAAATGAATAATTAAACAGAACAAATAACCTGAAGTAACTTGACGATCAGGTAATACCTCAGCTGTCAAAGGAAAGGAAAAAAGCCACAAGATTATATTTTGGGTTACTAGATGGCTTGGTGAAGAAATGAAAAACCTTAGGAAGTACTTATGACTGATATGCTTCTAAGTGATGTTTTAATCACTACCACATCACATGCTGACAGTTTGCTACATGGAGGAAGCCAGACTGATAAAATACTTAGGGGACCAATCATCACTGTTGACACTCATCCCGCATGACAGCGGAAATCGCTACTTTGGAGAGTTATGTTCTGCATAAGCTGTGATAATGCTGCCTTTAAAATGGAAATAAGAACCTAGAGCAATGGCACCCTTTGAGGTTGAGTGCATCTTTCACAAGAGTGGATTGTACACTTCTCATCTCCAGCATAGGTAAGGCATTTCATTTTCTCCAGAAACCTACTGTGGGAAACAGCCCACTTTCAGGGATCTTCTGCTCATGACAGTATGGTGGCTGCACAATACATCCGTTGAAGCACCACAAGACAACATGCCATACAATTTACATTGCTTGCCATAATTTGTTTCTAAATTTTCATTTATTTGCAGCTATTGTAACTGGGAAAACTACGATGGTCTCAAGTATCCTCATATTCTTTGAGGGTCTTCTGAATGAACAGTGGTTGTGATCCTTTTGCTTAATACAAACGGAAGAGATTGTTTTGGTTACGATTAAGTCATGGTTTTAAATTTTTATAATTACACTCGTGCATTTAACCATATAGTCAATGCTTATTTTATGCTTCGTAATTCTATTTAGAGAACACAAAAGGACATCTATTGTTGAATGAGAGACAAGGGGTTTACACTTGTGTATTTAAATAAATTACAATTTGGTTTTATTGCATTGATTCCCAGCAGGTTTAATTTAAACATTTTTATCCTTTTCAAGTTTTTCCTGAATGCCTGCTCTGTTGAGCAGGTGAAATCTAATGCCTAATAATGTTCCATCAGAGTCAATGCACAATATGACACAAAAGAAAATCATGAACTCAATTCAATAACTGAATGCATCTTCAAGTTTCTTAGGTTCTGACAGTGTGACAACAATTCGAACTCATTAGATGTTTTTGTTCTTCCTCTTCGCAGAACCATGGGTGTAGAGCTCAGTTTTTCTTAAAATGATATAGCAACCTTTTAGTAAGTTGTTAAAATTATATAGCTGTCTTTTAGTAAACTGTTTAAGGAGTCACAGATTGGTAACAAGATTTAAAGATGAGATTAAAAATCATAACTAAATATTATGTCTGTTTTATAAGTCTTGTTTTCATGTTCAGAATTTGTTGGCAGGCAGATAATTTTTTTTTAAAGAACTGGCTGATTTTTCTAAATTATTTTTGTGGCTTACCTGACAAATACTATTTTGAAAGTTTAAGTTCACCACTGATTTTCATCGATGAATTACATTTCATTCAAGAGTTAAGTTTCTTGCAAGAATATTAACATAATGTGGGAAGATTTTATAATTTTCCAACTGACTAGGAATCCTTGACAACCAAATGCTGAACTTAAATTGTAGAATAACTCATTAGGAAATACGAAATAGCAATGTCAAGATTTACAACAAATACAGTGGAAGTGTTTTAAAAATTAATATTAAGCTGCTTTGCCTGGCTTAATTAGCTTTCTTCTTCATTTACAAAGCATATCTGTCTGGTTTTATGAACTTAGTTTCCAGTTTCCCTTCATACAAACCTGTTTAATTAATGTTTAACAGTTGTGTATGCTTTAGAAACAGCAGAATGATTTTCTCCCTTGAAATACTTAATCTTTTCTTGAAATATGATCCTTCTGAACATACACTTATAAGGCAAAGGTTGAGGAGTAATCTTCAAACAGAAAACACGGCAGTTTAGATAACTACTGTCACTGAGTAGACAGGGTGTCCATTCCCAAGCCACTAGAAAATCCAAGGACCACAAAAGGTAGAATAAGTTTTTGTTCTTTAAAAATAAATAACATGAAAGACAGCTAAAATAATATATAAATAGATAATCCATTAAACAGAAGGATACAAAGCACTTTATAACAGAACGCTTGATGAATTTTGTCTAAGACTTTTCCTAGATGTTACTCTACATATCCAACACCCAAGGAGTATGACAAATAACGTGATGTCAGCTATTCTCATCAGTGACTTTTAAAGTCAGTGTTTTACTACTTTATCATCACACATGCAAATATTTATTTATTAAATAACGATATACGTCTACTATAACATTTCTGAAATGATGACAGGAATCAAAGAGAAGATGGATGGGATGAAACTTTTACTTGTGACAACAAAAGAAGATAATATAAAATTACTTTGGGGTTCAGAAGCTAATGTATACAGCTTCATGCCATCCCAACTCCAGCGCTGTTTCCTCCAAGAGCTCTCTTCAGCAGTGCCCACCTGTCCCCTGCTCAGGGAAATACTATGTGAATCTTCAGGCCCTTCTGAAAACCAGTTGTCTAACCTAGCCTCACGTATCCTACTGTGCTGTGTTTGTAGAATGTGCTCAGCTGGAGTGTGTTGGATATGTACATTGGTGCGAGAGCAAAACAAGCCTTTCCAAGAAAAGAACTCTAACAGGGACTTTGGCATAGAGTATTCTTGTTCAGAATGTTTGCTTTCCTTTCAAGCAGGAGACTGATACTTGCCCACTGTTGATGTCAGGCTAGGTCATGTGACTTGTTTGGACCAATGACGTGTGAGTAGAAACAGTGTCTCTGTGATGCAGGAGCCTTAGATCCAGCTCATGGCTTTTCTCCCCTCATCTTCCCTGAGGCTATTGTACCCTGTCAATCTGGGAAGTCCCCACATGGAATAGGGAATGGCAAACACAATGCGAGTCTCTAGCAACCACAAACCACTGAGCTGGGGGCAAGTGTGTCATCACAGAACAAGTTAGCCCATGACATGGGGCTCCTTTAAGTGTCTGCAATGACAAACATGCAGGTCCTCCTCCCCCTTTGCTATGCAGGGACAGTCCCTGAAGCCTTTATGCTGCTGGAGAGAGAAAAGGAAGACAGATGGCTGAGACTCGTGTTCTTCATTACTTGCTTTCCTTAACCTTCCGCAACGTGAAAAACTAATGTTCGGCAAATTAGAGAGTTTACATTTTTAAAGATAAAGAGTTGAGATTGATACTAATTGGGCTAACTTGAAAAACTTCCAAAATAAATATAATCATTTCACAGAGTGATATTCAGGATTGAAGTTTTAGAAATATTACAGGGAGCTTTTTGCAGACATTAACTTTGACAAATACAATACCCATTGAGCACATGCTCAATTTGCTAGATTTTTAAAGCAGGAATGTGCTAGATGCTGGGCTTCCAAAATGAATCATTGCCCCGACCTCAGGGAGCTCCCAGGAAGGCAGATGTATGTACAACTGGCTCTAACACAATGTGATGCATTTTATACCTACCAGATCAATAAAGTACTATGGAAACAGAGAAATGGACAATTAATTCTGTAAGGGTAAAAATATAGGATCTTCTTAGATGGATAGGGGACAAAGAACCACTTGCCACACCCAAGATAAAATATGAAAACACGTAGAGAAGCATGAAAGCAATTTTAAATTTTGAACACTACAGCTCTGCCACACAATAAGTGTATCTGGGTGTCTGCCTGGATGTAAGCAGAGGTGAATGGGAGGCAGACGCCAGTGGAAAACTACTACTGTCAGTAGGAATTGCCGTGACAGAGGAAGCACAGTGGACAAGAGAGGCACAGAAGGCATTCCCACTGCAGCAGGTGTCAGAAAGATGCTTGGACTGATTGAATTTGAGCCGAGTGATTTTACCTGCTTGGATTTTGGTGTGCTCTGATATGAAATGATTCTACCTTCTCATGTGTCAGATCCTAAATCTCAAAGTCTTCAAGTTGGTTGCCACCGCCTCTCAGTTTAACACCACACCCCAACCCCCAAGCCCACTCCATTGTACCACCTCAGGGTTGCATTTCATTTGGAATGTTTTCTGGGAAAATGTACACAGTGGTGCCTGGTCCCCTGCTCCCTTTGGGAACCTTACTATCAAGAGTCGGATTTTGACCACCACTTCCACCCCAACCATTTTTATAGGTGTTTACTTCCATTTTCTTTTTTGTCTGGTAAATATACTTACATATGAGCACAAAGAATTGTGTACATGGAATTTACACTTTTTTTTTTAACAATATAGCAAAGATTGAAAACCTAAATATAGCTCAGTATAGCTAAAGACATTGTAGTACACTCAAACACAGAATAACCTGGAACAAATGAAAAAAGCAAAGGGGCCAGCGCTGTGGCATAGTTGATAAAGCCACCACCTGCAGTGCCGGCATCCCATATGGGCGTCAGTTCGAGTCCCGGCTACTCCACTTCCTATCCAGATTCCTTTGGGAAAGTAGTGGGACATGGCCCAAGTCCTTGGGCCCCTGCATCCATGTGGGAGACCTGGAAGAAGCTCCTGGGTCCTGGCTTCGGATTGGCCCAGCTCTGGCTGTTGTGGCTATTTGGGGAGTGAACGAGGGGATGGAAGATCTCTCTCTCTCTTTCTCTCTCTCTCTGCCTCTGCCTCTCAGTAACTCTGCCTTTCAAATAAATAACTAAAGCTTTTTAAAAAGCGTAGATTTATATGTGTACATGCATATACACATATTCATTGATATGCTTGCATATGGGTAAACCTTCTGTGGAACTGGATAAGATAAAGTGCCAGATCCTGACCATAGCTTCCAACTCAATCATTTTTCTAGGAGTTCACCTCCCACACTGCAATCTAAACTAGTAGTACATATAAGTAAATGAGTGAATTTTGCCTTTAGAGAAAGAAGCTGGAAGGTTGCAAGTGCAAGGGGGGATTTTTCACTGTATAACATTTCCCCCATACCAGAACAGGTTCTCAATTTTTAGTGCAAAAACCTGGGGAGAGGAGGTTTGTGAAGACACAGACTGCTGGGCTCCATCCCCAGACTCTGAATCAGAGTGGAGGCGATGTGGGAAAGCTTAGATAGGTAATTTTAAGCTCATGAGCTGGAAGCCACACCTTCTTTGCTCTGTGTTGCCATGTTCATCTACTGGTTAATCAGGAGACCCCCTCCTCAGGAGGTAACTCCTCTCACCCGGGACATGGGGGTGGTACCATGTAAACACTTCCATTTCTCTAAGCTCATAAAAAGCTGGGAAGAACAGAAGTGCTCTCTCCCCTCCTTGGGGACTCAGGATGAGCAGAGCAGGGTATGATAATTCCCTTTCTTTGGCCCCCTTTCCCGAAATAAAGCCCTAATGAGCCTGTGTATTTTCCATACTTTGTAAATAAAGTTTATCAAAACTGCATGCCCTGTTTGGGCCTGTACTTAGAATTCTTCTCTTGGTAAAAGGCAACAGTCTGGAAAATTAATTTAGGCCCAAAACCAGCCAATAACAGAGGGAGCAATAATCAAGAATTCTTATTTCTAGGCAGCATCCAGGTGAAGCTCATGCTTGGGGCTGGAGATCAGACTTTGAGAAACCATGTACCCTCCCTGTGGCAGGTATGTTGCTGTCAGAACATATGTAGACACAAATATGATCTTCTACAATTAAGTACTTTCAGATTTTAACAACTTCGACATATTGATAAAAACCTGTGAAGTGACTTCCAGGACTTAGAAAATTTCTGTTGAGTCCCATTTCTCTGTATTTGTAAAATCCAAAGATTAGCTAACCTCAGTAATTATGAATAACAGAAAAATGTATAGGCCGGCGTCGCGGCTCACTTGGCTAATCCTCCGCCTGCCGCGCCGGTACCTTGGGTTCTAGTCCCGGTCGGGGAGCTGTCTGGTTGCTGGATTCTGTCCTGGTTGCTCCTCTTCCAGTCAAGCTCTCTGCTTTGGCCCAGGAAGGCAGTGGAGGATGGCCCAAGTCTTTGTGCCCTGAACCCGCATGGGAGACCAGGAAGAAGCACCTGGCTCCTGGCTTCAGATCGGTGCAGCGCGCCAGCCACAGCGGCCATTTTGGGGGGTGAACCAATGGAAAGGAAGACCTTTCTCTCTGTCTCTCTCTCTCACTGTCTAACTCTGCCTGTCAAAAAATATATATATATAAAAGTTATGCTAATTATTTCAGTTTTTGAAGTTTTAGTTAATGGATCTGAAAGTATCAAAATTCGATTAAGTGACAAAAAATTTTCAGCCCTTACTTCCTTAAATAATCTGTGAGAATGAATAAAACTAAAAGGCCAACCGCAAACTGGAGATAAGTTTGCTGTAAATATGGGGAGTTAACACAGCATACTAAAACAAATAAGAAAATACAATAGTATCTTTAAAAGTGAGCATTCCTGGAATAGGCAATTCTCAGGAAAGAAACTACATGATTCACAAATGCATACAATATTCACTCTTTATAGCAAAGAAAATAATGCAAACTAAAACAAAAATAATATTTTTCTCACCTCTCAGATTAGCAAACATTAAAACATTTTTAATACTCATTGCTGGCTCAATACATGGTGAGATTTTCATACATTGCTAGGGGAAGTTTCATTATCATACTCTCCTTGATTTCTTTCCACTTTATTGCTTAGGATGTTGCAAGTTTTAATAATAAAAAAAGTTATTTTCTGAAAGTCATGTGAGAATATCAGGACTCAGAAACATTATAAAGTTAGGAGTCATTTCAATTTCCATCACAAAGTAAGCATTCTTTTGATTTTAATGATAGTTGTATTAGATTTAGAATTTAGGCTTAATTTACATAATCCCCTAAAGACGGTCCCAGAAACCCATTAAAGGTCACCTTACCTTCCCATACATATACCAAAAACTAATCTATTCATTCCGTTCCTCTTCTATTATCATATCCTATGGCCTTGTAAAGCTTACTGCTTATTGTATTTCCATCTCGAATAGAAAAATCTTTCAGTTTTGGCCTTCCATCCTACTCAATTCCACTCCACTATGTATTACTTTCTCCTCATCATGTTATAGTAAAAGATTAAATAGTCATTTGCTTTTTGATGTTTGTAAAATGGATATCCAGACTTCAGAAATGCTCTTTGGATGTATCAATACTCCTAGAGATGAAGCAGCGTGGGACACATTATCACTGTCTGCTCTGGCTGCATCACAAAATTAGGTATCTTATAATGGTCAGGGAGATGAATTTATTTGTATAATAAATAACATAGAAAATCTCTTTGGTTCCCAGGTATCCAGTTACAGAGCCCAGAGTCAATGACTTGGTACTCACCATACCATAAATATACAAGTTTCATCACACAATTTACTACACTGAAATAAAATGTCAACAACTGTCAACCCCCTTAGATAATAAAAAATTTAATAATTTCCACTCAAATTATCATATGAATCACAGCTGTGAGAGTGATCAATGAAAAAGTCTTATAAGTTTGCTAGAGTAAACCATTCAGACTCTGACGCAGGCTTACTTTACAGAAGGAAACTAGAGTGGCACTCTTTTTTTAATGAACAATTTACAATTACTATTTCAGTCAACAAACATTTTTCCAACTTTACAAAATGGTAAACATAGCCTTTAGTGTCAAAACGAACATTTCTTGTGCCTAAGACACTATGATATATACATAGGTATCCCTCAAAATAAGTTAGAAAAAACTTTAATATTTTGCATAACAATGAATAAATTAGTGAAAGATTAAATTACTTACAAAAATACCATAGGTTATTAAATCTACATTCTCTGCAATATGGATCTGGATTGAGCAAAAATATAAGAGGAGTTATAAATAGCTTGGGACAGTATTTTAATACAGAATTTTCCAATTGAAGGTTCATTCCTCTTGTATTAAGAAGAAACTATTTCAGCAACATAATTTAGTATACTCTTTTATGAACATTGTGGCTATCCTTAGTTAAGGTGCTCTGCAGTGTTCTTGTAATATTAGAGTTCCTCTCATTCATCTCAACACCAATACATTCATTATCTATGTGTGCCCATGCCACTTTGCTCAGTATTTTCTCTCCCATTGCCTCTGCCTCAACCAATATAAAACCAATAAATCTATGCCTAATTGTCTTCTATTTAAACTACTGCACACAGGGCCAGTGTTGTGGTGCAGTAGGTTAAGCTACCACCTGTGATGCCAGTATCCCATATCAGAGTACTGGCTCATAGACTCAAGAAAAAAACTGCAGAGGAAACGCTTCCGGATCTAGTGGATGTGACACAGAGGGCCTACAGGGAGCCCATCGCGTGGAAACCCATCCGCGGGAGCCGAGCCGCAGAATCTCGCCAGTGCGGGAACGAACGGGAGGTAAGACAAAGACGTCAGAAACCCGAGACATTGGGGGAGAAAAGCAGAGGCCTCTCTCTTCACTATCCGAGCAAAACAAAGAGCAGGCGCCATTTTACATATGTAAAGTGCCGCCAACCAGTACACAAACTCAGTAACTTTGGAACTTTGGTGAAACTTGAGAACACATTGAGGGCTGCATAAACTCTTTGTGTGGTCCCAGGGGTAGATCAAATGAATACTCACAGAGGCCAGATTTCAACTACCCTCAATTCCACTCACCCGTGTGGAATTACATCCCAATTGAGTCAAAAAAAAAAAAAAAAAAAAGAGAGAGAGCGAGAGAGAGATCCAGCAAGGAGCAAGGGAGAGAACAATCTGGGTGAGTCACTTTTTGCACAGCCTTAAACCTGAAGAATCAAGCAGAGCTCTCTGGCCACACCCATCACAGCCTCTAAGGATCCATCAAAGCAGACAGCCCACTTAGAGGCATAGTATAACGAGAAAAAAAACACCACAGCCAAAAAAAAAAAAAAAAAAAACAAACATAAATTATCTCCAACATGCCAAACAACAAACGTAGAAACCGAGGTAACAAGAGCAAGGAAGACACTATGATGCCCCCAAATGAACAAGACACCCCAATGCAAGATTATGAAGATGAAGAGATAGAGGAAATGCAAGAAGCAGATCTCAAAAAATTGATAAGAACATTAAGAAGTTCTCAAAAACAAATTCTTGAACTACAGAAATCCTTAATGGACAAGATAGAAAATCTTTCTTGTGAAAATGAAATATTAAGGAGGAATCAAAATGAAATGAAACAACTAGTAGAACATGAAACTGTGATAGTGACAAAAAACCACAATGAAATGAAGAATTCAATAGATCAAATGACAAACACATTAGAGAGCCTTAAAAACAGAATGGGTGAAGCAGAAGAGAGAATATCGGAATTAGAAGACAGAGAACAGGAAAGGAAACAGTCAAATCAAAGAAAAGAAGAAGAAATCAGAAATCTAAAAAATACTGTCAGGAATCTACAGGATACTATTAAAAAACCCAACATTCGGGTTCTAGGAGTTCCTGAAGGCATGGAGAGGGAGAAAGGATTAGAAGGTTGCTCTACTTTCAATCCAGCTCCCTGCTAATGCACCTGGGAAAGCAGTAGATGATAGCCCTATGTGGGCAGCCACCTATGTGGCCAGTCAAGATGAAGTTCCTGGTTCTTGGCTCAGTTCTGGCCTTTGTGGCTATTTGGAGAATGAACCAGTGGATGGAAGATCTCTCTATTTCTCTCTCTTTCTGGGTCTCGCTCATGCTGCCTTTCAAATAAATACTCAAAAAATAAATAAAATATTGCCCTTAACAAGAAATACTTTTTAAATATTTTCTACTGATTTTGAAGTTAAGGTAATAAAAGTAGATAATACAGACCAAGTATGAGCATACTATGGCTCATGGGTCAAATCTAGTCCAATATATGTTTTTGTAAATAAAGTTTTATGGACATTTGTTTTATTTATTGTGTATAGTTTGCTCTCATGCTACAGTATCAGAGTTGAGTAGATTTGACAGAACACTATGATTTGCAAGGCCTAAACTATACTGCCTGGCTGTAAAGTATGCTGATCTTTGTTATAGAAACAAAAAGGCGGCCGGCGCCGTGGCTTAACAGGCTAATCCTCCGCCTTGCGGCGCTGACACACCGGGTTCTAGTCCCGGTTGGGGCACTGGATTCTATCCCGGTTGCCCCTCTTCCAGTCCAGCTCTCTGCTGTGGCCCGGGAGTGCAGTGGAGGATGGCCCAACTGCTTGGGCCCTGCACCCCTTGGGAGACCAGGAGAAGCACCTGGCTCCTGCCTTCAGATCAGCGCGGTGCGCAGGCCGCAGCACGCCAGCGGCGGCGGCCATTGGAGGGTGAACCAACGGCAAAGGAAGACCTTTCTCTCTGTCTCTCTCTCTCTCTGTCTAACTCTGCCTGTCAAAAAAAAAAACAAAACAAAACAAAAAAAACAAACCAACCTTATTCTCATCTTTTACTCAATGTTGTTAGTTAAACTCCTTTAACTTACGAAAAACAGGTTGTAGTGAAATATAATTTAAATAGCATTTATTGTAAAAGATGCCTGTAGAAGAAATGGCAGTAGGAGACAAGAATCAGTCTAACCTCAGTGTGGAACAGTGATGGTGGCACAGCAGAATCTCCACTTTCTATCACTTATGCCCTCTGTCTACTTGCACATGATATTCCCTGTGTTTCAGTGGCCTTTGCCCCATCGCCAACTGCTGACTTCCTTGGGTGTGCCTCACATCTAAACCATCTGCGAGGAAACTGAGTATAGTCCTTTAGGTACAGATGTGAGACCATCAGTTAACTCATTGATGTGCTGCCTTCAGGATGGGAATCCTCTGCCCTGGCTAGGTACCCTGTGGTTACAAAGAAGCTTTTGCTAGGGACTGGTAGGTATGACAGATCCTGTGAGATATTCCAGAGTGGGCCATTCCAGTTAGCAGTCACTTTGGTCAGCGTTTGAAACCTCAGCTCAATAAAAACATAATCTGTTCTCCTTAGTAGTTGCTTTGATATTATACTTTGAGGAAAGATAAACGTTTTAATGTTTTTATAAGATTTTATTTATGTGTGTATTTATGCACTTATTTGAAAGGGAGAGAGAGAGAGAGAGAGAGAGAGAGAATCTTCCATCAGATTTACTCCCCAGAGGCCTGCCTATAACAGCTGGGGGCTGTCCAAGCTAAAGCTAGGAACCAGGAACTCCATCTAGGACTGACAAGGACTGAAGCACTTGAGCCATAATCTGCTTCTTCCCAGGGTGTTCATTAGTAGGAAAGTGGATCAAAGTGGAGATGCTGGGACTCAAAACTAACATTCCAATATGGGATTTGGGTATCCCAAGAGGCAGCTTAATTCAGTGTACCCCATTGCCTGCTCCAGGTTTTTTTTTTTTAGATTAATTAAATAACACAAACTTGTAAAACTCAAAATGCTATAATGAACATCTTTGCATACACCTTTGTGTTTATAGAATAGATAACTGGAAGTGGAAATGTTTGGTTAATAGATGTTGTCATGTGGTTACCATTTTTAATTCTAACATATATTAGCAAATTTCCCTCCCAAAAGGTATGTTATTTATGTGTGTGTTTATGTGTATGAAATGTTTCATATGTATATGAAATACAATAAAATACATTTTCAGAGGAAATTGATTTAAAGGTCATCTGCAATGGGAAAGTTAAATTTTACATGTAGGCCTTAGTACCATTCATTTAATGAGCAGTGACCTAGAAACTAGGAAGACATAAGTGAATGAAAGAAGCTATGCTCCTACCCTCACAGTGCTTGCATGCTAGTGGTTGCAAGCAAACAGTGAACAAACATATAATGCAATACCATGGGTAAGAAATAGCATGAAGATAAATGAAGTCAGGAAAGAGGTTAAAAGTGGTAGGGCAGTCCTGGGGTAGGGGCACTACTTTAAGTAATATGTTCACTGAAAAACCCTGTAACAAGAGGGTATTGAGTAAACTTGAAAATTATGGGAGAAAGGGAGAGAGCCACTCTAAAATCTCAGGGGAGGCTAGTTCAAACCCAAGCAACAACAAATGAAAACTTGAGATCAATACTTAGTAAGTGATTTCTGGAGTTGCAAGAACCCAGGACAGGGACAGGCACTTGTCCCAGAGGCTAAGTCGCTGCTGCATTACATATTACATATTACATATTACATATTACATATTACATATTACATATTAGAGTGTGTGGTTCACGTCCTGGATATTCTGCTTCTGATCCAGCTTCCTGCTAACATGTACCTTGGGAAGCAGCAGGTGATAACTCCAGTGCATGGGTCTCTGCCACCCACTTGGATACCTACATTGAGTTTTAGACCCCTGACTTTGGCCTGGCCCAGCCCCCGGCATTTGGGGAATGAACCAGCTGATGGAAGATCTCTCTGTGTGTCTGTCTCTCTGTCTCAGTGCCTTTCAAATAAAAATTTAAAAAGAAAAAGAAGAAATCAGCATTACTGGACCTTACCAAAGGAGAAAAATTGGGGAAAGAGGTTTGCAGATCCTTGTGAGTCATAGTAAGGAGTTAGGATTTACTTTAATAGGATGGACAGCCAGTGCTGGCCTTTGAACCAAGGCCTGATTGGTCTGATTGGCAGTTTAAAGGATCACTCCACACTGCTGTGTGGTGAATAGACTAAACAGTGGCCACACAAATCAAATAACTAGTCGAAGTATTTTTCTCTTGATAAAATAATGTCTAGGATCTTATAAAAGTAGATAGATGTCAATGTTTATGACATGCATGATGACTGCATTGACTTATTTTCAGTGACTCAGATAAAAGTAGTCAGATTTCTAATCATAGTCATTATGATTATATCGACAAGGTGCAAAGTGGAGTTGAAGTACTTGTTGAGAGAATTCAGCCAAATATTTCTAGGGTTAGAGGAGATTTGTGGTGATCTGAATTTTCTATCCTAATGTCAACATTGATTAAAGTCATAGTGCAATTGCTAGATTTTCTGAATGTGTTAGCCAGGAATATAGTCATTTTCATAGTGTTGACTCAAATGAGTTTGCTTATCTATAACACTGAACAGTAAAAAGCTAATGAAAGTAATATTTAGACAGACCCATTAGTTCCACCAAAATATTTTTCATAGTTATTTGCTTTTTCTTATTAATTTGTTATGACTCACACAGAAGTACTCTTTTAGAAAAGCATAAAATGAATATAAAGCACTAAAGTGCAGAATGTCAACGTGAGTCAACCACAATTGAAATTTCCAAAGCATCTGCATTGCTGATTGGGACACTTGTGTTTTTTGTTTCACTGATCTTCGCCCACTCACAAATACATCGTTTCTTTTCTTACTTGGTAAAATATACTTTAAAAGAATTCTGGAATCTGGGGTTCCATGTGATTAGCCAATGATGAGAGTGAGTGGAGGTCTTTTTAGTCTCCAGGGAAGAGGGTGAGGTATAACCTACTGCCTTAACTATGACACTTTGAGAATAAAAGAGGATGGTATTAAACTATCACATTGGGAAAATCAACATAAATTGAGACTGCCAAGACAAACTGCAACAAATGGTTGCCCTACCAGTGCAATGGGATCTACTTTATAATTCAGTTCACATAATTTGGTTTTGTGTAGTGTGTGGTCCCTCTTGTTCAGGAGCATTGCAAGAAGTTCACAGGGAACAGAATCACTTCTTGGCCACAGGGAGGAATTAGACAGCGGAGGAGGAAAATCAATGGTGCTGCTGAGAACGGTGTCTTGCTCACAGCAAGGCTTTCTTTAACTCATACTGATGTTGCAGAGTAGTCTGAGGTAGGGAATCATGAGACTTCTCTCACTGCAAAATATTTTAATGATAATCCCTCTTCAGGCCCAGAGAGAATCATAAAATGCCACAACACCCCATGTTATTAAAAATAACTTGCTGCTGTTAACCAAGAAAACATTCACTGAGTCACCAGAAATTAAGTATTTTAAAGCCTGTTGATATTAAGTGTATTTTTGAAGATACAGAAATCAATATCAGCCCATCACAGATGGTTGGATCATATTATGTTCCAGCAAATGATGACGGTTTATAGGAAGAGAAATAACTAAATTGAGTTTTCGACAATAAAACTACAAATGATGCTTGTTTAATAATCTCTTCTTTCTTTCTGGTTGGTGTAGTAACTGTTAATAAGAGAAACCTGATGTGTCTTTATGGCAATCCTGAAGACCATACATTGATGTATAGCATTTTTGGTAGATTAAGGATGCTTTCTGTCCTGAAAGGGAGGACATGCAAGAAGGAACTTGTGTCCAAGGCTCTGATAAAGATTCGTGAATAAAATGTTTCAAAGCATGGAAGCTAATAGTCTTATTTTCTACTTCTCAAATGGGAGCAGGGTAGGTGGTTCCTTTCTGAGGACAAGGAATATTTAGACTCTGGCCCCTAGCTGTTGCTAACTTGAGCACCAAGTTTTCAGAAGTCTCTGAGGCCCTTTAGCTGGGTTTAATTTGAACTCTGAATTTTTCCAAGTGGAAAAATCCCTGCTTAATACTTAGCGTCTGACTAATGCTAATATTTAATAGATTAGAGATTGAGTAGTGAAATTAAGAGTGTCGCAGGGTCTGTCCAAGGATTTAGTTACCACTACATAAGAGGTACTTTCAAATCATAAGTTTTCATCTGACATCACCTTTAGAAATTATTAATATATTCTGGATATTCTTACCATTTTGTGAAAAAAATTATAATTCTCTGCCAAAGAATTATAGATTGGTAGGCAACCTGTGCCTTTATGGAAATATTGTTCTTTTATCTAGTTATAGGTGATTATTTACCTTACTATTGCTGTATCAAGGAAGAAAAAAGGAATTGCCAATAAAGACTGTATGTCTTAGCAATAGGTATTTCTTTCAAATCTTTAGAGAGATAGTCCCTTTAAATTTATATATGGAAATATTTATCTTATTTTTATATCAAGATTAATAAATGTTGTTATTAGTGTTGATTTTTTTAAACAGCAAGTTATTCCTGTAATCTATTTAGCAGTGTGGGGAGGTTTCTGGAGGCACTACATCAAAAATAATGTGTACACTCTGATCTAGGACAGTGTGACATGTGCTGAAAGTCAATAGACCATTTAAAATGAATTGCTTTTCCCAGTAATGGTGACACCTATTGTTGCGGTTCTCTCCTCGCCCCTGTCAGTGGTTTCTCTGGTTTCATTTACTATTTCCACCTGTGTCTTGAACAGAGTTCTTCCTTATTATTTATGCATGCACATTCATTCAGTCATTCATTCTGTATAGTGCAAAGGCAATGGACACAAACTGTGAATGGAGATTGCCCTGATGCAAATCCCAGAGTTTCCACTTATTGTGTTACTTTGCCAAGTTACCTAATTCTATAAACCTAAGTTTCCTCATCTGGAGATTGGAAATTGGACTACATGATACTCCATAGCAGATTCCACGAAAGGATGGATATAAATTGGTTAACGCAGTGGCTGGTACATAAGTGGTGTTTTTTAACTCTCATATAATAGTAACCATTGTTGGAATGAATCAGTATTTACGAGTGCCTTGAGTATTTACTGTGTGCTATGCAAAGGAGTGTTCTGGGGTTGTGCATATTAAAAGCCATAGACAATTCTGGGGCTTATGGAGTTTGTGGTCTGACAACAAAGACAACAAGAGGTAAAGTTCTTTTTTTTTTAATGTGGGACTATTTTAATATAATCACCTTTTAAAAAATGTAGACAACATATGTATTTTTTAAAATATTTATTTTATTTGAAAGGTAGAGTTAAAAAGAAGGGGGGGAGAGACAGAGAGAGAGAGAGAGAGAAATTTCATCTGTTGAGTCATTCCTCAAATGGCTGCAAAGGTGAGAGCTGGGCCAGGCTGAGCCAGGAACCTGGAACACCATCTGGGACTCCCATTTGGATGGCATGGGCTGAAGTGCTTGGGCCATTCTCCATTGCCTTCCCAGGTACATTAGCAGAAAGTTGCATCAGAAGTGGACAGCAGGGACTCAGAATGATGGTCATATGAGATGCCAGCATCCCAGGTGGCATCTTAACCCATTCACCACAACACTGGCCCCAAAGATAGTTTTACAAGGTAACTGCCACTGGAGGTCGGCACTGTGGCACAATGGGTTAACGCCCTGGCCTGAAGTGCCAGCATCCCATACGGGTGCCAGTTCAAGTCCCGGCTGCTCCACTTCCAATCCAGCTCTCTGCTATGTCCTGGGAAAGCAGTACAAGATGGCCAAAGTCCCTGGGAAAGCAGTACAAGATGGCCAAAGTCCTTGGGCCCCTGCACTTGCGTGGGAGACCTGGAAGAAGCTCCTGGCTTCTGGCTTCGCATCAGCGCAGCTCCCGCCATTGCGGCGGATGGAAGACCTCTCTCTCTCTCTGCCTCTCCTCTCTCTGTGTAACTCCTCCTTTCAAATAAATAAACAAATCTTTAAAACAAACAAAAAAACAAGGTAACTGCCCCCGTGGGAATGTGCTAAAGTCCCTTGTGGCTGAGGAGGAGCATCTGGTTGGCCAGTTGAACTGGGCTGTGTTAGAGACAACTTCCCAGTTGAAGTTTGAGATGAGGAAGAGCTCTACAGCCTTCCTCTTTAAACTTTTCTTTATTGATTGAGAGACAGAGAAAAGGAAAACAGAGAGCTCCCATCTGCTGAATCACCACCCAAAAGTCTACAATGACATCAGCCCCATCTGGGGACTCCCACTTGAGCCATCACAAACATCTCACAGTGTCTGCCTTGGCAGGAAGCTTGAGTCAGGAACCAAAGCCAGGAATTGAATCCAGGTACTCTGATACGGGATGCGGGTGTCTTAACTTATAGCTTCACCACTGGGCCAAACACCAGCCCCTGCAACCTCCTTTTAAATTACAGAAGTAAAGCATGCTCGGTATAGAAAATGCAAGCAATATGAGACTGGAGTATGTTAGGTAAATGGGAAAGTTCTCCTTATAGCCCCAGACATATAAGACTACTTTAAATGGTTCATGGAAAAGGAAAATTGAAAGATAAGTTTATATTGTTGCAAAAATGTTTAAAAACCATGCTTATGAGGGATCTTCAAAAAGCCCATGGAAAATGTGTGTTATGAAAAAAATGATGCATGGATTTCAATGCACCAAAATAAACATATTTTAATTCCATTTCCCCTCTAACCTTTTGAAGTAGCCTGATATATCTGGTGTGTATCCTTCTTATCTATGTCTCATAGCAGGAGATTGAGAGAATTAACAAAGTATTTATCTTACTGTATTTTCTTCTGTGACTATTTTATAAAGGAAAATAGATATCTGTAATATATCTATAAGGATTTATGTTTCTCAAAGTGTATGTTGTATTAAGATACCTATTTAACCATCATATACTTATGTATCTATCATAGGTAGATATTTAAAATGTTATAATTCCAGATTTGTTTAATATGATGGTCCTGTAATAGTCCTAGGAGTGTCATATACAATGATACTATGGATGTATTATTGGGTAGAAATGACATGTGATCTAGACAAAACCATTTATACAAAATTAAAGGGAAGAGAAGGAAAATACATATTGAATAATGTTCTTATTATTTAGTGTTGTTCATATTAAAATCATCATATCTAAAAGTAAGTACTAGTACCATCATGTCCTCTTTAGGTAGTTTGTGGACTGAAATAACTGAGATGCTTCAGGTAGGAAACACTTGGGCTGGGTTAATTAGGCAAAAAGTTATCTGGTAGGGGACTTGGCAGGATGATCTGATCCAGCTCTGCCTTCATCCATGTCTCCTTGCTTCACTCTGAAAGACAGAACTCAGTTTCCTATGGTGTCTACACGTCTAACTTTTCAGTACACTTTTCTTTTCTCTTGGCCTGGCTTTGGACTTCACTCCTGGGTTCTGCCATGAGTTCATCTCCTCCCCCAGTGCAGACAGTTGGTGTGAAGTGCTCCTCCGGAGCCTGGCATTTGCTAGTGGAAAGCATAGTACATCTGGAGCTGGTGAAGGCATCATGGTAGTAGCCTTCTCTACCACTGGCTCAGCTACATTTCTTAATACCCTAACTTTTCAAAGTTCTGAACATAAAATAAAATGGAAATACTGACTTAAAACTGAGAAATACTTTTGTACTTTTTTTTAACTAAACATTGATTTTTATTTTTTTCTCTGCCAACAGTAATGTAAGTCTGTCAAATATTTTGAAAAGACATATAAGTGTAATTATCTCAGTAGGAAGCTCAAAAGATTTCCTTTTGAAATACCTTTTTTTAACTAAGCCTCAGAAGCATGCCAGAAAGATTCAAGAATATTTCAACCTGAATAATTACTTAATAATTAAGGAACAGATAGCTCGTCTATTTTTGTGCAATTTTAGTTAACCTTGTTTAAACTTAACATTGACCACTGATGCTCTTTTAAAATGTTTAGAGGGAGAGTTTCAGGCAGGGAGTCAAGGTATTCAAGGCATTGATTCAATTAGCCATGAATGTTTTTAAATTTTAATTTAAAACATTTTAGGATGTGTAAAATGTTTCTTTAAGATGTCTAAGGACAAAGAGGGATAGCATGATACAGATGATGGAGTGTTGCACTTGAACTAAGTTGTTCCTTTTAAGTTGTGTGACCTTGGCAAATGTATCCATCTCTGAGTTTGATTTATTTTTATCTCTATTTTCAGGCTGATTTTGAAGACCAAATTTTTCTTTCAAAAATGCACCAATATATTATAAGCCTTAACATACTATCAAAATTATTACTTTATTTTTTCTTATCATTAGTTAATTGTTTGGCTTCTCAAGAGCTTAGAGAATGCCTAGCTCATTTTAGCTGATCTAATTTTAGGTTGTAATTGTTCAAATAATTTTGTTGGACTAAGAGGTTACTATACAGCTCTGTACTTTGTGCATCTTGAAGTTGAAAAAAACAAAAACACCTTGGTATGAGAACACTTTTCTGTGAGGTCCACCTTTGTAACAGCTGTCTTTGAAAATTTTTTATTTATTTTGTTAGAGAGAAAAAGAGAGGAGAGAGAATGGCAAACAGAAAGATCTTCCATTTGCTGAATCACTCTTCAAATTACAGCAACAGCTAGGACTGAGCCAGGCCAAAGCCAGGAGGCAGAAGTTTAATATGGGTCACCCAAATTGGTGTCAGGGATCCAACTACGTGAGCCATCCCCTGCTTCCTCCCAGGGTGCACAGTAGCAGGAAGTTGGAATTGGGAGTAGACCAGGGACTTCAACCCAGGCACTCAAATATGGGATGTGGGTGTCCCAACCAGCATCTTGCCCCTCTTGTCTTTTTAATTTTGTTTATTTGAGAAGGAGAGAGAGAAATGGAGAGAACATTCTTGTCTGCTGGCTCATTTCTCAAATACTTGTAGCAACAGGAGTTGGGCCAGGAGCAATGCTGAAGCAGTCCAGCTCTCCCACATGAGTTCAATTACTTGAGCCATCAACTTTGCCTCCCAGGGTCTACATTTGCAGTAAACTGAAGGCGGGAGCCAGAGCTTGAATTCATACCCAGGCACTTACGATGTGAAATGTAGGTGTTAAAACCACTAGACTAAATCCCTATTCCTGAAGTTTTCTTTTTAATTTTTTGATTGCTTTACTAATTTTACTCAAAACATTGCTATTCATTTTTTAAACTGTCCTTTATAAGTTCCAAACTTTAAGTCAATTTGGGAGGGAAAGAAACAGCATCAAGCACTTTCCTCCAGAAAAAGACAAAATGATGTTCCTTCCTTCAAGCATCCATATTGAAGTTCTACGAAAACCAAAAGCACAGCAAAAAGTCCACTCAGAAATAAAAAGTAACAGAAATCACATTCTAAGGGGTCAGTGCATTCAATAATCATAACTGTGCTGTCTAATGGTCCTGCAGCTGGTCCTACAGAACACTTTATTTATTATCTATTTTTTACTACAGAACACTTTAGCTCATGAAAATATACATTTTAGGGGCCAATGTCATGGCACAGGAGGTTAATCCTCTGCCTGCAGTGCTCGCATCCCATATGGGCACCAGTTCTAGTCCTGGCTGCTTCTCTTCCAGTCCAGCTCTCTGAAGAGGCCTGGGAAAGCAGCAGAAGATGGCCAAAGTCCTTGGGCCCCTGCAGCCGCATTAGAGACCAGGAAGAAACTCCTGGCTCCTGGCTTTGGATCAGCACTGCACTGGCCATTGCGACCATTTGGGGAGTGAACCAACTAAAGGAAGACCTTTCTCCCTGTCTCTCCCTCCCACTGTCTGTAACTCTACTTCTCAAATAAATAAATAAATTCTTTTTAAAAAAGAAAATATAGATTTTTTTCTTTCTAAATTAAAAGTAATAATTCCAAAAGAAGAAAACTATAAAGAACTTGCCTGGATGATTTTTAAAAATTATTTCTTTATTTGAGAGAGAGGAAGGGAAAGAAAGGAGAAGGAAGGAGGGGAAGGGGAAGAAGAAAGAGAGAGAGAGAGAGAGTCGGGGAGGGGGCTGGAGAGAGAACGTGCCAATCTGGTTCACCCCTCAAATACCTTCAAGGGCTAGGAGGCCAAAACTGGGAGGCAGGAACTCAATCCACATCTCCCTTGTGAGTGGCAGGAGCCCAGCTACTCGATCTGTCACCACTGCCTGTCAGGATTTCCATTGAGGAGCAGGAGCTGGTGATCCAACCCAGGTACTCCAAATGGGATGCTGATGTCATCGAATTGACATCTTGACTTCCAGGCTCATTTGTATGTCTTGTACAGCATATGAAAGTCAGGAAGGCTATTTGTGTCACACATGATTAGGGGCTGTTCATCTTCAAGGTTTAACTCTCTTCCAAACAATGCAAAATATCCACAGTTCCAAACTTGAAGAGATGCAAAAGATACACAATAGACCCCTGAGCTGTTCCTCATACAGTGGCGGGATTTCTATCACATTGACACAGTACTCTGCTATAAAGTATTTCCCATGCTGTTTCAGTACTTTCTTTGAGAGGTCAAGAATCACTCTACAAACCTTCCATATGGAATCCACTGGAGATGTGAAGACTGGAATATCTGCAGATCATTAACCATATAATCAAACCACTGCATCAGTAAGGGATAGGGTGGCTTATTAGAGCATGATAGCAAATCTTTTAAGATGGTCTGAGATGTTGCCACATGGTTTTCACATGTGTGTATTTCTCACATAAATCAGTCACCATCTTTTCCATCTTCACCATATAGTGGTCATCTTTTAGTTCCTGGCCTAGTCCTGGCCACTGTGGCCACTTGGGTTGTAAATGAACAGAAGGGAGACATCCCTCTATCTCTCTCTCTCTCTCTCTCTGTCTCTCTCTGTCACTCTGCCTTTCAAAAAATAAATCTACTTTTTTTTTTAATGAAAAGAAAGTAAAACCTGAAAATGTAAAAGCCACAGAAGAAAACAGTGGAGCACTTCATGACATTGGTCTTGGCAGTGATTTCATGGATATGACACCAACAGCACAGGAGACAAAAGCAAAAATAGACAAATGGAACTACAACACTATTAATACACCTCAGGCAAGTGCTAAAATGCTATCCTGACCTTTTTCCCCTTGCATATCACTAAGTGCTGGCAAAAAATTGTGCTTATGTTTCCTTCTAACATGTGTTCCTTTTTGTTTCTTTTCTTTTTTTTTTTTTTTGACAGGCAGAGTGGATAGTGAGAGAGAGAGACAGAGAGAAAGGTCTTCCTTTTTGCCGTTGGTTCACCCTCCAATGGCCGCTGTGGCTGGCGGATTGCGCTGATCCGATGGCAGGAGCCAGGTGCTTCTCCTGGTCTCCCATGCGGGTGCAGGGCCCAAGGACTTGGGCCATCCTCCACTGCACTCCCGGGCCATAGCAGAGAGCTGGCCTGGAAGAAGGGCAACCGGGATAGAATCCGGCGCCCCAACCGGGACTAGAACCTGGTGTGCCGGCGCCACTAGGTGGAGGATTAGCCTGTTGAGCCACGGTGCTGGCCCCCGAGAATAAGTTTTAACAGGCCCAAATGGGCATGGGTGTTTGGTGCAGCTGGGACTCCTGCATCCCACATGAAAGAGCTTGGGTTAGAATTCCAGCTCTGCTTCCAGTTGCAGCTTCCTTCTAGTGCACACCTGGGGAAGCGGCAGTTGATGGTTCAAGTAATTGTGTCCCTGCCTCCAATGAGACACCACGACTGGGTTCTTGGCTGCCAGCTTCAGCTTGGTTCAATTCCAGCCATTGTGGGCATTTGGGGACTGGCTTATCAGACAGGAGATCTGTCTCTCTCTCTCTCTCTCCTCCTTCATAAATAAATAAACAACCAACAAATAAAAGGCCTAACCACTGAAAAGGTTATGGTTCCTTATTGGTTATCTAATTATGTGTGGTTCAAAATAAAAATACAACTGAGACCTATGGTAAGTGTAACTACATTTAAAAGAGTAAGCATATTTTTTGTTTTGATCATTTTATGAAATGTCAAATTCTTTTCAAGAAAGAAAATGTGGTAATTTGCACGTGCGCTTAACTTGCCAATGAGGCAGTCCAGCCACAGCCCAGGTGAAGTGGGGCAGTGGTGTCCCCTTCACAGACTGTAGCACCTAGCCTGTCACAAGTGAGGGCACCATTATGCTTCTGCTGGTAGATAGCATATGAGGAGTCTTTAAAAGTTCATGAAAAATGCATATTTTGAAGAAACTATGCACAGGTTTCAAAAAAATTTTGCAGCAAAATAAGCTTACGTTTAATTCCATTTTTTCCCACAAACTTTTTTGAAATGCCCTCAGATAATATGTGGTCTTTTGGTGACTGGCTCCTTTCAAGGCTTGCTGATTTATTGAATGGAATTTGCATCATATTCACAAAATTTTCCCAATAATAAAGGTACATTTTGGATATTTATGGATGATTATCAAATGTTGCATTTTTAAAAATTCACTGCTCTTCTTATTTTTCTACAGAAATTATAAGGCTTGGATCAGCTCTTGCAAGAAATAATGTCACCAAGTTCTTAAATTTTGAATGCATATCTTATAGGAAATTAAAACTACACTCTTTCATTCTAATACACTTACTTCTGATTAAAATCACAGCATTACACACACACACACATACTCTGCAAAATCCTTACTCTCTTGACAGAATCAAAAATAAAAGACCTCTTACATCTCAAAATATAAACAGTGTAATACAAAATGGGTAAATAATTTCAACAGACATTTCATCCAGGAAGAACTATGAATGTCAAGTAAGCACTCGGACAGACACTCAACATCATCGACTTCCAGAGGAATGCAAATCAAAACCACAGTGAGAAACTACTTCACATCCACCAGGGCAGCCATAATAAAAAATATTCACCATGCCAAGTACTGATATAAAGAAATTAGAGACTCTTACCTTGCTGGTGAAACATAAAATGATACAGCCACTGTAAAAAACAGCTTGGCAGTTTCTTAAAAAGTTAAACATAAACTAAGCATAACATTCAGCATCCCTATGCATACAACCAATAGAAATGAGAACATGTTTCCCACTCAAAGGCACAAATGTCCGAGGCATTTCTGCAAGCCCCAACCTAGAAAAGAGTCCAGTGTCCATCAACTTGTGATTGAATAAATGCGATGAGGTTTGTCCTACAATGAAGTGTACTCAGTGGTAGAGATGAAACAAGCTACAGACATATGCTTAATACAGAATATCTTAAAAATCATGATGCTATATGAAAGAAATCAGATACAAATACTACATATTTTATAATTCCATGTAAATAAAATTTTTAGAAAAACATAAACTGGAAACATAAAGCAGATTCATGGTTGCCTGGGAGGGGCTGGAAGTGGGATTAGGAATTAAGTGCAAATTGGTAGGAGATAATTTTTAGAGGTAAAAGAAGTGTTCAAAAATTACATAGCGGTGAGGATTACATACTTAAATGAACTTTTACTGAAACTCACTGGTATCTGTATTTAAAATGAATCAATGGGGCTGTGGCATAGTAGGTTAGTCCTCCACCTGAGGCGCCAACATCCCATATGGGCACTGGGTTCTAGTCCTTGTTGCTCTTCTTCTGATCCAGCTCTCTGCTATGGCCTGGGAAAGTAGTAGAAGACGGCCCAACCACTTGGGCCCCTGCACTCATGTGGGAGACCTAGAGGAAGCTCCTGGATCCTATCTTCTGATGGGCACAGCTCCAGCCATTGCGGCCATTTGGAGAGTGAACCAGTGGAGGGAAGACCTTTCTGTGTGTCTTTCCCTCTCATTGTCTGTAACTTTACCTCTCAAATAAATGAATAAAATCTTTTAGAAAAATAAAATGAATTGATCATATGATGCTTAAATTATACCTCAATAAAGCTTTTGAAAGAAAAAGAAACCAAAGAAATGCTTATGAATATTAACCAAAGCATTCCTCAATTCAGTGTGATAGTCCACTGATGTCATCCAGGCTACTAAGGAGCAATCAATCCTGATCTGAAACATCATCAAATTTTCAAATTGTTTGGTCTCAGGACTCCTTAATACTTCTAAAAACAATCAATGATCCCAAAGGACTTTTCTTTATGTGGCTAATTTCCATCAATATTTATCAGAAATTAAAATGGAGAATTCTAAGACTTTTCATTGAATCAATTTAAAACAATAATCATAAGCCAATCATATTAACAAACAGAATATGTCTTTAATAACAACTGTCATCATAAAAATGAAAAGAAATAAGAAAGGCAGGAGGAAGGAGGGTGAGAGCATAGGCAGGAAGTATGGTAGGGTGAGAAGTATCACTATGCTCCCAAGTCTGTAAACATGAGATACATGAAATTTGTTCACTTTGTATAAATAAGAAAAACTGTGTCCCCAAAGAAATGAAAATGTAGTGAGAATTGTGGCATTTTTTATGCTTTTGCACATCTTCATAGTGCCTGGCATAATAGCAGATATATTCTCATAACTGCTACTGTATTCAGTCTGTTGCAATATCACGTATGTGGACAACTCCACCATCCACTCACAACAGGATGAGAGAGAAAAAGGCAAACAACCTCTTGGTACTGTGAGGAAGGTAGTTCTGATCTGACAGAGCCCAGGAGAGGATCCCTAGGGATCCCCAAGCGACCCTTTGAGAAATGTCAGTCTAGATCATGCTGTGAGGCTGGCTGAGCTTCATGGTAGCGAGACTGTGTCAACCCGGCTGTCACTAATGTAGACGCTTTGGGAGCTTTTTGGGGAAACAGGATCAAAACACTTCCTGCATATAGTTTTCAAAGCATTTTGCTTGCTGCATTTTTTTAGAGCTGGTTACAATTTATTGAAATGGGATATAGCTCCTTGCAGAATTTCAAGGACTGCTCATGGTTTATCAGCAAATAGAATAAGTAAGACATTACAACCTATTGTTCAAACACCAGACTGCTCTACAATGCCATTGTCTCCAGCTTCTATTCTTACTTCTGGTTCAGAAGTTTCTGTCTCACATCCTTCCTAGATTTCCCCATCGCTGTGATTACAAAGATTTCTCTTAGTTTCTGTATTTGCTTTTAAGACCATAAAGAAATTCTTAATTTTTTCTAAAATAAAACTAGGCCCTCCCTAGTCTTGAAATAATTGTGCTAATTTTAATATCTGAAAAATAATTATTTACTGATTGTGTTAGAGTATTTTAATTTTAGTTGAATATTTCTTCTATGCTTTGTAATTAAAGAATAATAATGTGTTCAGTAAATTTATGTCTTACACCCTGAAATGGCTCATGATGCTGAAAACAGGCCAGCTCACTGAAAATATCTTCAAAGGTTTGGCCTTCTTTGTACTTCCCCGGCAACATGATTTAAAACTCAACAAAAATCTGTACATATAAAACTTGACCTCAGAAACCACAGTTTAAGTACTTACCTTATTCAGAAGCAACAGTTTAAGTACTTACCTTATAATATCTCCTTCAAGAGCAATCACTCTCTTAATGATTTTCTGTCCTGGGTTTTTAGGAGACCTAAAATAGTAAGATAAGATTATATAATCAGTTATGTCTCTGTTGATTTAAGTAAGTGACAAGAAATTCTACAACAAAACAGGCTACATTAGAGCCATTACAGAAGGCTTTGCACGAATGACATGTCATCAATCCCACTTAGGTTCTAGTGATACAAAGTTACTATTGAAGGTATTCTCATTGTAAACCTTTAGGATGAAAAAAGCCAACTGAAACTATACACGCACACACACACAAACACACACACGCAAATAGGGAGCTATAGAGTTTTATTATTAAGAAATAAGGTTTATTATTAAATTACTATTGTTATTAAAGATAAGAACTTATAAGAAAGAGGACTCATACATTAAAAAAAAATGACTAGAGGTCAGCGCCGTGGCGCAGTAGGTTAATCCTCCACCTGTGGAACAGGCATCCCATATGGGCTCTGGTTCTAGTCCAGGCTGCTCCTTTTCCAATCCGGCTCTCTGCTATGGCCTGGGAAAGCAGTAGAAGATAGCCCAAGTGCTTGAGCCCCTACACTGCCATGGGAAGACAGGGAAGAAGCTCCTGGCTCCTGGCTTTGGATCGGTGCAGCTCTGGCCGTTGTGCCATTTGGGGAGTGAACCAACAGAAGGAAGACCTTTCTCTCGTCTCTTCCTCTCACTGTTTGTAACTATACCCCTCAAATAAATAAATAAAATATTTTTTAAAAAAGAAAATGACTAGATATTTAAAATGTTAATATATTTAAATTTTTATTTCACCTAAAATGAACCGGTGAGTTTGATTTAAACCCTCAGGAAAACACTGAAGACAAAATAGTATGTTTTTAAAATAAAAATTTGGAGAATTCTCTTAAACTACATTTAGGTTTAGCTCTTTGGTGATTATGAAGTTCTAAATGGAAAACAGAGCTATGACAATGAAAAGAACCTGACAGGTTCTGAAATACTTATTGCAGACATTGTTTATTTTAAGCTACTTGATTATGGTTAAAAGTTTATTGGAAGAACAATTGTTTACTCTAAATAAACTCTTGCCTTTCCTGAAATACACAGCCTGTGTGGTTCCTTCCCATAATGCAATGGGCTTTACTATGGGGTCAAGATCATGTGGTCAAAGTGATGGTGCATCACTTCTGATTTGACACTTCCACTTTGGGCTCTTCCTCCTCTCACATCCTGCCAGTCCTTCATTCACTCTCCTCCTTGTTTCTCTTCCCCTCTTTTCCTCTCAGACCCGTCCTGGATTACTCTCTCTGTGGGGAGCTAGAATCTCTCCCAGGTAGGAATTAAGGCTTACTAATAGTCTGTGGAGACCCTCCGAAGCAGATCCTCCAGACTTAGTCAGGTTTTTACATGCTAGTTCAGGCCAGCAGCTTACTGGCAACCTCATGAGGCACCATGAACCCAACCAACCAGCTGAATTGCTTCTGGCTTCCTGGACCTCAGGAAATGTATGAGGTCATAAATGTACTAGATATCAGGGTAATTTGTAATGCAGCAACAGTAGATCTCTAGTAATATGGCTGATTTCCTGCCGATAGCATTTTAAGTCTTTTGAGTTAACAGACTTGTTTCAAGGAACATCTCAGACATCATATAAATGATCATTTAATATGTATCTGAAAATTATGGATGGATAAGAATATTCTCAATTCAATTCAAGTCACATTTTGAACTGAACTACTTTTTTAAAGGGAATGTAAATGCACAAAACGGAAAAGATCAAATATATTCAAAACGTAAACTTCATCAAAGAAAATATGCAGTTTCCATAAGATTTATAATTTACAGGACATTTTACAGAGAAAATGAAATTTTATAAAGTAGTTGCACCTACATGTGACAATAAGTTTTACCGTTTTTCACTAACTTAATTATGAGTATGCTTTACTTCAAAAGGAAATTGTATCAGAGTTTTGACTGGCCTACGTCTTCATTAAATTATGTAAACATTACATTTCTATAATTTTATTTTCATTAATATATAGCTATAATTAGAAGGGCTCTGGTTACATGCAATCTAATGGAATTTGGATCCTCTGTACTGGGCCATTTACAGATATTTTAGATGCCCCCCCAATTCTGTCTATGAAATTACTGGAAATATGTAAAACAATATGCAGCCTCAGCAGTCACCAAGGAACTGCATCTTAAAACAATCAGATGTTACAACTTCTTTATACCATACTGACAAAGATGTACTAATACAAATAAAATGCTGTTGGGCATTGCCTAAAATCTCCACTACAATATGGCACCTGGCGGATGTTCGAGGGGCGTGTCTGCCGGGGTTAAGCACCACCAGCAGGGATAGGTCCGCTTTGGTTCCGGACACGGGGACAGTGCGTGATCCCTATACTTTGCTTAAGATGCCCCTGTGTGTGGTCCACCCGTGCCTGCATGACCTTTTTGCTGATTGGCTCCCCTACTGTACATGTCCTTCGTAAGCTTTATAAGCCTGTACACTTCCTCAATGAAGCAGTTCCTGCTTCGACAGAACTCACGGGTGCTTGTGGTGTGTTCATCACCTGTCGACCTTACCCTTCCTGTTCGCCTTGTTGGGGAGTGTCTGTACTGGCCCCTGCTGGTCAGGGGCCAGCCTGAGACTTGAGACTCCGACAAAATGCTGCTAAGGGTTTGTTTGCACTCCACGTAAACTGTGGGGTTACATAACATACCTTTCTGCTAGGTAGTTTCAACATTTCATTAATGTGACAATTACATTTCTAGGAAATTATACTAACGAAGTGATTATGAATGCATGCAACATTTTAGCTACATGGACATTTAAGACAGTGTTGTCTATTTTAAAAATAAGAAAAAAAATTTAATAAGAGGAGAGTGGTTAAATAAATGATGGTCTTTCCACATAATAAAATACTTAAGAGTCACAAAAAGATGATGTTCTATAAGGATATTTAATGATAGGGAAATATCAACAGAATATGTGGATTGAACATGTAAGTCAGAAAGTACTATTTGTACCTTGACTTCACATCCATAATTTAGAAAGAAAAACACACATCCAATTTTACTGGGAAAGGTTCAGGAAGAATTTACAATAGAAGGGAAATAAATTCTCTGTCTTAAAAGCTTTCATGGCTAGATTTTAGTCCAGATTATTGGGATGCCTATTATCCAAAGACAACTGTTTGTGTCAGATAATATTACTTGAGAAGAAATGCTACAAAGCAAGGCTTGGACCTGAACTAATAACCAAGTTTCCACCTAATAGTGAGGTGAAGTTGACATTAATGAAATAATATGGAAAGCAATTGCTATTAGCACTAAAAAAATTTATGCCAACAATCTTTAAGCTTTTCAGATGCTAGAAAAGTATTTTATGTTTAAAATAATCTATTATTTAAGATCAGGAGGCAAAATAGAATATGCAAAGTGAGCTA
The DNA here is from genome assembly GCF_033115175.1 of Lepus europaeus. Classification (NCBI taxonomy): domain Eukaryota; kingdom Metazoa; phylum Chordata; class Mammalia; order Lagomorpha; family Leporidae; genus Lepus; species Lepus europaeus. Next base: position 51,918,045 of record NC_084827.1, read on the forward strand.
TCTATATAATTAAAGTCTTACGAATTACTACTTCAAACATATCTGTAAATTTTAATGTAATATTAAACTCATGAATATAATCAAATAATTCAAAAACTTTAAAAAGCTATTACTACCCTTAATTCCATTACTACTTAAAATCTATATCTGTATTTTAATCATTAGGCTGTTGAATGCATTACTTTGATGTAAGTAGAAGTACTAGGAGAGTTATTACAGATTTACATCATGAAAGTTATTAAATTTCCCTTTGTTTTAATTTTCTTGGCCACTTACCCATCTTCGAGAAAATGTGAAGAATAAAAAGTGAAGGATTATGCCTTACTTTAGGAACACAATGTAATGCTGCCCAATAAATATTCAAATTTGCATTTAAATTTGTAGTTCTAGCGTTTTTCACAAAAAGCAATGTTTAAACAACATTTATTTCTGGATTGTAAACATTCTGTTCCAGGCTCATGATTGAACTAGGTAAGATTTCTTCAGAGGCTTGGACAGGATGCCTAGATTTGTGTTTAAATTGCATGAGTCCCAGCAGACCTGCTTGTTATAGCAGTGTGTCTCCAGGTAGAAAGTTTGTGAGACAGGAAACAGAATCGTGTGTAGACATGATATGATTTCCATATTTTTCTTTTGAATTTCGTTTCATATTTTCATGTAAATATTGTCATTTTTATCCTGTGACAGGCCAAATGGAGCCATGCATTAAGTCTCATAAACTCTAACTGATTTCATGTTATTTTGTGTTCCCAAGGGTCACAATTTTGACCCTTCTGTGGCACTGGGAGGGTACTTTGGGGTACTCAAAGGAGGCCCTTTAAGCCTTACAGGGATGGAGAGATCAGCACATGTCCCATTCTCTCTGTTCTTGACCCCACCCCAACACTAATGTCACATAAGATACCTTAAGTGTCTAGGCACTGTCACTCTTTTCCCACTTATGGTAAAATTCCAAAACCTCCCTTTGCAAATTAGGTAGATTTCTATGTTTTATGGTTCAGGACTGGCTCTGATTATCATAGAATTTATCTGAGCATTAAAAATTACCTTAGCCACAGACTACTAGAAACATTAAGCCTTCAAAAGTACCACCACTTATAGGCCACTAGTTGCACTGTATGTAACCCAGTGATGTCTAAATCTTAGCATGTCGTTAATGAAGTAAAATTAAAAACCAATAATTATAGGATGCCTTACATTAGACAGGCTGTTTTCTCTGTCCAAATGGATGATGATGCATTAAGCCATATAAATCTACATCATAGTAATTATAAAAATTTAAAGTTTTGTATTTTTTTGTCAGCAAAATACAAAGTAGAATGAAAAATCCTATATAACTTCATAAAAATCCCACATAACCTTTAAACTCAAGGCAGTTATAAAAATTTATACGGGGCCAGTGCTGTGGCATAGCCACATTGTAGACAATGGGTTAAGCCATTGTCTACAGCACCCGCAACCCATATGGGTGCAGGTTCGAGCCTCAGCTGCTCCACTTGCAATCCACTTGCAATTCTTTCAAATAAATGAATAAACCTTAAAAAAATTCATATAACATCAGAATTTCCTTCTTCCTTTTTCTCTAAGATTTTGGAAAAATTTTGCCAGTGGTTAAAGTCAGTGTATCTAGCCCTTTTCTCTGCTTCTTTTCATCTTGCCTGTTCTCCATGCCCTATATTGTCTACTTGCTGACCACATACTTGATGGTCCTCCCTGTGTCCTGCAAATGCATGGATGGCAGTGAAATGGGAAGGGAGTCTACTGCTGACTGTTTCAGGTTTGTCTGCAGTGAGCTGCCGACTGTAGGCAAGCTTCACAACCAATCTGTGGGTCATTTTCAGGGAGAGTTTACATCAGAGATCCTAACAGGAGGGAAGTTCAAAATGTTTATAGAAAAAGCCAAGTTTATTTTGGCTCATGAATGGTTTGAAATCCACACACAATTTTTTCAAAATATGCATTTCCATACATTCCTGAAGACCTGTTGTAGGTCTCAAAATCAAGAATTGGACACAAAGCCAGAAAATCCAATTTGGATTGAAGATTATTTTGTTTGACCCATGCATTGTTTTATTGTTGTTGTTGATGATGATGCAGGTTTTTTTTTAAATTTATCTTTGATTAATTTTAGTAGCTTAAATTTATGGACAATCTTATCTATAAGCCAATTAAAATAAAACTCTTAATAAAATTTTCCCATGTGGACATACAATATGTACACACATATAACATAACTTAATAGACCAATATAGCAATTTTAATAATAGCTTTTAAAATCTTTAACTCTTTTTGTAGATTGCCAATTGATTTGAATTGCTTTTTGTTTTTAGTAACCTCAGTTAACCATACTTTCTCTCAGTTGGTACTGTTAATACATTATTGGCTTCATCTGTTTACAGAGCCATCCCAAAGTACTGAATACAATAGAAGTGATTTCCATATGCAGAAGCTTAAAGCAAGACCCATACCTTTCACCTTACACAAAAATTCACTCAACGTGGATTAAAGACTTAAATCTACGAGCCGAAACCATCAAATTATTAGAGAGCATTGGAGAAACCCTGCAAGATATAGGTACAGGCAAAGACTTTTTGGAAAAGACCCCAGGAGCACAGGCAGTCAAAACCAAAATTAACATTTGGGATTGCATCAAATTGAGAAGTTTCTGTACTTCGAAAGAAATAATCAGGAAAGTGAAGAGGCAACCAACAGAATGGGAGAAAATATTTGCAAACTATACTACAGATAAAGGGTTGATAACCAGAATCTACAAAGAAATCAAGAAATTCCACAACAACAGAACAAACAACCCACTGAAGAGATGGGCCAAGGACCTCAATAGACACTTTTCAAAAGAAGAAATCCAAATGGCCAACAGACACATGAAAAAATGTTCAAGATCACTAGCAATCAGAGAAATGCAAATCAAAACCACAATGAGGTTTCACCTCACCCCGGTGAGAATGGCTCACATCCAGAAATCTACCAACAATAGATGCTGGAGAGGATGTGGGGAAAAAGGGACACTAACCCACTGTTGGTGGGAATGCAAACTGGTTAAGCCATTATGGAAGTCAGTCTGGAGATTCCTCAGAAACCTGAACATAACCCTACCATACAACCCAGCCATCCCACTCCTTGGAATTTACCCAAAGGAAATTAATTTGGCTAATAAAAAAGCCATCTGCACATTAATGTTTATTGCAGCTCAATTCACAATAGCTAAGACCTGGAACCAACCCAAATGCCCATCAACAGTAGACTGGATAAAGAAATTATGGGACATGTACTCCATAGAATACTATACAGCAGTAAGGAACAATGAAACCCAGTCATTTGAAACAAGATGGAGGGATCTGGAAAACATCATGCTGAGTGAATTAAGCCAGTCCCAAAGAGACAAATATCATTTCTTTTCCCTGATCGGCGACAACTAACTGAGCACCAAAGGGGAAACCTACGGAAATGAAATGGACACTATAAGAAACAATGACCTGATCAGCTTAGGTCCTGACTCTAGATATAGAATGTAAGACTTTATCCTTATACTTTGCGTTTCTGTGTGGGCACAAACTGATGAGCTCTTTACTAATGATATACTGAAGTGATCCTCTGTATATAAAGAGAATTGGAAATGAAAAAAAAAAATAACAACCTGGTATTGAAGGGGAAATGGCATAGAAAGTTAATTAATTTGAAAAAAAAAAAATCATGTGGGTTCTCTGTCTTTAATGTGCTGTACATTGCTATTTGATGCTATAATTAGTAATCCAATGGTAGTTTTTTTCACTTTGTAGTGCTATATGGGCAAAATGTTGAAAACTTTACCTAATATATACTAAGCTGATCTTCTGTATACAAAGAGAATTGAAAATGAATCCTTACATGAATGGAAGGGGAGAGGGAGCGGGAGAGGGGAGGGTTGCGGGCGGGAGGGAATTTACGGGAGGGGGGAAGCCATTGTAACCCATAAGCTGTACTTTGGAAATTTATATTCATTAAATAAAAGTTAAAAAAAAAAAAAAAAAAAGAAGTGGCTGGAAAAAGTCCATAGGAACCTATAGGAGGACAGCTAAACACAGAACCAACAACGCTTTAGTTTTATGAGCAGCAAATCATATATAACTGTGGATGACAAAAGACTTTAAGTTGCCATGTTTAAAATTATAAACTCATCAACCAACAAGAGGCACTTGCTTACTTCACAATATTTTTGAAAGCACCTGTAGGATTTTACAAGTATTTAACCCTTTAGGCCTCTGGGGCTTTCTCATTAAGATAACTATCATGTCTAGTAACACAAGATCATTAGACTTTTTAATTCTCAAACATTTGTATTAATAGCATTTTCCATTATAGAAACTTAAAATTTAGTACCACGTCATATAATGCAGATGATGCAGTTTTAAAGTCTTAGCCTAGGAATGGACATTTGGTACAAAAATTAAGATACTCCATGGGATGCCTGCATGGGACTGCCTGAGTCTCAGCTCTGCTTCCAATTCCAGCTTCTTGATAATTTCACCTGGGAAGGCTTCCGGTGATGGCTCAGTTTTTGGGCCCCTGCGATCCACTTGACAGAACCAGATGAAGTTCTGGGATCTTGGCTTCATTCTGAATTATCCCCCAGCTTTTGAGGGCATCTCCCCCAGCTTTCGAGGGAGTGAATCAACAGATGGGAGATCTCTGCTTAAGTCTCTGTCTTTCTCTTTGTAGATCTCTCTTTCTCTCTCTGATTTTCAAACAAAAAAATGAATAAATAAAAATAAAGAACTGTGGAGCTGCCTTAGCAAACAGAAATTTCACATAAAAATCTGTTTCCTCTTCCTCTTTAAAAGAAAATAGGGAGATCTGGCAACCCTGAAACTTGGTTCTGGAATGAAAAAAAAAGCACTGGAGCTGAGAAGCAAACATTGAGGATTTGCCACTGTCCTGTCAGCTTCACAAATGTCTAGTGCCTGAGAGCATGGGAGTTTGGGGACCTCTAGACAGGGTGTTACAGAAATTTTCCCACCTGCACTGTAACATCATACAGCTAGTAAGAAAACATCTGGAAAAGCTCGGGCACAGGTTCTTTCACAAAGAACATATTCAGTAAATTTTAGTCCTAATATTCATGAAGGAGGTCAATTAAGTGGGTGTAAACCACTGTGAACACTCCTATTTTAGACTTACATAGTTTGCATCTTTTTTGGGGGGAAAAAAAGCTCTTATACAAATAAAAGGTGCTTTCAGCTTCTGTTGCAACAGATGACAATGGAAAGAATTGTCAAGATTTAGTCAAGTTTTATGACATTAACTAAAGAAACATCAAACTCAGTATAATGGTGTTCACACTGAAAAGTCACAGTTAGTTGTAGATTAGATGAGAATTGCTGCAAAATTGAGACAAAATGAGTAACTTTCAGTGTCAGGTTCTGTGCATTGCTGCACTATCAGCAGTGGGAACTTCATGCATGCAGTCCCATTTTTTAATGACTCATTTTCTCAACTGAGGACAGTTTTATTAAGTAGGATTGTCAAAACTGTTTATTTAAGTCAGCATTCCAGCTATATTTTTCCCCTTGCTGACTTCTCTTTGAATCATGTGAATCTTTTAAACAAAGGAAACTACAGACTTTTGTGGAGTTTATAACTTCAGATGTGCTTCCAGAAAATGATCCGTGAGTGTGAATATTCAATCTCTAACGATCACTTTCACACTGCTATCTCAGAAGCTGTCCTAATCCAAAGGCCTCATTATCAGCAAAGTAACTTCCAGATGGGGTGGCAAGAGCCCAGGCTAACGTTCCAAATTTGTCTTCTGTAGTATTTTATTTTCTAGAATGGGAAGGGGAAAGCCCAAGAAAGGGATCATCATGTGGGACAGCTGGTTGTGACTGTATAGAAAACTTTAATGAGAACAGAGTAGAATTTTAAGCACTGGGGCATATGTTGTCTCATTTTGTGGCATAGCGATGGAATAGCAAAGAGATGGCTTCTCTACCTGGTTGTTCTCCCAAAGTGTACCCTATCTGAATCAGGCTTCAAAGGCGGTAACAAGAGACTCTCCCAGGGCATCTAAGAGCTTGAAGTCAGGTTTCTAAGGATCTAGCAGTTTTGGCAGCAGGAACAATTTTGTGTTTCAGATTTGTCAACAAACCCTTACTCAAAGAAATGAATTTTAACAGCACTGATGAAACAATAAAGGCATGAGCTTTAAAGAATTAAATGTAAGAACTGTTTCACTATCTATGATTAGCAGGAAATAAATAAGCAACTAGTGACAACTGGTTTTGTTAATAAATCATTCTTAATCATATAAAATCAATTAGATGTGTATTATAACTTTTTTAATTAAAAGAGCTGCAAATGTTTTATAATTGATATCTTTGTTTCTAAAAACCCAGTGTATTCATTTAACTATGAAAATTATAAGGAATTTACTATATTTACTATAATCATAACAATGAGTTAATATCCACCACTGTTTATGAACTTGGGTATTTCAAAACATAAAACAGTACAATGGTTAGACATTAAATATCACATCTCAATGTCTCCATAAGTTGTAAATAATGTATCTGCATAGCAAATAGATGCATCTATAATATGTATATGTACATGTGAGTATTCTACCAAGCAATATGGAATCATGATATTTAAAGAAACTCCTTTGACCTATAAAGAGACTTCTGATCATGAAAATTACATTCTTTTATTTGTTGTATAAATCTGGGTTTGCAACATATTGAATATGCTTAAAGTTGAATGTACCTGTGGAAATGGAGGTGATGAATAATTAACCTAAGTTTTAAATATGATTTTTCTTTTACTATAGATCCCACAGAAGCACTACTACTCTGTTCCCAAAGTTGGATATGCACTGAGAGGCGCTCGGTTTTCCTCTAGTCATGTTAGGCTTCAGTCACCTATCCACACCATGTCACTGTGTGTGTTGTGGCTAGAGGATACCATTTAGTGCCACAGAATAGTGCAAAATCAACTGGTCTCCAAAGGAATACAACCATCAATGCAGTCTAATAGCCCTAAATTTCAATTAAGCCAACCAGTTTTAGGCTTTTAACTTCAGTCATATTGAGAAACAGTGTCACATAATTTCGGTAGGTTTGATACCACAAAGCACTCCGGAAGAGCAAGCTGTTTATATTTGCTATATCAAGCCATATCTGTATCAACCAATATGGTGCAGAGAAAGCAGACCAGCTGAAATGCAAAACAGTAGCGTGCAAGAGCTAAAGCTGGGCCTTTTAGTCGATGCTCATTATGTCTGTAGTATCTGCAGTCACCTGCAGAATGCTTCTAGAAGAATGACAGAAGGGCCAGCTCATCCCTACCACAGCTCACTTGTCAGTTTCCCATGATGTTGGTCATACTGTGGGATGTGAAATGCCAAGCCAAAGTCAGAGTTCATCTCGGTAAAAGAGAATAAAGGTAATCTTAACCATTTTACCAGGAGCCAACATTTAAATTCTACCCACTTTATCACCCATAATTAATTTCTAAGCAGGAAAATATCAGAAAAACTGTAGAACCTTTACCATTATCAATATAAAAACAAATCATTTAACTGTGCTGAACTAAGCTTTGGAAAATTGCACTAACTGTTCCCAGCAGGTGTTTGGTATATACAAGTTCACAAGGGCCTATCAGAGCTGTGCACTCCAAACAGCGTAACTTTCTGTGCTCACATAAAAATGCGAAGTGTGCACTGTTCCCCAGAGCTTTTGTTCCATGACTTTAGTTACCACATGACATTTTTGGGGTCAGATAGTGATGAATCAGATGGGAATGGGCACATTTTAATGGTTGCCAGCATTGGAGGGCATTGGTGGGAGAGACCCTTACAACTGAGAATGAGTCAGGCCAAGACTCTTCTCTAGGGTTTCCAACAAGGACAGGGGTCAACTGAGGAGTCAGGTTCCTTCCTTGATGCTATCCAGCTAAGCTCAAGAATCATTAACAGACTTAATTTGTCTTGAAGTGCCACAGGAATCTGTTAATTTGACCCTAAAATGAAAAGAATAAGATTTTTTTGCAATAGGAAACTTACATTCAGTTATATATTTTTGCATATCTGGTTTCTATTAGAATTTGTGACCATTCCATTTCTTTATTCCATGGCATATATCTGTGGATTAATGTATTCTCTACTGACTATAGTGGCATGCATTATTAATGCTTGAACTGTGCTGCTGGATTCAACATTTCCTAGTTAAACTGAGTTAGGTATGTGTGTAGAGAGAGATGAGATCCCATATAAGCATTGATACTCTTCTAGTTTCTCCAAAATGCTTACTCTCCTGGAGAATGTTGGCAGGGTGAGATGAAAAGAGAAGTGAAATATGAAGTACCCTGACTCATTTCTGCTATAACCTTGTTGAACTTATTAATTTTTAAAATACAATACTATTGCTTTGTGGAAGAATTCTCAGATAGGCTCCAATAACTACACACAATTTGCTCCTTGTAAATGTCAACTTTATGTCCTCAACAGCAGACTGAACAGTATCAGCAAACAGTCTTCAGACAAAAATGTAAGAGACTTGGGATTTTACAAAATGAACTGCAACTGGTCACCCCCGAAAACAGCAATATCATTTTTTTGTTCCACTTGAAGTCACTGATATAGCTCTACTTGCTAAGTTAACAGAAACTTGTACTATGTTTTCATTTTGTTGTTTAAATGGCAATATATGGTTACCATGATTTGTCTATTGATGATTTAAATGAAATAATGCTAAGAGTAACTGCCTTGCTCCTTAACAGTATGCATATGGTTTTAGATCTTCCACTATCACTTTTTCTTTTCTGTTTCATGAATTATATGGAGTTATAGAGAGGGGAAAAGAGTGTGGCATCTGAGAGGCTGGAGAGAAGGGCTAAATCTGGAAAGAGTATTTAGTAGCTGAGAGCAGGCACGTTGAGACTGGCAAACAATTAGGTGATGGAGTTAAAAGGAAATGGGAACATATGATACTATGACTATGTTCCTAAATCTGTATATATGAAATACATTAAATTTGTGTAACTTAATTAAAATTTTTTCAACAAGAATCAACCAATGTGTGCATCATCCGATGAACTGATAATGTGGTATATGTACACAATGAAATATTGTTCAGCTATAAAAAAGAATGAAAGTCTAAATTTGTGGCAAAATGGACACAACTGGAGGACATCATGTTGCATGAAATAAGCTAAGCTGGACCTAGAAAGACAAATACCACATGTTGTCCCTTTTATGGGAGCTAAAATTAAAAAAAAAAAAAGAAATGTCTGTGTGTATCACTATTGCTGGCAATACAGTCTTGTGAAACTGTTTCATATCTCTGTCAAACCAGTGGTTAAGAATGTTATAGTAGTAGGGCCAGCATGTTGTGTGGTGGGTAAAGTGCCTGCATCCCATATGGGCACTGGTCTGAGTCCCAGCTGCTCCACTTCTGATCCTGCTCCTTGCTATGGCCTGAGAAAGCAGTAAAAGATAGCCCAAGTCCATGCACCCCTTGCACCCATGTGGGAGACGTGGAAGAGGTACCTGGATCCTGGCTTCAGATCGGCCCAGTTCTGGCTGTTGTGGCCATTTGGGGAGTGAACAGGCGGATGGAAGAATTTTCATTCTCACTCTCTCTGCCTCTGCCTCTCCCGAACTCTCTGCCTTTTAAATAAATAAATACATTTTTAAAAAGAAAAGAATGTTATACTAGTATAGTTTTAATGATCTGTGATTACTTTAAAATTTACTGTATATTGGTGAAATGGTCATTTTTACATTCAATTATTGCTTATAAAAGTGTCTGTAGTCCCACTTAACTAGGGTCTTCTTGCTTTTTACTGGCTAAACTTCTTATTCAGTGAAGTATTAAGCCTTTTTACTGTAATGTAATTTTAAAATATGTTATCACAAAAACAAAAAACAAAGAAAGGGAAAGGAAGGTGGGTGGGAGGGAAAAAGGGGGAAGACGGGAGGAAGGGAATAGTGTTATGTTCTTAGAATTGTATCTACATGTACAATTCAGCACATGCTCATTCGGACTTACCCCTAATGCTAGAGCTAGAAATGTGCCAGGGGATTCCATTTCAATCTCATCAAGGTGGCACGTACCAATGCCATCTCACTAGTTAAAGTGATCAGTTTCAGTTCATAATTGATCATAATGATAGGACTCAGCATCAAAAGGATCACATAAACAAGACTACTGTCTGCTTATACTAACTGATAGAATTAAAAAGGGGAGAACGATCCAACATGGGAAGCAGGATACACAGCAGACTCACAGAATGGCAGATGTCCTAAACAGCACTCTGGCCTCAGAATCAGCCTTTAAGGCATTCAGATCTGGCTAAAAAGCCTGTGAGAGCATTTCAGGCATGGAAAGCCAAGACACTGTGGTTAAAAAAAAAAAATGACCTAAATGAAAGATCTCTGAGTGAGATCCCAGCGGAAAGAATGGGCCATCAAAGAAGGAGGTACCTTTCTCTGAAGGGAGAGATAACTTCCACTTTGACTACGGCCATGTCTAAATAAGATCAGAGCTGGCAAACTGAAAAGACTTCCATAGCCTTGGCAGCTCATGACAAGAGCCTTGGGTGATTACTGACGTCATAAATAAGAGTGTCAATTGTTAAATCAACAACAGGAGTCACTGTGCACTTACTCCCCATGTAGGATCTCTGTCCTTAATGTGTTGTACTATCTGAATTAATGGTAAAACTACTACTAAAACAGTACTCTATACTTTGTGTGTCTGTGTGAGTGCAAACTGTTGAAATCTTTACTTAGTAAATACTAAGTAGATCTTCTGTATATAAAGATAATTGAAAATGAATCTTGATGAAGAATGAGATGGGAGAGGGAGTGGGAGATGGGATGGTTGCAGGTGGGAAGGAGGTTATGGGGGGAAAAGCCGGTATAATCCAAAATTTGTACTTCGGAAATTTATATTTATTAAATAAAAGTTTAAAAAATCATAAAAAAGAATTGTATCTACAAACCATATTGAATCTGCTAAAAACTAATTAAAAATTAAAATAAAACATTTTAAAAAACCAAAAAAAAAAAAAAGAGAGAGAGAGAGAGAGAGAAATGGGAGAAACTATAAAGGAATTAGAGGGAACAAGAGAAGAAATTCGGGGGAGCATTATTTCCAAAGAACAACAGAAGTTATGTCATTAGAGTAAAGCAAGCCAGAACTGTGACTAGAGAAACAAACTGCTAGGTGAGCAAAAAGAGAGCATGGGGCCCAGAGTGTCAGGAAAAGGAGCCAAGAAGCACAGCTGGCTCCTTGGAGGGAAGAGACCTTCGGTGTTGCTCTATTTGAGTTCTAGCCACCTAACAGGGCCTCAAATCAGAGAAAGTATGGCTATCATGTTGTTCTTATTCACAATCTGTTGTCCTGCTAGGTTATCCAGGAAAAGTTTATTCCAGGATATTTTGGAGGTCAAAAAAATCAAGAATTGTGGGGCAGAGGTGGATGTGAGGAGATGCTGGGCAAAGGGCATCAAGTTTCAGTTACACAGTAGTTCTGTATGTGCCAATTTTCAGTGATAACGTACTATACACTTGAAAATTGATACAAGAGTGGATCTTAAATATTCTCATTATACACATCCCTCAAAAAGATAAGTATATGAGGAAATAGATATGTAGATTAGCTTGATTCACTCATTTCACAGTGAATACATGTATCAAATTCTTACATGATCCATTATAAATAGGTATAATTATTTGTAAATTATTCTTTAATAAAACTGAGAAAAAATATTTTCACTTGCTAGTGTTCCAGATAGAGGCTACCTGAACAAACCCTTCCCAAAAGTCACAATCGCATCTCATATGGTGACATATTCTTTCACATGCTAAAGGTTCTATCTTGCCACACTTAGCTGACTGTAAAGTCAGAATTAACTATGAAATGTGTTCAGGTTTATTTATGTTTTTCTTAAGAAATTTGAGTATGATGAGGCTACAATTTTTCAGATTTATTCCTTTCTATCATTCTTCTTTGTACACATACTACAGCTTCTTTTTTCTAGGCCATAAAATAGTATTCCAAATAATTGGGTACCCATTTGGAATGGGAACATATAATGTTGTTTGAATGGCTATTCCTTACAGGAAGCTGCTTTGATTCTAGCTTGAACGACATTGATTAATGTGGGAAGGCTTGCTTGCTTTGCTGAGTGTTGGTTCTCTAATTCTGTACACACACAAAGTGGACTCTAATCTCTACTGCTGTCATGTTGATGCTCTTCCTGAGTTGTACATTTCACAGGCTCTGAAACCACTCTACAGCTCAAACATGATCAACAGCTTTCCTCAAAAACAGAACAGCAGTGGGAGATTATTTAGTCAAAATGGGAGCAAACCCTCATCATCGTGTGTGGATGAAATTCATAGGGGGCCTGATTTCCATATGGTTCCCACAGCTGAAGCCTAATGAGTCTCTCCCAGACACAGGTATAAGAACCATTTGTAATCCTCAAATACATCTACAATGGACTAAAACTAGGCTGAATAGAATTAAGGGAAAGAGTCTCCAACTGGTCTTACATGCCCGTGGGTTAAATGTATGAAGGAGGCTTTGATTTAAATAAAAGCAGATTCTCAGAACCATATGCTCACCACCCACCATTCTTCATCTGATTGGTAGAAACTTATGGGTTTCATTTCTCTGTTGCATGGGAGTTTTGCCAAGAGAGATGAGCACAAGCATCAGTGATCAAGGAAGATCTCCAGCATAAAATATGCTTGCAGGGGTCTAATGAACATTAGAGTGGCTTTATAGGAATGGAAACATGTTTTGGTACAACACATGGAGAGATATTTTAATTTATATAACATTATTAAATTCTATTTAAAACTTCTAAACAGCCTAACCCTACACCCTAAAATAAAATGCTTTTCTGAAAAAAAAAAAAAAATCAAGTAAATGCTTATCACAAAAATCCTCTGATTCAGCTTTATTTGAAAATGGAGAGCCCTAAAGCACTACTGATGCAAACCTTGACTCTCCCACCCTTTATCAGTTCTTTCTCACCACTGCCATCTGTGTGCCTTGCTTTTTCCAGCACAATGCCCATCCCTCCAGGCTGTTCCCTGGCACTCAGATACCTCCTTCTAATTCGTTTCAGAACAACCCAAGATATGTTCCAGGTCTTCTTCACATCTTCTTCTCCAATATTTCCTACAGCACCACCTCTTGTATATTTTGGACACTTAGCCTTCTCAAATATTATTTGTCAATCAGATAATATGCCAATTTGCTTTTATCTCTCTATTTTCAACAAAATTATTTTCTATTTTATTGTTTTATATTACACATAGGAGTAAATTTTCTGAACATTCTGTCATTTACAATTACAATTCCATAAATTGTTATAACTCCAGGCTTTCAAGGTTGAAATGCAGTATTCAGAAGAGTTCTGTGACGAAGAGGTAGCTAATTTAAATGTTGTAAGGAAGATCACATTTCATTTTTATTAACTTTTATTAGATCAAAGTCTATATACTTATACTGATCTAATCACACAATCGATATCCTACTGTAAAATTATTAGATATTTTAAACAAATACTTAACATGATTTAACCTTTTAAAAGGTATGGAAATGGAACTCAATGTTGTAACTCTTTAGAACTAATGAGAAGACAAAAGCATGGCAAATGACCATATTTGAATCTCTCATAACATCTTTTCAAACTGTATCACCACCGTCTAAATAAGAACCTCATTTTAATTAGTTCCCAATGATCCAATCTAATCACTTTCAAGTCAAAGACTCAGCTGTTTAGAATGCAGACTGCGTTATTGTTGTGGCTGTGTGTGCTTGACCTCCTGCCTGTTAACAAAGAGACTCAATTAATTATTTGTTGTTTTGAATGGCTATTTCATTTCACCTCCACCTTCCTTTAAGTTTAAAAGGCTCAATTGCTTTATCACCTTAACCTTAGCTTTGGAAAACGCACACAGAATTTCTTAACTGCCACCTAATAAACTACCTTGATCCAGAAAGCTAATTTTCAGGATGACAGCTCCTAGATGTCCTATGCTAGAGTCAGCTGAAGTAACATATTGACCTGATGTCACATCACCTTCCAAGAGAGTCTCTTGGTTTTGAATGGCAGTTTTGGTTTTATGCTATCCTCTTGATATAGGTCAAGAGGCACACTAGCACTGCGATGGGTTGTATGTCAGTCAAAGTGACACTAGTTTTGCAAGAAATCTTACCATACACAAAAATGCAATGCTTTCAGTATAAATTGAAGGTATGCAAATTATCTGTTTTTCCTGTATCTTTTACTTTCTCTTAGTGCAAGCACTTTTATTGACCTTGAGCTCCATGATATAATCTCATATTTAAATCTGAATCACCAAACCAGAGCAAAGAAATAATTTCAAAGTGAATGTGAAAATGGGTTTTGCAATGGATGGATACAGAACCGATATCAGTGACAGTTTAAATGTGAAAAACTAACACTACAACTCACAAAGAATACAGAATCCTTGAAGAATCTTGCTGTTCTTCAATTTCTTCAGCCCTGCTTTTACGTCACATTTGAACAGTTCCCATTTGCTCCATAGTTGCTCATCTGCTTGCACATTATTCTCACCTCCCCAAGTAGACTAATAGATGATAAAAAGCCAGTCTTAAGCTTTTCATTATTTCCAATCCTGTCTATTGCTTCTACTTAAATACACAAGTAATAAGCAATTTATAAGGATGATTAGATCATAATACATACAATAATATGTTGCTACTAAGTGTCTCAAATAAGTAGAATTAGATGATATTTTCCTTTTGGGCTTGGGTTATTTAGCCTCATGTCATCAAGGGTCATCCATGTGTAGCATTTATCAGCATTTCATTTCTTAGTTGTCATTTCAGGCATCGTTTCATGCATATCCAAATTGATTTATCAACCTAGTAGCAATATGTTGGTATATTTCTTATGATCTAATAAAAAAATGGCAACTGAGACTTCAAAAAAATGTGTAACACTTCAATTCTTTCCAAGAGAATTTATACTGACATGAAAATAAATGATTCTATAAGTCTGCAAATCTTCTGTAGATAGGTGGTTCTGAAACTTTGATTTACTGTCTAGGGTTGGGCCTTGGGGATGTGGAATCTGCATTTTAACAAGCACCTAGGTGATTCTGATGCAGGTGGACTTAACCCACCTTTCATAAACTCAGCTGGGAATTCTCCCAAGAAAATTCTATGGGATTGAGCATATTGGCTTCCCACATGTTCAATGAAAATATAAGCCATAAAGAAAAGTTAAAAGAGGTTTTCAAAATGAACAAGAAAAATAACAGTGACTTTAAAACATGTAGAAAATTCTAAACTAGTGGGAAAGCAAAATTCCTCACAAAAAAACAAAAATATATGAATAATTTCATTTTTTATTTCAACCTAGAATTGGATCTACAACTAGGTATGGAACAACAAACTCAAGTAAGAAAGAGCAAAGTATCCCATTACCAGGGCTTTTTAAAGTATAACAGCTTTATTCACATCACGAAAATCACAGAAAAGCTATGATGTGGGGCCAGCATTATAGCACAGAATGTTAAGCCACTGCCTGTGAGCGGAAGATGACCCAAGTACTTGGAACCCTGTATCCCTGTGGGAGATCCAACTAGAGTTCCTGTCTTGGGCCTGGCCCAGTCCCGGGGGTTGAAGCCATTGGGGGAGTGAACCAGCAGATGGGAGATCTCTCTCTTGCTCTCGCTGTTTCTGTGTCTCCCTCTCTATAACTTTGTCTTCCTTCCTTCCTTCCTTCCTTCCTTCCTTCCTTCCTTCCTTCCTTCCTTCCTTCAATTTATTCATTTATTTGAAAGGCAGATATACAGACAGAGAGAATGAGAGTCAGAGACC
This sequence comes from Lepus europaeus, assembly GCF_033115175.1. Taxonomy (NCBI): domain Eukaryota; kingdom Metazoa; phylum Chordata; class Mammalia; order Lagomorpha; family Leporidae; genus Lepus; species Lepus europaeus. The sequence goes on from NC_084827.1 coordinate 51,933,929, forward strand.
TCTTCTGTCTGGTGGTTCACTTCCCAGATGGCTGCAATGGCTAGGGCTGTGCCAGGCCAAAGCCAAGAACCTCCTCCCACATGGGTGCAGGAGCCCAGCGACTTGGGCCATTTTCCAGAAGAGGAGCAGCCAGGACATGAACTGGTAGCCATATGGGATGCCAGTACTGCAGGATGTGGCTTAACCCAAGGCACCACAGTGCCAGCCTCAACTTTGTCTTTCAAATGAATATTTTTTTAAAGAAAAACATGGTATAACAGAAAGGCTATGTCTGAGGAAGATGTACAAGCAGAGGTGCCCAGTGTTCACTTCCTTCTACATAGAGAAGAACCAAAGCAGCTGGCGAAATAGCAACATTGTCTCAAGATGAGTACCCAGGGAAGAGCACTACCTACTCAGTGAGGGAACCAGGGGAATCCGTGGAAGGAGTCAAATACCAGGGATGTCAGCATAGAGAGAGGAAGAAAGCCAAACAGCAGCTGAGTCCCCAGCTTCCAGCCGGAGAAAGCGTAAGCAGGAGGGCCTCATCTGAGCCCATCCACAAAACTATCTCTGCAGGCAATGCTTTCTAGAGAGGGATCCAGTCACCACAGGTCAGCAGCTCAGCCAGGAGAGGTGCCTGGCCACTTGGCTTTAGAGAAGAAACTCACACTGTCTCCTCACACCCCAATCCACAGCACAAGGGTGATACAGTGTGGCACTGTCTTGAGAAAGGAGTCACTGTGGGAACCCATACTATTCTAGAAAACAGAAGCCCTCCCATGTCTCCTTCCCTGGGACCCCACAGACATTCCACCACACTAGCAAGGAAGACTGCAGCCTCAGGAGCCCAACTGGACTTGGCAGAGTAAGGGTGTCTCTAGCACCCTAGCCCACATCTGGTCTGCACCACAGCGGATGGGGAAGCAGAGTAGCAGAGATAGCCAGCTCCCGGGACCCTAGAAATAAGACTGCATCTGAGTGAAATGGACATCTTTTCATCTGATTATTACTTATACCCCTTGCCTGTATTCGTGCTAAACTACGGTCTTTTTACTTGTTGAACTATATTTAGTGAGGCATAATGTAAATGAAAAATGTGCCATCAAAAATTAAAAAAGAGGAAGGGGGAGGTAAGTATCATTACATTCTTAGAATTGTATCTATGAACTACATTGAATTTGTTCTCTTGGTATTAATCTTACATTAATATGAGAATTGATGAGATTAAAAAACAAAAAAAACACGCACAGTAAACATATACATGAAAAATGCTCAGTATCACTAGGCATCAGAGAAATATAAATAAAAACCACAATATAGCATCATCTTATTCCAATTAGAATGGCTATTATTCAAAAAGACAAGCAAAAAGTGCTGGTGAGGTTGTAGAGAAAAGGGAACACTCAGACACTCGGTGGGAGTACAAATCAGTATGAATCATTATGGAGAACAGAATGGAAGTTCCTCAAATCTAAAAACAGATGTATCATAACCCAGCTACCCCACTTCTGGGAATCTACCCAAAGGTAATGGGATTATCACATAGAATGCATGCCTGCATTCTCATATTCAATGTAGCACTATTCACAATAGCCAAGGCCTGGACTCAACCTAGAATCAAGGTGTCCATGGTGGAGGAATGAATAAAGAAAATGTGGAACACATACACAGTGGAATATTATTCTTCCACTGAAAACTGAAATCCTTACATTTGCAGCAAAATGGATGGGGCTGGGGGTTACCATCTTCAGTGAAATAAGCCACACAGAGAAAGGCAAATACCTCATGCTCTCTCTCCTGTGTAGAAATTAAGTTATACACATATACACACAGAGACACACACATTCAATATGGATCTGAAAAAGTCATTAGCAGAGGGGCTGGGAAGGGCACGTGCTGGGTTTCAAAGCACAGTTGGCTAAACAATGCATAGTTCGCTGTAAAGTCTGTTCTGGTGTTCTCCAGAATGGTATAGTAACTATAGCTCATGGAAAAGGAAACAAAGAGGTGAATTGCCTGATATTATTGGTTTACCTATGCATATCTGTTCAAGTGTTGAATTTTACCCCATAGAAATATATAGGTAGTGGCTGGCGCCGTGGCTCAGTAGGCTAATCCTCCGCCTTGTGGCACTGGCACACCGGGTTCTAGTCCCAGTCGGGGCACTGATTCTGTCCCGGTTGCTCCTCTTCCAGGCCAGCTCTCTGCTATGGCCTGGGAGTGCAGTGTAGGATGGCCCAAGTGCTTGGGCCCTGCACCCCATGGGAGACCAGGAGAAGCACCTGGCTCCTGCCTTCGGATCAGTGTGGTGCGCCAGCCGCAGCGCGCTGGCTGTGGCGGCCATTGGAGGGTGAACCAACGGCAAAGGAAGACCTTTCTCTCTGTCTCTCTCTCACTGTCCACTCTGCCTGTCAAAAAAAAAAAGAAAGAAAGAAATATATAGGTAGGGGCGGAGCCAAGATGGCGGATAGTGAAGATGTGCGCCGATAGTCTGCGAAAATAAAGTTTCATAAAAGTGGAATTACTGCAGCCTCAGGAAAAAACTCAAGAAAAAAACTGCAGAGGAAAAGCTTCCGGATCTACTGGATGTGACACAGAGGACCTACAGAGAACCCACTGCGTGGAAACCCGCCGCGGGACCCGAGCCACAGAATCTCGCCAGCGCAGGAACCAGAGGTAAGACAAAAGCCTCAGAAACTCTCCTCCTCCCGCCTCTGCCTGCAGCTCTGCCGCGGCGGCGGCGGTGGCGTTCCGAGCGCCTCTCTCCGCGGTCCCAGTCCCGGGGAGCACGCGCAGGCACTATGGCGGCGGCGGCGGCGGCGATCATGTGGCCCGGCTCGCCCTAGGCTACAGCGCCTAGAGAGGAAGATCACGGGAGAAGCGCCAGGTGGAGCCGTGGATCGCCAGCTGAGGCAAGGCCTCAGGAAAAGACTCAAGAAAAAAACTGCAGAGGAAAAGCTTCCGGATCTACTGGATGTGACACAGAGGACCTACAGAGAACCCACTGCGTGGAAACCCGCCGCGGGACCCGAGCCACAGAATCTCCCCAGCGCGGGAACCAACGGGAGGTAAGACAAAAGCCCAGAAACGTGAGACATTAGTGGGTAAAGGCAGAGGCCCCTCCCTCCACTGGAGCAAAACAGAGAGTAGGCACCATTTTACATATGTAAAGCGGCAATGAGTACACAAACTAAGTAACTTTGGGTCTAAGGTGAAACTGGAGAACACATTGAGGGCTGCATAATCTCTGTGTGTGGTCCCAGGGGTAGTTCAAACGAATACTCACAGAGGCTAGATTTAAACTACCCTCAATTCCACTCAGCCATTCAGAATTACTTCCCAACTGAGTCAAAAAAAAAAAAAATAGAGACAGAGAGAGAGAGAGAGATCCAGCAAGGAGCAAGGAGAGTCACTTTTTGCACAGCCTTAAACCTGAAGAATCAAGCAGAGCTCTCTGGCCACACCCACCATGGCCTCTAAGGATCCATCAAAGCAGACAGCCCACTTAGAGGCATAGTATAACGAGAACAAAAAACACCACAGCAAAAACAAAACAAAACAAAACAAGGAAACATAAATTATCTCCAACATGCCAAACAGCAAACGTAGAAGCCGAGGTAACAAGAGCAAGGAAGACACTATGATGCCCCCAAATGAACAAGACCCCCCAATCCAAGATTATGAAGATGAAGAGATAGAGGAAATGCAAGAAGCGGATCTCAAAAAACTGATAAGAACATTAAGAAGTTCTCAAAAACAAATTCTTGAACTACAGAAATCCTTAATGGACAAGATAGAAAATCTCTCTCGTGAAAATGAAATATTAAGGAGGAATCAAAATGAAATGAAACAACTAGTAGAACATGAAACTGTGATAGTGACAAGAAACCATAATGAAATGAAGAACTCAATAGATCAAATGACAAACACATTAGAAAGCCTCAAAAACAGAATGGGTGAAGCAGAAGAGAGAATATCGGAATTAGAAGACAGAGAACAGGAAAGGAAACAATCAAATCAAAGAAAAGAAGAAGAAATTAGAAATCTAAAAAATACTGTCAGGAATCTACAGGATACTATTAAAAAACCCAACATTTGGGTTCTAGGAGTTCCTGAAGGCATGGAGAGGGAGAAAGGATTAGAAGGCATTTTCAGTGAGATACTAGCAGAAAATTTCCCAGGTTTGGAGAAGGAAAGAGACATCCTAGTACAGGAAGCTCATAGAACCCCTAATAAACATGACCAAAAGAGATCCTCACCACGACACGTCGTAATCAAACTCACCACAGTGAAACATAAAGAAAAGATCCTAAAATGTGCAAGAGAGAAACGCCAGATTACTCTCAGAGGATCTCCAATTAGACTCACAGCTGACTTCTCTTCAGAAAAACTACAAGCTAGGAGAGAATGGCGAGACATAGCCCAGGTACTAAGAGAGAAAAACTGCCAACCCAGAATATTATATCCTGCAAAGCTCTCATTTATGAATGAAGGTGAAATAAAGACCTTTCACAGCAAACAGAAATTGCAAGAATTTGTTGCCACTCGTCCAGCCCTGCAAAAGATGCTTAAAGATGTGTTACATACAGAAACACAGAAACACGGTCACCAATATGAAAGAAGGTAAAGGAAGGAAACCTCACAGCAAAAGATCACAGGAATCTCAAACCATATATTAGAAAATATCTTTGGCAAATGGCAGGGCAAAGTTACTCCTTCTCAATAGTCACATTGAATGTTAATGGCTTGAACTGTCCAGTTAAAAGACACCGAATGGCTGATTGGGTTAAGGAACAAAACCCATCTTTTTGCTGCTTACAAGAAACTCATCTATCCAACAATGATCATACAGGCTGAAAGTGAAAGGCTGGAAAAAGATATAACATGCCAACAGAAATGAAAAAAGAGCGGGTGTAGCCATCTTAATATCGGACAACATAAACTTTACCACAAAAACTGTCAGGAGAGACAAAGAGGGGCACTATTTAATGATTAAGGGATCCATTCAACAGGAAGATATAACGATTATCAATGTATATGCACCTAATCACAGGGCACCAGCTTATTTAAAAGACTTGTTAAGGGACTTAAAGGGAGACTTAGACCCCAATACAATAGTACTGGGGGACTTCAATACTCCACTCTCAGAGATAGACAGATCAACAGGACAGAAGATCAACAAGGAGACAGTGGATTTAAATGACACTATAGCCCAAATGGATCTAACAGATATCTACAGAACATTTCATCCTACATCTAAGGACTTTACATTCTTCTGAGCAGTCCATGGAACCTTCTCTAGGATTGACCACATACTAGGCCATAAAGCAAGTCTCAGCAAATTCAAAAGAATTAGAATCATACCATGCAACTTCTCAGACCACAAAGGAATGAAATTGGAAATTAGCAACTCAGGAATCCCTAGAGCACGTGCAAACACATGGAGATTGAACAACATGCTCCTGAATGAACAATGGGTCATAGAAGAAATTAAAAGAGAAATCAAAAATTTTCTGGAAGTAAATGAGAATAACAGCACAACATACCAAAACCTATGGGATACAACAAAAGCAGTGTTAAGAGGAAAGTTTATAGGCACCAAATAGATGAGCTTTCAAGTCATCTCAAGGATCTAGAAAATCTGCAGCAAACCAAACCCAAACCCAGTAGGAGAAGAGAAATAATTAAAATCAAAGAAGAAATCAACAGGATTGAATAAAAAAAAATTACAAAAAATCAGCCAAACGAGGAGCTGGTTTTTTGAAAAAATAAACAAAATCGACACCCCATTGGCCCAACTAACTAAAAAAAGAAGAGAAAAGACCCAAATCAATAGGATCAGAGATGAAAATGGAAACGTAACAACAGACGCCACAGGGAAAAAAAAAAAGAATCATCAGAAATTACTACAAGAACTTGTATGCCAGCAAACAGGGAAATCTATCAGAAATGGACAGATTCTTGGACACATACAACCTCCCTAAATTGAGCCAGGAAGACATAGAAAACCTAAACAGACCCATAACTGACACAGAAATTGAAACAGTAATAAAGGCCCTCCCAACAAAGAAAAGCCCAGGGCCAGATGGATTCACTGCTGAGTTCTACCAGACATTTAGAGAAGAACTAACTCCAATTCTTCTCAAACTATTCAGAGCAATCGAAAAAGAGGGAATCCTCCCAAATTCTTTCTATGAAGCCAGCATCACCTTAATTCCTAAGCCAGAAAAAGATGCAACATTGAAAGAGAATTACAGACCAATATCCCTGATGAACATAGATGCAAAAATACTCAATAAAATTCTGGCCAATAGAATGCAACAACACATCAGAAAGATCATCCACCCAGACCAAGTGGGATTTATCCCTGGTATGCAGGGATGGTTCAACATTCGCAAAACAATCAACGTAATACACTACATTAACAGACTGCAGAAGAAAAACCATATGATTCTCTCAATAGGCGCAGAGAAAGCATTTGATAAAATACAACACCCTTTCATGATGAAAACTCTAAGCAAACTGGGTATGGAAGTAACATTCCTCAATACAATCAAAGCAATATATGAAAAACCCACGGTCAACATCCTATTAAATGGAGAAAAGTTGGAAGCATTTCCGCTGAGATCTGGTACCAGACAGGGATGCCCACTCTCACCACTGCTCTTCGATATAGTTCTGGAAGTTCTAGACAGAGCTATTAGGCAAGAAAAAGAAATTAAAGGGATACAAATCGGGAAGGAAGAACTCAAACTATCCCTCTTTGCAGCCGACATGATTCTTTATTTAGGGGACCCAAAGAACTCTACTAAGAGGCTGCTGGAACTCATCAAAGAGTTTGGCAAAGTAGCAGGATATAAAATCAATGCACAAAAATCAACAGCCTTTGTATACACAGGCAATGCCACAGCTGAGAAAGAACTTCTAAGATCAATCCCATTCACAATAGCTACAAAAACAATCAAATGCCTTAGAATAAACTTAACCAAGGACGTTAAAGATCTCTACGATGAAAACTACAAAACCTTAAAGAACGAAATAGAAGAGGATACCAAAAAATGGAGAAATCTTCCATGCTCATGGATTGGAAGAATCAATATCATCAAAATGTCTATTCTCCCAAAAGTAATTTATACATTCAATGCAATACCAATCAAGATACCGAAGACCTTCTTGTCAGATCTGGAAAAAATGATGCTGAAATTCATATGGAGACACAGAAGACCTCGAATAGCCAAAGCAATCCTGTACAACAAAAACAAAGCCGGAGGCATCACAATACCTGATTTCAGGACATACTACAGGGCAGCTGTTATCAAAACAGCATGGTACTGTTACAGAAACAGATGGATAGACCAATGGAACAGAATAGAAACACCAGAAATCAATCCAAACATCTACAGCCAACTTATATTTGACCAAAGATCCAAATCTAATCCCTGGAATAAGGACAGTCTATTCAATAAATGGTGCTGGGAAAATTGGATTTCCATGTGCAGAAGATTGAAGCAAGACCCATACCTTTCACCTTACACAAAAATTCACTCAACATTGATTAAAGACTTAAATCTACGACCTGAAACCATCAAATAATTAGAGAGCATTGGAGAAACCCTGCAAGATATAGGCACAGGCAAAGACTTCCTGGAAAATACTCCAGCAGCACAGGCAGTCAAAACCAAAATTAACATTTGGGATTGCATCAAATTGAGAAGTTTCTGTACTTCAAAAGAAACAGTCAGGAAAGTGAAGAGGCAACCAACAGAATGGGAAAAAATATTTGCAAACTATACTACAGATAAAGGATTGATAACCAGAATCTACAAAGAAATCAAGAAACTCCACAACAACAAAACAAACAACCCACTTAAGAGATGGGCCAAGGACCTCAATAGACATTTTTCGAAAGATTTAATCCAAATGGCCAACAAACACATGAAAAAATGTTCAAGATCACTAGCAATCAGCGAAATGCAAATCAAAACCACAATGAGGTTTCACCTCACCCCTGTGAGAATGGCTCACATCCAGAAATCTACCAACAACAGATGCTGGAGAGGATGTGGGGAAAAAGGACACTAACCCACTGTTGGTGGGAATGCAAACTGGTTAAGCCACTATGGAAGTCTGTCTGGAGATTCCTCAGAAACCTGAACATAACACTACCATACAACCCAGCCATCCCACTCCTTGGAATTTACCCAAAGGAAATTAATTTGGCAAATAAAAAAGCCATCTGCACCTTAATGTTTATTGCAGCTCAATTCACAATAGCTAAGACCTGGAACCAACCCAAATGCCCATCAACAGTAGACTGGATAAAGAAATTATGGGACATGTACTCCATAGAATACTATACAGCAGTAAGAAACAACGAAACCCGGTCATTTGCAACAAGATGGAGCAATCTGGAAAACATCATGCTGAGTGAATTAAGCCAGTCCCAAAGAGACAAATATCATTTGTTTTCCCTGATCGGTGACAACTAACTGAGCATCAAAGGGGAAACCTGTTGAAGTGAAAAGGACACTATAAGAAACAATGAACTGATCAGCTCTTGTCCTGACTCTAGATGTACAATGTAATACTTTATCCTTTTTAGTATTTGTTGTTGTTGTTCTAGTACTAGTGGTTGAACTCTGTAATTAACACACAATTATTCTTAGGTGTTTAAATTTTAACTTAAAAGTGATCCCTGTTAAATATAAGAGTGGGAATAAGAGAGGGAGGAGATGTACAATTTGGGACATGCTCAATCGGACTTGCCCCAAATGATGGAGTTAGAAATGTGCCAGGGGATTCCAACACAATCCCATCAAGGTGGCATGTACCAATGCCATCTCACTAGTCCAAGTGATCAATTTCAGCTCACAATTGATGGCTCTGATAGGTCTAAGAATCAAAGGGATCACACAAACAAGACAAGTGTCTGCTAATACTAACTGATAGAATCAAAAAGGGAGAGAAAGATCCAACATGGGAAGCGGGATACACAGCAGACTCATAGAATGGAAGATGTCCTAAACAACACTCTGGCCTCAGAATCAGCCCTCAAGGCATTCGGATCTGGCTGAAGAGCCCATGAGAGTATAGTAGGCATGGAAAGCCAAGATATCATGGAAAAAAAAGAAAAAAGGCCTAAATGAAAGATCTCTGTGAGATCCCAGTGGAAAGAATGGGGCCATCAAAGAAGGAGGTACCTTTCTCCGAAGGGAGGAGAGAACTTCCACTTTGACTATGACCCTATCGGAATAAGATCAAAGTCAGCGAACTCTAAAGGCTTCCATAGCCCTGACAACTCATGACTAGAGCCTAGGGAGATTACTGACGCCATGAACAGGAGTGTCAAATTGTTAAGTCAGCAACAGGAGTCACTGTGTACTTAGACCCCATGTGGGATCTGTCCTTAATGTGTTGTCTAATGTGAAGTGATGCTATAACTAGTACTGAAACAGTATTTTTACACTTTGTGTTTCTGTGTGGGTACAAACTGATGAGGTCTTTACTAATTATATACTGAATTGATCTTCTGTATATAAAGAGAATTGGAAATGAAAAAAACCAACCTGGTGTTAAATTGGAAATGGCATAGAAAATTAATTAATTTTAAAAAATATTATGTAGGATCTCTGTCTTTAATGTGCTGTACATTGTTATTTAATGCTATAATTAGTACTCCAATGGTAGTTTTTTCACTTGATGTTGCTATATGGGCAAAATGTTGAAATCTTTACCTAATATATACTAAACTGATCTTCTGTATATAAAGAGAATTGAAAATGAATCTTTATGTGAATGGAAGGGGAAAGGGAGTGGGAAAGGGGAGGGTTGCGGGCAGGAGGGAAGTTATGGAGGGGGGAAGCCATTGTAACCTATAAGCTGTACTTTGGAAATTTATATTCATTAAATAAAAGTTTAATAAAAAATGAAAAATACACACACACACACAAAAGAAATATATAGGTAGTTAATGTTAACTCAGAATTTTAAAAATTTAAAAAAGAAAAATTATGATCTTTTGTACAGAAGAATTTATTTCTTTGCTGAAGGACAGCCAAAGCAGACCTTATTATAATCTATGGCAAATATGCTTTTTAAAATTTTTTAAGGTTTTGGTCTGAAGGCTAGATGTACCACTTTGAACAAGTCATTTATTTCTTTTTGCATCTGCTTTTTCTTTCTTTGTAAAAAATTTCACCATTTCCTCATATTTACTTTATTTTATTTGGAAATGCAGAGAGAGAGAGAGAGAGAGAGAGAGAGAGAATAAATCTTGCATCAGCTGGATCACTCTCCCCTATACCCACAACACCTGGGGCTGGGGTTGGGCCAAAGTGAAGCCAAGAGCCAGGAATTCGGTTCAATTCTTTTCATGGGTAGCAAGGATCCAAGAATTTGAGGCATCATCTGCTGCCTCCCAGAATGCACATCAGTAGGAAGCTATGTTGAAGGTGGAAGTGGGACTCAAGCTCATCCCAAGCAGCATCTTTCACTTCAGCACCAAACCCCCATCATGCATCTGTGTTTTTTAACTGACCCCAAGTGTTGCTGTAGAGATCATATGAGCTACTAAACATAAACTGCCCAGAAACTGCTTTGCATAGAATTAGTGTCAGGCTGAGATAAGAAATTATAACTGAGGGCTGCATGGACCCAATGCCTATCATAAGTAGTAAAGAAGCTATAATCTCTGAAACTAAACCCATGATATGAACTTCTACCGGCAAAGATCACTACAGAATATTCTGTGAGGTCTGTGCTGTGTTCTGTTAAATTCAAACAGAAATTCTGCTACCAAGCAGCACATTTGCCTCTACTGCCAATTAATTGCCAAATGGATGCTCTCTCTCTTGCTCCCCTCCCTTTTTTCCTACTGTTCCTCTTTCCCTTCTTTTTCTCTCTACTTTCTTTCCTTGTTAGGACCTTCTTCCTAAGATGTTTTTAATAATTGAAGATGGTACGGATACAGATAGATTAAGTCATTTTTAGGCCCAGCAATTTGTTGATTGTTTTTTCATTAGTTTATGAGCTGTTAAATTTGCAGCTAAATGCATTCTTACTGGGCAATTTAATTGCTTCAGTGAAATGTGAAAGTTCAATCAACCAATGTTGTGTGGAAAGTGAAGGCAATCTAATTGTTTTATCTGTTGTGTATTTTAATTAATTGCTCCTCACTTAAAAACTAGGTGAGAGAGTGAAAACAGTGGCATTTTATTTAAAATACTCAAGAAAAATAACAAACAGATCAGAGAATATCCTTGAAAACAAGCACAACAGGAGACAGAAACCTAACATTTATTCAGAACAAGCCATTAGAAAGTTGAAAAATGACAGACATTATCCACTTCATAGTCATATTCGTTGGATCAGTATTGAGAGGATAATGGACCAGACCTTCTTTAGTATATCTCTAGGCTCTTATTCTGAGTACTTTAAAATGCTCTTACTTAATTATGATAATATTTTTTAAAGATTTATTTTACTGATTTGAATGGCAGAGTTACAGAGAGAGAGGAAGAGACAGAGAAGACAGATGAAAATCTTCCACCCATTGATTCACTCCCCTAAATGGCCACAATGGCTGGAGCGGGGCCGTTCTGAAGCCAGGACCTTGGAGCTTCTTCTGGGTCTCCCACATGGGTGTAGGGACCCAAACATTTGGGCCATCTTCTATTGCTTTCCTAGGTACATTAGCAGGGAGCTGGGTTGGAATTGGAACAGCCAGGACACGAACCGACGTCCATATGGGATGCCGGCGCTGTAGGCCGTGGCTTAACTTGCTACACCACAGTGCCAGTCCCTCTGATGATATTTTTTTTGAATGTCTTTAGGCATACTTTAAAAAGACAATAAAGTAAAATTTCCTAACATTTATACATATGCCGTATTTGCAAACATGCCTGAGAATTTACTTAAAACACTCCTATAATAGTTTGCAAGAATTTAAAAAAAAACCTGCAAACAAAAATTTATCTTTTAATAAAAGGTAAAAATGGCAATTCTAATATTGCAACAGTTTGAAAAGTACAGCATCACCATTCTTTTGAAACATTTCTGAGTTATCTTTGACAAACAGCTAGGATGCTTTGGATTCATTTAATAAAATTTGATCTAAAAAATGGATTGTGATCATCTGGTAAAACTGATATTCTGGATAAATTAATGTTTTAAGTAAAACAAAACAACAACAAAAACTCACGTTTCTCAACGCTTCCACCCAAAACTTTGATTTATTACCTCTGATGATATTTTAAAACAGTGAAATAATTTTAATTACATTTTATAATAAGAAGAAAAGCATTCTATAGACAAACTAATATTTTCTTTTTTTTTCACTTTTTTTTATTTAATAAATGTGAATTTTCAAAGTGCAACTTTTGTATTGTTGTGGCTTCCCCCCACAACCTCCATCCCTCCCGTGGCCCTCCCCTCTCCCTCTCCCTCTCCCATCCCGCCCTTTATCGAGTTTCATTTTCAATTACCTTCATATACTGAAGATCAACTTAGTATATACTAAGCAAGGATTTCAACAGGCTGCACTCACACAACCACACAAGGTATAGGGTGCTGTTCGACTAGTAGTGTTTTTACGTTTCATAGTAAAACACATTAAGGACAGAGATCCTACGTGGGGAGCATGTACCCAGTGACTCCCGTTGTTGATTTAACAATTGGCACTCTTATTTATGACGTCAGCAATCACCTGAGACTCTTGCTATGAGCTGTCAAGGCTATGGAAGCCCCTTGAGTTCACCGACTCTGAACTTGTTTAGTCGAGGCAGTATCACAGTGGAGGTTCCTTCCTCCCTTCAGAGAAAGGCGCCTCCCTCCTTGATGGCCTGTTCCTTCTGCTGGGGTCTTGTTCACCAGGATCCTTCATTTAGATTGTTTTTTTGCCACCATGTCATGGCTTTCCATGCCTGTGAGACTCTCATGGACCTTTTAGCCAGATCCAAATGCCCCAAGGGTTGATTCTGAGGCAGGAGTGCTGTTTTGGGCAACAAACTAATATTTTCCAAAGAGCAGAAATTAAATTGTTGGAATCCAGACCAGGATTAGGAACACAAGTCAGAATACTGCTTTATGATTTCTTGTAGTGGCTTTAAATAATTGCAATGTGGGGGCCGGCACTGTGCTGTAGTAGGTTAATCCTCAGCCTGCAGCTTAGGCATCCCATATGGGCGCCAGTTCTAGTCCTGGCTGCTACTCTTCTGATCCAGTTCTCTGCTATGGCATGGGAAAGCAGTAGAAAATGGCGCAAGCGCTTGGGCCCCTGCACCTGCGTGGGAGACATGAAAGAAGCTCCTGGCTCCTGGCTTCGGACTGGCCCAGCTCCGGTCATTGCAGCCATTTGGGGAGTGAACCAGTGAATGGAAGACCTTTCACTCTTTCTCTCCCTCTCACTGTCTGTAACTGTCTCTCTCAAATAAATACATAAAACCTTTTTAAAAAATTGCAATGTGGTTTCACATTTAAAAAAAAATCAATACAAAGAAAAATATAAGTAACACCAAAACTGATGGTGACAGTCCAAAATTATTTTGATTCTTCCTAAAAGGCTGTATATCCATAATAAATTTTTACATGAAAGATAAACAGATCAAACTACCAATTGCTGGAAGGGACAAATCCTATTTAAAATGATGTTATCTACACCTAACATTTCCTATATTCCTATGAGAAAGAAAAAAAGTTTTTAACCCAAGTTTGCATAAATTAGTGATAGATACAAAATCTCTGTAGAACCCTCCAGTTAATTTTCTGATTCTTTGATCTCTAAAACTTTTCAACAAATCCTTCTACAGCATATGCCCAAAGTCCAAAGCTTTGTTTAAAAAAAGAAAAAACATAACTTTGTTAAATCCAAAGAATTTGTTTTTAAATTTGTGTGATTTTAAAAAAGTATTTACAGCATCCCTATGGGCACCAGTTTGTGTCCTGGCTGCTCCACTTCAGACCCAGTTCTCTGCTGATGGCGTAGGAAAGCAGTGGAGGATGGCCCAGGTACTTGGGCTCCTGCACCCACATGGAAGACCTGGAAGAAGCTCCTGGCTCCTGGCTTTGGATAGGCTCAGCTCCAGCTGTTGTGGCCATTTAGGAAGTGAACCAGGGGATGATCTCTCTCTCTCTCTCTCTCTCTCTAACTCTGCCTCTCAAATAAATAAATAAATCTTTTAAAAAAATAACGTAATTAGAAATACATAAATATCATTTTACATGGTAATTCTAACTAGAAATGTATGTTAATAGGCCAGCTTGCAGAGAAAATAAAGGGGTTAATCCTTAAAGTTTTAATGTCAACACTTGGTCTTACATGACAGATAGTCATGAGTTGGACCAAGGGTCTAGACCGATGAGGTGTTTTTCTTGAGTTCCTTGTGCCTTACATATAACTTCTCCAGAACATATGTGTACAACAGGAATATCCACATGAGTACACACAGAATATGCTAATCAGCTCTGGGATAGAATACACAAACTGTTTGGATATCACTAAAAAGTTGTTTAGCAATATCTACTGTTTTTGTTTTCTTACTATTTATTTCTTTATTTTTTCCAAAATCACTCTTATTATTATGCAAAAACAGCCACTAGTAACATTTTGGTACTTAGCTCTTCTCACTTTTTTTCTAACTCTACACATTCATGTGTTCCTAGAAATGGAATTATATGTGAAGTTTTATAATTTTATTTTTTAAAAAATTGTTTGTCATGACAAGCTCTTACAGTTGTTAATCCTCTAACAGAAATTCCAAATGGAACTAACACCAATTAAAATGAAACATTAGTGATTATCCAACGAATTCCATCAATACTAATGATCAATGAAAAATTAATCTAATTTGGGACTTCAAGAGAATTGAATTATTGGGTTTTGCAACAGTCACATTGGTAAAATTATGTGAGTAATTAACAATTTTTGCCTACACTTCAGTCTGCACTTGGCAAATCAAACCAATTGGTCATGGTTTATACACAGTTAGGAAAACCTTGCTAAACTTTCTAATAATAATTGATCTGATAAAATAACCCATTGAAACTACATTTATGGACCTTGATAATATGTTTAAAATAAACTTTGGATGTTGCATGACTACCACTACCATTTCATTTAATGGAAAAAAAAAAAACTTGTGTTTTTGGTTTTTAAAAAAGTGAATGAAGTGATAAGCAGTATTACAGAGTTTGAAAAAATGCAAAAAAGTATTATTTAGAATACTAATTGAATTGCATTTCAAAGACTCAAAGTAAATAAATATTTTTTTAAATATCTGTTCAGTATTCTTGCAATGATAATGGAATCACTTTTCCTGAATCTGATCTGAATCTGATCCTGTTGCAGTTTTCCCACCATTTGCTTATTTTTGCTCCAAAGAAACAGATCCTGAAAAAAAAAAAAAAAGGCAAAGCAACACCTGCCCCTCTCTCAATCTGAAGAGTCAAGACTTACGTGTTCAACGTCTAGAATAATAAGTACTTTCAGCTAACTTTTGTTTTGCCATTTCTTGAGAAAAGGACAAGGGAACTTAATATAAAGAGATTAATTAAAAACTGAATGGAGGACATTTTAGTAGGACGTTGGAGGTGAAACATATTTTGCAAGACCTTTTTCAAAGACTTTTTAAAAAATATCTCAATGAGAATTGGTTTGTTAGTAACTGTGCAAATTTATTAATACCTGCATCTGATTGCAAATTCCATTAGAAAACCGGAGACAACACAGTGGTTTTCCCCACATAATTCTCACGTCTTCATAAGTAATACAGATATATCAGAGCTTTTGTCCTCCAAAAGCTAGACCATGCTGTGTCACTTGTCCAAGTCCACATCTTCATGAAGAAGCCATAGAATTAGTACTCCCTATTTAGGGCAATGTGACCTTAGCTAGATTCCTAGTTATTCAAGGTTTTAGTTGAGTTCTTACTGCAAACATTTAAGTGGGAGCAAGGTACATGAAACATCAAAATGTGTGTCTTTGTTGGCTGTCTTAGTAGAAAATCCTGGGACTAAATTGGAATGAATTCCTACCAATGCTCTGATCCTTGGGGGTGGTCCTACTAGCTCAAAAATGAGGTAGATTGCTGGGCATCATGAAGGAGCCAACAGAACAGAGCCTGGGAACTACCAAAAATGGCTACATGACTGTGCATGCACACTTTTTCAGAATAAGTGTATATTTGAAAACACATCAGCAGTATACATCAACCCCATATTTATCTTTTCTGATAACTTAAGATTTCCTTAATTAGCAGATTAAATAACAGCATCAGATACTGTTAAAATGGATAAAAGCATTTTCATATGAGTCTTTTGTAATTCAAACCTCTTCTAGAAGTGGTAGTTTGTAAAATAAAAAATATTTATTTTATTTATTTGAAAGAGTTACAGAGAGAGGTAGAGACAGAGAGAGAGGTCTTCCATCCGCTGGTTCACTCCCCAGATGGCCGCAACGGCCAGAGCTGCACCAATCCGAAGCCAGGAGCCAGAAGCTTCCTTGGGTCCCCCAACACGGTTGCAGGGGTCCAAGGACTTGGGTCATCTTCTACTGCTTTCTCAGGCCATAGCAGAGAGCTGGATCGGAAGAGGAGCAGGCGGGGACCAGAACTGGTGCCCATAAGGGATGACGACACTTCAGGCCAGGGCTTTAACCCACTGCGCCACAGTGCCAGCCCCAACTATAACTCTTTATCTTCCCCCACCTCTCAGTTTAGGCAATATCTTTAAATTATACTAATCATCATTAAACAGCACATATAATTTTGATTTTATTTATAATTATAATTCGATTTATAGATATGCAATTATTGACAAGTCCTCTCAAAATGAAAAGATGTGATGGATTCCATGTAATTTAAAAAAAATATATATAAAGAATTTGGTCAGTTCTACCATTACAGGGAAGCTACTGGGGATAGGCACTGTGGCACAGAAGATTTAACCAATGATTGGGATGCCCACATCCCATATAGGAGTGAATGGCATTCAGTCCTGTTTCCAGTTCCAATCCAACTTCTTGCAATGTGCCTGGGAGGCAACAGTTGATGGCCCAAATACATGAGCTCCTTAGCACCCATGTGAGAGACGAGGATGATGTTCCAGGCTCCTGGCTTTGGCCTGGCCCAACTCCAGCTGTTGTGGCCATCTGGGAGGTGAACCAGAAGATGGAAGATCTCTCTCTGTCTCTGTGTCTTGTTTGTTCTCGCTCCCCCACTGCTCACTCTGTCTTTCAAATAAATAAACTTTTAAACAAGGAAAAAAGAAAGAAAAAAAAAGAAACAATGATATTGGGCAATTATTCTCTAAAACAAACACACCAAAAAAGAAGCATATTGAAAGGAAGCGGAATAAGCCAATTATTTGACCCTAGACTTCAAGTGTCAATGGTGCCTAACAGCCTAATTGCTGTAGTAATGTATGTACATATGAAACAGAGTATTTGTTCTCCTTTTTTTAAAATTAAATATTTATTTAATTTATTTAAAAGTCAAGGTAACAGAGAAAAAGAAAGAGACAGAGAAAGATGTCCCATCCACTGGTTCACTCCCCAAGTGGCCACAATAGCTGGGGCTGGGCCAGAAGGAGCCCACATGGATGCAGGGACCAAATGCTTCAGCCATCCTCCAATGCTTTCCCAGGCACATAGTCAGGGAGCTGGATGGGAAATGGACTCAAACTGGCACCCATACTGGATGTTGATGTTGCAGGTAGTGGCTTAACCCATGTGCCACTAGCCTCTGTCCTCCTTCGTAAAATAATACTTGATACACTCTTAAGCTGTTCATTTGGTGAGTGATAAACTTCTGTGTAGGGGCATAGCAAGTTAAGCCACTGTCTGCAACACTGGCACATTCCAAGTGGGTGCTGGTTCAAATCCTGACTGCTCCACCTCTAATCCAGCTCCCTGCTAATGAACTTGGGAAGGCAGCAGAGGATGGCCCAGGTGCTTGGGCCCCTGAACCCACTTAGGAGACCCGGATGAAGCTCCTGGCTCCTGGATTTGACCTGGCCCAGCCCTGGATGTTGTGGCCATTTGGGGAATGACCAGCAGATGAAAGACCTCTCTCTCTCCCTCCCTCTCTCTCTCTCTCTCAGTAACTCTGCCTTTCAAATAAAGAAATAAATCTTAAAAACAAAAAAACAAACAAAAAACCTTCTGTGTAGTAACTTTTAAAAGAATAAGGAAATCTTCTCTGAGTTCTCTTCAGAAATCATTCTATCCACATATTTCTTCCCTTCCTGTCATCATTTTAGAAATTTATTTACCAGAGTCTCAAAGTATGGTACCATTATCAAGTCACATATGACATTCTGTCAATATGTATTATTACAGTCTTGCTTAGTTCCTACATGAAACTTAAATATTCCCTGCATTCTACCTGTGTTGTTAAAACTATACAAAGCACTACAGATGGCATTCAAAGTATTTAACAAGTATTATGATAAATCAGTTGTAAGGAAAATGGGCTCTGACTATCCAGGTAGTACTAATGCATAGGAACATCAGTCCTTCCAAGGACCCTCTGTCTTCACAAATTTAGATGTACACAGGGCACTGAGATGGGGAATAAAACCCCTGCTTCTTAGTTACTGAATTAGTTACTAAGATTTTAGTATTGAAACTCCACAGATTTTCATAATCACCTACCACCTCCCTCAAAATAACAAAAGTATGGGCCCCAAAGTCACATAAGACTCCGTTCCTGCCAGTCATTGCATAACTGATAAAAGCAAAACACTTCAAACTAGACCAAGCAGATTCTCTCCCAGGAGAATGCCAACACTATGTCATCTCTTCGGGGTGATCTAGTCCCTTGTACTGCTGAATACAGTGCATGTGAATGCAGACCCATGTGCTAGCTCCATGCCACACATACACTGACACAATGCAAGCTAGTTTATGAGGAAATAGAGGAGTCATAACAGATTCCAAACTAATTTTAAGATTCACATTTTGCTTAAGCTAGGTGACAGGTTTACTGTTACTTAGCACCAAAAAAGTAGACTCTAGGCCGGCGCCGTGGCTCAACAGGCTAATCCTCCGCCTTGCGGCGCCGGCACACCGGGTTCTAGTCCCGGTCGGGGCACCGATCCTGTCCCGGTTGCCCCTCTTCCAGGCCAGCTCTCTGCTGTGGCCAGGGAGTGCAGTGGAGGATGGCCCAAGTGTTTGGGCTCTGCACCCCATGGGAGACCAGGAGAAGCACCTGGCTCCTGCCATCGGAACAGCGCGGTGCGCCGGCCGCAGCGCGCTACCGCGGCGGCCATTAGAGGGTGAACCAACGGCAAAAGGAAGACCTTTCTCTCTGTCTCTCTCTCTCACTGTCCACTCTGCCTGTCAAAAAAAAAAAAAAAAAAAGTAGAGACTCTTAAAAAAAAAGGAGTTAATGAAAGCAGACTTCCATGAAAAGTTTCTTCAAAAAGTTTTTGGAAAATGGAAATAAAAGATACATTTATGTTGGTGTAAAAAATGTGACATGCTATGAAATTCCCAAAATATTCAAGGAAATGCATATTATGAAACAGTTATGCTTGAGGGCCCCTCTTGTGGCATAGTGGGTAAAGCTGCTGCTTGTGACACTGGTATCCCATATGGGCACCAGTTCAATTCTCAGATGCTCCACTTCCAATCCAGCTCCCTGCTAATGTGCCTGGGAAGTCAGTGGAAGATGGCCCAAATGCTTGGGCCCTTGTACCATGTGGGAGACCTGGAAGAAACTCCTGGCTCCTAGCTTCAGACCAGTGCAGCTCTAGTCATTGTGGCCATTTGGGGAGTGAACCAGGGGATGAAAGATCTCTCTATCCTCCTCTGCTTCTCTCTCTCTCTCTCTCTCTCTCTCTGTAACTCTGCCTTTCAAATAAATAAATATTTTTTTAAAGTAAAAGAAAATAATTATATATATAATCAGGTAGAACTACAATTTTTTTTTTAAATACCAGATAGAAGTTACTTGCTAATTCTCTGAGGGAAATTTAAACTTTCATCATAGGTAAACCCAAGTTGTTGTCACCTGGTTCCTTTTTCTCTCTTACCATGTCAGTGATTCTATCTATCCAATCATAATTAATTTCATTATCTATCTATTCCATATAAAATATAATGAGCTTTAAGAACCCAACCAAGGGGCCGGCGCTGTGGAGTAAGCAGGTGAGGTCGCCACCTGCAGCACTGGCATCCCATATGGGTGCCGGTTTGTGATCTGGCTGCAGAAGTGGAGACTTCTGATCCAGCTCTCTGCTATGGCCTGGGAAAGCAGCCAAGGATGGCCCAAGTTCTTGGGCCCCTGCACCCAAGTGGGAGACCAAAAGGAAACTCCTGGCTTCTGGCTTCAGATCCGCGCAGCTCCGGCCACTGTGGCCAATTGGGGAATGAACAAGCAGATGGAAGACCTCTCTCTCTCTGCCTCTCTCCTTCTCTCTTTGTGTATCTGTGACTTTCAAATAAATAAATAATTTTTTTTAAAACAACAACAAAAAAGAGATATTGTCAGCCATCATCCCCATTGTGAAGCCTATCCCAGCTAACAGAATTTAAAGATAGATGAGAAACAACGTAACAGAGAAGAAAGCTCAAACCTTAAAGCTGGGAAACTCAGTTTTGATTCTTAGTCAAATCTCATAGCCTCCCTGGGCCTCAGCTGGCTTATTCGAGAAATGTAATCTTCAACACCCCGTCCAGTGCTGTGACACTATTACTAGTGGGTTGAAATATAATCTTTGCAGTTAGTTTAAGAAAAAAAAGAAATCAAACAATAAGATTATCTGTCTCAAGAAAATCTTAACATTTGCTGTAATGCCTTAAATGTTTTATCTTCTAAATTTTTTTTGGATCACTTATTTTCCTGAGGCAAGATAAAATGTCATATAATGCTACGATCAGCACTTACAGTTAACTCACTGAAATACTAAAAAATGACAATAGTAGAGTAAGAAAGTATACATCAAACTCATTTATAGGGAAGATGAAAATTAATTTACCATAAATAATCCTTTTCAAGACTACTTTGTCACTTTTATATTTACCTATAATGCATGGGCAGGTAACAAGTTAAAATTCAAGAAAGAGACAGACTGAACAAATTACCTAACTGAATTAAATAACCTATAGTATTTATAAAGATGTCAAGGAAGAAAATAATAGTTGAATTCTCACAAAAACAAGTGTCCTTGTTATTTTTAAACTCTTGACAGAGGAAAAGATAATCAGAGTTGACAGGTATTCACAATGCACTGTATTCCACTCAGTGAACCTGTTTTTGAAAACAGAATGACAACTCTATCTGAACCAGAACAGTTATTTCCTTAGAACTACATACAAAATTTAAGAGTCCTTTTCTATTTGCTTTTCTCAGTCAATTATTTCAAAGTTATCTCCGACTCTAATATACTGCATTAGTGTTTTCCAAAACTTGTTTTCAGAATACCAGTTTTCTAAGATGCTAATTGTAGCACCTTAAGATCTTCCCCTTTTATGGAATGTTAAATAACATTTGGAAATACTATGCTAGATAAGGAGGATGGGTATATTTCCTGCAAGGTGTCTCAGAGCCTTTCATAGGATCACATGAACTGTACATTGCCAGCAAATGGATATAATGTACAGGTGGCCAAAATGTCTTCAAGAATATAAACTCATTTCTGCCTAAAATCTGTCAGCATCTCACAGATGGGTATGGAAAACATTGTTCTATGATTTAGTTAGGAAGCATTAAGTTCATTTAAAGATACTGATTAAAAAATTGCAGCTTGTCCTGACAACTAGGGTCCTGAATCTTCTCACTCTATTAAAATAAAAAAAAAAATCCTGAGAGGGATGGCATGTTATTCCATTATCAATCTTAAATCATTGAGTTTTAGATCAGCTTGACAGAGAATTTCAGAAAAACCAGAGAAAGGAAAAAGAGATACTTCAGAGCTATGGGAAGTAACTAGGGAGAACATGGTGGGGCCCCCATTCCATCTACAGAGACTTGAGGAACAAGATTTAGTGCTAACCAGTTAGGTTTAGGCTAACTGCCCAAGCAAAGTTATCACAAAATGTACCATGGCTCAAATACAACCAAAGTTGACTAATGGCTGAAGTAACAATTCAAAGTGAGTAGGTTTGGTAGGAACCATAGGCAATGTGAAGCTTAACTGTATTGTTGTCAGTGGCTCTTTCATCATCAACACAGAACTTCCAAAGACCCTCTAGGAGTCACAACCCAATCAGTGGGAAAGGAACGGAGACGAGAGACCCACATGGGAGACATTGTGGTACCAGGTCTATAATAAGCAGACAGAACTACTCACATTGCTTGGCTAGAAAATGATCAAGTACATGGATATGAATGAACAGACTATCTTGGCTACATGCATATAGGGCAAAAGAGATTAAAAATGAGGTCACCTCAATAAGGAAAGTCACAAACCACACTGAGGACAGCAAAAACAAAGCTGGTCTATACAAATGTCCAAAACGGAACTTATTTATACTACTTTAGAAGAAATAAGTTTTGTAGGTATTAAGAATAATTACATCATCATAAGGAGGAGTTAAATGAATTAGAGTATTCACACAAAGTGTGAGTGTGTACTCAATAAATACAACATTGCAGAATAATGCCTGAAAATTTGGAAAAAAATTTCATAATCTAAGATGTATAAACATAGTATGTTCAATATAACCCCATTTTTTATTTAAAAAATATAAAAATGAGCAAGTGGAAGAAACGAGCATGTGAGAGAAACTGTCTAGAAAAGTAGATATTAAGATTGGGGGGGCAGCTGTATTTGAGTGTTAGGATTTTAGATTTAAGTCTTTATCTTCAATTTTCTAAATGTATACCTGTGAAAAATTCTCGAGTTATTTTATAGTAAAAGGAACACAAATAAAAAATAAATTTTATCATTTTCTTCACATACATCTGATGGGCAAGTTTTTTTACGACATTAAAGTTGTAAAAGGTATCTTGGTACGGAAGAGGTTAATAACTCTTACTGTTATTGGAATCTATTTGTTATTTCATAGGTTCAACAATAAGCAATTCTGAGCACTCACTAGCACTATGTAGACGAAAGCCAGTGCTGCTTTTGTGCTGCCTCTGTCTTGATGCATCAGCAATTACTTTCCATCAAGAGCCTCGCTCAATAAAACTGACACATTATTTTGTTTATTGATCCTAATAAAAAGCACAAAGAGGCAAGGAGCAAACAAGGGTTTATTAATCTATATTTAAATAAATATATATGACCACATGAACACATAAATAAGGAATATTCATAATCCACATACTGTGACAGTTCTCATTGATTCTTAACTGTAAGTTAAGATTTGTAATTTGTAATTTCCTTCCATAATCATGAAAATCTCAACTAACACTTATGTAACTAACTTCGTCAGTTTCTTTAAGAATATGTTAGAATGCATGGCCATTGCCTCTACAAATAATCCTAGTAGTCTGGTACAATTTACTGTACCAGACTATTGGTACAGGAAATCCAAATTGTAGATCATATTTATGACCACAAAAGCACACACTTTTATTCCTACACTTATCATTCCTATTGCGCTCATACCTGGCACCATTCCTCTAGATATTTAATGTCATTCATTTACGTTAGTTCTATCCTAACTAGGTAAGTTCCAAGGGGACAGAACGCTTGTCATACTGTTTTTCCACAAACAACCCTGGGATAGACAGATCATAGGCATTGGGATCTGATTGACTGCTTCTGGTTTCTGCTTTGAAAAGTCTCCTTCTCCTTGTCCTTCTGAGTCCAAGCCTTTCTTATCCTGTGACTGAGATTAGTGCACAAACCCCCTAACCAATCTCCATGATGCCACACTACCTTACAGCAGGACTAGCTTTTAAAACACAAGCCTAGACTCCATTTCTTCCTTACAAACAATGTAGAAAGTCAAACCTCTTGCGTATGACCCTGCTGTCCTGGGCTACCCACTCTTAACAATGGTAAATTCTGAAGAAGTGCTGGACAAGAACAAATTTGTATTCATATGTGGTACCTTTTATTAACAGCACATTTGAATGCTCCTTCCTTATCCTTTCAGAAAAAAAAAATTCTAATTTTCATGCAATAAGATGAAAATGTGTGTTTCATAATTAAAAGTAAATTTCATGAGTTACACTGGATTAGCACAAATCCTATGAGCTGTTTATATAGTACTGGTATTTCAAACTGCATCATTTAGGATGATCAGAGCAAAGTCTACAGAAGATTATAATAGATGGCAGTGCTCTGTACATACAAGAGAATGCTATGGCCTAACAAAACCTCTCAGAGGTCAAGAAAGGTCAAATCCACTCCTCCAAGGTTTGAGCCTCTCACCATATTTAGAAATGCAGATGGCCACAATATGACTATATACAGTGTGGCTTGTTCTAAATGTTTATATGGAACAGATCAACATGTTCAACTTTTAAAAATTCAATACAATTGTGCCATGTACAAAATAGGTAGAATTCATTATCATCATAAACCACTTCAAATAATTTATTAAGATGGTGAGGTCCAGGAGTAGAAGCAGGGCTTAAAGTTTCTTAATGATCATCCCTTTACAATTTTGTCAGTGTGTCTTCCTCACTCTTAAGACAACATCAGAAGCACTCATTTCAGGTCTTTTCAAAATGGCAAGCCCAGATCCTCAGGGTCCTACTGACCTTCAGGAGGGTCCAACATTGAATGACTAACCCATCTTCTAACTTTAGAAGGATATTGCCTCTACTAAACCCTGCTAATGGCATGTGAAATAGATGACTCTAATTACAATGATAATAACCATCACCGGGACAATGGCTTCCTATTATTTATGAATCAATATCCTCGTACACATCTTTCCACAGTAACTCCCCACTCTCCACTATAACCCTTCAGGTTGAACTTCTGCTCCTCAACTACCTAGTGGACTCAAAATTCAGAGTGCACAGTCTGTTCCCTATTTTTGTCTAGGCTGTCCATTTGCCTGGAAAACTTTACCTTTCCTGCCACACTAATCCTATCTGTGGAACAAGACGTTGTTTTCCTAAAAATCCTCTCTTTCATAAAACTGTCACTGTTCCTAGCTTTTTTGTTTTGTTGTGCTTTATAATCTGATCATATTTCATAATCTTTTTAATTACACAAATTATAAAATAAGCTGTAATTATATGTGGATTTCTTTGAATCTCCAAGAGACTCTCTGCCCATTGCTGGCAAGGAAAATTTGTATGCCTGTCAACCTCTGCTATGCTCACTAACACAATATATTACACATGGCAAATATTTGATATACTTTGTTAATTAAAAATAGCCAGATTTTGACACATGCTAACTGAAATAAATGTTTCTTATGGTTTCAGTAACTTAAACACTCAACTCTGTATCTACCAACTGCATTATTAAATAACATTAATTATAAATTAATAATTATAAATTTGCTACCCATTTCAAGCATACCAGTTCATAAATATTAAAGAGAAAGAAATACATTGATAATGCATCAATAATACCATCAGCCTTCAAAAGCAAGATAAATCATAACCAACATCTAGTTTTATTTTCTGAACAGAATCTAACCATATTTGAAATTCAAATGAAGATGTATTACTTTTTTTTTTAACTTGACTGAGTTCTAAATGTCTTGGCAAGAGCTTCATAATATACAACAGATTCATTAGGAAGCTTAATCAGATCACTCAAACATTTGTTCATGTGGAAAGTTCATCCAAATGTATCAAAACTCTTAGCCAATATCAATGTAACTATAATTAAGAATATATTCAGAAATAATGCCATAATTGATGCTTATTCAAATTGCCAAATTTTAGCAAATAAAATCACATTGCCTTTGTAGGCCTCTTGTGTTCAGTCCCTACAGTTAAAATACCTTGGCCAGATTCCAATTATAAATCACTTAAGTGTGCAAAAAGGTCATTTCTTGAGAGAGAATTCACTGCAACAAAAGGCACATCCATTGTAAGGGATAATAACGTACTTACACTTAGTGAGTTCTCAATCTAATCTTGTTAGGCAGAAACAAAAGTGCATGCTTATGAAATCACGGAGAGACTAATTTAACTAACGGAGAAAGAAATGATATTATAGTAGTATATCAAAAAAGTTACAGAGGGACAGTCAGTGTGGTGCAGCTGTTAAGCTAACACTGCTTTGGATGCCCATATCTCATACTGGAGTGGCTGAGTTCAAGTCCTGACTAAATTTCCAACCCAGCTTCTGGCAACGTATATCCAAAGAGGCAGCAGTGATGGCTCAAGTATCTGAGTCCCTACCACCCATATGGGAGACCAGGATAGAGTGCCTAGCTCCTGGTTTCAGCCTTATCTAGCCCAGTCTGCTGGAAGCTTTCATGCAGTAGACCAACAGGTGGAAGGTCTCTCTCTCTCGCTCTCGCTCTCTCTCTCCATTCCAAATAAATGATATATATATTTTTTAAAAAGTTAAAGAAAGCAGGCCAGATTTCCGGCCTTTTAAACATTCACACTAAGCCAGCTCCCTATTAGCTCACAATCGTATTTGGACATATGTCATTTTAATGACCGATGTGAAAAGGAAAAGCCAACATCACAACATCCTAATTTTCCTTCCTCGTTGCCTACTACTAAGCACATTAGTTACTGGTGCAATTGTGGCTCATCTGTCTACCACGCCACTAAATCTGGTCTATCAGAAGTTACTGTGATTTCCCAGTGTGCAACTCACTGCAGCTTATTTTGTGATTCTCGCTTTCCCTCGAAATTTTACCCTGGAGGCTGCTCCCCCTGATGAAAAGCAACCAATGAGGATTCCCCCTTTTTTTTTTTTTTCTTGAGGAGGCTTTGCTAATTCAACTTGCTCTCTCCTACAAACATAGGTCTTCCCCAAACTTGACTCTGTTCACTCTATCTTGGCCTTGTCATGCCTTTGTCAACTAGATTTAAAAAAAAAGACTCCAAGATAGCAACATCATTTTTTCTTGAAGTTCTAAAGCTCTCCTTACTTCTCTTCCTTTTTTAAAAAAAATATTCAATTGATTTATTTATTTGAAAGGCAAAGTGACAACCAAGAGAGCGAGAGATAGAGATCTTCCATCCACTGATCCACTCCCCCCGTGAACACAATGGCTGAATACAGGAGCCTGGAACTCCATCTGGGTCTCCCCACATGGGTGGCAAGGGGCCAACTATGCGGGCCATCTTTTGCTGCTTTCCCACGCATATTTGCAGGGAGCTGTATTGAAAACAGAGAAGCTGGGACTCAAACCAGCACTCCAATACAGGGAGGCATTTTCCCAAGTGGTGGCTTCAAATGCTGTGCCACAATGCCAGCTCCTGATTTTCTTGTGAACTTAGCCACTTTGATATTGCATTGACACTTCAAATGCAAATAGTCAAAAACCAAATACATCTCACTTTCTTCCCCCCCCCACCCCCAGAAACTCCAAGGAAATAAACAAAACAGACCACAAAATCACAGGAGTTCCTCTTGTTGTCCCTACTTCTTGTAACATCTCCTAGAGAAAGGTTCCGGACACTTTGAGGTCAGGTTTGACTTCTACAGTCGCTCTCCTCCCATATTACAGAAGTCTGCCTCTACAGTGTTCTCTCATGCCTGCCCTGTCTTTGCCTTTCTCGTTGTCTACATTCCAATGCCAGGTCTCATTGAATCTTAACTGGAACTAAAAACACATTTGTCTTTATCCATTACATCCTGATGCCAGTATCAAATAATACATTAGGAAACACCATTGATTTATTAATTACCCATTCCTTAAATATGCACTATTGCCCTTTCAGCATGCCATTTTCTTATACATAAACCTCATACCTGGTATTCTACTAATCAACCCTAGTTGATCTTTGCTCAAGCCCATATCAGTTTCCTATATTCTCTCTTCATTTGCCACAAGTCCTGGGAAATCAGCCTACTCTTAACTCTGTTCTTGGGGGTTCTTTTCCCCACTTCAAGCCTAAATACAAGAGGAGATACTCTGTCCCTAATGGCCCAATCTCACTTTTTTCTTTTCGACAAAAGGAAAAATTTAGCTTCTAACCAAACTGCATTTCCTGGCCTCCCTTACTGCTAAATGTGATCAGCTGGCTATATCCTAGTCAATGGGATATGGGCAGAAGTTGCATGTACAGCTTCCAGATTATGCTTTTAAAAGGAAGGGGTATGCCTTCCACTTCTTTCTTGCTTTCTTTGGACCATGCAGATGGCAGAAACACCCTAAAGACTGGGCCACAACAAGGAGTCTGGTTCCTGAACAATCTCTTGGAAGGGAGCCTTCCTCCTCCACAATTCCTCTCCTAACCACCTATTACTCGGATGTCTGTGTGTTAGAGATAAATTTCTCCCTTGTTTAAGCCTTTGTTATGCTGGTTTCTGTTACAGTGACCCATATAACAAACTAACCAATAAATTGACTCAATGGCTTCAACGTACTTTTGGACAGCAATAACACATGATGTTGTATACCAAGGAGTTAAGCAAGAGCACCACTGGGCTTCTGATGCAAGGAGACAGGTTGCACTGGTATCACACAGAAAGGAACATGGTGACGAGACCTAGAGGGACATATTTGCAGTTTGGTTCCTAAGAAGGAAAAAAAATCTTTCCAGAAAAAGGCCCAGAGCCACACGACATTCAAGGTAGATAGAAAATTAGAAAATGGTGGCAATTGCACTGTTAGAAAGAAAAGGAGACACTTTGAAGAACACAGTGGAGAGAAAGGAAAGCAGCGAGAGCATCAGTAATTTGCTCAAAGACTGAAAACGTAGAAATAAGGATCAGGAAAAGCAGAGGCTCCGATGCCAACGTGAAGCATGGAATAATACCACGAGGTCTGTTAGGAGAAACAGGATTGGAAGAGCACATAAAGAACATAGAATGGGTTGAAACAGATGCTAAGAACCTAAGATGCAAATTACAATAATTTCTGCAGTAGGGAAAAACCTGGAGTAATACATAGGGCATTGATAATTGGATTAATCATAAAGAGTAGTTGTGAGAAAACTAATTTACCTATATGCTGATCAGCAAGACACCAAGAGAGTGATCAAGGACACAAAAGAACTAGTTTGTTTCTTATCTGAGATAAGAAAGTACATTGTTTTTATTGATTTTTAGTTCAGTGATAAGGAAATTTCAATATCCATAAACAGCCTTGAACTCTTTAGCACAAAGATTCTTTTTTTTTTTTTTTTTTTTTTTTTTTTTTTAATTTTTGACAGGCAGAGTGGACAGTGAGAGAAAGAGAGAGACAGAGAGAAAGGTCTTCCTTTGCTGTTGGTGCACCCTCCAATGGCTGCCGCGGCTGGTGCGCTGCGGCCGGTGCACCGTGCTGATCTGAAGGCAGGAGCCAGGTGCTTCTCCTGGTCTCCCATGCGGGTGCAGGGCCCAAGGACTTGGGCCATCCTCCACTGCACTCCCAGGCCATAGCAGAGAGCTGGCCTGGAAGAGGAGCAACCGGGACAGAATCTGGCACCCCGACCGGGACTAGAACCCGGTGTGCTGGCGCCGCAAGGTGGAGGATTAGCCAATTGAGCCACGGCACTGGCAAAGATTCTTTTTTAACACTCTATTTTATTTATTTGAAAAGCAGAGTAAAAGATAGAGGGAGAAACGCACACACACACACAGAAAGAGAAAGAGAAAAAAAAATCTTCTGTCTACTGTTTTATTCCACAAATGAGCACAGAAGTCAGGGCTGGGCCAGGCCAAAGTGAAGAGCCAGGAATTTCATCTGGGATCAGGGGACCAAGTATTTGTTCAATATATGCTGTTTCTCCAGGCACATTAGCAGGAAACTGGATCAGAAGTGGAGCAGCCAGGGTATGAACCCGCAATCCACTGAATGCCAGTGTCCAAAGCAATGGATAACCTGCTGCAACACAATGTTGGCCCCAAGTACAAAGATCCCATATTGTTATTTCTGATTTGAGCTTCCAAGAATCAGGTAGCTTCCCAGAGCTGGGAGGACCCGCAGTGCTCAAGGCAGCATCACAACAGCCATGAATCCCCTTAGGGACCCTAGGCAGCAAGAAACAGGCTAAGACATGCTACATACCTCTGGTCCCTAGTATTTATCCTCACTTAAATCAATGGCATGTGTGTGTGTGTGCATGCATTTCATACCCATCTAGGATGCCATGTTAGGTCATTTTCGACATGTCTATTCACAGCCTTCACAAAATCCTGACATGAGAAATTCTTCCAGATGTACTACACATATGATGCCTCAGAAAATAATGAAAAATTCCTATGATTTAGTGCTAGGAAGATTTGGGGTCAGCAAAGAGTGGTCCAGGCAAAGGCAAAGCTGTGGGAAGATGGGCTGAGTTGGAAAAAGCATGGCGCACTTGAGGAGCTAAAGAAGGCAAATGGAGCTGAAGCAGAGAGGAAGAGGAGGGTCTCAGTATAAAATGAAGCTGGAGGTGTATGCGTAGGTCAGACAGCATAACCATCATTCAGGGAAGAAGCAGTGCTGTGACATGCACCAAGCACAATGGGATGTTGGCTTTTCAACAATGAAGGGAACTAACACCTGCCCTGCCCTGGGCAGCTCCTACCTTATGATCATTGATTTAGAGACCAGAGGAAAAAAATAGAGCAGCAGATCCTTTTTATGGAATGCTGTCTTTAAAAGCTTCTTTCTCGTATGGGATGCCAACCTCTAGGGCATGCGTTTCAGTCTCAGCTGCTCTACTTCCAATCCAGTGCCTGCTAATGTGCCTGAGAAAGCAGCGGAAGATGGCCCAGGAACATGGGCCACTGTCACCCACATGGGAGAACCAGATGGAATTCTAGGCTCCTGGCTTCAGCCTGTACCAGCCTCAATCATTGAGCTGTTTAGGGAGTGAATCAGCAAATGGACGATGAATCTCTCTTTCTCTCTTACCCTCCATCTCTCCCTCTCTCTGTAACTTTGACTATTAGACAAATAAAAAACTTTAATATCATAAAATAAAAGCCTTTTTCTGTCTGAGTGGGATACAGAAACACACAGACCCTTTTCTTATTTTTTTCTCAACTTCATTATTCTGAGATAATTGTAAATTCACATGTAGTTATAAGAAATAACAAGAGAGGGGCCAGCTCTGTGGTGTAGCAGGTAAAGCCGCTGCCTACAGTGCTGGCATCAGATATAGGAGCTGGTTCCAGTCCTGGCTGCTCCACTTCCGATCCAGCACTCGGCTATGGCCTGGGAAAGCAGTAGAAGATGGCCCAAGGATTTGGGCCCCTGCACCTGCGTGGGAGACCTGGAGGAAGCTCCTAGCTCCTGGCTTCAGATTAGCTCATCTCTGGTCATTGCAGCCATCTGGGAAGTAAACCAGTAGATGGAAGACCTATCTCAAATCTCTCACTCTCTCTTTTTCTCTCTGCCTCTCTGTAACTCTTTCAAGTAAATAAATAAATCTTTTTTTTTTTAAAAGAGGTAGTATCAATTATGCACAAAATCCTTCCAAAGCATAGAAGATGAGGGAACACTTTAATATCAAGTCCTTGGCCCCCTACACCCACGTGGGAGACCTGGAAGAAGCTCCTGGCTTCTGGCTTCAGATTGATTCAGCTCTGGCCATTGTGGCCATTTGGGGAGTGAACCAGCAAGACCCTTTCTCTCTCTCTCTCTCTCTCTCTCTCTCTCTCTCTCTCTCTCTTCCCCTGCCTCTCTGCAACTCTGCCTTTCAAATAGAATAAAAAAGATCTTAAAAAAATAAAGAAATATGAGAAATCCTGTATACACTTCAGTCCGTTTGCCCTGGTGATAACATCCTGTTTAACTATAGTACACTTTCACAACCAGAATACTTACATTGCTATAATCCACTGATCTTGTTCAGATTTCAAGAGGATTACATGAATTTGTGTGTGCATACATGTGTATTTGGTGTGTATATTGAGTTTCATGCAATTTTCTCACATATGTAACTTCCTGCAAAGATGATCCTAGTCAAGATACAGACAACTAGATAACAAGGAGGCCTCATGCTACCCTTTAAGAGCCACACTTGCCTCCCTACTTTGCCACCTCCCTAGATCTTGCCATCTGTTATCCATCTTTATAATATCATCATTTCAAGAAAGTGACATAAATTGAATCATCCAAATGAAGATTTTTGGGAGATTTAAAAAAAAAAACAACAAAATTCCTTTAAGATTCATCCAAACTGTAGCATGTGTCAGTAGTTCACTCCTTTCCATTCCTCAAGAGTGCTTCCTGGTATGGCAGTACCAGAGCTTGCTTAAGCATTTACCTCTTGAGGAACAATTGGATTGTTTCCATATGGGTGTATTACAAACACAGGTGCTAAGAACGCTAACGTTCGGGTATTTTTGTGACTGTTAAGTTTTCATTTCTCTGGGATAAATGACCAAGCAATGACTGCTATGTCATGTGGTAACTACAAGTGTAATTTTGTAAGACACTGCCAGGGCTGAGCATTCGGCACTGGGATTATCATGATGCCTGGGACGCTCATATCCCATTTCGGAGTGCCTGGTTACAGTGTCAGCTCCATTTCCAATTCCAGTTTCCTGTTAACACACATACCGGGAGGTAACAGGTAATGGGTCTAGTACTTGAGTCCCTGGTCTAGTACTTGAGTCCCTGCCTCCTATGTGAGAAATGCAGATTGAGTTCCTAGTTCCCAGCTTTTGCCTGGTCTAGCCCCAACATCCTCTCTATCTCTGTCTCTGCCTCTCAAATAAATAAGAATAAATTTTCAAAAATTTCAAATTAGAAACTGCAAAACTGTTTTCCAAAGTAGCAGCATATTTACAATTGCACCAGCGATATATGAATGATACAATGTCTCCAAATCCTTGCATTTGGTGTTGTCAAAGTACTTAAGTTGCCGGCGCTGCGGCTCACTAGGCTAATCCTCCGCCTGCGGCACCGGCACTCCGGGTTCTAGTCCAGGTTGGGGCGCCGGTTGTGTCCTGGTTCCTCCTATTCCAGTCCAGCTCTCTGCTGTGGCCCAGGAAGGCAGTGGAGGATGGCCCGAGTGCTTGGGCCCTGCACCCACACGGGAGACCAGGAAGAAGCACCTGGCTCCTGGCTTTGGATCAGCGCGCCGGCCGCAGCGCACCAGTCGTAGTGGCCATTTGGGGGGTGAACCAATGGAAGGAAGACCTTTCTCTCTGTCTCTCTCTCTCTCTCACTGTCCAACTCTGCCTGTCAAAAAAAAAAAATACTTAAGTTAGCTGCTTTAATAGTTGTGCAGTGATATCTCATTATGGTTTTAATTTGCATTCTGCTAATGACTAATGATGCTGAACACCTTTTCAAGTGCTTATTTGCCATCTGTATATCCTTTTCAGTGATTTTTTGTCACGTCTTTTGTACATTTTCTAACTGGATTGTTTGATTATTTTTACTGTTCAGTATTGAGAGGTCTAGATACAAACACTTTGTCAGATATGTGTTTTCAAATAGTTCATCCCAGTTTGCTGCTTGCCTCATTAATGATTATAAATAGTCAGTATAGAAAAGGAACCAAAAAAAAAAAAAAAAAGGATACAGAATATTTGACACTGCAAAGTTCTTTGAATACTATGACCCAGTGATTAAACTAGTTTCTGATCCAAAAATGGAAATTGGAAGATCTGTTGCTTCCTCCCCTACTATGTCTACAAATGAGGGATCCTTCATTTCATTTCTTTCCTTTTTTTTAAAGATTTATTTACTTATATGAAAGTCAGAGTTACACAGAGAGAGAAGGAGAGGCAGAGAGAGAGAGAGAGAGGTCTTCCATCCACTGGTTCACTCCCCAGTTGAATGCAACAGCCGGAACTGTGTTGATCTGAAGCCAGGAGCCAGGAGCTCCCTCAGGGTCTCTCATGTGGGTACAGGGGCCTAAGGACTTGGGCCATCTTCTACTGCTTTCCCAGGCCATAGCAGAGAGTTGGATCAGAAATGGAGCAGCCGGGACTCGAACCAGTGCCCATATGGGATGCCGGCACTGCAGGCTGGAACTTTAACTTGTTGTGCCACAGCACTGGCCCCTGATCCTTCCTTTCATGGTTTATAATTATTCAGAATCAGTGCTCAATACAGATGATTACCTACCCCTTTGCTAAAACAGACCTTTCTCAGGATAGTTGGCTAGAAGCACCCCAGATCATTAAACTTTTTCTCTTCCCAGTTTTATCAGAAAGAGGCCTTTATTTTTATTTACCAACTAAAATATCAACAGTTTTTTCCACTGTCTATCAAAAGTAGGAATTTTCAAACCTAGTAATTAAGGGTTATGCAAATAATCCAAGTGGGCTCTCTATACCCACCACCTATATCCTAATCCAATCACAGTCATCACAGCCTACAATTTGCCTCCTAAAAGACCATTATTTCTCTCTCTCTTTCTCTTTTTTTTTATTTGACAGGTAGAGTTATAGACAGAGAGAGAAAGAGAGAGAGAGAGAGAGAGAGAGAGAGAGAGACAGTGAAACAGGTTTTCCTTCCATTGTTTCACTCCCCAAATGGCCGCTATGGCCGGAGCTGCACCAATCTGAAGCCAGGAGCCAGGTGCTTCTTCCCGGTCTCCCATGCAAGTGAAGGGGCCCAAGCACTTGGGCCATCCTCCACTGCTTTCCCGGGCCACAGCAGAGAGCTAGACTGGAAGAGGAGCAACCAGGACTAGAACTGGCGCCCATATGGGATGCCGGCGCCGCAAGGCAGAGGATTAACCAAGTGAGCCATGGCGCTGGCCCCCAATTATTTCTCTCTCTCTCTCTCTTTTTTTTTTGGACAGGCAGAGTGGACAGTGAGAGAGACAGAGAGAAAGGTCTTCCTTTTTGCCGTTGGTGCACCCTCCAATGGCAGCCGCGGCAGGCGCACCGCATTGATCCGATGGCAGGAGCCAGGTGCTTCTCCTGGTCTCCCATGGGGTGCAGGGCCCAAGCACTTGGGCCATCTTCCACTGCACTCCCTGGCCACAGCAGAGAGCTGGCCTGGAAGAGGGGCAACCGGAACAGAATCTGGCACCCTGACCGGGACTAGAACCCGGTGTGCTGGCGCTGCAAGGCGGAGGATTAGCCTATTGAGCCATGGTGCCAGCCAATTATTTCTCTTGAATAAGGTTTATACTTGCTCTCTGCAGTTGGGGCTGCCACTAGAATAAAAATCATGTACAGTTGTACAACATAAGACACATGATTCTCTTACTATGACATTGGATACCTTTTCCACATTTATTTTTTTCCAGCATTAGCAGTTAATCATTGAAAATTATTAAATATTTTGTGCAAGTAAATCAAAATTTTCTAATTTTAAAATGGATACTTGGATCTTTCACATTTCATGTGGTTTGAATTGTTTCTGATGAAAATGTTAATTCAAAGACAGCACCACTCCCATCCCCTTGCTCAGGATGACTGAAGACTTGGGACAGGAGAGCAGAGGTCTAAACGGGGCCAGCACAAGGAAAGAGTGTTCCAGGACCGGAAGTCAGTGATGATTCTTTCTTAAATCTGGGCTAGGAAACTGCCACAATGGCATTCCACCATGTTCATCCAACTGCTCCAAGCAGACCCTCTCACATTCAAGGAGAGAGGGTGCAGGACTACATCTCTTGATGGCAGGAATGCCAAAGAATTTTACATCAGTCTTTAATCTACCAGATGACATGGTGATGGATTAAGAGAGAGAGAGAGGTTCTGAGTTCTTAAATAACTGAAAATGCCTTCAGTCTTCCATTACAGAATGGAGAGCACATAGAGCTTTGAGCTGAAAGAATTTTTCCCTCCTAACTTTGAGGAGAATGTTCTGTCTTGTTGTGGTGTGTTGCGCTGCTGCCCCTGAAAAGTCATACAAAAATCTAATCTATGTTCTTTCGTAAGATATCAGTTTCTCCTCCTGAAGCTTTTATGATCTCATCTTTATTCCTGGTTTTCTAAAACTCCAATGTGTATCTAGGTGTAGCTTATTGTATGCAGCAATCGATGACAAATAACCTTCTGTAAGTCTGGGGTAGACTATTATTTTATTGTTAACATGTTACTTCTTGGTTCTTCATATTTTTTTCTAAGATTCCTAAATTGCACCTATTCTATTGGCATTTATACCTTATGGCTTCTTCTCCCCATATTTCCTCTCTATTTGTCCTCTTGCTCTATTTTCTGCAAGATTTTCTCCACATTGTTTTTTAGCTTTATTGATTTAATTTCAACCGTTGCATTTCTATTCTTTAGAAGTGCTCTCTGGCTCTCTAATGGTCCCTTTATCATAGTATCCATAATTCTGGATACAATCTGTTCTCAAATATTTCTGAACATATTAAATGCAATTTAAAAATAACACGCTTATGTCTCCTGAGTGGTCACCATTTCTTCTGGGATTAGGTTTCTTGTTTGCTGATTTGATCTTTCAGTTTTACGTTCTTGGGTCACCCCTAGACTGGCGACATCCAACATGGTAGTCCATTTGCAATTACAAATTATGATGGGTTTGTTGGTGTGTTTTTCCTCTGCTGTTGGGTAAGAGGGCTTCTTTTTTGTCACCAAGTGAGATATTGGTTGTGGGAGGAGCATATAGGAGAGAATCAAAGGCAAAGGCTAAAACTTGCCTCTGTGTGGGTTAATGTAGAGGAACAGAGAGAAGTTTCGTGCAACCCCTCACCTGACAGAGCAAGAGCTTTGCTCCCTTTACTCTGGAATATCAATATCCACAGCAGAAGTCTTAGCTTTCCCAAGTCGATCCATTCAATTTCTGTACAGAGGAGCCATCTGTTGTTTTTGTTTTTGTTTTTGTTTTACCAAGCTCCTGACAGACAACTCTGCTCAGAGAACAGGAACTAGAAGGAGGGATGAAGGGAACTTCAGTCAATCCCTGTTTACAGCTGCACTTCTTACCCAAACCCCTCCGGACAGTGCTAACTTCCCAATCCAGAATTTCTCTCTCTGTTAAACGTTGGTCTTTTTTCAAATATCTCATGAGGGATGGGAGGCAAGCACATCCTTCTGGTCTACTGTCTCTAACTGAAAGCTGTTAATGAACTTTTGTGTTTGCACTCAGCTTGTACACAGTAGCAGCCCCCGCTTTCACAGATACAGTATTCAAGAGATCATCAGAAGAAGATATGATATAATAGCACTGATAATTAGAAGATAATATATTTGCCTGAAGGGGGCTTCATTTTCCAAATATCTTTTACTATACACCATTTACATTTGGTTATGCGTATTAAAATGGGTGATTCCCCTTTGGTAGGTTAAAAAATATGGAAAATTTGAGCACTGCTTGACATCTTCCTGGTTTTGCTTTACCTTTTACAATTTATTCCTTTGAGACAGAGAGAGAGAGAGAGAGAGAGAGAGAAACTCCCATATACTAGTTCATTCCTCAAATGTCCACAATGACCAGTCTGACAGACCAAGCTAAGGCCAGGAACCAGGAACCCAATATGGATCTTCCACATTGTGGGCCAGGACCACAGCATTTGAGCTATCACCTGGTGTCCCTCAGGGTGCACATTGGCAGGAAGCTAGAATGGGGAGCTGGCGCCAGGACTCAGTCCAGGCATTCTGATTTAGGATGCAGGTATCCTAACTGACATCATCTGACATCTGACATCATGCTGTTAGTTTTGCAAATGTACCAAAAAGATAATAAAAGGGCTATGAAAATGAAAGTTAGTAGAAACAGCATTGTACAAAAACTACTTATAGATGTTCTGTGTAGACAATGATATTAACTGGCTGGCTCTTCCCATGTGTCCCAGATGGTGGTCATGCACAGTCACAGCCTTACTGATGGAATGGAAGTAAACTCTGTGCATAGAATCACAATCCAAAGCCTTCAGTGTCACAGAGGATTTGCAAAAAAACATGATTTTTAAAATCTCATACACTCTGTACCAAATATCCATCTGTTGTTATTGTATAAAATATTATTCTGCTCCTGTAAAATAAAGCAATGTTTAATTATTTCAAATTTAAGCCAGTCTTTGATGAAAGTCCCAATATAATTGAAATCTACTAAACATAACTTTGACTTATATTTTCCTTCATTTTTAAAAAGATTTTTGAAGTCAGAGAGAGCAGAGAGAGAGAGAGAGAGAGAGAGATTGATTCTCTATCTGCTGGTTCTTTCCCCAAATGGCTACAATGGCTACAATGGCCAGGGCTGGGTCAGGATAAAGCCAGGAGCCAGGAGTTCTATCTGGGTTTCCCATGTGAGGTCAGGGGCCCAAGCACTTGAGTAATATTCTGCTCCCTTTCCAAGGCTACTAGAAGGATTGGAAGTGAAGCAGCCGGGACTCAAACTAGTGCTGGTACTGCAGAAGGTAGCTTTATCTACTATGCTACAGCGCTGGCCCCAACTTACATTCTCTAATATCTTATATTATTGTATTCAATTAGGTATGAAAGTGTGATAACATACAAAACTATTAAATAAATATCATATGTCCTTAAATAATGCTTTGACAGATGAGTTTTAAAGCTATGGAAGAAAACTTCAGAGGGCAGGATAAAATCTGATGTTTTTACAACAAAAGATATCAGATTTTATTTTAACTGTGTATTTGAATAACTACTATTATTAAATTTGGAAGACAATTACACAATGGAAGACAATTAATGAAACATTTATTAGAATCTCATAATTAATTACCTGTTAAAATCCTTCATTGCTAACACATGATTAATATGATATTTAAATGTCAGGCTAAGTTCAAATTCAAATAGTTGACAGTGAGCATTACACCAAGGTCAAGATACAATTCCCAATTTGTAACGGGTTAGGTCTTTTCTTACTAAAAAGATTTCAGCTGATGCCATCCTGAAAACCAACCACTGAGAAAAACAGACATACAATCCATTCCTATGTTTGTGAGATGGAAGTAAACAATTAGAGGAAGAGAATTCACTATAGCTAAGTAGCTAAAGGCTACAAAATGGATCACACTCAAATTCCTCCAATAGGCAAATATAATCTCAACCTGTGTCAAGGAATTGTAAAGGAACTGAACAAACTAAAATTGAACTTCAGTACCCACTGGTACATAAAACATCAATAATATTAAAACAACTTTAGATTTTTCTCTTCATTTGACAAAATTAACAGAACTCTGGCTACGATGAGAGTCAAGTATAGAGAATACAAATGAAGAGACCCTGCGAAGTACCAGCAGAATGCTGAGAAGAAGTTTAATAAAATCAGCACTGGGTGGAAGACATTGGAAGGCAAAGGTAAAAGTTACCCTAAAGTGAGAAAATTTGCATCTTGGGCCCCAAGAGAGAAGCGTAAGCCTGGCTATCACCCAATCAAAAGTGCAAACATCCTAGTAGGTTAACTAACAAGGAGGGTCAGAAGAAATGAGGGAAAAGTCTGAGAGTAATCAAGTGTAGCAAATTTTTATTCACCAAAGTGATGATGAATTTGGGGAGTTGGGCTATGTGACACCTTTCATGAATGATATGTGTCTGTTTAAGGTGGCTCATCAGAATTCTCTATGACATGGATGAGTGGCTTTAAATCTTAAGACTTGAGTTCTTGAAGCCTAATCATAGGTTTGCAATGGGATTGGGGTAGGTTGAGGTGGGAGTTTGTTTGAACGAACTAGGCAGTGCTGCTCTTATCTGTTATTCACTTGATCAGTGGGTCCCTGTCTTTTAAACACTGGTTTACCAGAAATTGTTATCATTCTGATTGCAGGCTCACCACACAGTGTTTCAGACACTTCTGCAGTTTCCATCCTTCTGACTCTGGAAATTATCCCGACAAGCAGTTCTAAGCATTGGGATAACTGTAAAGGAAGATCCTTTTGGAAACTCCACACTTTCATTCTGTTGTTGATTATCTTTCTGAGTCTGGTGAGGGTGAGCAAGTGCACAGGAGACTGAATGTCTTGGGGAATGTGGGTATAAGCAGATTCCTGAAAGTGCACATCCAAGACTACAGTAATACATCCTTATCCGATCTCTGAGAACCAGAACATTCTCTTAATGCCACATACATTGATACTCATGTCTTTAAACAACAAATGTCCTCTGGGAGCTTTTTCAATTAATTTGTCATTATTGTTACCATTCTTAGAATTTCTTTTTTTTTTTTTTTATGGTGGAAAAACATATATTTAGAATTAGCCAGCTGGACTCAGTTCAGATGATCCCAATTTTGTTGGCAATGCCCAGAGCATCATAGTCAGGAGCCAGCTGCACATAGGCCTTCTTCCCTCCGTCAGGTCTGATCAGGGTGTTGACTTTGGCCACATCAATGTCATAGAGTTTCTTCACAGCTTGTTTGATCTGGTGCTTGTTGGCCTTGACATCCACAATGAACACCAGGGTGTTGTTGTCTTCTATCTTCTTCATGGCAGACTCCGTTGTCAGGGGGAACTTGATGATGGCATAGTGGTCAAGCTTGTTTCTCCTGGGGGCGCTCTTCCGAGGGAATTTGGGCTGCCGTCGGAGGTGCAGTGTCTTGGGCCACCGGAAGGTGGGGGACGTGCGGATCTTCTTCTTGTGGCTGTGGATGCCTTTCAGCACTGCCTTCTTGGCCTTTAAGGCCTTTGCTTTGGCTTCGACTTTAGGAGGGGCAGGAGCTTCCTTCTTCGCCTTCGGCGCCATCTTGGTGAAAAGCTATTCTTAGAATTTCTTAGTACTCTATTCTGCATGGCATCAAAACAACCTGGCTGTGTTCTGGCTCTAAAATTTTTACTACTGCTAATTTGCTTAGCCTTACTTCTCTTAACTCTAAGTGTAGATAATACTAGTTCATGCTGTCTTCAGCCTAGAGACTTGTGAGATGTCATGGCTAAATAACATATTCTTTATTAAAGAGTATGTAAACTATAAAACTACCTGTTTATGAATTACATAGTCACTCATATAATCAAAGTATTATCAAAATATCCTTGCTAAATAAAGCTAAGAATCATATAAAAATCTATTGATTTTATAAGCTACAAAGTGCTACACTCAATAAAACTGTTATTGCTGTTAAAATATTAGGGTTATTAATTTTGTAGATCTCAGTTTAGAGAATTAGGTATAAAAATATCAAAAGAAACACTAAATTGGATAAAATAAGAAAAAAAAGAAGTTTGAGTGACTTAATGTCAGTAATTCTAAACCCTGAACTCTTTTCCTACTACTTTGAATGCATGTCTAATTTCAGGAAATTTCACTTAAAGTAAATTTTCAGAAGAGAATTTAACAAATTGAGAATTGTATATTCCCAACTAGTACACATTTGCTAAATTTTATAAAGATATCAATGTATCACTGCCAAAGATTATAGATTTTTCTGAATGAAAGGGCAGGAAACAGAGAGAATGATGTCCCCATCACACCCTAACACAGCTCAGCTCAGCCTCCCTAGAGGAATACTGCCTCAGTTTAAGAGCTTTGTTAACCATGCATTATCTTAGTGACCTGGCACAAGTATCTCAACTTCATCGTTTTGCCATGATAATTATTTAATTCTCACAAAGCACTCAGGCCAGGGCCTGTCACTGGGTAAGAATTTGATAGATGGTAGTTGATGGTTGTTTACTATGGTACCATGTTTCTACTCGTATCTCTTTGTAAAAAAGGTACTCTAAAATCTTTTTGAGAAACTCATGATTATCCCCAGAATAAAAGCCTGACCAGAGCAGGATAAAATACAGAGCACCTCTGGCCATCTACCTTTGTCAAGGAATGCAGAGCTGTACTCATGTCAATTCTGAATGAAGCATGCATTTCTAGACATATACTCAGTGACCCACAACATCTATACATGACTATGCCTTCAGTGTATGCTATATAGGTGGCTTATTTCTGTAGCTTTTGGGAAAAGATCCACTAATAAAACAGCTAGTATGTGGGAATACAAATAAAGGACAGATTGAGAAATCTCAGGATAGAGGTGCAAAGCAAAACAGAATTAGTCTCACTTATCACATAAAAGCTATTAAGTAAAAGTACCTAAATCTAATTCCAAGCGTCCCAGGTTGCAATAAGTTCCAATATATGGTATAGCTACTATGTCGTGAACGAAGTAGAGGTCCACCCAAAGGGCTGTTACTTTTATTCTCAGGAAGTTTGGAATATGTGAATTTAATATTCCAGATTCAACCACCTTGTGTCTATGTTTCTACACCTACAGCCACCAGTCACTTCAGTCTTCCCTCTGTTCCTTTCCAAGTTGATGTCTACATTGAGACTCCTGCCTTATTATAGATGTACAAATGGGTCCATTGGAAAAGGCTTTGCATCCCACCATCCCTGCCAGCCAGTCAGAGCTAATTGATCATTATACTATCTCTCCCATAGGCTAAAAGAGAAGAAAACAAGAAAGTATGTTTCTTATTAGCAATAATCCCTCTCCTACTGTTACATAAAGTAGCTCTTGTGGATAAATAAGGAGTTTGTTCTGACTACAAGTGAAGTTGAGGGTGAACTAGCACATGCATACCTTGCAGGAACACAGTTCAGGGAAACTGCATAAACCAGCATACATATCCCTGATCTCCATCCAACTACGTCAGCATCAGCTGATGACCTGCAATCAGAGTTTCTGAATTCACAGCTGCCTCAATGAAACCACTAACTAGTCTACACCGTTCATGACCAGACTAATTTCTGTATGGGGAAGACTAATCTCCTGTAATCAAACGATTACTGAAGGACTCTGAGTTCTTTGGGCTTGATTTTGAAAACAATTCTCCACTCAGGAGAGGGGAAGGAGGGCAAGTGCATCCTTTGAGGAGAGCCTCTTCAATTCTAGTGACTTTGCACTGAAGGCTGCCCTCCACAACCTATCCTTCTAGCCTCGGGATGTGCAAAGGGAATCAGTGTCTGGAATACTATTCTGATGAACAGAATGCCATGAAGTAGGGAATAGAGATTAATTTCAGTGAGGTTAATAGTTTTTGTAAAGCCATGGACCCTCCAGTCAAGGGTAACACAGGCAGAAACTGAGCTGATCCAGTCCCTCCACACATCCCCCCATATGCACTCATACTCAAGGGGCTCATGTGAGTCTGGGCCTGGGAGACATTCTCATACTTGTGGGGGGAAAGTAGGCTTAGAAGAGATTTCACTGTCAATGTCATCTACTACTTATAAATTCCACATTTACCCACCAGAATAAACTTATCTTTTACTTTCATTTACTTTCACATTAGTGATGACATATAGATATGCTGTTGATTACAGAACATGTAAAAAAGTCATGGCTGACTGGTTTTAAAAGCATTCTGAGGACAACTCTTGACTTGATGTGAAAAATTGTAGGATGGACTGACAAGGACACAGGAGAGGAAACACAACGGCATCTGGGCCATGTATCTGGCCTCTGTATTTTGTCACGTGTCATCAGGCCTTTTGTGTAGACTCAGACTTTAGCAATAAATGTGATTTTTCCCAGAGCAGCTGTTTATTTGAATATTCATCTATTCGGGCGACATTCATTAAGCACAACCCTTTTGACAGACACTTTACTGGGGAAGCACATTTCCCTGCTTTCCTTTTTTTTTTATTCAAGAGCAACAGTTTTATCCACTGTCTCTGCCTCCAGAGTCCTCTCGGTTATCGAGTGACGGTCGCCTGCTGCTGCCGGGATCCCACCATCTTTTTCAGCTGCCTCCTTATTTGACCCACCCATACCAGGTGC
This sequence comes from Lepus europaeus, assembly GCF_033115175.1. NCBI lineage: Eukaryota > Metazoa > Chordata > Mammalia > Lagomorpha > Leporidae > Lepus > Lepus europaeus. The sequence continues at coordinate 51,977,484 of NC_084827.1, forward strand.
TCCCTTTTTGAATCTACTTTTCTTGTTTCTACAATCTGACTGTAATCCTGTGAGCTCTTTGAGATTCCCCTCTGATCACTGGTTGTACCAGTTTCTCCCCTCACCTCTGCTGGATCATTCCTATCAGCACTGAAGCCTGCGCCCTTGACCTCACATCTCTATGCATTTTGTACTTCCCCACTGCCCCTCCCCCTGTTTACTCGGAAGTCCACTCTAGGGGCTTTTGTCCCCACCATTTCTCCTAAGCAGCTCTGGCTAGGGTCAGCACCACTGGACTCCTCGAAATGTGTGTCACTGGGCTCTGAAATTGAATATTTTCTTTGTTCTCCTGCCTCATCAGCTGCACTTTCTCAGTCTTCCTTGCAGGATTTTTTATCTTCTGATCTCGTAAATATTGGAATTCCCCTGGGCCTGGATCTCATACCCATCTCAGTCAGCACATACTGCCTAGTTAATCTCATCCATTCTCAAGAGTCTGAACGGCACCGATGGATGCATGTGTACACATAATACACATGTATGTGTGTTCATTTTAAGCTCTTATACCCAACTGCCTGCTTACCCCCACTTAGATGTGTCATGAGCACACCAAAAGCCCGATTTCCAACTTTCTGCCTGCTTCTCAGTCTGCTTAATCTTCCCCATTGCAGTTAATACCATCTCTGTCCTTCTGGCTAAAACACATTAAGTGTTAAATGTACTCATCCTTTAAAATTTGAAATGCAAACAGGCAGAGACAGAGACAAAGATCTTTCCACTGGTTCACTCGCCAAATGTTTGCCACAGCTGAAGCTGATCCTGGCTGAAGCCATGAGCCCAGAACTCAATCCAGGTCTTCCACATGGTGCCACGGACCAGAGCCATCATCTTCTCCCATACATAGCAGCAGGAAGCTAGAACTGGGAACAGATTCAGGTCTCAAACTTCTGCACTTCAATATGGGATGCAGGTGTCCCAAGCTGCATCTTAACAGCTGTACCAAACGCTCAACTCTGAATAGGATGTCCATTCTAAGCAAAATTAGGAATATTTGTTGGTCCCATCATACTTTGAGTCATCTCAGCGGTCAGTTAATCATGAAGAGGGCCCTGACTTGTCTCAACTTATGCTGAATGTCCTCATATAAATTTCCCTGCCATGTGTGATCCATAAAACATACTTCAGGGCCAGTGCCGTGGCTCACTTGGTTAATCCTCCACTTGCGGCGCCAGTATCCCATATGGGCACCAGGTTCTAGTCCCGGTTGCTCCTCTTCCAGTCCAGCTCTCTGCTGTGGCCCAGGAGGGCAGTGGAGGATGGCCCAAGTGCTTGGGCCCTGCACCCCATGGGGGACCAGGAAGAAGCACCTGGCTCCTGGCTTCAGATCGGCACAGTGTGCTGGCCATGGCGGCCATCTGGGGAGTGAACCATCGGAAGGAAGACCTTTCTCTCTGTCTCTCTGTCTCTCTCTTTCTCTCTCTCTAACTCTGTCAAATAAATTACTTCAGCAATTAAATCAATTTTGTTTTACATGCTTCCATGACTGATCTTTTAGTACCTGTTAATTGTTTATCTTCTACACTACAGCTATCTGCCAGTATACCTTCTCCCTAAAACAAAAAAAAAAAAAAAGGAGACTGGCACTGTGGTGCAATGGGTTAAGCTGCCACTTGCTACAATAGCATTTCATGTCAGAGTGCCTGTTTGAGTCTTGGCTGCTCCACTTGGCTAATGTTCCTGGGAAAGGCAGTGGAAAATAGCCCAAGTACTTCAGCCCCTGTCACCCACATGGGAGACTCACATAGAGTTTCTGGGTCCAGGATCCTGGCTTTGGCCTAGCCCAACTCTGGCTGCTGTAGCATTTGGGGGTAAACCAGTGGATGTAAGATTCTCTCTCTATCTCTCTCTCCCTCTAACTCTCCTTCCTTTCTCTCTCTCACTCTGCCTCTCAAATACAAAAATAAATCTTAATATAAATAAATAAATATAAAAAGAACAAAAGAATTTGGTTATCTGGCCTTGAAAGGTTTTGCTAGATAAGAAGACTTTGCTCACAAAGTAATTTCACTGCTACAAATCATTTCTTTAGTTTAGCCAAAATGAGTGTCTGCAATGAATTCATTGACAAGTCAAATTAATTGCAGATTTAGTGAGAATTTATGAAATATATATTTCTTGGATTATTTTTCCATTTTAACTTTAATCTTAGCAATTTCCCCAAGGCTGTAAATTCCATGACAGCAGACACTATATTTTGCTTAAATTGTCTAGTATAACATGTCACACAATACAGACATTTGAAATCCCATAATGATAAACCAGGTGTGAAGCACAGGTATGGAAGAGCAGCCTGCAGGTAAAATATTTCCAATTTCAATTACTAAACGAGAAAAATATAAATTTTCACAAGAAACTTTGAAAACTTTCATACTGCATATGGCTTTAACTACTTTTTTTGTTTGTTTCTATTTTCAGTCTGTCTCTAAAATGAATAAAAAGAGTTTGTCCATCTTCGGTGATGCTATAAGCATGGTCAAAAGGCTTACAAAGCCACTCCTGCCCATAATCATATACTACTCTGGTAGATGGATTTAAGGGTTCTTTGGAGTAACCTGAGCAGAAGTTGAAAAACAAATGCTGTGTGCTTGAGAATACAGCAAAAGCACTGAAGAGAAATTAAACCAAGGCTCTGAATCTTCTTTGTGTTCTGTAACACTGCTTCGAGGCAACACTTTTATTTTTAAATGTATGCCCTCATTTACTCAGGAAATTAAGAAATGAACTCTCCGTGTCAGTGTCCTGGCTACCAACACAACCTGGCCGTCGGCTGATTTACAATGGAGTCCTAATTGAACAGTTACGGTTTTAATGATATCAGCATATCTGCAGCTCCCTTAGGTAAATATTCCGAGCGTTTCCCCTGGATTTTACAGGCAAAGGAAAGAGTAACAAGAGGCTTGGAGTAGATAAGGTTCTATAGCCTAGGCATAGTGCTCTTATTTTCCTCAGTAGGATTTTATTTCTGATACACATTTTCAACTCCTGGACTTTCAAAATATAAATATGTCATTTCACTGACACCAAACAGGAGCTTTTAGAGACATCATAACATCTTATATCTTTAGCAATGTAAGTGAAATTTTGGCTTAACAATCATTTATATGGAGAAAGAGCTTCGTAACATATTGAACCATTTCCGTGAGTTCCTCCAATCACATGGTGATATATTCGGTTAGATGCCTTTAGCCTAGGAAAAATGAATAAACAAGCAGCCATACATCCTCACAGGTATAGAGAGCAGAAATGGATAGTTGACATTAAAACTACAAAGATTTTATAATCAGACTCATTAGCATGATTGTAACAAAAAGACTCAACCATAGATCATAGTTTATAAGGTTTTAAAGCCAGACAGGAGAGTTCAGATCCAGACAGACAGCTAGTTTTCAAAGAAGGAAACTGAAGTTTGTGGACATTTCTCTCCATACAAACACACATATATTTTATTTTTAAAGATTTATTTATTTAGGGACTGGTGCTGTGGTGTAGTACGTTTAGCCTCCACCTACATTGCCGGCATCCCATATGGGCCCCAGTTCATGTCCCAGCTACTCCTCTTTGATCCAGCTCTCTGCTATGGCCTGGGAAAGCAGTGGAAGATGGCCCAAGTACAATGTGTGGGATCTACCTGTGCGGGAGATCCGGAAGAAGCTCCTGGCTCTTGGCTTCAGATGTGCCCAGCTCTGGCCGTTGCAGCTATTTGGAGAGTGAACCAGCAGATTGAAAATATTTCTCTCTCTTTCCCTCTTTCTGTAACTGTGCCTCTCAAATAAATAAATAATAAAAAAGTCTTTAAAAAAGATTTATTTATTTATTTATTTATTTGAAAGTCAAAGTTACACAGAAGATGGCGCACACACACACACACAGATCCTCCATCCACTGGTTCACTCCTCAGATGGCCACAATGGCCTGGGGCTGGCCAGGCTGTTCCAGGAGGCAGGAGCTTCTTTCTGGTGTTCCACATAGTTGGCAGGGGCGCAAACACTTGAGCCATCTTCTGCTGCTTTTCTCAGATCATTAGCAGGGAGCTGGATTGGAAGTGGAGCAGCTGGGACTTGAACTAGCGCCCATATGGGATGCCAGGATCACAGCTGATGGCTTTACCTGCTATGTCACAATGCTGGCCCCATACACATATATTTTAAAGCACAGAAACAAACATAATCAAGAGACAGGCCCAGGTGTTGGAAATGTCCCCAGTATGAGATTGAGTCAGGTACAATTTCACGGCAGAAGGCCAGAGCGCTCTGGAGACCAGTAGATGAAAGTAACAATTAGGAAAGGGCTGTAGAAATGAATGACACTGGTTAATGGGTAGAGATGTGAGGATAAGCAGTGATTACAGAGAGCAAGAAAAGTAACCACTTCAGGGCATTTTCAAAAGCACGGTTCCAGTTGCCAGTGGAAAGAGAAAATGGCATGCTGGCTTAATCATGTTGAGTTATCGGGACTAAATTTTAAATGCACTTCCATTTGTTAGGAGCAGTATTCATTAGCATCTGATTCAGGAACACTTCTACATGTTGGCCAGACTGTTTACCTGGAGAAAGACTGCTCTTACTCTCTTCCTAAACCCATGTGCCCCCCAAACAAACAGGGATCTGTGTTACCACAAAAGAGCAAAATACAGCACCAATAAAAATGCCTACATAAGGGACATTTTACTTTAGGGAAGCAGTACATTTGAAAAACAGTTTGCTAAAGAAAGCAGACCCCTTACCATGTCATAGCTCCAAAATGAGGCCTGGGGGAGGGAAGCAATAAACAAGGCAACTGAGGGAAGCTGAAGCCCTTTGTTTCTGGACCAAGATCATTTGCTACAGCTTAGTACATTCCCAGCCAAGACATCTCTTCGGCATGATGTGATAGTTTGCAACTTTGCCACCAGGCAAGGAATGAATTCTGGCACCATGCGATATTGACGACTGCAACAATCGATGGGGTATCAGTTATTATTTTCTCCATAAAGAATGAATGAGTGAGGGGTCATAGTGGGAAAAGCCATCGTCTGCAACATCAGCATCACATATGGGTGCCCATTTAAGACCTGGCCACTCCACTTCTTTTTTTTTTTTTTTGACAGGCAGAGTGGACAGTGAGAGAGAGAGAGACAGAGAGAAAGGTATTCCTTTGCCGTTAGTTCACCCCCCAGTGGCCACTGCGGCCGGTGCATCACGCTGATCTGAAGGCAGGAGCCAGGTGCTTCTCCTGGTCTCCCATGGGGTGCAGGGCCCAAGCACTTGGGCCATCTTCTACTGCACTTCCGGGCCACAGCAGAGAGCTGGCCTGGAAGAGGGGCAACCGGGACAGAATCCGGCGCTCTGACCGGGACTAGAATCCGGTGTGCCGGCACTGCTAGGCAGAGGATTAGCCTGTTGAGCCACAGCGCCGGCCACCACTCCACCTCTAATACAGCTCCTTGTTAATGTGTCTGGGAAAGCAGCAGAATATGGCTCAAGTGCTTGGGCCCTTGCACTCACATGGGAAACCCAGAATAAGCCTCTGGTGCCTGGCTTCAGCTTGGCCCAGTGCTGGCCATTGTGGTTATTTGGGCAGTGAACCACCAGATGGAGGATACCTCTGTAACTCTGTGTTTCAAATAAATAAAATAAATCTTTGAAAAAAAAGAATGAATGAGTTATTAAAGTGAATAAAAAGAGAACCTATCCATTTACTTGTGTGATTTTGACTAAGTTATGGATCAATTCTCATTTGTAAGAACTTGTGCCTGGTGTCAGGAAAGATACGACGTACACTTGAGATGGTTATGACCCTGGTGGGTGAGCGAGGTCTGTCATTCCCTATCATGCTGCAGCATCCCCTGGAATTTTGCAGCTGGGAAACCCATGACTAGATTTTGTTTTTCCAAGGTGATTTCTCCTCTGGTGTGGGGAAGCTAGAAGAGGCAAGTAAATCAATTCTCACCCCTTGTCTAAGTTGACTAACAGGGATTTACTGAGTTAAGAGTGGAAAAGAGGTACAGGGAGACAGAATTCTATTAGTTAAGGAGCTCAAATGCAATGTAGATCAAAGGTATATGAATAAAAGAAATGTCTATGGCTATTTCAGTTAAAATTTGATCTAGTTAATTTTCATATGTACCATTTCTGATGGAATGTCTAAGCATGAATTTTCAGAGTAAACAGTACAATTATTTCCATTATTATTTTGAAATTACACTGTGTTCTTCCTGTAAGGAGCTCCAGTAGCTCATATGACATGGCAATTGCCCTCAGAAATACCTCACTACAGTGGGAACAGTACTCTCTAATAATGTAGGTAGTAAAATAAAAACAAATATAAATTGCATATGGGCAAATAAACATCAGCACGTTCATTTCCTCTACCTTTATAGTTTTTCACTTTATAGTGAATATATTTGCAATAGTAATGTTTATATGTGATTCTAACAGAGGAAAATCAAATGTAAATTGAAAAAGATATATTCTTGATGTAAAAAAATTGAAACTTTAAAGAGATTAAGTTTATGAATGTAAATGAGTAGAGATTTAGTATGTATGTAGCTGCTACTTTAAAGTTGTAGACTTAAGATAGATATATGTACACAGGATCACAGGAAAGAATTTCAGAGATATCTTGGTCCAACCCCTTTAGCTTGAAGATTTATCTGCAAAGGTTTTAACTATCTTACAGATAAGAAAATGTAAGTGTAGAGGGTTCAAGATATCTTATTATTTCAGAATTTGTTCAAGTTTCCTTGGCAGGCAGAAAACAGTGAATACACTAAACTTTTCTCAGAAAATTTACAGTTAGAATGAGGAAGAAGGTTCCATATAACTACAAGCACTACAGCTTTCATTCATTCAATACATTTTTATTGTGTATCTGTAAAGTACTGGACGTTGTGTTAGGTATGAAGGTTATAGCTGTGATCTCTAGACTGGCATGAATCTTGACTTCAAGAACTTCACAACCCATTGAAGAACAAAGACAGGCAGAGACTAACTAGAAGATCCCCAGACAGAGTCTATAAAAAGGGGATGTAAATGAGGACGAATGAGGTTGTTGTAGTACCCAAGTACCAGACTACAAAAGGCTTAACGAACTACAACCAGAAGCTCAGTATTTGCCCTAAGAGCAAGTGAAAACTTTGTGAAGGTTTCTAAGTTTTTAAAATTTACTTTTATTATTAATTATTTGAAAGGCAGAAAGATAGAGATGATAGAGAGAGAGAGAGAGAGAGAGAGAGGTAGATTTCTGGTTCACTATCCAAATGCCCACAACAGCCAGTGCTGGACCAGGCCAAAGTCAGGAGCCAACAATTCAATCTGGATCCCCAATGTGAGGAGCAGGGATCCCAGTACTTGACCCATCATCTACCACCTCCCAGGATGCTCACCAGCTGGAAGCAGGAAAGAGGAGCCAGGACTCAAACCCAGGTACTCTGATATTGGATGCAGGAATCCCAAGGAGTGGCTTTACCAATGCACTGAATGCCCACCCCACGAAAAGGTTTTAAGTGAGAGATAGACGTGAACGAATCACATTTTAGAAATAAGACTTACAACCGAAGAGTGGAGTTAAATCAGGCAAACTGATGAAAATGCTGCTGCGGCATCCATGGCAAAATTTAATGCCCTGCACAAGGAAAATAGCAGGAGGAATGGCAGAAGCAGGCTTACATTTTCCAGGCAAAATTCGAGGACTCCTGCTACTGCCTGAACGGGAGGTGTGAGGGCGATGAAAACCGAGGGAGGGTGTCTAAGTTTCTGTTTCAGTAAGTGAGTGAACAGGAAGCCATTCACACAGAAAAAGCAACATGGGATGAGCAAATGAGGTTTTCAGTGCAAGTGGCATGCATTCACACGCACTGCTCCAAACTCACCACTCCCATGTGCAAACTCACACACCTACGGATGAGAAAAGGAATTCATTTTTTAGCAAAATAGCATGAGTCCTTGTAAAGTGGGTATTCAAATGGAGTTAAATCTTAATTACACATGTTTTCTTCAAGTTTAGTTTAATCTCTGGCATATTTCAATAAATTTTTTGTAAAAACTAAGATGGCTTATTGATTGCACAGCCTACAAGAAATTCTTTGAAAGACAGGCATATAAAAAATTCCCTTGCAGAATGGAGGTCTTGAGCTGGGGGTCAAGTCAGGAAAACTGGACATATTTCTAGCTTCTCTTGAGTCACATATTCATTGTGGAATTTCATTCTTTTCCGGGCAATTAACTTTCAGGACAGTAGGCACACCCACAATCAGATATAAGAACAAATTGCATTTTAAATGCAAATATCAATGACTCTTAGATTAATCTTTGTTTGAATTATTAAACTTTATAGTGAAAATCTGACTATGTATGAACATATGTAAAAGGCTCTTTGAATGATTTCTTGGGTACAACACACACACACACACACACAAAACAGGCAACAAAAGTAAAAATAGATAAATATGACTACATCAAACTTAAAAACTTTGGAATGGGAGAATATATTTCTAAATCATATATATGATAAGGGGCTAATATCTAAAATGTAGTAAAACTTCCTACAGCACAACAACACAAAAACCAAATAATCTTATTTAAAGATGGACAAGAGTTAACTAGACATTTTACGAAAGATAATATGCAAATGGCCAAGAAGACTATGAACAGATGTTCAACATCACCAATCATCAGAGAAAAATGCAAATCAAAACCACAATAAGATATCACCTCACACATACCTATTAGGATAGCTGCTATCAAATGAACAGAAAACCACATTGCCAAGAGATTTAGAGAAACTGGAGCCCTGGTACACTGCTGATGGGACTATAAAATGGTGTGGCCTCTATGAAAAACGGGTGGAGGTTTTCTCCAAAAATTTTTTTAAAAGATTTTATATATTTATCTGAGAGGTAGAGTTACAGACAGTGAGAGGGAGAGACAAAGAGAAAGGTCTTCCTTCTGCTGGTTCACCCCCGAGATGGCCGCAACGGCCGGAGCTGCGCCGATCCGAAGCCAGGAGCCAGGTGCTTCTTTCTGGTCTTCCATGCGGTATAGGGGTCCAAGGACTTGGGACATCTCCTGATTTCCCAGGCCACAGCAGAGAGCTGGATTGGAAAAAGAGTAGCCAGGACTAGAACCGGCGCCCAATTGGGATGTCGGTACTGCAGGCGGAGGATTAATCTACTGCGCCACAGTGCTGGCCCCCTTCCAAAATTAAAAACAGAACTCTGAGGCTGGCGCTGTGCGTGTAATGAGTAAAGCTGCTGCCTGCAGTGCCAGCATCCCATGTGGCCACTGATTCGAGTCCTGGCCACTGCATTTCTGATTCAGCTCTCTGCTATGATGTGGGGAAGCAGCAGAAGATGGCCCATGTCCTTGGATCCCTGCTACCTGTGTGAAAGACCCAAAGGAAGCACCTGGCACCTGGCTCCTGGCCCAGCTCCACCCATTGTAGACATTTGGGGAGTGAACAAGTGGTCTTCCATCCACTGGTTCACTTCCCAAATGTCTGCAATGGCAGGGGCTGAAACAGCTGGAGCCATGCCGATCCGAAGCCAGGAGCCAGGAGCTTCTTCCACGTCTCCCACGCAGATGCAGGGGCCCGAGGACTTGGGCTATCTATCACTGCTTTCCCAGGCCATTGCAGAGAGTTGGATCAGAAGTGGAGCAGCTGGGACTCGAACCAACATCCATATGGGATGCCAGCACTGCAGGCAGTGGCTTTACCTGCCACACCACAGTGCCAGCCATGACTTCTTTTCTATAATGTATTTAATGTAGTTGAGACCTAGATACAGAATGTAGAATGATGGTTACCAGGGGCTGGATAAAGAAGGGGATAAGGAAGCTACTGTGAAACATGCAACAGAGTTTTATATTTGCAAAATTAAAAAAAAGTCCTGGAGATCTGTTTCACAACAAATGTGAATATACTATTTATTTATTTATTTTCTTTCTTTCTTTATTTATTTGACAGGTAGAGTTACAGACAGTGAGGGGGAGAGACAGAGAGAAAGGTCTTCCTACAGTTGGCTCACTCCCCAAATGGCCAACACGGCCGGTACTGCACCGATCCGAAGCCAGGAGCCAGGTGCTTCCTCCTGGTCTCCCATGCAGGTGCAGGGGCCCAAGCACTTGGGCCATCCTCCACTGCCCTCCCGGGCCACAGCAGAGAGCTGGACTGGAAGAGGAGCAACCAGGACTAGAACCTGGTGCTCATATGGGATGCCAGCGCCGCAGGCAGAGGATTAACCAAGTGAGCCATGGCGCCGGCCCCAATATACTTAACATTACAGAGAGGTACACTTAATAATTACTAAGGGGGCAAATTTATGTCATGTGGTTTTCATCACAATTTAAAAACTGGCCACATACTGTATGATTCTATTTATGCAAAATGTGAGAAGAAGCAAATCTATAGATGCAGAAGGCAGCAAGGTAGTTGGTTAGGGCTGAAGAATTTGGAGGTAAATGGGGAGTGACTGATAATGACTACAGGGTTTCTTTGAGGCTAAAAATGTTTGGAATTAAATATCAGTGGTGGTTGCACAACTCTGTGAATAAATTAAGAACCACTGAGTTCTGTATTTTTCCAAAAAAGACTTTTTGATGTCTAATGATTGACACATTTGTGATGCCTCTTATATAGCCTCTCCTACACACCAAACAGACTCATAAGAAATTCCAGACGATTAACACTCCCTTCAAAGACTAAGAAATGTTAAAAAGTAGTTCCTAAGAATCTCTTGATAATTATTTTTAAGGCACTGCATTCAACTCCCTAGAAATCAACAGACAACAAATGCAGCATTAATAATGTTATGCTGAGAACAATGGCATAATGCTGGAGAAATGTGCATTGCAAACGCAACTATATGGATCAGGCAGCTTGAAGAAAATGTTTTGACATCTTATCTCAACATCTAAAATTAAAGCTATATCTTACTGGCACTAAAAGCCTTGTGTTTCATCTAGGTTATACTCTAGATAAGAATTTTGAAGGAAGAGGATTAGCGACAAGAATGCATACTTGAATGTTATCTTTCTTACCCCTCAAACTTGAAAAAGAACCTCGATAATTTGTATCTATCTTGCAATAATACTACTGTTTCAGAGATAGGTTCATACTTTAATGGCATTTTGAACAGAAAAACAAAGAAGATTCACTAAGATGACAGTACTCACTTCATCTAAATAGCTACTTCATTATGATTATAATCAATAGGGTGTCAGAGGGTATTTTCTTTTTCTTCTTTTTTTTTTTTTTTTTTTTTTGACAGGCAGAGTGGACAGTGAGAGAGAGAGAGACAGAGAGAAAGGTCTTCCTTTGCCGTTGGTTCACCCCCCAATGGCTGCTGCGGCGGGCACGCTGCGACTGGCGTACCGCGCTGATCCAAGGTCAGCAGCCAGGTGCTTCTCCTGGTCTCCCATGCGGGTGCAGGGCCCAAGCACTTGGGCCATCCTCCACTGCACTCCCGGACCACAGCAGAGAGCTGGACTGGAAGAGGGGCAACCAGGACAGAATCCGGCGCCCCAACCGGGACTAGAACCCGGTGTGCTGGCGCCCCACAGGCGGAGGATTAGCCCATTGAGCCGTGGCGCCGGCCAATCAGAGGGTATTTTCTAAAATATTCGCTTACTTTTAGCTCTATTGCCATTTCTTATTTCCCAGTAATGCCAAAAGTCCAGGGTGATACAAAACCTTTTACTTTTAATAGAGATTAACATGTGCTCAGCCAGAAGGAGGGCTAGTTATACCATAATCTTGTGTTTATAATGCTAACCCCGAAGTATCTGTAACTAAAAAATAGGAGTGGGGCAGGAGTTTGGTCTGGTGGTTAACATGTGAAGTAGGAGGTCCACATCCTACATTGGAATGGCTGAGTTCAATACCCACCTTGGGCTCCTGACACTAGCTTACTACTGAATTGGACCTTGGGAGGCAGCTTTCATGACTCAAGAATTGAATTTCTGCCTCCCATCCAGGAGACATGGGTTAACTTCTCAGCTCCTGGCTTCAGCCTGGCTTGGCCTGCCCTGCTTCAGCCTAGACCCAGCCATCATGGGCATTTGGTGAGTGAACCAGTGAATGAGAGTTCGTCCTCTCCCCGCCCCCCACCCACTTTCTCTTTTCCTCTAAAATAAAATAAGTAATAGACAGCTTAAACATCCCAGTCTTGGTTAGGAAAACTGTCTTATATGCTCTTGTTTTTATTACTCATTTTTCTTTTCTTTTTAAAAGATTTGTTTATTTATTTGAAAGACAGAGTTACAGAGAAAGAGAGCAAGAGAGTGAAAGAGAAAGATCTTCCATCTGCTGGTACACTCCCCAAATGGCCATAATGGTCAGAGCAGGGCTGATCCAAAGCCAGGAGCCAGGAGCTTCTTCCAGGTCTCTCACATGGGTGCAGGAGCCCACAGACTTGGACCATATTCCATTGCTTTCCCAGGTGCATCAGCAGGGAGCTGGATCAGAAGTGGAGCAACTGGGACTTGAACTAGCACCAATATGGGATGCCACCATTGCAGGTGGAGGCTCTACATGCCATACCACAGTGCCAACTCCTATTGCTCTTTTTCTACTATCCGATTTGCTTTCTACTTGCCTTTATCTTTGATACAATCCCTTCTTCTACAGATATATGATACAGATGGAGGCGTCCCTGGTTGTTGACCCTTTGTGCTGTGCTGTTTGTCATCCCTCTGCACTAACAAACCCAGCTCAGGCCCCAGCCTAGCCCTGTAGCTTTAAAAAAACTCCTGGGGCCAGCGCCATGGCTCAGTAGGTTAATTCTCTGCCTGCGGCGCTGGCATCCCATATGGGATTGGTTCTAGTCCCGGTGGCTCCTCTTGCAGTACAGCTCTCTGCTGTGGCTTCGGTAAGCAGTGCAGGATGGCCAAGGTGCTTGGGCCCTGCACTGCATGGGAGACCAGGAGGAAGCACCTGGCTCCTGGCTTCGGATCCGCGCAGCTCCGGCCATTGCAGCCATTTGGGGAGTGAACCAACAGAAGGAAGACCTTTCTCTCTGTCTCTCCCTCTCACTGTCTGTAACTCTACCTGTCAAATAAATAAATAATAAAATCTTTTTTTAAAGAAAGAAAAGAAAAAACTCCCAGAAGGGCAGCAATCACTGGAGCACAGAACCCACAGAAACAATGGCAGAGAAAACACCCATGGAGCAGAAAGAAAAATTATAAAATGATGTCATTTGGAATTATACAATGGCTTTTTTTTCCAAAGCAACAGACCTACTTAACAATATCTTTGGACAAATTGTTAGTCATCTTGGAAAATCAAAGTGATGGTTATCTTTAATGCACCTAGGCTCTAATATGGAGTATCAATCACTTGCAACTCACAGCTATTTTTACTTGGTCTTTGAGTTTCTATTTTTCAATTGTAAGGCAGCATCATTATTCTATTATTTGAACTGAGCTTATTTCTCAGAAGTAGGAAAAATCTAATAATTTGCTACAAGTACATTATTCTGAAAGGTAGCAAGACAATTTTCAGTGCAGCAGAGACACCCTAGGTGTTCATTACAGTCATCAGGCAGCATGGCGGGACCCAATATAAATGGGACACAGTGTTAGCGACTTGGTGAAGCAAACGTTGATACTGATTGCAATTGTGCATGATGACATGCATGGGAATCTCTGGATCCTTCACAGAAATAGCACGGAATGGCATATAAAAAGGAAAGCCCTGAGACAGTACACTCTCTAAAGGAAAGAAACATTTTCTCTTGTTCAAATTAGGAATTTAACTCTAGGCTTTCAAACACTTCCCAACAGTGACTACTTACATGGTACTTTCTAAGTCCCAGTCTGCATAGGCAGACACCCTGCCAAATACACTTAGGTTACATCTCAATAAATCCATCCTAAATTGAAAATATCCACAGCTGAAATTGCATTTAATACATGTAACCTAGCCAACATCACAGCTCAGCAACACCATGCACTGTGTTAGCGGCTTTTCTTTATGATCATGTGGCTGACTGTGATCTGTGGGTCACTGTCAGTGTCGAACATGGCAGGAGAGGATCACGTGGCATATAGCTAGCCAGGTAAAAGATCAAAATTCAAAACATGAAGTATGGTTTCCACCAAAGGCATACTGCTTTCACACCAAAGTAAAGTAAAAAAAAAAAAAATCTTAAGTTGAACCATTGTAAATCAGGGACGTCCTGTATTCATTTCATCTTCAAACAACAACCCCAACAATCCCAAAAGACAGGTACCATTATTTCCCATTTTACATATAAAGAAAAAGGCCAAGAGCAAAATGACTTTCTTACCTCATAGCTAGTAAATGGATAAACCAGAATTTTGAAGACATACTTGGAATATACTCCATACTCTTAACCAACAACAAAAAAGTATGTTTTTGTTTTCTTACAATCATCAGTATTTTTTTACAAATACCCTCTTCACCACAATATTATTTTTAAATTCTGCATCTACATAGACAATGCCCCAATCTTCCTAATAAACTTAATTAGTTAAGCCAAATTATCAATTGAATTACTGAACATGTCCAAAGTAGCTGGAGGTATAGAAAACATGTGCTAAGTCTCTACCATGATGTCTAGCTACTCTGTGCCTGATGTGCATGTGAGTCGGCTTCTTGAGAGCAGAGATTACAGTCTTCACGTTCTGAACTCAGTGTTTGCACTTGATAAATGTGTTGTCTGAGGATGGCAGGTGATTGAATCACTGCTATGAGAAGGCTATATCTGGTGACATAGCGAGGAAAGAACATTGAAGGCGGCAGGGGCGGGAGGGGGGATGCGGGAACAATAGAAACTGTGAGGACTTTTCTGCCTTTGCTCCAGGCTTCCTTACTTTTTTGCAAAGCCCAGGACCTGCATCCTTGCTTTGCTTGAACAGAGTTCAGGCAGCAGGGCAAGGAGCAACAAGAGTAAAGAGGGAAGTCGGAAATCAGAGAGGGCCCAGCTGCAGGGAAGCGACAGCGGCTGGGAGTCACACCCTCATCCTCAGGGGAGCACTGGCAGGAGGGAGGCATCCAGGAAGCAGAGAAGGAGGAGGCAGGCAGCAAGGGGTCTCCACCTATTTTTCAAAGAACCAAGAAGTCAAACAGAAAGAAAAAAAAAAGGATTTACCCTCCCCTTACACAGGGTCTTCAGTCTTCCTTTGAAAATGACTTTAGAAAAGGAAAGACAAGGTTGAAAGGGAACACAGAAGAAAGTCAGATTCATGCCTAGAGAGTTAAAACATGTTGCAGGAGCCAGTGTAAATCAGCAGCTGATGCCAGTGCCTTTGGAGGGGACCTGTGACCAGAAGGTTCTGAAGCCTGGCCTGCAGACACTGTTAATTACCCTCAGGAAAACAAAAACATCAAAAGAGCACAAGTTGAAAGGAAATTCAATGACTTTCCTTCCTTCTGATTCACTGATACACCTTCAGCTTTTCCCCTGCAATACTGTCAAATATCTCCATATCTCAGCCAAAATTCCAGGTCTTCCATGAAGCCTTTCCTGATCCTGGGAATGATACTTTCTCTAATAGTTCTTTCAATGTCTCTTCTGTAGCTCATTCACTTATTCAGTAGGCATTTATTGCATGTCCAGGCATTGCAGGTGAAGCCACCCCTTGGGATGCCCACATCCCACATCAGAGTGCAGGGTTTGAGTTCTAGCTCTTTCATTTCCAAGCCAGCCTCCTGGTAATGCTGCTTCCCAAATAAGCAGATGATGGCCCAAGTATCTGGATCCCAACACCCCATGTAGGAGACCTAGATGGAGTTCCTGGATCCCAGCATTGGCCTAGCCAGGATAGACTGCTGAGAGCACTGAAGTTGAACAAGTGGAGGAAAGTTCTCTCTCTCCCTCTTTCTCTATCACTCTGCTTGTCAAATAAATACATCTTTTTTAAAAAAGAAACAGAAATAAATATAAACAGTCGGTATCTAGAATGCATACATCTAATATATAGTAGTGTACATCAGGGCAAGATGGTGGAATAGGAAGAGAGCACACTGATAGTCCGGGAAGAGACAGTTTAATAAAGTGGAGATACTGCAGGTTCAAGTAAGAGTAGAGGAAGAAACAGCAGAGGAAACTCTTCTGGAACTAGTGATTCACAGTGGACCTGCGTGGAGAGCATGGGAGCCCAAGTTCGGGACACCAGCGGCAGACTCAACACACCAGCACTGGAACGCGAGGTGAGCCGAACCTCAATAGTCCGAGACACCGGCGGGCAAGCGGAAAGAGGAGACTAGAGGGAATGAGGCTTGAAACTCCGTGGGGAAAAGTTCACCAGGCTAACTAGAAGAGAAGAGAGAAAAAAAAAATGTGACCAATACGGACACAAGTTTCTCTCTCTCCGCTCACCTCTCAAAGGTGAGCAAGACAAAGAGCAGGCGCCATTTTGGACATACGTCATAAGCAGGGCGACCTCAGGTCTGCACCTGCCCTGAGCCTAGCAGAAAAATCTGACTCTGGGGGGGTGAAATAACAGGAGATTAGGATCTAAATTGGCAACCCAGTGGGAGACTGCAGGAGAATTGAAGCCCACACTGAGGGCAGCAGAGATTCCCTGTGTGGTCCTTGGGAAGGAGCATCTGATCTCTGGCTCCTGTGGGTATATCATTCGCCTGCTAACTACCTCCAATTCCATTCAGCTGTGTGGAATTACTTCCCTTTTGAATAATAAAAAAAAAAAAAAGAATGAAAGAAAGAGAGATTTACCATGCCTAACCTGGGAGTGTCACCTTTGGCACACCCTCAACCCTGAGGAACCAAACAGAGCTCTCAGGCCACACAGATCTCAAGCCTCTAAGGCTCCACCGAAAGCAGACAGTCCACTTAATATAGAGCCATAGTGTAACAAGAAAAAACACCACAGTGAAGAAACCAAATATCTCCAACATGCCAAACAACAAACGCAAAAACCGAGGTAACAAGAACAAGGAAGACACTATGACGCCCCCAAATCAAAAAGACACCCCAATTCAAGATTATGAAGATGATGAGATAGAAGAAATGCAAGAAGCGGATCTCAAAAAATTGATAAGAACATTAAGAAGTTCTCAAAAACAAATTCTTGAACTACTGAAATCCTTCATGGACAAGATAGAAAATCTCTCTCGTGAAAGTGAAATATTAAGGAGGAATCAAAATGAAATGAAACAACTAGTGGAACAAGAAACTCTGATAGTGACGAGAAATCATAATGATATGAAGAATTCAATAGATCGAATGACAAACACATTAGAGAGCCTTAAAAACAGAATGGGCGAAGCAGAAGAGAGAATATTGGACTTAGAAGACAGAGAACAGGAAAGGAAACAGGCAAACCAAAGAAAAGAAGAAGAAATTAGAAATCTAAAAAATATTGACGGGAATCTACAGGATACTATTAAAAAACCTAACATTCGGGTTCTAGGAGTTCCTGAAGGCATGGAGAGGGAGAAAGGATTAGAAGGCCTTTTTACTGAGATACTAGCAGAAAATTTCCCAGGTTTGGAGAAGGACAGAGACATCTTAGTACAGGAAGGTTATAGAACCCCTAGTAAACATGACCAAAAAAGATCCTCACCACGATATGTTGTAATCAAACTCACCACAGTGAAACATAAAGAAAAGATTCTAAAATGTGCAAGAGAGAAACATCAGATTACTCTCAGAGGATCTCCAATTAGACTCACAGCAGACTTCTCATCAGAAACCCTACAAGCTAGAAGGGAGTGGTGAAACATAGCCCAGGTACTAAGAGAGAAAAACTGCCAGCCCAGAATATTATATCCTGCAAAGCTCTCATTTGTGAATGAAGGTGAAATTAAGACTTTTCATAGCAAACAGAAATTGAAAGAATTTGTTGCCACTCGTCCTGCCCTGCAAAAGATGCTTAAAGATGTGTTACACACAGAAACACAGAAACATGGTCACCAATATAAAAGAAGGTAAAGGAAGGAAACCTCACAGCAAAAGATCACAGGAAGCTCAATTTCTCTTTGACATAGAATTAAACTCTGATGCTCTGTTAAAGCAATGTGTTAAAGTAATCTATTATGTTCTCTTGATGTCTGTTAAATTCTAATTGTTCAAAAACAGCTGAATTTTTATTAAGAGCTATGGGTTATTGAAATATGTGCTTATTTTCAAAGATTTGAATAATCACCTTGTAACAATGATCAAATTTGGTCTATGTTATGTCATGATTTTAAGGAATCTTATTTCAACCAGATATTTTGGATTTTGAGCCTTCTTGGCATTCTTGACAGGCATTCAAAAAATCAAAGTTTCAAACAATCTGGTCTCTAAAATTTCCAGTAAATCTTGGACTTTGGTTTTTCCAGTTTGGGTCCAACTGAAAAAATCGAAGGGCCTATGTCTCTCATCTTATAGAGACACCAACTAATCAGGCTATTTGGATTATATTAGAAGTACTGTCAAGATGTGACGTGGTACTAAATTTTAAGTTTCTATAATGGAAAATGCTATTAATACAAATGTTTGAGAATTACAAAGTCTAATGATCTTGTGTTACTAGACATGATAGTTATCTTAATGAGAAAGCCCCAGAGGCCTAAAGGGTTAAATACTTGTAAAATCCTACTTTCAAAAATACTGTGAAGTTAGCAAGTGCCTCTTGTTGGTTGATGAGTTTATAATTTTAAACATGGCGACTTAAAGTCTTTTGTCATCCACAGTTATATATGATTTGCTGCTCATAAAACTAAAGCGTTGTTGGTTCTGTGTTTAGCTGTCCTCCTATAGGTTCCTATGGACTTTTTCCAGCCACTTCTATTGTATTCAGTACCTTGGGATGGCTCTGTAAACAGATGAAGCCAATAATGTATTAACAGTACCAACTGAGAGAAAGTATGGTTAACTGAGGTTACTAAAAACAAAAAGCAATTCAAATCAATTGGCAATTTACAAAAAGAGTTAAAGATTTTAAAAGCTATTATTAAAATTGCTATATTGGTCTATTATGCTATATTATATGTGTGTACATATTGTATGTCCACATGGGGAAATTTTATTGAGTTTTATTTTAATTGACTTATAGATAAGATTGTCCATAAATTTCAGCTGCTAAAATCAATCAAAGATACATTTTAATTCGTGTGACCTGAATCTCTACATCATATGTTTTATACTTGTTGGTAGAAAGAAACTAAAACATTTTATATGACTGTGCTTAAGTTTACTGGTTAAACAAACTACACCATGTTAGATATTTAAGAGGTGTTTCCAAATACATGATTCTTAAAATTTATAGAAGGCATTGGAACTTCTGGTAAATGTTTTCTTAAGTTGTTATCTAATGGTTGAAACTGTTTGCTAAGTATTCATGTAATATTGCTATTGTCAGCAAGCGATTTAGGACTTGCTCCCTCATTTCTCTATTCTAAGCCCAACTTGTTCTTTCATTTCTCTATTCTCTTCAAGGTAGGAAACTAATTCTATTATGAAGGAATCTGTAGGATGCACAATTTAATCTTTAGACCTTATAAAAGAGATGGCTAACATTTTTCTGTAATAGCAGAGCCAAAATAAGAGCTTAAATAATAATCTCATAGCTAGACTTACTTCGCCATCAGCGAAGTATAAAGTAGAAAAAACCTCCCTTTCCGACCAAAGGGAAAGAAAGTTTTAAAGTGAGAATATAATTTTCCTCATGGGCATTGTCTACCTTAGAAAAACTACTACAGAACATGCCTGTGACTATAGACTTGTAGTTCAGGCCACCGGAGATTAGAGATGGGACTTGGGCACTCCCTTGACTTGCTTGCATCCTCTGGTCTGCTTTAACACAAACCAGGAGGAAAAGAAAGCTCGGCATCAGAAGCAATGGGTGGCAGGCCTATTAATGGCTGATCTGTACAGTGATCTGCCCTCAAGGAGACCCAACAGGCCAGTCCACTGCAGTGGCTTTCAATGTGGTAAGCCTGGGCTTCAGCAGAAGTCAGCTTGTGAAGAGCCCTGGCAGCTCTGCCAGCCAAGAGTTGGATCACTGGAAATGGACCTGCCCTGGAGTCGAAGGATGCCCAGGTCAGAGCCACAGATCTTATTGGCTCTAAGCTGAAAAGCCCTTCACTCAGCCCAACTTCCAAAGGGACCACTGCAGCTGAGGGTATGGCCAAGTAGGGTCAGCAACATTGCAGGCAGAACTGTAAATTTCTTGTTAGAGATGCCACCTGCCTTTACCTGGCCAGCTCTCCTCCCAGGCCAGCCGAGTAACGAAAGTCAACAGAGTGCCTTCCCCTAGGAGGTTCACACCTCCTTTAGGATGTACCCCATGTGAAGAGACAGATAGGTCTGGGCCTCTTAACTTACAAGGCCTAAAGCCCACCAGATTATTATCAAGCCCCTTCTATCAGGTTCTATTTGCCTCTCAATCAGAAAACTTAATTGTAGCTTAGACAGCACCTTTCTTAGCCCCTCTAATAATGACTCTGTCCTTTGTTCTAGACCCTGTCTAGTGCACTTGGGCCTCATTCCTTTGTAATCATAACCTCTACTCTACCTCCAATGGCTCTACTCCCAACCTGTGTGTACTGATGGTCCTCTTCCCCACTTAATGCTGTATAATTGTTCACACCTGGTTAATGCCACTCTTAGGATCATTGGTTACTATCCTCACCCTGTCTTTTATGACCTTGTCTAAATATGATCAGAGTCGGTGAACCCTAAAGGCCTCCATAGCCTTGGCAACTCATGACGACAGCCTAGGGTGGTTACTGGCGCCATAAACTAGAGTGTCAATTTGTTGGGTCAACAACAGGAGCCACTGTGCACTTGCTCCTGATGTGGGATCTCTGTCCTTAATGTGCTGTACATTGTGATTTAATGCTATAACTAGTACTCAAACAGTATGTTTCACTTTGTGTTTCTATGTGGGTGCAAACTGTTGAAATCTTTACTTAATATATACTAAATTGATCTTCTGTATATAAAGATAATTGAAAATGAATCTTGATGTGAGTGGAAGGGGAGAGGGAGTGGGAGAGGGGAGGGTTGCAGGTGGGAGGGAAGTTATGGGAGGGGGAAGCCATTGTAATCCATAAGCTGTACACTGGAAATTTATATTCATTAAATAAATGTTAAAAAATAAAAGATAAAAATAAAAATATATAATATTTTACATCAAATTATAATTGTTAAATTATGCATGGCATATTTGATAAATCTCTTACTGGATAATAAATTTGTAATAAGCAGCTTCATGATGCTTACATGTTTAAATTTCTACCTCACCCAGCAGACTATTTTGCACAGAGTAGCCACTGCTTTAAAACACATACACACACACATTCAGTTTAACCTTTTGAAGTCAATAACTCTTTAATCCTATATAGCAGTGAAATATGCTACCTTTGATGGACTTTCAGAAGAAAGTTCATATTTGTATTTGGCATAAATTCTCATATTTTATCACTTATTATAGATATGAAAAAGTGAAAACATGCATATATGTATATATTTGGTCAGAGGAAAGAAAGTATTTAATTTATATTTCCAAGGTACTGAATATGTTATGAAAATTTTAAAGAAAATATTGTGAAGCTTCTGTTTCACAAAAGGGTGCTTCAGTAAACACATTAAGGGAGAAGAGGTAGTTTTAAAGTCAGTGACTAACATAATTCAATATATTTTCAAAGACATCTAAAAAAGTGTCATGAGGTGTTTCTTAAATTTTTACTTATTTTTGGGAAAAAAACAATTCAACACAACTGGGACAGACCAAACACTCCAATATTTGACTTTAATTTCTCAGATAGGCAAGTGCAGTGATGGAAATCACAACATAATCAATACATCAATTATAGTATACCAAACAATATTACTATTCAGAATTATATCGCTCAATATATTTGGGTACTTCAAAATGCTCATGGAAGAACATGATGCTTTTTAAAAGGTGTTTATTAAAAGAAATTTAGTTTGGTGGAAAAACATGAAATTCATGTATATCAGAGAGTTTCAATAAGCTCATGGAAAATAAGAATTATGAAAAAAATATGCATGGATTTGTTTTTAAATTGCACCAAAATAAACCTACCCCTTAATTTCATTTTTCTATGAACTTTCCGAAGCAAACTTGTGATACTTGGTTTCTTTCTTTCTTTCTTTTTTTAAGATTTTATTTATTTATTTGAGAGGTAGAATTACAGAGAGAGGGAGAGACAGAGAAAAAGGTCTTCCATCCACTGGTTCACTCCCCAAATGGCCACAACAGCAGGAACTGGGCCCATCTGAAGCCAAGAGCCAGGAGATTCTTCTGGGACTCCCAAGTGGGTGTAGGGGCCCAAGCACTTGGGATATCTTCCATTGCTTTCTCAGGCCATAGCAGAGAGCTGGATCAGAAGAAGGTCAGCCGTGACTCTAACCAACACCCATATGGCATGCCGGTGCCACAGGCAGAGGCTTAGCCCACTACGCCACAGCTCCAGCCCCCAGATACTTGGTTTCTAACACACCATTATTTACATGAGGAAACAACAAAATCCCTGTGAATTAAAGAATAACCACTTTCTCGGGGGAAATGAAGTTATTTTCATGATCCAGCCCAATTTGCTTATTTCTTTCTTCCTTCTTCTCATTCCTTTTTCATCTAGCAAATACTCATTGCTTTTTTCCCTTTAGCCTCAGAGAATTATATCTGAAAACAGGCAGACTCAGAATTTTCTTTGGGTTGGCACTACAGTGCAGGGGGTTATGCCTCTGCCTGGGACCCCAGCATCCCATATGGGTGCAATTCATGTCCTGCTCCACTTCTTATCCTCCATGCTAACGTGCCTGAGAAAGCAGTAGGTGAGGTCCCAAGTGCAAGGCCTGTCACAGTCAAGTGGGAGACGCAGAAGAAGCTCCTGGCTCTGTTCTGGCACAGCCTTGGCTGTTGTGGGCATTTGGGGAGTGAACCAGCAGTTGGAAGATATTCTCTGTCTCTCTCTCTCTCTCTGTATCTCTATCTCTATCTCCTTCTCTCTCTTTTCCTCTGTAACTATGCCTTTCAAATAAATAAATTTTCAAAAGCCACATTCTTGATAATGTGATTTCTTACTCATCTACTGAGAGCAACTCCATTTCTTGCACAGGTAAGCTATGCTGGAAATCCTCCTTCCACGGGAAGTAAAACAGGGCTTCTCTCCCAACAAACGCTACTTTGAAGCTGGTGTCATTTTCGGAAATCTCGTCTTTTCCACCTATGAACAGGCTTGTCATGGGCTTAGCTGTAAAAATTCTGAAGAAGGCTAGGGTGACATGGATAAAGATAGGCAGAAGTGCAGATCTCTGCCATCATAATTTCGGGATCAACATAGCATCCCTTGAAGAAGTTTCCATATCAACCCAACACAGGAAACAAACTCTAAACATAAAAGTTTGCTTTGCCTTGATTTTCCAACAGATTCAATGTCCCACAAGTGTTTGCCAACCTGGCAATAAGGAAATCCAGGAGTTCTGAGAGCACCAGGAGTTTTCAAGCTCTGCTCACTGTCAGACACTCTGAGACCTTGCTTCCTTAAGGTCTCAGAGAGCAGCTGCTGCTACTGACACTGTAATTGATGGTGATACGGAGTACTCCTGTGAGCGCTGAATTAAACAAAAATTGAGAAATACCGATCTACCCTCATGGTGAATACTAGATCTCCTCAGGGGTGCTCTATAGCCTAAGACTGAGGAATAAAAACAGAGACAGGAGAGGGCACCATTTCACGCCATAGCATCTGACAGCTAGGGCACCAAATCTGCTGATCTTTGTCCCAACTTCCTGTATAAGAGATATTATATGCCCTTAAATTAAAAAAAAAATTAAAAACTAGAACTTTGACAAAAATAAATTTTATTTATTTTTAACATAGGTGTTTCCTTTTTTATGGGAGAATGTTGCAAAACTGAATGCAGGTACACAGAAAACATGCAGCTCATTTCTGAACCACGAGCCAAACACAATACGGAATCACCACTGCAGAGCCATGCCAAGCGCTCATGCCCTGCCTAGAAGAAAGTCATGCATAATGTGGCCTTGGAACTGCTGACAGAGCTGGGGGTCACAGAAGACCCTGCAAATGTGCTGCTGTGGACAGGAGGATGTGATGTGTGAAGGAGCGCCTGATGAGATCCTTCTTCACAATGTCCTCAAGGCAAATTCCGCTGTTTGTTTAGCATCTGCAGTAACACAAAGGCTTACTGAAGGTAAGCTTTGGATTTCACACATTTTCTGTATCAGCTAAATACATAGGTACACACAAAAATCAAGTCTTTCCTTGTTAAATTGACACACAAATATCCAAGTGCTCACAGCCTTGGTAAATGTACATAAAAAAAAAATATATCCAGACTACCACTGGAGCTCAAAATGTCCTTTCTCAAACAAATAAAACTTTTAAGGTTATTCAAATCATGCATTCTTAAACTTCATGAATACTGGGAATGGGCTGGGAATGCATGGGCTTCAGAAGGTTATGAGACACTTGGAAGCACATATGCATTTCTATAGGCCAAGAGTCCATGACTCTTATCAAATTTTCAAGAGGGTAGATGACTCCAGAAAAGTTAAGAAGCACTAATTTGGAGAGATGGGTGAATACTGCAGGATATATTCAATTGTAATCTCACGACATAAGTAAGAGAAAGCAAAATGCATAAGTAATTTGCAGGGAGGCCACATTAAACATATAGATGAATGAATTCAAAATATCGACCATGTGAGTTCTAGCATTAAATTATGAGCTGAAAATTAATTCCCTGGGGAAATTGCATAAAGAATGCAGATTATATAAAAGGCAAGTAAAATAAATATCTGA
Organism: Lepus europaeus; assembly: GCF_033115175.1. Classification (NCBI taxonomy): domain Eukaryota; kingdom Metazoa; phylum Chordata; class Mammalia; order Lagomorpha; family Leporidae; genus Lepus; species Lepus europaeus. The sequence goes on from NC_084827.1 coordinate 52,002,270, forward strand.
GTCAAACTTTGAGCAAGGCATTTTGTTGGGATATGATTGGAGTATGTCCACAACAGTCCTTCTAATGGGAGATCTGTCTTCAGTGTGGCATTTTAGGGAGGAGGTGTAGAAGTTTAAAGAGGTGGTACCTAGTGGGAAGTAATTAGGTCATGGAGAGTATAGACCTTAGGAGGAACTGATGTGGCTCTCAAGAGATCCTGGTTAGTTCCTCCAAGAGAGTATATTATAGAAGAGAAAGCCTGGCCCCTCCCTAGATGTCTGTCTGACTTCCTATCTCACTGTATCATCTCTCCTGTACATGCTCCCTCCTCGATGCCACTCACTTGATATGACACAGGTAGAGAGCGCCTCACCAGATCCAGGACCATGTTGCTTGGACTTTCAGCCTCCAAAACTGTGAGTTAAATAAACCTTCTTAACAAATTACCCAATGTCAGGTACTTCATTATATCAATAGAAACCAGAGTAATACATGACCGTTACTATTTTTTGTTTAAACTAACTATCCTCACTATGAAGATTTTACTCTTCACTATATCCTTTTTTTAAGGTTTATTTATTTATTATAAATGCAGAGTTACAGAGAGGCAGAGGCAGAGAAAGAGAGAGGTCTATCCATCCGCTGGTTCACTCCCCACATGGCCACCATGACCGGAGCTGCGCCAATCCGAAGCCAGGATCCAGGAGCTTCTTATAGGTCTCCCATGTGGGTGCAGGAGCGCAAAGGGTACAGTGGGCCATCTTCTACTACTTTCCCAGGCCATACCAGAGAGCGGGATTGGAAGTGGAGCAACAGGGACTCGAACCGGCGCCTAAATGGGATGCTGGCACTGCAGGCAGCAGCTTTACCCGCTACACTACAGTGCTGGCCCTATGCCCCTTACCCTTTATAAAAAAAAAAAAAAGCTTTATTAAGCTATTTATTAGGCTATAATTGATGAACAATAAATGGTATGTAAGGGTACTTCAAAACGTTCATGGAGAAATGGGATTTTAAAATAAGTTTATTTTGGTGAGGAAATATTTGAGATTAGGCAGTTTTTTTTATCATATTCATTATGTATGGATTTCAAAATTTTGTACACTAACAAACATTTCTCAACTCATTTTACAATAAATTTTTAAGTACCCTCATGTATTGGAAGTGAACAATTTTGTAATCTGTATGCCAGAGTATTTTGTTTTATTTACTGGATTTATTTACTGTTTTATTTACTGAACAGTGTAGATTTTATCTTTTTGGGTGCTGGATGCTTTTGTATGTCTACAAATATTCTTCATCTGTGTCCTGGGATACAGGTATGTTTCTTGCAAATGATTTGATTCTTTTAGGTCTTGCTTTTAAGATTTCTCAGGTAGGATTTCAGCAATGTTAAGCCTGGGCTAATTATTCCCCATGCTTAAGGCAAAACCCTTGAATATTGAAGACTTTGTGAATTTTAAGTTTCCTATTCTGGCTGGGATGAACCAACAGTATTCTCCAGCCTTTATGAGCACTGGTTTCCTTTATCTCTAATGCTTTCCCAACGTTGTTTCCTTTTAATGAGCCTCAACTGATCAGCACCCAGCTGAGTATCTGCAGGGGTATACATCTCTTCTCTCTGTTTAGCCCTGTGATCTGGATTCTCAGCTTTATCAACTCAAGCCATGCGGTCCTCTGGGCTCTGCTTGGATTCCTCTGTCCATGCTGCACCTGGGATGTGAGCTGAGACACCTGTGGGGCTCCCTTTGTTGGTTTCCTTCTCTGAGAGAGCACTGTGCTACATTGCTGCATACCCCGGGACTTGCTTCATGTATGTTGTCCTTTCTTTATCTTTTCTTTCACAGAGAGGAGAAATTCAGATCCTGTGACTGCATCCTGTGCTTTACTACTGAGATATCAAGTAACAAATAACTAAAGCCTCCTTTAACCTGTGGTAACTACCAAAGAACTGGAACTCATAATACACAAACAAATTTTAACACTGTTCACCCATGGAGACAGGAAAAATGACAACAAAGACTTTAATGAGCTTATTTTTCCTATCTTCAAATTTTCCTTAATCATATCAGACATTAGCAGCGTGATTGGATGGTTTTCAGAAAATAGAAATTGATTGTTGAGAGACTTAATTAGGGGATACTGAAGTCAGCATATATTGGAAGAACTTCTGGAATTTTAGTTACCTATAAATAATCCTTATCCAAATATCAGATTTTCCAAATAGGAATGGAGATTGTTGCACAACCTCACTATTGTGACACCTGGACTCATCTGTCCCTTTCAATGACTTCCTTCACATATTCCACATACTCCAGTCCCCACACTACTCTGAAAAATGTCAGTTACAACACTTTCTGACTGAACAAACTGCTTCTCAACTTTGAGCAAACCCCCTGCCAGAAATTCAGATGTCTACAAGGGCCAGGCAGGAGATGTGAAGAAGTGAAATGAATCACCACTGCAGTTCTGACTCAGTCCTTTTACCTATAAAATGTGCTTCACCAATGTGCCTGGGAAAGCAGCTGGCGGTGGGCCAATATTTGGGTCATGTCGGAGACCTGGATGGAGCGCCTGCTTCTTGGCTTCAATCTGGCCCAGCTGTGGCTGTTATAACCATTTGGGGAGTGAACCAAAAGATGGAAGATCCTTTCTGTTTCTCACTCTGTCACTCTGCCTTTAGAATAAATAAGTACATAAATAAATAATCCTTAAAAAATAAAAGATGTGGCTAGCAACATTGATAAATCCCAATATTTTATACCAACATTAGTTATTTTATCAATAAAAATTATCAGAATCAAACTAGCTATTTTTTAAGCTTTTATTTAATAAATATAAATTTCCAAAGTACAACTTTTGGATTACAGTGGCTCCCCCCCACCAATAACTTCCCTTCCACCTGCAACCCTCCCCTCTCCCACTGCCTCTCCCATTCCATTCACATCAAGATTCATTTTCAATTATCTTTGTATACAGAAGATCAATTTAGTATAAATTAAGTAAAGATTTCAACAGTTTGCACCCACACAGAAACACAAAGTGTAAAATACTGTTTGAGTACTAGTTATAGCATTAATTCACATTGTATACCACATTAAGGACAGAGATCCTACATGGGGAGTAAGTGCACAGTGATTCCTGCTGTTGACTTAGCAAATTGACAGTCTTGTTTATGGCGTCAGTAATCACCCTAGGCTCTTGTCATGAGTTGCCAAGGCTATGGAGGCCTTTAGGGTTCGCAGACTCTGATCTTATTTAGACAAGGTCATAGTCAAGGTGGAAGCTCTCTCCTCCCTTCAGAGAAAGGTACCTCCTTCTTTGATGGCCCCATTCTTTCCACCTGGATCTCACTTGCAGAGATCTTTCATTTAGGTTTTTTTGTTTTGTTTTGTTTTTGTGTGTGAGAATGTCTTGGCTTTCCATGCCTAAAATACTCTCATGGGCTCTTCAGCCAGATCCGAATGCCTTAAGGGCTGATTCTGAGGCCAGAGTGCTGTCAAACTAGCTATTTTTCATGGTATTGTTGATAAAATTAGCATTGCGTCTTACTGCATTTGGTAACTAAAACTTGGTATGGATTGCCCTCAAAACTAAAAAGTCATGTTCTTTGATTTCTACTTGAACTGTTGCTACTGCCATCTTTCTGACTTGATTTCTTAAACTGGTCAGTGTTAATACAATAATAATACTGTCTCATCAGTTAGGAACAGGGCCAAGAATACAAGCAAAGTAAATTTGTGGGCAGCAAACGCAAATTGAACAAAGAAAATGCATTTTATTCCCAGAAGAAACCATCTTAATTCATAAAGAGCCTCTTATTTAAATATATAATAATAATTTCAATAACCATAGCCTGTGAAGGAGGGGAGGAAGAGGTGCGGTTACACAAGGAGACACAATGACTGTAGCAAGATGACAGTATCGGATAGTTTGGCAGTCAGAAATGAAATACAATATAAATTAAAATCAAGCATCATACTTTAGTCACCTAGCTTATTTAGGTATTGCATTATAGGCCATTGTGATATCTAAAACCATGGTTCTGAAAGATTATGTCCATTACTTTCTATTTAGGGGGCATTTATTAGAAAGGTTCTCATATAAAATGGGTTGTGCTTAACTGGCTAACACATAAATATCTAGAAAAGGCAGAACCATGAAGTGCCTTCACATGGCAAACAGTTTGAACATTGTTTACATTCACATCTATACTTTGGCTTACTGATCAAACCACGAGCCAGTACTCTCGGGTAGGGCTACATGAGTGGCCTGCGTATGCCAGACCCCAGCATCCAGTACAGTGCTTATGCCTGTATTTGTTGGAGAAATAGATGACTGGATAGATGCTGGAATGGATGACGAGATGGCTGCATGAATAACAAATCTCATTTTAAATAATTCAGTACCAAATCTATTTATTAACATTGTTTGCTTCCAAATAGAATTTAGAATTCAGCTGCTCTTTTCTCAGACCTCTTAAAGTTTAAACATCCAATGATTTAGGTAGGTTTATAACAAATTCTCTGGATATTTAACATCATTAAATATTCTTGTCTACCTGACAAATCTTTTTGCTACTATTTTTCAAACACACACACATACACACAAACACAAAGACACACAAATGATGAAAAATGTGGATGGGCATCTAGCAGGGGTTAAAGTTACAGCTTGGGGATGATGCCTGTACCCCATACCAGTGGAGTGCTTGGTTTGAGTCTCAGCTTCTCCACTTTGCCTCTCAGCAGGTAATGGCTCATGTACTTGGATGCCTGCCATCTGTATGGGAGACCTGGATGAAGTTCTGGGCTGCTGGATTCTGCCAGACTCACTCTGGGTTATTGTAAGCATTTGCAGAGTGAACCAGTGGATGGATGGAAGTTCTCTCTGTGTCAGTTTATCTGTCTGTCTCTGCCTTTCAAATAAAATGAAAATTACTTAATTAACTTTAAAAAATAAAACAAGGAAAATTGTTTAGTTACCATTGTTACCAAAGTCTCAAGAACCACATACAAAGGGACTTCAAAAAGCTTGTGGGAGAGGGAGGAAGAAGAAGGGTGGGAGGGCAGGTATGTTTGGAAGAATAACTATGTTCTTAAAGTTGGATTTATGAAATGCATGAAGTTTGTATACCTTAAATAAAAGATTTCTGGGGAAAAAAATAAAGGAACAGCAAAGCAAAAAAACCAAAAAGCTTATGGGAAACTGGACTTAAAAGATAAATTTATTTGGATGTAAAAAAAAATTCAAATTCCATGCCTAGTTTCTTGATAATATGCATTTTCACTAAGTTTTTGAAGTACCCTCATATTTTAAAATAGGATAAAATTCAATAAAACTAAGTCTATCACAGCAAGAACCACTGTGCAATTTTATTTTCATTCTACTACCTGAAGCAAATAATTTAAATTCCTATTCCAAGTAGTTAGAAGTTAATGATATCTTTTTTCTCCCTATAAAACCTGGCAGCTCTGTCTAAGACAGGGTGTCACGGAAAAATTTCACTATTTAATCCTTAAAACAAAGTTTCCTTTTTCTTCCCCTTATTGCAAAGGAGAGTGATGTTGACATGAAGATCAAACTGTTTGCCCTCAAACGCCATTATGAATGTATAGCAGAGAGGGGTAAAATGTGCAACTTAGATTAGATTACCAGGCTTCTAGCAGGCTCTCCCTCTGCCAATTACAGAGGACTTTCATTTACATATAAATAGCTCAGAAATTCCAACACCAGTGCACTTGCAAACACTGAAATCAAGTAGTTCAGAAAAACACGGATTAGGTACATTTCAATTTAATTTTAAGGTGTTTACAACAAGCATGCATTCAAGTAAATAAAGGAAATGAATCAATTTTTATTACAGAAAGAAGCATCTTTTAAAATTATTCAAATTATCCTCACACTACTCTTAAACCCTTCAGTCAAGGTTTCTCTTAGGATGCCGTTAAGATTTTTTTTTTTTTGATGAAAAAATAATAAAAGGTTTAAGTAGTTGTATAGTGATGTGCTGTGATGTGTGGGGCACAGACTGCTATTTTTCAAGTCTGTTTCTGCATATGTCAGAGATGGTTATTGAACTGACGAGGGCCTTATAAGAGATGCAAATTAAAGGAGAGACATTGTTCCAGCATGGCTTGCCTTTATCCTTTCGGACAAGGGTGTTTAAATGTTGCCTCCCTGTCCTGTCCGTCCCATGGAAGGGTATTTTGTAATGAGTGTATCCTCATCAGTCATCTCTAACCACTGACTCACTATGTACTACTTACAAAGGATTCCTTTGCATTTCGCTGTGTTCTCACGCCAGGACGTCATAGATGGCAGAAAACAAAGAATGCTACCGTCTCATATGACCCATGAGCCTGAGCTCTAGTTTGCTGAATTGGCTTGAGAGACCACACAAAGGAAAGTAGGCTGGTTTTGCTAACTGTTTACTCACAGAAAGTATTGGTGATGCTTTAGATGTTACAAAACATACCACACTTAACTTGTTCTATATACATATCTGAAAATACTGAGTTTACTGAATTTCACAGATAAAATGGCACAAGCAAAAATCACCAAAATGATTCCTCCTAAATACAGTATGTGGACGTGGGCGTGGGGTGGGGTGAGTATGGAAGGGAGAGGGGTAAAGAGATGGACAGAGTCAGAGACAGAAGAGATGGTAGATTTCTGTGAATGAAACTGCACAGTATCTTCTGTAATTGAGATGACTCAAAGAGGGAAATCTTTGGCCTTGCAGGAGATTATGAACAATGCATATGGCAGAAACACTGCTGGTCTACAGACACAGATGTAGTACTTGTGAAAATGGCTACCGTGCTACATTTTGTCTTCTACTGATACACTGCCGGCATTACTGAGTACCTGTCATGGGCAGGACAGTCAAATACTGTTTCTCCATGTGCTACACAGTACTCACACACTAAGCTTAATTTCTCACAGGAACAACAACAACAAAATTTGTATTTCATATGAGAGAATGGCCTCAGAATAAGAAGAACTAAACTCACAGAGTAAAGAACTAAAGCAGAAGTATTATTTTAAATCACAATTCTTGACAATTTAGAAAAATAAAGTAGGAGAGATGATTTCTTAAAAATGAAAGGCAAAAGCAACATGAACCGTGCATTTGGTAGGGAAATCGGGATACAGGGTGAAAATAAGTCATGTATTTTAGAGGATACATTTCTTAAGGCTTATAGCTTAAAGGTTCGTATGCCCTAAGCAGTTCAAAAACAAGTGGTTGGATCCAGGGTTGTAACACAATGGGTTAATTTGCTGCTTGCAATAGCAGCAATGAGTGGCCCAACTACTTGGGCCTTTATAGCTCATGTGGGAGACCCAGATGGAGCTCCTGGCTCTTGTGTTTCATCTTGGACTGGATCTGGCTACTGTGAACATTTGAGAAGTGAGTGAACCAGAGGATGGAAGATATTTCTTTCTTTCTCTCTCTCTCTCTTCTCTCTCTCTCACTTCTACCTTTCAAATAAATAAATGAACTTTTTTTTAAGTGGCAGACACAAGAAAGAATTATAGTATAACCACTGCTAACTGTCCTTCTTGTTTCTTTCTTCTGACAGACATTTGACAGCCCTAAGAGCTTAAAGCAATGCTTATTAATGTCTGCAAATGAAACCAAGCTCTGTACAGTGCTTTTGAAATACCTACTAGATAACTAGTAGGTATAATCAGGGCCTTCCTTGTCTCCCACAGTCTGCCAGTCTCCCTCCCTCAGCTTAAAGTTTCTTTGCCCTGCTTTGTGATTGCAAATCACATCCTTACTATTGACTAACTCACTAAATTGAGGAGGGATCCTGAGTCCCCCTGACCCAACAAGATCCCAGATTATAGGATTCACTAGATCTTTTATCTCCTCTACAAATAACATCTTGCTGTTGGTGCCTGACCTAAGGGTTTTTTTTTTTTTAATAGAAACTCCTGGCCCTAAGCAAGCAAAGTAACAGCCACCTGCATGGAGCACCGAGACTAGCCAGAGCCCATGATGTCATCACCAAAATTCCTAAAAGAACATGATGGTTGCCCTACTGCTGACCAATCAATGGAGGACCACAAATACTGCAGACCAATCAGAGACCCATACACAGATCAATCCCAGCTTAAATTTTTTAAGATTCACGAACCCCAACTCCTTGGGGAATCTGAGATTATAGAATTAAGGGATAACTGCCCATTGGCACTGTGGCTCAACTGGCTAGTCTTCCGCCTGCGGGGCCGGCACCCTGGGTTCTAGTCCCGGTCGGGGCGCAGGATTCTGTCCCAGTCGCTCCTCTTCCAGTCCAGCTCTCTGCTGTGGCCCAAGAAGGCAGTGGAGGATGGCCCAAGCGCTTGGGCCCTGCACCTGCATGGGAGACCAGGAGAAGCACCTGGCTCCTGGCTTTAGATCAGCGTGGTGCGCTGCCTGTAGCGGCCATGTGGGGGGTGAACCAATGGAAGGAAGACCTTTCTCTCTGTCTCTCTCATGTCTAAACCTGCCTGTCAAAACAAAACAAAACAAAACAAAAAAACTGCCCATGCTTCTTTTCTGTGCTTTGCAAAAAAAAAAAAAAAAAAAAAAAAAGCCTACTACTTTCTACCACCCCAGTGTCACTGGTTGGTTTAGCAGGTGCCAGGCAAGTTGATACAGGTTTGGGGGGCTCACAACACAAATACATCACAAATTCAACAATGGAAATAAAGATGTTTTTGTATAACCTTTGCCAAAGCGCAGTAAAATGTGTTGTGAAGCCCTCGTAGCACTGCCATTTTTTACCAGACTAAGGACCCATGTATCCAACACAGGACCAGTGATAACCTGCACATATGCTGTTTGGTATATGCTTCTTTCTTTGTACTCTACCACATTCTCTCAGCCTCTTTAATTGGTGCAGTCAGCAAAGGGAAATCTTCCCTGTCTGCCATTATTGCTGACTATGTTTAGCAATCAACTTCCAAAAAAAATAATAGCAAAAGGCTTTGATGAGTTTTTTAATGCAATGGAAAAGCTTTGTAATTTATTTGTAACGCAGATGGTTCAACTATGAAATCAGTTATTAAATATACCATCAAAGAAATTCTCAGGGTGAGCACTTGGCTTGGTGTCTACAATGCCCACATCCTGCATCGGAGTGCCTGGGTTCTAGTCCCAGCTCCACTCCTGATTCCAGCTTCCTGCTACCTGCACTCTGGGAGGCAACATTGATGGCTCAAATTAGCTGGACCCCTGCCATCTGCACAGGAGACCTGGATTCAGCTGCAGCTCCTGGCATCTGCCTGGCCCAGCATAGATGTTGTGAAACAGAGGATAAGAGATCTTCCTGTCTACCTGTCTCTCTTCCTTTCTGAAAAATAAAGCTGAGGTGCTCTGGAATGAAAAGATAAAGTACATTACAGTTCAATGCGTGCCTCGTTATTTGAGAAGTTCTTTCCATAACAGGTACTAGAAGCTGATTACATACTAAGCTTTTAGTTAGTGTTCCATGGTTTCCATTGCTATCCCTGGCTTTTCTATTAATACCGCAATAAGTCGCTAAGGAAAAGGCTTAGTATTAAATAAAAATGACATACATCTGGGATCTAAATGAATGGGTTTTGGGTTGGGAGAAAAAAATTCTGAGTAGGACTGTGTGCAGGTTTAAAAAAGATGTTCTTCAATGTCACTGAAATTGAAACCATCCTTGTTTATATTTGCTTCTCTTTTTTAAATTTAACATATAGAAATTGCATGTATTTACAGGGTACTATGTAGTATTATATTACAAATATACATTGTCTAATGTCCAATCAGAGCACATATATTTATTGTTTGAAGCACTTAACATTTCTTTTAGGTGAAAATATTCAGAAATCCTATCTTGTAGCTTTTTTAAATAGGGAAATATATAGTAAATTAACATTATTATGTTCATCCTACTGCAATTGGAAGCCCAAGACTTCTTACTTCTATCTATCTATAACATAGTACCCATCATTTGACCTCTCTCAATAATTTGCTTCCAATTTTTTTCACAGCCTCTGGTACCTACAATTATATTTTTAACTTCCATCAAGATCACCTGTTTTTGTTTTACATTCCTCATATGAGTGAGATTATATCACATTTGCTTTCCTGTCCTTGGTTTATTTCACATAACAAAATGACCTCTAGTTCCATCCATGTTATGGCAAATGACACAATTTGATTTTTTTTTTTTGGCTGAGTAGTAGTCCATTGTCTCTATATATCATATTTTCTATTCATCAGTTGATAGATATTAGCTTGTTTCCATTTCCAAAAATGTGCGTGTAGATGCTTCTTTGATAGACGGATTTCATTTCCCTTCCCTATATACCCAGGAGGGGGATTGCTGGGTCATATGGTAGTTCTGTTTTTAATATTTTAGGAGCCTCCATACTGTTTTCCACAATGTCTGTACTAATTCATATTCCCACCAGCCGTGTGGGAATTGAGCCATCAATGCTGCCTTCCAGAGGCACACCATGTCACCACCACCACCACTTTTTATATTTTGTCTTTTTGATAATAACCAATCTTATTAGAGTGAGATGTTACTTCACTGTAGTTTTTATTTGCACATCCCTGATGATTAGTGATGTTGAGCAGCTTTTCATGTACATGTTGGCCATTTGTACATCCTCCTTTGAGAAATGCCTGTTTAGAATTGTTCATTTTTAAATTGGATTGTTTGGTTTTTGGTAGTGACTTCTGAGTTCTTTACATATTCTTGCTATTAACTCTTTGTCAAATGTATAGTTTGCAAATATTTTCTCTCCTGTAGGTCATCTCTTCACTCAGTTGATTGTTTTATTTGCTGTGCAAAGCTCTTTAGTTTCAATTAGTCCTATTTGTTACTTTTGCTTTTATATCCTGTGCTTTGGAAGCCAGATCCAGAAAGTCCTGGTCCATCCTAGTATCATAAAAGTATGTTCTTTGTTTTCTTCAAATAATCTCAATGCTTCAGCTCACACATTAAGATCTCTAATGGATTTTGAAGTGATTCTTGTTCAACGTGAGAGATGGGGTCTAGTTTCATTTCATTTTTTTTTTAAAGATTTATTTATTTGTTTGAAAGTCAGAGTTACACAGAGAGAGAAGGAGAGGCAGAGAGAGAGAGAGAGAGAGGTCTTCCCTTTGCTGGTTCACTCCCCGATTGGCCGCAACGGCCAGAGCTGTGCCTCCTCCGGGTCTCCTATGCAGGCGTAGAGGCCCAAGGACTTGGGCCATCTTCTACTGCTTTCCCAGGCCATAGAAGAGAACTGGATCGGAAGTGGAGCAGCCAGGTCTCAAACCTGTGCCCAAATGGGATGCTGGCACTGCAGGCAGCGGCTTTATCTGCTATGGCACAGCACTGGCCGCCGGGTAGAGTCTCATGTTCCCTCTATGTAAAATCGTATCATCTTCAAACAGTGATGGCTTGACTTGTTCCTTTCCAGTTTGGATGTTCTTTATTTCTTTCTCTTGCCCAATTGCTCTAACAAAAGCTTCTAGTACTACTGAATAAAAGTGGTGAAAGTGAGCACTCTTGTCTTGTTCCAGTTCATAGAGAAAAAGCTTTCAGTTTTTCCCATTGAATATGATGTTAGCTGCCGGCATGTTATATGTGGTTGTTGTCATGTTGAGGCATGTTTCTTCTATATCTAATTTAATCAGAATATTTCTTTTATCATGAAGGAATGTTGAATTTTAGCAAATGCCTTTTATGCATCTATTCAGATAGTCATGTGATTTTTTTCCCTTTCATTCTGCTGATGTGGCGTTATCACATTTATTGATTTGTGTATGTTGAACCATCTCTAAATCCCTGAAATGTATCCCATTTGGCCATGGTGAATGATTTAGTTTTAATGTGCTATGGATTCAATTTCCTGGTATTTCGTTGAGGCTTTTTGAATGCATATTTATCAAGGATATTGGCCTGTAGCTTTCTTTTCTGTTGTCGTGTCCCTTGTCTGTACTTGGTTTCAAGGCAATGCTGGCTCACAGAATTAATTTGGAAGAATTCCCTTCTCTTATTTTTTTTAAAAATTATTTAAGAAGGAAGGATTGATGTTAATTCTTCAAAGCTTTGGTAAAATTCAACAGTGAAACCATGTGGTTCTGGGCTTTTCTTTGATGGGAGACTTTTTTAAATTATTAATTCAATGTTGCTACTTAATACTGGTCACTTTAGGTACAACATTTAATGGTCACTTTAGGTACAATGTTTGCTCATGATTCAATCTGGATAAGGTGTAAATGTCCAAGGATTTGTCCATTTTTTCTAAGCTATTAAAATTGTTGTCATCTAGTTGTTTATAATCTCTAACAATCTTTTGAATTTCTGTGGTGTCAATGGTACTGTCTCCATTTTCACCTCTAATTCTATGTATTTGGAATTTCTTTTTTTTTTTTTCATTAGTTTGCCTAAGGCTTTATCAATTTTGTTTAACTCTTCCAAGGAACAGTTGTTCATTTCTTTGATTTTTAAAATTTTTTTAGTCTCTGTCATTTGGGAATCTATGTTTTATTATTTCTTCTACCATTTTACTTGGTTTATTCTTGTATTTTCTAGGTACTTGAAGTACAGCAATAAGTTGTTTATTTGAGATCTTTGCAAGTGTTGTTTTTTTTTTCTTTTCTTTCTTTTTATATTTTTGGCACAGGCATTGATGGCTATATCTTGCCCTCAGTACTGCTTTCGCTGTATCCCATAGGTTTTGGTATATAGTGTTTCTATTTTCATTTGTTTCATGAAATTTTTTATTTTCTGTTTTGATTTCTCCCTTGATCCACTGATTGTTCAGTAGTAAGTTGGTTGATTCTTATGTGTTTATGTAGACTCCAAAGTTTTTCTTGCCATTGATTTATAGTTTGACTGCATTGTGGTCAGAAAAGATACTTAAGATGATTTCTACTCTTTTAAATTTATTGAGACTTGTTATGTGACCTACCACATGATATATCCTGGAAAATGATGCTTGTGTTGTTGAGTAGAATGTTTGTTCTAGGGTTATTGGATGGAAAGTTCTGTAGATTTCTGTTAGGTCAAATTGATCCACAGTGCTACAGTATAATTTAACTCTGCTATTTTTTTGTTGATTTTCTGTCTAGATGATCTCTCCATTTCTCAAAGTGGGCTGTTGAAGTCTCCAACTATTATTGTATTGAAGTCTATCCCTACATTTAGGCCTAATAATATCTCCTTTATGTATTTGAATGCTCCAGTAGTGGATATATATATATATATATATATATTTCTTTTGCTGGACTGACTCCTTTATCATTATATAATGACTTTTCTGGTTTCTTTCTACTGCTTTTCATTTAAAATCTATTTCGGTCAGCGCCACGGCTCAATAGGCTAATCCTCCGCCTGCGGCGCCGGCACACCGGGTTCTAATCCCTGTCAGGGTGCCGGATTCTGTCCCGGTTGCCCCTCTTCCAGGCCAGCTCTCTGCTGTGGCCCAGGAGTGCAGTGGAGGATGGCCCAAGTGCTTGGGCCCTGCACCCCATGGGAGACCAGGAGAAGCACCTGGTTCCTGCCTTTGGATCAGTGCTGTACACCGGCCGCAGCGCACCGTCCGCGGCGGCCATTGGAGGGTGAACCAACGGTAAAGGAAGACCTTTCTCTCTGTGTCTCTCTCTCACTGTCCACTCTGCCTGTCAAAAAAAAAATCTATTTCATCTGATGGAAGTGTGGCTGCTCCTCTTTTCTTTTGGCTTCCACTTACATGAAATATCATATTATATCCCTTCATTTTCATTCTGTGTGTGTCTTTAGATGAGAGATGAGTTTCTTGTAAGCAGCAGATATTTGAGTCCTATTGTTTTATCCATTCAGTCACTTTACATCTTTTAATTGGAGAATTTATTCCATTGATATTTAAGTTAATTATTGGTAGGCAAGGTCTTACTACAGCTGTGTGGGGTTTTTTTTTTTTTTAAGGATTTCTGAGTACTTTCTTTCTTTCTTTCTTTTTTTTTTTTTTGTTTTTTCATTTAACAGGTAGAGTTAGACAGTGAGAGAGAGAGAGACAGAGAGAAAGGTTTTCCTTCCATTGGTTCACCCCCCACATGGCCGCTATGGCCAGAGCTACGCTGATTCGAAGCCAGGAGCCAGGTGCTTCCTCCTGGTCTCCCATGTGGGTGCAGGGGCCCAAGCACTTGGGCCATCCTCCACTGCCTTCCCGGGCCACAGCAGAGAGCTGGACTGGAAGAGGAGCAAACAGGACTAGAACCCGGCGCCCATATGGGATGCCAGTGCCACCGGCGGGGGATTAACCAAGTGAGCCATGGCGCCGGCCCCACTACAACAGTTTTGATATTTGCTTTGCATTGTTGTTATAGTCTCTTTCTTTCTTTCTTTTGGCCCTAATAGAAATCTTCATTTGTGGTTAAGTGACTTTCTCTAGTGGTGTACCTTGATTCCTGGATTATTATTTTTGGTAAGTTTAAGCATAGGTTTTGCTTTGGGTTACCTTGAGGCTTACAAAAAATCTGTTTTGACTATAGTAAGCTATCTTACAATGATAAAAAATTAGCAGTAATTATAAAACAGGAAAACACAAAACAGAGCTAAGAAATCATAATAAAAAATTCTACATTCATGTTCCATTCCTCCCACATTTTGAATTTTTGTTACATTTGACTTCTTTCCATATCACCTGTCCTTTAATATTTTAGTGTACTAATTACAATTTTTTGTTTTCACAATAAATACATAAGTGATTATCACACCATGTTTCCAATATAGAGCATTCTGAATTTTTTGGTATAGTTACTTTACAGTGAGTTTTCTACCTTCTGGTATTTTTTTCTTGTTGGCATCTTTTTCTTTGAGTTTGAAGAACTCCCTTTAGTATTTCTTGTAACACAGGTCTGGTGGTGATAAATTCTCTCAGCTTTTGTTTGTCTGGGAATGTCTTTACCTCTCATATCTGAAGGATAACTTTGCTGGATATGTGTTCTTGGCTGGAATTTTTTTTTTCTTGAACTGTAAAAGTTTCTTCCAACTCCCTCCTGGACTGTAAGGTTTCTGTTGAGAAGTCTGCACTCAGGTGAACTGGGATCTCCTTATGTGTCATTTGTTATTTTTCTTTTGTAACTTTGAGTATCTTTATCTTTAACCTTGGAGAGCTTGACTATAATGTCTTGTGTTAGACTTGGTTGGGTTGAATCTGATTGGTGACCTTTGACCTCCCTGAACCTGGTTAGTTGTATCTTTCTCTAGGTTTAGAAAATTTTCTAGAAATTTTCAGCAACTACCACAGTGCTGAAGTGAGCAACAGTCTGCTCGCTGCTGAGGTGGGATCATTGTGCAATGCTGCACCTATCAGCACTGCTGACACTGGCTGGGGTTTAAGACTGCACAGTCAGGCCCATGGAACTCCACTGACACTGAAGTAGGTCCAGAGGTGCTGTCTGCAGGCATGGCCTGTGAGCAGAAACGGTTAGGATCCACTCAGGGGCTGGAATTGCGGCTCAGCAGATTAAGAGACCGCTTATGACAACAGTATCCAATGTGGTAGTGGCAGTTCAAGTCCCTGATGCTTTGCTTCTGATCCATCTTCCCGCTAATGTGCCTGGCAGTTGATGATGGCCCAAGTACTTGGGTTCCTGCTACCCACATGGGAGACTCAGATGGAGTTCCTGGCTCCTGGATTTGGTCTGGCCCAGCTTTGGTCATTGTGGCCATTTGGAGAGTCAACCAGTGCACAGAAGTTCTCTTTCTCTGTCACCATCCCCCCATCCCCACCGCCACTATGCCTTTCCAATAAATAAATCTTAAAAGAAAATTTGCTACATGCTGGGTTTTATCAGCCAAGCACTGAGTTCCAGAATAATCTTATTATTCCTTTCTGTTTGTCTAAGTTTCTTGGAGGGGTAAAAGAGGCAGCCCCCTCAGATACTCAGGCGTGTCTCTGTATCTAGGTTCTCAGTCACTAGGCCCTGAACACTGCTGCCACGTACACCAGGCCTACATGAGGCTGGTGGTGATAATGTCTGTCTCAAAAGTTATCCACCTGACCCTGTGTCAAGTCCAGAGACTGTCCGTAGATACTGGCCCAGGAATGGAAACCACTGGGATCTGCCCAGCACTGGGCTTTGCCAGCGCAGCCCTGATTTCCAAGACACAGTCCCTTGGTCCCTTATTTCAGAGTGGTAGGCCTGGCACCAAGCTCCAAGGTATTGTCCTAACTTCCCCTCTCTGGGCCTCTCTGTGGGGCTGGAGTTTCACTTTCTATTGGTGGTTGGGAGAGGGATGGTGGAGGCTGCTTGACTGTGGAGGCTCCAAATATTCACTCCACAGGTGTGGGCCTAGGGGCAGAGGGGCTCAAATTTTTCATAGTAGGCTTGGCACTGAGATTCAGTTCCCTCTCAAGTCACTCAAGTGGGAGGCATCTCTCCAAACCACGCTCCTTAGAACAGATCCTTCATTCTTGCTTTCTTCAATGAGATGGTTCTTATGACTTTTTTTTTTTTTAAGATTTTATTTACTGGGGCCAGTGCTGTGGTGTAGCAGGTTAATGCCCTGGCTGCTCCACTTCTGATCCAGCTCTCAGCTATGGCCTGAGATAGCAGCAGAAGATGGCTCAAGTCCTTGGGCCCCTGCACCCACGTGGGAGACCAGGAAGAAGCTCCTGGCACCTGGCTTTGGATCAACACAGCTCTGGCCATTGCAGCCAATTGGGGAATGAACCATCGAATGGAAGACCTCTCTCTCTCTCTCTCTCTCTCTCTCTCTCTCTCTCTCTGCCTCTCCTCTCTCTGTGTGTAACTCTGACTTTCAAATAAATAAAATTTAAAAAAAAAGATTTTATTTATTTATTTAAGAGGTAGAGTTATAGACAGTGAGAGGGAGAGACAAAGAGAAAGGTCTTCCATCCGCTGGTTCACTCCCCAAATGGCTGCAACAGCCGGAGCTGCACTGATCCAAAGCCAGGAGTTAGGTGCTTCTTCCTGGTCTCCCATAATGGGTACAGGGATCCAAGGACTTGGGCCATCCTCCACTGCTTTCCCAGGCCACAGCAGAGAGCTGGATTGGAAGAGGAGCAGCCAGGACTAGAACCAGTGCCCACATGGGATGCTGGCACCCCAGGTGGAGGATTAACCTACTGCACCAGGCGCCGACTACTGTTCTTATGACTTGAACAACACAAGGTGCTGTGGTCTCTCCTGGCTTCTGAAGCTCTTGGGAAGATTACTTGGTGTGTCACATTGGTGTTTCTGCAAGAAGGTGCTGATCAGAGTCTCTTACACAGCTGCCATCTTGGCTCCACTGCTGAACCATCCTCTTCAGAAAATTTTAAATATAGCTAACTTATCAGAGTCTATAGTGCATCAACTAAAATTGTAGAATCTTTACACAAAATACCTACTAGCCACAAAATTATAGTTGATCAGCTGTCATGATTGGTCACTTACTACATGAGTTCTCAACAGATTTAAACTCACAGATATTGTTCCAATCTCCATAAACCTGTGCTATAGCCTAAGAATAATGGAGAGTTTAATGGCTTCCCTGGGACATGGTTCAGGAAGGCCAAGCAGAGAATTACATCAGGAAACATGTAGTTTCAGCTCAGTTCTTGATGGGATCCAGTGGAGATGAGGGCAAGGAGTATCTTCACTGTTTTTAAAATGCTCTTCTGAGCAGTGGAATCCTCTAGGGAGGTCCTCTCCATTTTATAGGTGAAGAAAAAGACATGAAAAGGTCAAGTGACATATTTAGAACAAACTAACAGTAGGAAGCTGAAGAGATGTAGGTGTCTATCTTTCTACATTCAGGTAGCTCTGCCCAGTCAGGAATAAATTCCTTTCAAAGCTTTGTTTCATTTTAAGTGTCAAAGGTTTTTATTAAAATCTCCTAGACTCAGCAGAGAACTACATATCCTAAATTACCCTACCAATGCCTATAGTCCACTAATAATGGCCAAATGTCTTCTGACTCTTGTCATAAATCTGAAAATATATGTACATTTAACCTTCCATGTTAGAAAAAAATAATATGATTGTCATACTTGGAAAATAAGATATCTGGGTATTTCAAATTATTGCTCATCACTTTCCACACCAGCCATTGTAATCCAGCAATACATTTCAGGAACAACTGAAATTCACAATTTTTAGAAAAAATCATTGTTATTCAAGAGAAGTGTTTTTGTTTTAAAACAACCAATGGTAGCATAAGTGTTTTTGACAAGATCCCAATGGCAATGTTAAAGGGGAACACAAAAGCAGTCACTCTAACGGGACAGTGACTGAATCATGCATCACAGAATCCCAACACTCAGACTGCCAGGATTGCTCCTTCTCTCAACTTCCTGATGCTTTCCTGAAAGTCAGACTCGAGCTCACTCCAGCTCATTACAGCAAAAGGAACCCTGGATTCTGCCCCAGGTGACATTCAACAGCAAGAGCCAAATGGCTATGAGAAGTAGGTACAGAGTGCAGGACTGAACCTGTTGTATGTAATTCCCAATAGAAAATTAGCTGATTTAAACAAGTACTTTTTGAATGTCAATCACTCCCTACACTTCCCTCAATACCGAAAGTTAAGAAAAATAAGTGAAAACAAGCTATAAAATGTGCTAAAAGTTGATGCCACTTAAAAAAACTTTTTCTTTTCATTAGACAAAATCTTATTTCTATATTTTTTCTGTTTAATGTGGAAATATACAATGTAAAGTCAATAGATAATGGGATTAGTTCTGTTATAATTAAATCTGTTTTTATTCTTTTTTCTTCCTTCACATGGGATTCATACAGTAAAATGATCCATATAATAAACATGGGGAAATGAGAGACAATATCTGTTTTCACTTTGATTAAAACTTTAGCTTTGCAGCTTTAAAAAAAACCAAAAACCAAAAACCAAAAACCAACTCATTCAGTGCTGTTATCAAGTCTCCAGCCCAGAAAGTGTGATTGACTCCTAAAGTTATCAACTATGAGAGGTTGATAACAATGTATTGACTTCATTTATATTAGTTAGAAAAGATTAGTTACATAGTCATCCACTGCATTTACTATACAATGAAAAATGTATACAGTGAGCGTAAATGAAAAAATATATATATAGAACAATTAAGTAAACGGATGACATAGGATACAAGCCAGATTTCTCACTGTTGGAGTGGGATGTCAGTGGTAAGTAAGCGAAGTTTATTAGAATTACTCATATAGTCACGGATTAGAGTAGAAAACAGTCTGAACTCATGTTTAGCTCACTATAGATATAGATTGTTGCATACAGAGATATGTGAAGCAATGTGTGCACATACAGGTTAGTGATACATTCATATGATTTGTTCTTCTTCCAACTGAGATAGACTAGGAACAGACAATCACAGCACAGCAGCAGCTCTTGGTGTCTACTAAAATTCTCCCATGAAAGGAACCTCAGCATTTGGCAAAAATGGCTGACTCTAGTATAGGACAGGAAATATAAAAGGTGAGCCTGAAGCTTCTGGTAGTGCCAGAAAATATGAAAGGGAAGGAGGAATGCAGGGAGGGAGAAAGGAGGAAGGGAGGAAAGAGGAAAGGAGGAAGAAAGGATGGAAGGATGGAAAGCAGGAAGAAAGGGAGGAAGAAAGTGAGGGAGGGAGGGAGGGAGGGAGGGAGGGAGGGAGGAAGGAAGGAAGGAAGGAAGGAAGGAAGGAGGAAAGGAAGAGATCTCGCGTTGATGTTTATATGTCAAAGGGACACTCAGTCCAAGTGAAAGAACACCCTATGGCCAAAGCTGAATAATTTGAGCATCAAAACAAATAAAAAGGTATTGGATTATAACGTAAAGTATAAAGTAAGTATCTATGACTCTATGAAAATGTTGAAAAATGATTGTAATGAAGACAAGGCAAATCTCCCAAGCAGAAGAATGTCTAATAATTTCTGTTGATATTCAATGAAGAAAAGATTAGCTCTGTATTTATTGCATAAGAGATGCTTATAGTGCTACATTCCAAATAATACAGTATAGAAGAGGGAGAAAATAGTAACTTGAGAGTGTGGAAATTTTACAAACATCTCAACCAGGTGATCAAAGAGAAAATTAATAATGATAAATTATCACACAAGTGGTATTCTACAAAACACATACACATCCCCATGGACCCCCAAGCATATGTTGCTGGTTCTGTTTCTCTGGAGCAAGAGACAGAGATATAATAAAGGGAGAAAGAGAGGCTGGCACCACGGGTCCACCTGCGGCGCTGGCACCCTGGATTCTAGTCCCGGTTGGGGCGCTGGATTCTGTCCCGGTCGCTCCTCTTCCAGTCCAGCTCTCTGCTCTGGCCCGGGAGTGCAGTGGAGGATGGCCCAAGTGCTTGGGCCCTGCACCCCATGGGAGACCAGGAGAAGTACCTGGCTCCTGGCTTCGGATCAATGTGGTGCGCCGGCTGCAGCAGCTTGGGGGGTGAATTACACCAACGGAAAAAGGAAGACCTTTCTCTCTGTCTCTCTCTCTCACTGTGCACTCTGCTTGTCAAAAAAAAAAAAAAAAAAGGAGAAAGAGAGAACTGGGGAAAGGATAAGGAGATGGAGGAATAACCTAGTATAAATTTGACAAAATATGCACAAGTTCTAAATAATGAAAGCAGCACAATTCAGATGAAAGCAATCGAATATTTAAATGAATGGAGAGATAGTCCCTGTACATAGATAGGAAGACAATATTATCAAGATGTCAATTTTCCCCTACTTGATCTATGGATTCAACACAATCTCAATCCATCACAGCAAGTTATTCTGTGGATACCAATAAATGATTCTGAAGTTTCTGTGGAAAGGAAAAGGACCCACAATAGCCAACACAATATTGAAGGAGAAGAATAAAGTTTGAGGGCTGATAATACCTAACTTTAGAACTTGGAAAAGAACAAGCAAGTAGATCAACAAAACAGAATAAAGAGCTCAGAGAAAGATTCACATAAAAGTGACCAGCTGATCTTTGGCAAAGAGCCAAGGCAACTCAGTGAAAAAAGGACAGTCATTAACAAACAGTGGATGTTGTTCACAAACAGTGAACAACTGGGCATCCACTTGTAAAAAAAAAAAAAAGTCTAAATTCAGGCTATACATACTTTATTTTATTTATTTGACAGTTAGAGTTATAGACAGAGAGAGACAGAGAGAAAGGTCTTCCTTCCGTTGGTTCACTCCCCAAATGGCCGCTACAGCTGGCACTGTGCCAATCTGAAGCCAGGAGCCAGGCACTTCCTCCTGGTCTCTCATGCGGGTGTAATGTAAGACAGGAAGTTGCAAAGCTCCACCAAGATAACAAAAGAAAAGCTAGATATCCTTGCTTGATGATGAATTTTTTATAGATAAAACACCAAAAGTACAACCATGAAAGAAAAAATTGATGTTAGATTTCATTAAAATTAAAAACTTCTGTTCTATAAAAAGCACTATTAAGAAAATGAAACGACAAGCTGCAGCCTGGGAGAAAACATTTGCAAAACATATATCTGATAAATGATTCATAAATATAAAACATACAAAGAACTGTTAAAACTCAACAATAAGAAAACAACCCAGTTTTAAAAGGGGCAAAAGATCTGAAGAGACACTTCATCAGAGAATATATAGAAATGAAAACTAGGCTTATGAAATGCTGAACATCTTATGTCATTAAACAAATGCAAACTGAAACAATGAGATTCTGCTATACATGTATCAGATGACTAAAAATAAAAAATAAAAAAACACACCAATAATGCCAAAAGGATGTGGAAGTAACAGGAACTCTCATTCGTTAAGAGTGGGAATGTAAAATAGTATGCCACTTTAGAAGACTATTTGGCAGTTTCTAAACAGATCTAAACAGATACTTAATCATGTGATCCATCAATTGTGCTCCATGATATTTACTCAAATGAGTTAAAAATCTATATACATACAAAAAGTCTTCACAGGAATATTTATATGTTTTATTCATAATTGAAAAAATGTGGAAGCAACCAAAATGTCCTTTCATAAGATGAACAGATAAACTGTGGTCTATAGCCACAAAATATGACATTATTTATTGACAAAGAAAGTGAGCTATCAGGTCATGAAAACACATGAAGGGACCACAAATGCATACTGCTAAGGGAAAGAAGGCAATTAAAAAAGTTGTCTAGTTCCACCCATATGAAATTCTGAAAAAGGCAACACTATGGAAACAATAAAAATATCTTGGTCACCAGGGATTAGTAGGTGAGGGAGAAAAAGGGAGGGGTGAATAGGGAGAACACAAGGCATTTTTAGGACACTCAAATCATTCTGTTCTGTGTGAAGATGGTCAATGTGCTTGGACCCCTGGTACCCACATAGGAGACCTGGATCCACATCATGGCTTTGTCAAAATCCACAGCATGTACAACACAAAAGAATGGAAACTAATGTGAACTACGGTCTTCATTTAATGATGATTTATCAGTACCAAGTCATCAACTGTAACAAATGCACCATGCTGAGATGTTATGAATGAGAGCAACTGTGTATGAAAGTGGTTAGGCAAGGGAGGATACAGAAGGCCTGACTTTACACTTAATTTTTCTGCAAATGTAAAATTCCTCTAAAATTAGATAAATTTACTTAATAACCATGACATATATGATATTAAAACTAAATGATAATACACTGAAAAGTCTAAAATGTTGAGTGGCAGCAATTATAACTTTTAAGAAAAGGCATAGGAGACAGTAATCATTTCTTTTTTTTTTTTTTTTAATGAGAGGGTGAGTATACATTTGTGAGTGAGTGTGGGCAACCCCATGTGAAGAGATACCCATCTTTTTTTTTTTTTTTTTTTGACAGATAGTTAGTGAGAGAGAGAGAGAGAGAAAGGTCTTCCTTCCGTTGGTTCACCCCCAACGTGGCCGCTATGGCCAGAGCTACGCCCATCCGAAGACAGGAGCCAGGTGCTTCCTCCTGGTCTCCCATGTGGGTGCAGGGCCCAAGCACTTGGGCCATCCTCCACTGCCTTCCAGGGCCACAGCAGAGAGCTGGACAGGAAGAGGAACAACCAGCACTAGAACTCAGCACCCATATGGGATGCCGGCGCCGCGGGCAGAGGATTAACCAAATGAGCCACGGCGCCAGCCCCAACAGTAATCATTTCTAATGAGGTTGATTCAAAGTGCAAGAATCTGAGCTAGTCTCTGATACATGGGTAGTATTTGATTAGGAAAAGAACCACTGATTATTATTTTTTTTAAACTTTTATTTAATGAATATAAATTTCCAAAGTACAGCTTATGGATTACAATGGCTTCCCCCCACCCATAACTTCCCTCCCACCCGCAACCCTCCCCTTTCCCGCTCCCTCTCCCCTTCCATTCACATCAAGATTCATTTTCAATTCTATTTATATACAGAAGACCACTGATTATTATTTACTAATTATTAATATGTACTCTGCCTGAAAGCCAAATTCAATTGCTTTTAGGAAGGCTCCAATGTGTTCAGTGACATTTGTACAGTATTACTTTGGCAGATGTGAATCATTTCATGTTGCCACACTACAACTATTTTCAGTTTGTATTACATTACAAAACTGAGTAAGCAGATAAATATGTGGTAAATGTCTTTCTGTTTCTGCCTTATTTCATTTAATATAATGACTTTCAGTTCCAAATTTTCCAAAAAATTTTTGCACCAAAATAAACTTATCTGTTAAGTCTTTTTCATTCAAAAACTTTTCAAAGTCTGCTCATACATGCTGATATATTCCAGTGTTAGCAATAATATCTTTGAGAACCATAAGCACAAACTACAGTTGGACACTACTTTAAATGATTGATTATTTCCTCTGATCACAAAAGGGGAAAGTTACAGAAATGCTACATGTGATCATGTTAGAGGAAACAAGGAATGAATAGGTTCTTTTTAAAAAATTCTCAGGACTAACATTTAGCAGCACTGACACCCCATATCTGAGTGCTGGTTCAAATCCCAGCTGCTCCACTTGTCATCCAGCTTCCTGCTACCACACCTAGGAAAACAGTGGAATATGGACCAAGTACTCAGGAGCTCTGCCACCCATGTGGGAGACCTGGATGGAGTTCTTGGCTCTTGGCTTTGGGCTGTTACAGCCATTTGGGGAGTTAATCAGAGGTTGGAAAAATCTCTCTCTCCCTCTCTCCCTCTCTCTCTCCCTCAATCCCTCCCTCCCTCCTCCCTACTCTCCCTCTCTCTCTCTCTTTGTATCTTCCTCTCAGTCTCTCTGCCTTTCAAATAAACAAATACATCATTTTTTTAAATTTCCTTGGGAAGTCCCTTCTTGGCCATCTTTATTCCTCAGTGCAGTAACCCCTCTTGTAATAATAGATATGCAAACTCTCTCACCTCTTGTATCTAATTCTCTGTGTTTTCTGCACTTGATTAATTTCTCCCTTTTCATTACCCCTTTATTAGATAATTATACATTATTGTTACTATTGTTCATTGTTGCTCATATTTTTTCCTCTTTTCTACCAGTCTAATTCAGAATCATAACATTTTAGAACCAGAAAAAAACTTAGAACTGACACAAGAAACAGATCTCTAGTTCTAGTTCACTGCTGTTTGCAATGCTATTTCATTTAGGCTCAAGATTTACCTTTTCCTGCTTCCCCCGCAGCATCATTCTCTCCCTTTTAATTTTATCCTTCATTATTTGCTTACACTGGTCTTATTTGTGAAATCTCTTCAACACATACCCTATCTTTTTAATCGGCTGTGTATTTATACTTATCACTTTACCAAGTGCGCTGCCATTGGTACCTGCCTCCTTGGTAAGATTGATTTGAAATCCCCTGGCAGGACACACAGCAGACTCATAGAATGGCAAATGCCCAAAACAGCACTCCGGCCTCAGAATCAACCCTTGGGACATTCGGATCTGGCTAAAAGGTCCATGAGAGTCTCACAGGCATGGAAAGCCATGACATGGTGGCAAAAAGCAATCTAAATGAAAGACACTGGTGAACAAGACCCCAGCAGAAGGAACAGGCTATCAAGGAGAGAGGCGCCTGTCTCTGAAGGGAGGAAGGAACCTCCACTGTGACACGGCCTTGACTAAACAAGTTCAGAGTCGGTGAACTCAAGGGACTTCCATAGCCTAGACAGCTCATAGCAAGAGTCTCGGGTGATTGCTGATGTCATAAATAAGAGTGCCAATTGTTAAATCAACAACGGGAGTCACTGGGTACATGCTCCCCACGTAGGATCTCTGTCCTTAATGTGTTTTACTATGAAACGTAAAAACACTACTAGTCGAACAGCACCCTATACCTTGTGTGGTTGTGTGAGTGCAGCCTGTTGAAATCCTTGCTTAGTATATACTAAGTTGATCTTCAGTATATGAAGGTAATTGAAAATGAAACTTGATAAAGGGCGGGATGGGAGAGGGAGAGGGGAGGGCCACGGGAGGGAGGGAGGTTGTGGGGGAAGCCACAACAATACAAAAGTTGCACTTTGTAAATTCACATTTATGAAATAAAAAAAGAAAAGATTTACCTTTTCCTAGAAGCCTTCCCTTGCAGAGCATGACCACCTAATGTCAGTGAGAAACACTATGAATTAAATCCTGGTCTCCGCTCTACCCTGGACAGCCAGGGAGCCCCAGGTATGTCACCTTCCTTTCAGGCCTCACTATACTCTTTCCTAAATAAATGGCTTGCATTTAATGGCTTTCTAAAGCCCATTTTATTTTCAATATTCTGATTCAATAAATCCTTTAGTGTATTTTAATGTGTTTGTATGACATTATCAATTTGGCTTTTTGACACTTTAGAGTTTATCTCTGCACACTTAACTAGATTATAAACTGTCCAAATCCTCTAGGGCAGAATCTTTATTCTTCTTTGCCTTTCTCTCCGGAACACTTTGCTCATTCAGAAATTATATGATAACGTAAAAAATGTCCAGTGAGTAAAAAAATAAAAGATTAATAAAGCCATCAGTGCTTCCAGAAGCGACCTATAATGTTATTGATATTATATATCTTTTTAAAAATAATATTACTTGACTGAAAAGCTGTTCAATTCTTTCATGCACTACTATAAAGGAGTATTTTTACAAACCAAACGACTTTATAGTTTCTGTGGCTTGGAATATGTGAATAAGGAGCTTTACTTATTCAAAATTGGTGTCACTTATTTTCCTAATGAATCCATGAAGATTATAAACTTCTCTGTGATATCAGAAGAAATCACCATGTGGGAGTTTTACAATTAAATGCAAACATTTTTATTTATTATGCCTTCAAGTGATATAATGTTTTGCAACAGAGTAAATATGCATATGAACTAAATGTCAAGGACCAATAAAGAGCAGGCGGAACTGTTAAGCAAATCCGTGGTTTTTAGCTTAGTAGCACTGTCATACAGGATCACTCAGACTGAAAATGAGAATTTTTGCAAGGAAAAATTTAATTAACATTTTGTCATCATTATACTGCTCTGCCGTAAGCTGATTTTCTTCATCAAGCTGTTAGGTGCTTCAATATTTAAAAGACTCAGATGTCCTTAAACTACCACATACAGTATGGAACATTAATCTGAAGATTTATGTTTTCAAATTTGCAGAGGTCTAAAGGTTTTTGAGGCAGCGGTAAACATATTCTCTTTCTGAAGTGAAGGCTCCCAAAGATCTGGAACACAACCAGTGTGATCTATTATAAAGTCAGGGGTGAAACAGAGAAAAAGTGGGCTAGTACAAGAGAATCAGAAGAGGCAATTGAGGCCAAGAGCAGAAGTTATTAATTTCACGAGAGCGTCCTGGATGCTTTTAAAGCCCCCTTCAGATGCATTAGTAGGATATCATTTTCCATTTCAGAAGGAGTCATATCAAACCAGGGCAGTTTTGTAGTAAATGAATCCTACAACTCTATTTTGTGGAAGAGGTCATTTTAATTTCAGGGTCCTTTGTTACCCAACAAGGTAACTGACTGAACTGTGAAATAGCATACAACATAAATAAACTCAGTTGTCTTCCCTTCAAAGCAGGTAGTTGTTGTTATTCAAGTACTTACTTTCTGGGTTCCTTATGTATTGAGATTTACACAATAGAATCTTGGCCTTTGTAATATCAGACAAAAAGCAAAGAATTTAAGATGATATTTTTAGGTACAAATTTAAATTATCTAATAAGGGGGTAATGAAAAGGGAGAAATTAACCAAGTGCAGAAGACACAGAGAATTAGATACAAGAGGTGAGAGAGTTTGCATATCTATTTCTAGATGTTTATTCATGATACACTGCATTTTAAGTATAAAATTTATGAGGCAGGCATTGTGCACAGTGGGTTAAGTTGCCTCTTCGGATACCTGAATCCCAAATATGAACATCAGTTAGAGTCCTGGCTACATACTACACTTCTGATCCAGTTTTCTGATAATGAGGACCACATACCACTCAAAAAAGAGACCCATATGGAGTTCCTGGCTCCTGGCCTCAGCCTTACATACCTCTGGCTGTTGTGAGCATTTGGGGAGTAAACGAGTGGATGTAAGATCAGAAGATCTTTCTCTCTCTCTTTCTCTCTCTGTCACTCTCCCTTTCAAATAAAATAAATCCTTTATTTAAAACGTATAAAAGTTATGGCATGAGCTTAATGGGCTCACCCTACTTATGCCTAATTAACCCATTCAGCACAGAAAAATGCTCTCTCCTGGCAATGATGAAATTGTTGAAACACTGGTAAAATATCAACCACACTGTAGCTTGGGAATATTGCAATGTGTAACTCTAACTTGAAGCTAAACTATCTTCTCATAAATGGTTTAGGTATGGCAGCACATCCTAAACAAGGAGAAGAGACTCCAACCATGTCAAGTACTTACAGAGTTGAAGAGGCAAAGACAGTGAGGATCTAGGGATTCTTTTAAAATCTAAAGGTGATTAATTATTCATAATTCCTGGGTAGCAAAAGTGAAAAAGCAAGCAATAAGTTTGTGGGTGATAAACAGGAAGAGCCACAGCAAAGGAGTTAGCACACAACCACGACCTGGGTCAGTAACTGTGGAAGATCTCATCCTCTTTTCCAACCTGCTGAAGCCATCTGCTAACTCAAGGTGGACAGAGTGCATTCAAAGACCTTAACCAGGGTTGCCTAGCCTACAAAAGTTAACTGTGGGGCTGGCGTTGTGGTACAAACGGTTTAGCTGCTGCCTGTGATGTTTGATCTCACTCTGGAGCACTAGTTTGAGTCCTGAATGTTCCTGCTTTGTTTCATTTCCCTGCTAATGCAATCAGAAAGCAGAAGAACATGGCCCAAGTGCGTGGACCCTTGAACCCACATGGGAGACCCTGATGGAGTTTGTGGCTCCTGGCTTCCTTCTGGCCTAACCCTGACTATGGCAGCTATTTGGGGATTGAACCTGTAGATGAAGATCTGTCTCTCTCTGTCTCTCCCTCTATCAATCTTTCAAATAAATAAAACCAATCTTTTAACCTTACACAAAAATCCACTCAAAATGTATCAAAGACCTAAATCTGCAACCCAATACCACCAAATTACTAGAGAACATTGAAGAAACTCTGCAAGACATTGGCATAGACAAAGACGTCTTGGAAAAGACTCTAGAAGCACAGGTAGTCAGAGTCAAAATTAACAGATGGAATTATATCAAACTGAGAAGCTTCTGCTCTACAAAAGAAACTCAGCAAAGTGAAGAGGCAACCAACAGAATGGGAGGAAATATTTTCAAACTATGCAACTGACAAAGTATTAATTTCCAGAATCTTTGAAGAGCTCAAGAAACTCATCAACAAAACAAGCAATCCAGTTAAGAAATGGGCAAAAGAGCTGAACGTTTTTCAAGAGAGGAAATTCAAATGACCAACAGACACATGAAAAAATGCTCAGGATCACTAGCCATAAGAGAAATCAAACCACGGGGAGGTTCACCACACCACAGTTAGAATGGCTTTCATACAGAAATAAACAAACAACAAATGATGGTGAGGGTGTGGGGGGAAAGGTACCCTAATCCATTGTTGGTGGGAATGTGAACTGGTACAGCTACTGTGGAAGACAGTATGGGGATATCTTGGTAAGCTGAATATAGATCTACCATGTAATCCAGCCATCCCACTCCTGGGAATTTACCCAATGAAATCAGCACATGTTCATTGCAGTTCATTTTACAATAGCTAAAATATGGAATCAACCCAGATATCCATCAATTAAAGACTGGATAAAGAAATTATGATATATATACCCTGCAGAATACTACATAGCAGTAGAAAAAATGAAATCCTGTCATTTGCAACAAAATGGATGCAAGTAGAAACCATCATACATAGTAAAATAAGTCAGTCCCAAAAAGACAAATATCATATGTTCTCTCTGATCTGTGGTAACTAATAGAGTACCAAAAAAGTAATCTATAGGCAATAAATCTATAGGCATAAGATTTTGTATCAAAAAGGTAATCTATAGGCATAAAATTTTGTGATGAGATGATTTTGAACAGCCCTGTCTTGACTATTGAGGAACAATGTTTTTTGTTTAGTTGTTTGTGTTTGTTTTTTATTCATACTATTTTTTGAACTCTCTACTTAGTGTAGGGTTAATCTCATAAGTATAAAGTTAACTGAAAATAGATCTTTGTAAAAAATAAGAATAGGAAATGGGCGAGGGAGGCGGAAGAAGGGTGGGAGTATGGGTGGGATGGAAAGAATCACTATGTTCCTAAATTTGTATATATGAAATGCATGAGTTTGTATTACCTAATAAAATAAAATAAATAAAATGTGGTCCTGCACAGTGTGTACTTGGCAGTCAAAATGACCTAGTCACCAGCGCCCAGCAAAAATGCAAACAGATGGAGAGGAGTTGTGGCTTGTGCAGTTAAATGAGCCTTTGGCCAAAAGGCTACAATTTATAGAACTCAATGGAAATTAATATAAGAGGACTCCAAAAAGTTCATGGGAATATGTATTAGGAAAACACTACACATGGATTTCACATATTTTATACCAAAATGAATTTATTAAAGTTCATGGAAAAATGGAATTAAAATATATTTAATTAATTCATTTTTCCATGAACTTTAAGAAATTTAAGAAATTTATGTATGAATCAGAAAGAGAGCCCTCCTCTGTAGGTTCACCCCCCAAATGCCTGCAACCACTGGGGTTGGGCTGGTACTGAAGCTGGGAACCAGGAATGAGTTCCAGGTCTCCCATGTGTGTAGAAGGAACTAAATTACTTGTGGCATCACTGCTGTCTCATAGGATCTGAACTGGATGAAAGCCAGACTCAGGATACAGAGCCAGGAAACAAATCCAGGAACTTAGATGTGGGACATGAGAATCTACACTACTGGACTAAATGCCCTTTCTGGCCATAAGCTTTTTGAAGTACCTTTAATTGATTCATATGTTGAAAATTCTATGTGAAGGAGATGAGTGTTGTCAATACTCCCCTAGAACCATATTTTTTAAATTTTATTTTTAATTATGGTTCAAATAAGTTGAAATGAACCATAATTAAAAATCAAAGGTGATCATCATAGGTCATGCTATTAATACAGAACAGATTAAGAAATTTGGTGAGCCCTTTCAAATTGTAAGTGATAGTTAAGATCAAAATTGGGGGTAATAAGCTATTAATTAAAACTAAGGTTTCCTCTTGTGATCTCATACAAACAAGAAGAAATACATTTCTAAGCTTCAGAATTCAGGGATATTTTTCTTGTACAACACAGACCTAAAATAGTTAGGGGACAGGTATCAATTCCTTTTGAATGTAATTTCTATTCCAAACTCTGACAACAACAATACACAGAATACGACAGTCTGCATTAGTAGCATGAAGATACTCTTGATCTCATATCATTCATCATTATCTTTTATGTATGAGGTCGCTGTATCCATTCTAACCATCAATTCAGAACATATATTTCGTTTTAATGTTGGAAAACAAAATATCTCAAATTTGAAATCTTAAGTTTCAGAATTTGTTGATACAATAACTGGATGAAAACAATATAGCCAAGTAGTTTACTTGGGAAGATGTCAAAAAATTTTCAAAACATGGTTTATTTTTAATGAAGACAATATGTTCCTTAACATACTCTAAGTAAAATCTACTACTCCTGATGATAGCATAAATATTACACCTGTGACACTTTAAGGAAGGCATGTTCAGATGCTACATGTGATGGTGCTCATTTTACCTAGGTGTCATCTGGAAAATCAAACATTAAATTTAGCATCAGGTATAGAAAGCTCAATTCAAAGAAACATTAATTTAGGTCAGTGAGCTCCACCTTTCATTATTTCCTATTTACTTCTTAGCCAATAAAACGATGAATTAACATGATAATGATAAGAAAAAATCCTAACAACAAAAACTATATATTTTTACTTTATTAATTGAAAGTTCACAGAAACACGGAACTCATAAAGTAATTCCAGTATCACTATTCCTCTCCTAATCACTTGCAAATGTTGTATATGTGATTGGCTCCCTGTTCATTAGCCTGGTTCTGTCCATGAAGACTTCACACTGGATGGTTATTCCATGAATGAAAAATGAAACCAAATTTCATAAAATGATTGATTTGAAAAGAAATTTGATATCCCTGCTAAATAATTAAATCACCTCAATAGTTATGGGAGTCACCAAAATGACTGATGACATTTTACAAATTAGGAAATGTTAGGATATACAGAGTAACAACAGTGCTGACAATGGAAACTTAATTCAAACAACTTGAGTTTTTATTCTTACTGCAGCAAATGACTAACTTAGGAGATTTTTTTCCTCCTTATTTTAACAAAATGTATTACACTAAATAAGAATAGCAAAGAGAGTATTTAACCAAATTTATGTAACATGTGATTATATCTCCTGAAATAGAATTATTCTTTAATATTTATTTGTTTGAAAGGCAGAATTAGAGAGAGGGAGGGAAGGAGAGAGAGAGAGTGAGAGAGAGAGAGATTGATTTTCTATCTGCTGGTTCCTCCTGCCAAGTGGCTGCAACAGCCAGGGCTGGGCCAGGCCAAAGCCAGTATCTGGAACTCCATACTGGTCTCCCACATGGATGGTAGGGGCCCAAACACTTGGGTCTAAAGTGGAGCAGCCAGGGTTCAAACCAGTACTCATATGGGGTGCCAGCAATATAGGCAACTTAAGCTGCTTTGCCACAACACCGGCCCCCAGGGCTTATTTTCAAGAGTGATGCAAAACAAAGATGTTTAAGACCTTAAATATGGTGACAGATATGATACATATCAATGATATTATTTGTCTCAAATACTGAACTGAAGGAAAATAACCAAATCATTTGCTTTAGCATACAATTATAAATGTACAGTGTTATCATTAATTCTAGCTGTTCCAAATCATGATTCACAGCTAGTATTTTGGTAAGATAAATCTTCCAAAAGCTAATCCTACTTAGGGATTAGTGGCTAATTCTTATGGCATGGACTGCCTAAGGAATTTAAATCATTATTTTCCTGAGGCTCATAAATGTTTGATATTCCTTTATAAAAGATGGCTAAGTGCCTACAAGGTAAAATATAGTAAACTAAGAACTGAGTTATGGTCAAAAGAATAAATATATAGAAAAAACTCTTGAAAGTCACTGAATTTGTTTTAGAAAATGAGTAGTAAGTCTGTGTGAATCAAAGTCTAATCATATACTTGCATTTCCTTAAATGTATCTTTGTGGTAGCTCATTCTATCTTCTTTACTATAAACATTTAATTCCAGAAAAAGCTATGATGTTCTCTCAACTGCATCACGGCAGTTGGCATTCGTTTAACTTCACAGAGGCAAATGGCAAAGTTAAATTCCAGTCGAAACTCTGCCTTTGCATGGCTTCTAAGGCTGCAAGTCCCTCATCTGTCCGTTGTCAGTCTACATTTCTGATTGTATTTTGTCACCAGTTACCCATGTGTGGCTAGACTGTAGGGCATGGACCCCTCAAATTTGCTTTCCTTTTTCTATTTGTATTTTCCACACTCAAGGCTTAAATTACCATCAAGACGCCCATGAATTGTGATCTGATTTCAGTCTACACGTTTTCCCTGAGTTTCTGAGTCATATATCCTATGAGGGTATAGACATCAGGAGTTCCATACAAGATACACACAGGTGGGAGGCAATCTAGTGTAGTTACGGTTAGGAGCTCAGATTCTGGAGTCAGAATGCCTGAGTTTGATTACCACATACAGCAGCTGTGGTGACCTTGAGCCAGTTCTTTAACCCCACTGAGCCTGTTTCTTTATTGTAAAATACATGTAAAAATAACAGCCTAGCTTATAATACTACCGCAGGGTGAAATAAGCTTATAATGGAGCCTGGTATATATTAAGTGCTAAATGAAGTGTTTATTAAATGAAGTAACACTATCATGTAAGATTTCTTAAAACATTCCTTACAATTCCCCTATGCACACTTGTATTTGCAAAGTCACATGTCCTGACTATTAATATTTATAAATGGCCCATTTATACATATTAACCTACTGGTGATACGTAAGCTTGGGACCCTTGAGGAAACAATAAGCTCAAGCAGGAAGTCAGGTGCTGGCAGGGGTCACAGAGCCTTGGTTAGGCAACAAGAGGCAGGGAGTGAAGCAGGACAGGCCAAAGATCTTAGTGATGATGACCAGCCCCCAAATGGCATGGAATGCATGCTACAACAGATGAAGGACATCTAAATTGGGATTCTGGAATTTTAAAGAAGCTCACAAATGTCAACCTTTCTCCATTCCCTCTAACCTCTGATAACTGAGTCTTGAACTACCTTCTGGTATTCTAAGGCTAAGAAAAAATCATAAAAAAGTGAAAGATGACTACATGATTTGAAAAGGCAGAGACCATATCATATTCATAGTAACCTAGCACTTAGCAGAGTGCTTTGCTTATTACTGCAATTCAATAAATTTTTATTGAAGAAAATATCAAAAGTGAATGGGGCAAAAAAGTCAAATTCCTATTTTTATAGTTGATTCTGTTGACTCTGCTTGTTTCAGAAACAACCAGATGCAGCTGGCCCTTTGTATCCATGGGTTCAACATCTCTGGATTCAACCAGTCACAACTGATATCTGAAAAAAAAATTTGTGGCCGGCACTGTGGCTCAATAGGCTAATCCTCTGCCTTGTGGCGCCGGCACACCGGGTTCTAGTCCTGGTTGGGGTGCTGGATTCTGTCCCAGTTGCCCCTCTTCCAGGCCAGCTCTCTGCTGTGGTCCGGGAGTGCAGTGGAGGATGGCCCAAGTGCTTGGGCCCTGCACCTGCATGGGAGACCAGGAGAAGCACCTGGCTCCTGCCATCGGATCAGTGGGGTGCACCGGCTGCAGCGTGCCAGCCGTGGCGGCCATTGGAGGGTGAACCAACGGCAAAAGGAAGACCTTTCTCTCTCTCTCTCTCTCTCTCTCTCTCACTGTCCACTCTGCCTGTCAAAAAAAAAAAATGTATCTGTACTGAATATGCAGATTTCATTCCTTGTCATTATGTGCTGAATAATGTATAATGACTATTAACTAGCATTTACATTGTATTAGGGTTATAAGTAGTCTGGAGATGATTTAAGTATGTGAGAGAATTGCATACATTATATGCAATTACTACACCATTTTACATGAGGGATTTGGGCATCTGCAGATTTGGTACCTGCTGGATGACTGTACCACACTCCCACTCTCCCCCATCCAATACACACTGACTGCTTTAAAAGTAGCTGCTCATTTCCCAATCTGTAGTAAATACTAGGAATAATCTATGAAACATTCCTTTAATCTTCAAAATAAAAAATAAATAAGCTTTATTAAACATACCCTACAACCTTATTTTTTTTTTTAAAAGATTTAGTCATTTATTTATTTGAAAGGCAGAGTGAAAGAGAGGGGAAGACAGAGAGAGTGAGAGAGAGAGCAATCTTCCATCAGCTGGTTCACTTCTCCCATGTGCACAACAGCCAGGGCTAGGCCAGGCTGAAGCCAGAAGCCAGGAACTCTATCTGGGTCTCCACATGGATGGCAATTACTTGGACCATAATGTGCTGTTTCCCAGGCACATCAGCAGGAATTGGATCAGAAATGGAGATGGGACTAGATTCCAGACATTCCTGTATGGGATGCAGGATTTCCAAGCAACAGCTTAACCGACTGTACCACAACACCCATCACCTAAAAATTTCATTTTTTTAAAGTGCAAAAAGATGACCAAAAAAAAAAAAAAAAACAGAATTAGTATAGTACATTGACAAGATATTATAAATAACTCAACCAAGAAGTCTGGGGGCCAGAGTTGGGCATAGTAGGTTAATCCTCTGCCTGTGGTGCCGGCATTGCATATGGGCGCTTGTTCTATTGCCCGCTACTCCTCTTCCAATCCAGCTTTCTGCTATGGCCTGGGAAAGCAGTGGAAGATGGCCCAAGTGCTTGGGCCCTGCAACCGCATGGGAGACCTGGAAGAAGCTCCTGGCTCCTGGCTTCGGATAGGCGCAGCTCTGGCTGATGTGGCCATTTGAGGGCTAAACCAGCGGATGGAAGACCTTTCTCTCTGTCTCTCCCTCTCACTGTAACTCTACCTCTCAAATAAATATATAAAATTTAAAAAAAAGTCTGAAATTTTCTGATTAATGTTCCATTTTCTTGTCACTCCTACTTCCAACATCAACATCTTAACAGTTTATTTATACAGTATCCAAAAATGCCTGTAGGAAAATATATAAACACTAAATGAGATGCAAATTTGACATCTGCCAGTTCAGTCATGCAAAATTTTAAGTTCTCTATCTTAGTTGAATTGAGAATTTTCTTTGGGTAAGATTTCATTCCTTTCTAGATACTATGGATTAAAAATTAAATTAATAAGGGTGGCATTTTTCCTAGCTGCTAAGAAGATGCTGCATGGAATGCCTGTGCATCTTTTTGAAGTGTTTGAGTCCCAGCTCAATCTCCAATCCAGTCTCCTGCTGATGCACATCCTAGGAAGCGGCAGGTAATGGGCTCAAGCAGTTGGCTCCCTGCCACCCACATGGGAGACCCAGATTGAGTTTACTAGTTCTTGGCTTCAACTCATCCAACCTATGACTGTCATGGGCATTCAGAGAGTGAACCAGGAAATGGGAGATCTATATCTGTCTATCTATCATCTATCATCTATCTGCTTTTCAAATAAATTAAATGAAAAGTTTTTTAAAGTTAAATTTATATGTAGAAAAAGCTGTGTTTTTTAAAAGTATTTATTTTCATCTACTTGAAAAGCAAGGCAAGCAAGTGAGAGAGGGAGAGGGAGAGACAGAGAGAGAGAGAGAATGAGAGAAAGAGATTTTTATATTTCTTGATTCACTCTCCAAATGCCTGCAACAGCCAGGGCTGGACCAGGCCATAGCCAGGGGCCCAGAACTCCATCCTGATCTCCCATGTAGGTGGCAGGGGCCAAGGCACTTGTGCCATTACTTCCAACTCCAGCACTTCAATCAGCATTGTGGGCATCAAGAGTGGAGGTTTAACCTGCTGTTCCATAATGCTCACCCCCAAAAGTTGTGCTTCAATATTGGAACGTGTCATTAAATTTGTGTGACCCTTAAATAGTTTCTATTTTCTAACAACAGAAATAATTGCATCTGCGGCCTTCTTCCTACCATCTCTGTAAAGGTATAATGAATAAATATCAGTTAATACTTATCAGATAAGAAAATAGCATAGAAGATAATTCAGTTACTAAACTTGAGATGAAAAGAGTTGTGGACAAGATCTGTAATGTTAGGTACAGACAATCAGTTGGCCTTCAAAAATGGGAGAATGACACAGCTTTGTCACTAAAGGGATTTGGTAGAGATGTGTAAGAAAATTCATAATCCAAGAGGTACTGATCCTTAATTAAAAATAATGAAATGCTGGGAAATTTGCCACGTTGATTCTTGTCATTTTGTTGTCAGTCAAAGCTGCTATTTCAGGCAATTGCATGTCTGAACCATTTCAGTACAACAAACTATAGAATAGTATTATAACTAGAGAATAAAAAATAGAATAAACCAGAATAAAATAGAGAAGGCTCTCCATGCCTTCTGGTCTATTTGAAAGTTTCCTATTTGAAAGTGTAAGCATTAAAAATAGTCTCATCTTCACATAGCATGAACTGGGATGAAGCAACAAATGCAAGCATTAAACCAATGTTGGCTTTGACCTCCAGAGAATTAGATTTAAAATTGTACTCAGTGGGTGCTTAGCCTAGCAGTTAAGATGCCTGTGATCCAGGTTAGGGTACCTAGCTTGGACTCCCAGGTCCAGCTTCTTGCCAATGCAAACCTGGGAGGTGGCAGTGATGGCTCAAGTAACTGGTTCTCTGCCACCCATATGAGAGACACGGATTAAGTTCCCAGCTTCTGGCTCCAGCCTCAGCCCAAGTCCTAGGGATGTGGGCATTTGGGGACTGAATCAGAGGATGGGAGTTCTATCTATCTCTGTCTCTGTCAACTAAATAAATAAATTAAGTTTTAGAAATAAATACATAAATTTGGTATACTCTATAATTTTGAATATATCACACTTTCTCTGTAATATAGTCAGTGGAACTTTACTGCAAATTCCATCATTGACTTCAAGGTTACTTTCCTCACACAGAATGAATATCTTTATGAATAAATGAGATCAAACATATGTTGATCTATTGATGTCATATTAACTGTTAAAAATGAGTTGAGTGACACAACAACAATAACAAATGTGGATAGACATGAGTAATGTGAAAAAGGCATGACATGAAAACAAATGAACAAATTTGCTTGCGTTCCTTCAATAAGTTGAAGTATCTGTATTTATATGGGTGTGTGTCTTTAAGTGAGATGACAATCTCTGTAGATGTTACAAAGGTAGACAGTGGATAATCAACAACTCAGAATGCTACCTGACTATAAATTATTTATATTTCTTTATGTAATTTATTTATATGCTGCCCTGATTTAAGGCAGTTTACAGAAGTGTGAAAAATATGCTGAAAAATAATTTTTAATGAGAAAGATAAAGATGAAGTAGAGAAGGTAATAAGGAGATAGTAAGATTAATATGCAGACTACGGCCAATGACACCCTGCTAAAACAAACTGCCAACACTGCTCACAGATTTCATTCTGAGTTCTCAGAAGGCAAAGCAAAATCTGCTTCCAAGACCTTTCCCATGGCCTTTGTGATCTGGACCTTGACACCTCTCTGGACACCACTCAGAGGATCCTTAGAAGAAGCAGAAGTCAAGGGAAGAGTCAGTGTCAGTGATGTGATATAAGATTTTAAGGGGCATTGGTCATCGTGAATGTAAAAGTCGGCTTTGAGCCAAGGTTGAGGGCAGCCAGAGACTAGAAAAGGAAAGGAAACTAATTTTCCCCTTTAAGGTCCAGAAGGAACACAGCCCTGCTGACACCTTGCTTTTCAGCCCAGTGAGACAAGTCAGACTTCTGACCTACAGATTTGTAAGGTAATAAACGTTGTGTTGTCTTAAACCACTACATTTGTGGCAATTTGTTAAAATAGCAATAGAAAATTAATAAGGTCAAAATAAAGACCTGCCACACAAGAATACAGACCAAATTTCCAAAGCACATTAAAAAAGAATAATGATAAGAAGAAAGGTCAATAAAATAAAATTTGGGAGCAGTATTTACTATAAGCTACAATTTTAAAGTATTAATATAATCTAATAGGATCTGAAATTGTTTTTTTTTAAAGGCAGAGAACAAAAATTAGGAGAGATAATGGTTAACAAGTTTTTAGAATTTAAGAAAAATAATGTGGCCAAGTATACACTGAGAACCAAGCAGGAAAACAAAAAATAAATCCACCCATAGAACCATCATAGGCAAATTGTCATATATCAGGATAAAGAGCAAGCTTAATTGCTACCCAGAGGAAAAGATTATCTACAGAGGAGAACAATAGACTTGTAACTTATTTCTCATCAGCAATGGATTACAGAAGCCTGATACATAGTATATTCAGAATATTGAAGAAAATAGAAGTTTATAGCAGCTAAACTATGCATCTAGAATGAGCTGGATAAAAGGTAAATAGTACTCAAAGGCAGATTCCCTATAAACCAATGAAGCTCAATCTTTAGGGCCCTTTATTTGCACAGGTCTCTGCAGTGGTGGGAAAGTTGCAGCCTGCCCAGACATCTAGACAAAGTAGATCTATCAGGTATTTCTGGGATCAGCCTAAGGAGATCTCAGATTGACCTGGATCTCCCAGGTTCCAATAATTACTGGGTGTCTTTTTCCTATTATAAAAAATATGATTTAGTTCCTAATTTTTTAAGAAGCTCCAAAAATTATGTAAGCTGCAAGCCCAGTAACATCGATCCACCTTTATCTTCACCAAAAAGATATTGAACCCAGAGAAAGGAGGGGGAAATAAATGCTATCAAACAGAAAAATTGGTTAACAGGTTTTGAGAATTTTAACTGATAATAGAATATAAAAAATAATTAAACATTATATTATAAAGATGGCTCAAAATCTTCAGTTGATACTAACATGGGTAATTTAAGTATACTAATGCCTTGGTTGGGAAGAAGATGACACAGATGTGGAAAATCACTGATCTGCAAAACCTAGGTTAGCAGTATATATAGCAAACAACACAAAAGGCACATACTCGGAGGGGTAGATTACTTGAATCATTTTTACTGTCAAAGGAAAAGGAAGAATTGTTCCCTTTATGAATGAGATTCTATTCATGCTGGGCCCACATTTGGAGTTGGCAATGGAAAGCTCGTTAGCAATGCTGGGCTTTTTATTATTATGAGTGGTTTCTGAACCCTTCAGAGTACCAGACACCTTCCTTGGGGCCTACTCTGCCAAAGAAGAGTAATAGCTGTGCAGTGTAAGGCAGTACTTGCAGCACCCGCTCATAGAATGACCTAGAAGACGTTCATATATTACGGAAAGAAAGTCCTTCACAGAACAAAGTCAGCAAGGTTTCAGTCCATGTCATTTAGTAGAAATGATAGCAGACTGTAAATAAGGAAACTTAGCTTCACCCTCATTCTTTTAATAATAATTCTAAAATGGGTTAAGGGATATTAAGACTTCAACCTGAAATTAAGAGACACCTTAATGTTCCTTTAAAACTCCAGATCACCTTTTGTACAAAGTAAGTCATTACCTTGAAACATCTCTTCCCTTCGATGCAACAATTAAATTCCATATTACTTAGTGGATTTTCTTTCTTCACAAGAAAACTATGTATCAACAGGATATTAAATTGGTCTCTTTGTCCTAGTTCATCTCAAGCCTCAAAGGTTGGGAACAAACTTTTTTTTTTTTGGCCAAGTACTTCCAAAATCAATTGCAAGATCACTTTTGCAGGACTTGAAGAACCAAGGAGTCCAAAGACAGTTTTGCAGTCCAGCATTCATTCTGAGGGTATGAAGGGATTCAGGCAGAAACTGGAAACACTGGATACTCAGGGGAAATGTGCTGAGTCCCACCCCTGCAATAGAGAAGGGGAGCAGGGAGGAGATGAAAGGGGCTCTTTGGGAGCAGAGTGTATAACAATCTGATCTCTGCCTAAGGAATGTAAGGAACTGAGCTTGGCTGAGGGAGATTATCAGAAGGAGGCAATTTACCTGGCCCTGTTAAAGGTTTCGGATTCGAGTTTCCCTTGGACCAGCTGTAGAAGATCCATGGTTGTGTATGTGTGTGGGAGTGGCAGGGAGGATTTGGAGGTGGAGGCACATTCACAAATTCTAAACATTATTTCATTCTAAGCGTGCTACTAAAGTGAAGTGATGGCACCCCAGTTTGCTTTCTGGGAAGGAAGCGTATAACAGGCACTCAGCAAGCACTCGCTGGATCATCCCAGACGCTGCCTTGCAAAGACTTGTCTGATTCTCCACTAGGCTGTCACAACATAGACACTGATGCTGCTGGGGCAGAACAGGAAGGAACCTTACAGATTTTTGAAACCAAATTCACCATATTCCAAATGGTAGCCTTGGGAGAAATTATGTAAGATTAACCTTCATAAACTCAGTTCTCTCATCTGTAAAATAAGGCTAATAAAACCTACTAGAAGGGCCAGTGCTGTGGCGCAATGTGTAAAGGCACCGTCTGCAATGCCACCATCTAATATGGGTTCCAGTTCAAGTCCAGGCTGCTCCACTTCCAATCCAGCTCGCTGTTAATTGCGTAGGAAAGCAATGGAGGATGGCCCAAGTGCTTGGGACAATGCTACCTCCGTGGGAGACTCAGATTAAGCTCCTGGTTCCTGGCTTTGAAGGGCCCAGTTCCACTGTTGAGGACATTTGGGGAGTGAACTAGCAGATGGAAGATCTCTCTCTCTCTGTCTCTCCCTCTCTCTGTAACTCTGCATTTCAAGTAGATAAATAAATCTTAAAAAAAAAAAAAGAAAAAATGTATTGGAGAGTGAAGAGAAATAAAGAAAACAGCCAATATAAAGTATCTCCAAAGTACCAAAAAGTACTTAAATTGTTAGCCCACAATCTCTCTCACCTCAATTCTATTGATGCATCTGTTAGGTTTGTTAATGATGCACAGTCTGGTTTAAAGTGATAAACCTCTTTTTTTAAAGAAAAAAATTTAAGCACTGAAAGAGAGAGAGAGAGAGAGAGATCTTCCATCTACTGTTCACTCATCAGACAGCCTCAACAGCCAGGTCTGGGCCAAGCCAAACAAAGCCAGGAGCCAAGAACTCCAACCAGGTCCCCCATGTGCATGGCAGATGCCCCAGCACTTGGGCCATCATCTGTTGCCTTCCCAGGTGCCTTAGCAGGGAGCTGGCTTGGAAGCTGACCACTCCACTGGCACTTCAATATGGGATGACTGCATTGCAAGTGGTATCTGAGTCTGCTGGCCACACCGGCCGCAAAAATCTCTTTTTCTGCTTTTTCCCTGGTGGATTTTAAAAGCAATCTTACCAGACACATGGCTTTTCTATTGGACATGGGTTTCAGCACCTTAAGCCTCAATTTTGTGGCATATCCACTACTGGGTATAATTACTGAGTCACTAAAGGCAGCCTATAAAATATTTTTGAGGGACAGTATTAGGCCTAGCAGTTAAAAACACCAGTAAGGATGCCTTCATCCCACATAGGACTGTCTGGACTCCATACTTGATTCTGGCTCCTGACTCCGGCTTCCTGCTAATACACCCTGGAAGGCAGCAGATGATGGCTAAAATAGTCACATAACTGCCACCTGTCGGGAGACATGGACTGAGTTTCTAGCTCTGGCCTACATCTGCCCAGCTTGACCACTGCAGGCCCGTGAGGAGTGAAACAGTGAATGGGAAACCTTTCTCTGTCCTCCTGCCTCTCAAATAATTTTTTTTAAATGCTATAAAGAGAATATATCTCTTTAGGTTCAACTACAGGTGTGCCTAATATATACCAAATCTTTTCAGAAGTATTTTTGTACCCCGAAAACCACACATCTGTGGTATCTATAGAACACATCTGAAAGAAACCAGAACTGGGTCAGATGAAGATCACGAGACACATCCAAGTAAACTGATGTCATCGGGTTCTTCTCTGGAAAACCTCAGTGCAAGTGGAATGAGCTGATCATAGGAAAAGAAATTAGCATATAGGAAAGCTGACATATGAGTTATGAGGGAGAAATGAAACAATATTCAGCATCCTACAAAGGAAGGGCAAGGGATAGTCTGCTTTTTTTTTTTTTCTATTTAATGTAACTCTCTCCAAAAGCAAAAGCAAAGAGAGGCTAGTATGTAACTGTTTATTTCTATACTGTCAGCATTTTGTTAAAACTATGCTTTGTTTCTCTTGCATGCCACTAAGTGATTTTGTTTCTGAGAGGATGGAGCATTTCCCCTGGGAGCCTGGGACCGGCTCCAGGGAGCAGCGTAAATGAATCTAGTGAATAGGACACAGGACAAAGAAGCCAGAGGAGACCGGTCTCGGTGCTGTGCCTTCGGAGGAGTCATGTCTCTTCTTATTAACATCAGAAAATATTTCTAAAGTGTTTGAAAGTCCTTTACTAAAAAACGCTTTATAAATACAAAGCTGCTTATGTCAGTGTAAAAATTCTCAGGGATTCACTCCAGTTCAAGCTTTCATCTTTGAAAACTCCCTGGGAAAAATATTTCAGAAATGTCTCTCCTGGGAGATATAAGTTGGCTAAAACAGGAGAAGTGGTTTTTACTCTAATTGTGGTTAGTCACAGAAGGTACAATAAAAACATTTCAAAGCACTTGGGTATGGAAATATCTTTTGTAAAAAAAAAATCTCGGCCGGTGCCGTGGCTCAACAGGCTAATCCTCCGCCTTGCGGCGCCGGCACACCGGGTTCTAGTCCCGGTCGGGGCACCGATCCTGTCCCGGTTGCCCCTCTTCCAGGCCAGCTCTCTGCTGTGGCCAGGGAGTGCAGTGGAGGATGGCCCAAGTGTTTGGGCTCTGCACCCCATGGGAGACCAGGAGAAGCACCTGGCTCCTGCCATCGGAACAGCGCGGTGCGCCGGCCGCAGCGCGCTACCGCGGCAGCCATTGGAGGGTGAACCAACGGCAAAGGAAGACCTTTCTCTCTGTCTCTCTCTCTCTCTCACTGTCCACTCAGCCTGTCAAAAATAAAAAAAATAAAAAAAAATCTCAGTTTGTATCATTTTAAGAAGAATCACGGTTGATTACACCACAAGCAACCTGGTTTTAGAATAGGTAAAGAGGACGGTGGTGAGTTTCAACAGTACTGTGACTGGGCTGCAGAGGAAGCAGATGGAGATTTTGTAGCCTGGTTTTCCCATTCTGAACAGGTGCTTCTTCATCTTCAGGCCCTAAATTAATAGCCAGCTCCTAGGTCTGGTCATTCACCTGTTCTTTCTTCTCCTAACAAGCATTTTTTTCCCCTACCAAAATTCAGCATCATCCTGCTTAATTCTGTCTCAATCAGAGGACACACACAATAAAATACGGTCAAGAAAGAATTTCAAGAAACGCATCATAGATAGCAAACTACTCAGTGCCAAATGCACCAAGTAATCTTCTGAT
Organism: Lepus europaeus; assembly: GCF_033115175.1. Classification (NCBI taxonomy): domain Eukaryota; kingdom Metazoa; phylum Chordata; class Mammalia; order Lagomorpha; family Leporidae; genus Lepus; species Lepus europaeus. Next base: position 52,046,193 of record NC_084827.1, read on the forward strand.
AAACAAGTGTATCTCTGCTGTGTCCAGTCTACAAGACTTAACAAGAGGGAACTATATCACATTACAGAGTAGTAAAACTCTTTTTTTTTTTTTTTTTTTTTGACAGGCAGAGTGGATAGTGAGAGAGAGAGACAGAGAGAAAGTTTTTCCTTTTTGCCGCTGGTTCACCCTCCAATGGCCGCTGCGGCCGGCGCATCGTGCTGATCAGAAGCCAGGAGCCAGGCGCTTATCCCGGTCTCTCATGGGGTGCAGGGCCCAAGGACTTGGGCCATCCTCCACTGCCTTCCCGGGCCACAGCAGAGAGCTGGCCTGGAAGAGAGGCAACCGGGATAGAACCCGGTGCCCCAACAGGGACTAGAACCCTGTGTGCCGGCGCCGCAAGGCGGAGGATTAGCCTGTTGAGCCACGGCACCAGCCGAGTAGTAAAATTCTTAATTGCTAAACAAAGTAATCATTTTGCATCTCATGTTTTAATTCAGATTAATCATGGTCCTTACGTTAGTGGAGTAAGGCAATCCATAAAAAATAACTAATATTTAAAGAGAAAATGAATTTATATAAATCTTACTAAGACTCAGTGATGTGGCAATTTGCAACAAAAGGGAAAAAACTGGGTCAAAAAGGAAAGAAGCAAATCAGTGCACTAAACCATCATCTTTTTGTTAAAAACATTTTTAAGACTGAATTTTTAAATAATTCAATTTGACATATTTTAATATATATGTATTTAAAATTCATCTATACATCTTTTTTTAAAAAAGAATCTATGCCTGAGAGACAGAAGATTTTTGAATCATTCTGTTGTTTTGACTTTTTAAATGTCTTTTCCTCTCTTTCAGCTATTTTTTAATCATGATAAGGGCCTCTCTGTCTTGAAGACATTTAAAAATACTTCATCCTAACGAAACCATCAAAGGGACATCGACTGGCACATATGCTTTGCATCAGGGGCATACCAAATGGCCCAATTAAACCCTTTGCAGTCTTTGCAAGACACAATTTAAATGTAGCCACGAAATGTCAAATGGTTTCCCATGCGGAATTATCTTTACCAATGAGCTCTGCCTCAGGAACTGAGCACATAAATCCCGCAGAAACCCACGCGGTGCGGATTGCTCCGGAGAGTAGCGCACGTTAGCCATGGCAGAAGAGGAGGTGTCTTCCAGGCTGAACAGAGCGAAGGCGAACGCCTACTTCAGGACAACGAGGGCAGCTGGAGGGAAAGGGGCAGCTGTGCTGCGGGAACAGCCTGTTCCCCACAGAGGGGCTGAAGAACCGTCTCCCCAGCCAAACCCCACGCGCTCCCTTTTCTCCATGGGGCAGTTCCTCAGAGGGTGAGCAGAAACCTTCTCAACGTGAGGAATTTTAAGAACAAAATAGTAAAGGATTCAAGAGGATTATTTGTAGGGTTACAGGCTTGATCTTTAGCTTCTCCACTTGAAAGATTAAATTACTAGGAAACAAACAAGTTGGACTGGCTCCTTAGTGAGCACCAGGCGCAGCAGGGACAGCCCCTTCACTCCTTGTCTCTACATACCTGGGCTGCCCACTTCCCTTTGGAAGTTTTTGTTTGTTTGTTTGTTTGTTTTCTGAAGCTTAGTTACCTTTATGGGGTTCCTTCCCTAAGAGGTTTGCAAACCCTCACCTTGGACCTCTGTTCTCTTTAGGATGCTGGTTCTTTTTATTACTATTGATCTTATTTATTTATTTTCATCTCACTTAAAAGGCAGAGAAACAGAGAGCTTCCACCCACTGGTTCACCCTCCAGATGCCTGCAATAGCTAAACCTGGGCAAGATCCAAGCCCACAACCCCCAGGGCTTCATCCAAGTCTCCTGTGTGGGTGACAGGGACCCAAGTCCTGAGCCATCACTTCCTGCCTCTCAGGGTGCATATTAGCAGGAAGCTGTATGGGAAGTAGAGGAGCTGGGACTTGAACCAAGTTCTCTGATATGAGCTGCAGGCATATGAGGCAGCACTTCAATCACTGCACACAAAGCCCACCCTCATGGGTGCTGGTTTCTAATCTCTGTGCCTTAGCAAGTTGCTCAACTGCTTTCTTAGGTTGGAGTCTTGGGCTTTAGTTTTTTGCTACTCTGCACAAGCTTAATTGCTGTCCATGGTTAAGAATATATAATAATGTCTGACTGAGAAATGATTCATTAGGCTTCAAAGGACACAGTGGGCATAGAGATAAGGGAATACAGAGGAGGGAGAAGAATGACTTGTAAGCCTGTAAACACCAGGCTAATCAGTAAATGCACATGTATTTGAACACATCTTCTTGGCAACCATGGGATATGACAGGGTAAACTCTAGTGGTGAGTCCCTGCTTACACCAGGACATATTGTACTCACTCTGAAATACATGTGGCAATAACATACTTGGCTAGTGCTTTTGCAATTGGTGCATTTAATAAAAACTCATGGCATTTAACTGGCTTTTTAAATATTTTGCATCATTTATATTTTAAAAAGCCTAACATCATAAGCTGTTATTTTAAATTCATCTCTAATTTATGTTTAAAGATGAATTTAAGAGTAAGCTGGTTATTTACACAACTAACACATCTCTGAGCATACTCATAACATTTAGCATGATGAAGCATTTAACAGGATTACCATTATTAACGAAAATCTTCCAGCAAAAATAAAGGGAATAACAGCTATGCAGGCTTTATCATATATTTGATTATATAAAACAGCACACTAATGACATTCTATCAACCATATAAAGCTGGACAATGGCATCGATAATTTTGCTTAGTGATACCTTCTTCCTGTGTTATAGGTCTGGAATCAAATGCATGATGAGACATATAAACAGAGTGAAAGGAAGCCATTATATTCACACAGTATATTTATGACAAAGATACTCAAAAGTTTAAGTCACTTTAAATATACTGATATATCAATATCATTGACATCATTGAAGATAGCTAAACATTTTATTTAAACTTTATTTATTTATTTAATTGAAAAGCAGAGTGAGACACAGACAGAGACAGAGACAGGTAGAGATCATCTATCTGTTGATCACAACAGCCAGGGCTGGGCCAGCCTGAAACCAGGATCCCAGAATTCTATCCACGTTTCCCATGTGACTGGCAGGGACTGAAGTACTTGAGCCATCACTTGCTGCCTTCCAGGATGTACATTAGCAAGAAGCTGGAACTGCAAGCAAAGCCAGCATGTGAACCCTGGCACTCCGATATCGGATGTGTGCATTTCAAGTGGCAACTTAACTTCTGCACCAAACACCTGGCAGCTGTTTAAAATATTTTTATATTATAAATATAAAAATTAATTTTATTAAGGATGTGAAATCCTTCATAATTAAGCAGGATCCCAAATCTACTGAATTGAGTTGATCACATTAAGCTGGATGTCACTTCTAGATTTAATTATCTTGAATTATTTCATTTTTGCTTTCAGATACAATTCTTCCAAATTGTTAATGATGTTCTTTCTTGAGTTCATGAAGGGCACAACAGTGATAAATTCTACTTTTCACATGCTTTCTCATGAAACTCACTCACCCTTTCAGCACTTGTCAGAGCCTCCTTCCCACATGGAATTCATTGTCATGGTACCATCACCCTTGTGTAGGCTGATGTCTTCCATGAGGCCAACTCCACCCATCAGCCTCTTCCACGCCTCCAGAAGATAGGAGGGGCTTATATTGCTTTGGGCTCAACATACTCAAATAAGAGATGATACCAAGTTGGTTTTTAAAATAATCACTTTTTTCAATGGTAATTCATATTCATTACAGTCTACAAATCAAATCTCTTTTTGCAAGTCTCATAGAAGAGAAATGGAAGAATTTTTTTTTAAAGATGTGACAAATGAAGTCATTCTTTGGTTAATATATCTTAGAGAAGGTCTACCAAGATTTGACATTCAGAGGAAGATTCATACAATTGAATGAAATTGAACAAAATGACAATCCATGTTGAAACTGTCAGTGAAATAACACTTGCCAATGGCATTAGGATCCTGAAATCTAACAAATATATCTCTAGTGATCATATTTGTGTTAATCCTCAGGCCAAAACTCTCATCAAGTGGATGCTCATTAAATATTGTTTGATGCTTTCAAAGTTGATCAAATCTTACCTTCAATTATCAAGTAATAGAAAATTATCAAATAATCACATAAATACTTCCTTTTGCTTAATGTAAAATGTGGTCATTGGAAAACATTCTTATTCTGTGAGGAATTTCTTCCATGTCCTTATCCATGAAGAAATTCTTTCATGGAATCCCTTCCATACTACATATATATAACATTTGGATGCATTTGTAGTGTTTTATCATATGTATTCTAAATGAAAGATTATTCAAACTGTGTTCTACAGGCTTTTCAGCAGATCAGTCAACATCAAACTATAAAGGTCCAAAGTAACTAACACTTCCATTTCTGCAAAAGGCAGAATTTGGCCAATTAAAAATTACAGTGCCTTAAATTCCTATAAACACACAAACTAGCCATGTTTTTTTCCACAAAGTCATATAAGTGTATGTAGGAACCCAAAACAGAGAGTAAAGTCATATCCTTTCTAACTCAGGTTGTTATCCTAGCCAAAGACATTCTCATTATTGTCAGTTCCAATGAAAGAATTAATATATCTACAAAAACTTATAGCAGTACTAGAGTAATGTCATTACAAAATTATCAAGTGCATTTAAGACATAGTTCTGAAATACCGTGGCTTACCTGTTTGGAATAATTCAAACCAGGTTTGAAAGAGCAAAGAATCCTTATAAAAAAGAAACTTAAACAAAAGAGTCCTTGGTGTTTGCAGGACATAATCTACTATGGCTTCAGTGTGTCCCCACAAATTCATGTGTAGAGTACTTATTTCCTCAACAAGGCAGTGTTGGGAGGTAGGACCTAATGGGAAGTGTGTGGATCATGGGCACAAAGCCCTCAGGATGAATTAACACCTGTTTGCAGGAATAGTTGATTCTTAGCATCTGTAAAAATGAGACAACTAATGAATCAATCTATGTGGTTCAATTTGCCAACCTACTTCCTAACCCATTTTTCGTACTTATGAAGTTTGAAAAACTCACAACGTTTATGAGCACACAGAAACTCAAGAAAGTTATCAAAACGATTGTCACCTTCCCTGCCCTACAGCAAAACTAGCAGAAGTTGTAGGGAAACACCCTGCTACAACAAGTGACTCAGCATGTACTGACTTGAGTCCCCCTACCAAATTTCTGCTTTAAAAAATTAAACCTCTGAAAACCTAAAACAAACAAACAAACAAAAAAACCAACCAAACCTGAAATCATTACCTTGATTTTTCTTTAGAAAAACACATTATATTTTCTCACTCTGAGGTGTCATCACTGTGCCTTTTCCACCCTGTGTCCCCTTTCTCACATTTTATTAGTGGTAGTCAACTAGGCAGAACTTTGAGCAGGCATTTGGCACAGCAGTTAAGACATGACTTGGGATGCCTATATCCCGTATCAGAGTTCTGGGTTTGAGTCCTTGGCTCTGCTTCCAATTCCAGCTGCTTGGGAATGTGCACCCTGAGAAGCAGCAGGTAATGGCTCAAGTACATTGGTTGCTGCCATCCATGTGAGATGTCCAGATTGAGTTCTGGGCTCCTGGTTTCAAGCTGACCCAGGGTTGGATGTTGTGAGCAGTTGGGAAATGAATGAGCAGGTGGAAGATCTCTTCATCTATCTCTATCTGCTTTTTTTTTTTCCATCTGACAGGTAGAGTTATAGACAGTGAGAGAGAGACAGAGAGAAAGGTCTTCCTTCTGTTGGTTCACTCCCCAAATGGCAGCTACGGCTGGCGCTGCACCGACCCGAAGCCAGGAGCCAGGTGCTTCTTCCTTGTCTCCCATGCGGGTGCAGGGTCCCAAGCACCTGGGCCATCCTCTACTGCTTTCCCCGGGCCACAGCAGAGAGCTGGACTGGAAGAGGAGCCACCGGGACTAGAACCAATCCCATATGTGATGCTGGTGCCGCAGGCAGAGGATTAACCAAGTGAGCCACGGCGCCGGCCTCTGCTTTTCAAATAAATAAAAATAAGCAAACATGTTTAAATAATAGGTAAAATCTAAGCCATATAAAATAGGATCATAAATTAAAATGAAACTAAGTGCACTGCTTAAAGTATGAATTTATCTATTCATATATGGGATGGCTGAAAGCTTAAACCTTTTCTGATTGTTCCAGGTAGAATGAAACGTTTTCTCCTCTATAGCTCACGAACATAGCCAATAGTACACTGCTTTTAGGCCCTATAATATTTAATTATTACACGCCTATCTCCCCTACTAGATGAGATACTTCCTGAGGGGAAGACTTCATCTTATTATTACCTCTGCTCTGCTGGGATCTAATAAAATAGTGCCTATAACATCACAGCCCTCAATAAATTTTCACTGGATTGGTTTTATATATTTTTTCATAAATATTTGTCATTTACATATTCTGCTGATCAAGTGGGATAGACACTGACCTACTGCTCAAAAGTTTAACAGGAGCCCACAAAGCAAATTCTCGCCAAGAGTGAACTTAATATCCTTGCCTTTTCATGGGGGTAACTTCAAGCATCTGAAATTATGGTAGTCCATATGCCAAAAAGAAGGTAGAGACTTTTCATTCAAGGTATGTACGCATAAATTTATTTTGACTTTACAACATATGGTAATAACTTTAAGATTAAATAACTAATTGTGGCAGGGAGGGGAAGAAAAGAGCTGTTCTTGCCAGAATCCAGCCCCTGTGAAAGTAGCCAACGCTGTCTCATTAGTTAGTAAGCTAACAGAAATGCTGCCAACATTTCTTTCAGTGTCTAGAAAACAGAGTGTGCAATGTGCCAAGTCTTCACTGATTTATTTTTGTAAACAGCAGTGTAATAAACCCAAGGAAGCCAAAAAAGCAAATTTTAAAAAAATAAATATTCATTTGCTATCAAGATGGATATGACCTTTTTACCCAAGCCTATTACTGACAATTCAGAAAGACTATGTGAACCAGTCATTCATTTATCTCAACTGCATTTGCAGGTAGTACCACAACTCAAGTTTTAAAGTGCCTTCAATTTTGCATCCCTGTGGTTTTTATACAAGGAGTCACATTATTTTATCTACATACCTTATTATTTCCTGACCTTTTAGGAAAACCTAATAATATAAATCTACAAAATGAAATGAAACTCAAGAATTTCACTATACTTCCTCAGCATGCCTGCACATAAATTCAGCTTTAAATTTGCTGTATTTTTATGGGAATTCTATGAAGAGGCACCATAATGGGTTTCCAACCCTGGCATCTTCAGGAGTCAAGTTGTTTTAGTCTTGGCCCCAATAGGACACTGGGGATAATTTGAGCCTTGGTCTTAAATTTATAAGATGGAGATAATTTCGTATTCATCTCATTATTTTCTTAAAACAAGTAAATGAATTAATTCTTATAAAGTGCTTAGGGTAACTCAAAACTCAACAGAACTCAGTTATAGTTAATTATTATTATGCATCAATAGAAATACTTATTTAAAATATGTGGGGAAATGAACTCTGTGTGTATTTTCAGAGCCTGCTTTCTCTCCCTGTTTTAATTCAGGTGTTGTCCTGAAATGGAGCCCCTATGCAGTGCCTTGGATACAGATACTAGATGCCATCAGATCCCATTCTCCCTAAGTTTCCCAGCCTCCCTCCTTAACTTAAAGTTTCCTTTTCCTGCTTTTATGATTGCAAATCAACATCTTAATGAAATTAGTTCGCTGAACTGAGTGACTGGCACAGACAGCCCTACAAGGTCCCTAGTTACCAGACTCATGGTGATAGATAACATCTTGATGTTCCCTCCTTGTCTTGAGAGGTTTATTTTCCAGACAAAGTCTGCAGACTGACTACAGCCCACTTTGCCATCATCGAAATTCCTTAAAGGACATGATGATTTTGCTGCCCATCACAGTCATGAAACCATTGAAGTCTGCAGACATGCACACTGTAGAACAACTGAAAACTTGAATGCAAGCTGAACATGCACCTCTCAGCTCCAGCTCCAGTGTCTGGGAACCTTTACTCCTGCCTCTCAGGGAGCTGGGAATCAAACATAGCCACCTGGCTCCTCGCTCCATGCTTTGCATAAACACCTTTCTTTAACCAGCAAGTATCAGTAAACGGTATGCTGTGCACTTAACGAGTAGATCCAGTTTGGGAAGTTCCATCAGTGTCTGGAGTGTCCTGTTAAGTCTTGAATGTTGAGGTATTTCCCTTACTTAGGGGAATTTCACTTTCACCTATTATAGGAAACCTATGACATTAGGCTTCTGGCATCTAGAACAAGTTAGGACTTAATGATCTTTTTAAAAATATCCCAACATTTCTATACTATTTCATGCATAAAAAAGGATAAACAAGAGCTGGAATAAAACAATCCTTGTTTTCATTGGGTGCATTCCTAAAATGCATGTCTGTGAGTGCTATCTGTTTTTTTGCTTTGTTTTGTTTTTTAAATCTCCCTAGTAGGGAAAGAGTTTCATGCAGGAAATGGTGTTATCAGCTGATTTTCAAAAACAAATAAGGTTTCAGTGCTGAACATGCCAGATAGATAGTCTGGAATAAGTCAGGTTCACAGATTGAGAGCACACTGACTAATCAGACTGGCCAGTGAACCATATATGCTAGTGACAAGGTGATCAATAAAACAGAAAAGGCCAGGACCAAACCACAGAGGGCCTTGACAGACTGGCTGAGCCTGGACTTTGTTTTCTAGGCAAGGAGGAGTGACAGTCCTAGGTAGTTTGCAAGAAGCCAGGGGGCATTGTCTGTAGAAGCTGGGGATGAAGTTGTAGTCCATGGAGAGTCTCCTCTGGTTCAGACTCAGAGCAGTTGCTCAAAGCAGGAGACTGTGAGGGAAGCCAGGAACCATGCCCCATTCCTCCTTTCCCTCACATTTCCAATCTACTCCTCCTATTAAGCCCATCTCTAAATGTATCCCAAGTGCTCAGACTCTTTGCCAGAGGCATGATCACCTCAATCATCCATGCTACCTACATCTCTTTGACTATCCAGACTTCTAAGAGTTCTTTTGGATTCCACTTCACCCTGTTCCCATTCAGTTTCTAAGACACATCTACTCTCCACAGTGCAGCCAAAGGAATACTTAACATATGAACTGAATTATTTCATTTATTTACATAGAGCCCTTTCAATGATGTGATTCTGATACTTCCAAGAAAATACATGTTCTTCTTCACTGCTTTCACTACATTTGAGCCAAATGAATATTCCTTCACTTATGTTTTGCACTAAGCTCTTTTTTTAAAGATTTATTTATTTATTTGAAAGAGTTACACAGAGAGAGGAGAGGCAGAGTGAGAGAGAGAGAGAGAGAGAGAGAGAGAGAGAGAGAGAGAGAGAAAGAGAGAGAAGTCTTCCATCTGATGGTTCACTCCCCAACTGGCCACAATGGTTGGAGCTGGGCCAATCCGAAGCCAGGAGCTTCTTCCAGGTCTCCCACGTGGGTGCAGGGGCCCAAGGACTTGGGCCATCTTCTACTGCTTTCCCAGGCCATAGCAGGGAGCTGGATCAGAAGTGGAGCAGCTGGGTCTTGAATCAGCACCCATATGGGATGCCGGTGCTTCAGGCCAGGGCGTTAATCCACTGTGCCACAGTGCCAGCCCTCTTTTTTAAAAAAAATATTTATTTATTTGAGAGGCAGACTTACAGAGAGAGAGAGAGAGGTTTTCCACCTGCTGGTTAACTCTTCAAATGGTTGCAATGGCTGGAACTTAACTGATTCAAAACCAGGAACCACTAGCTTCTGCTGGATCTCCCACATTGGTGCAGGGGCCCAAGCACTTGGGCCACCTTCCAGTGCTTTCCCAGGTCATTAGCAGGGAGCTGGATTGAAAGATAGACAGCCAGGACATGAACGGGCGACCATATGGGATGACAGTGCTGCAGGCTGAGGCTCTAGCTACTAGGCCACAGCACCAGCCCACCAAGTTCTTTCTTGCCTCAGGAAATACTACTCCTTCTTTAAGGAATGACCACTAAATCATTTCAGAGCTTGATCCTTTCCAACCCCAGCTTTAAGACTATCTCACTCATCACTCAATCGGATCGCACCATCCTTTCTAACTCAGCACCCTTTCTTGTCTACAATTCAGAACTCTTCTACTGTGTGTGTGTGTGTGTGTGGTTGTTTTGGTTTTTGTTTGTCTCTGTAATAAATACATTCTATGAGTGCAGGAACCACATCTGCACTGGGATAAAGAAGTCATTCAATAAGTATGAAAAAAATTCAGTGAACCAAAGGTAAACCAAAGAACAAGATTTTAAAAATAAGAAAATAATTAACTAAAAAACGGATAAGGCATAGGAAAAATTAAATTTTCGAAGGCAAAGGAGAGAAGGGATCAATATAACTGCTTATAAAGATACCATTTTAAGCAGCCAGGGACTTCATTTTGGGCACCACATTAGGTGCTTTACATTGCTTATTTCTTTCAGCCTTTGAAGTTGTTCTTACAGACAATGGGCCAAATAGCTAACTTGGGCCCTTCTAGATCCACTCTCTTTGTTCTCTACCTCTGTGCAGCAAATTACTTCATTTTGTGCCAAATGAGCTCTGGCTTCTAGAAGGGAGGTAAGCTCTAGGACAGGGGAATGTTAGGAGGGCCTCTGATTGGTGACATTGTGCTTGGCCTGGTAATCTAACAATATGACTTAGAGTAAAGGCTGGGCACAGCTGAAAAATCAACCATGTGACTTGGGGTGGGGGCTTTGGGTCACATGGCATTAATCAACCTAAAGAGGAAGAGAAACCACATGGGTAATTAAGCATCAATCATATCTATGTTCATATATGTTGCCCCAACACAAACTCAGAACACTGAGACTTCAGCTGGTTCCCTGATTGGCAACACTCCATGCATCATCCTGTCATACATTTAAGCCAGGAAAGGAAAATGTATACTGACTCCAGTAGGGACAAGATGATGGAAGTTTTATGTCTGCTACTTTCCTGGATCTGATCAACGCGCTTCTTCTGCTGGTTGGTGTTAATTTGCATCCCTTCCCTGTAACAAACCACAGCCATGGGTATAAGCTTTTAGTGAGTCCTACGAGACTTTCAAGTAAATTATTGAACTTCAATGAGGTTTGTGGAGTCTCTGCTCAAAGGCCATTGGTAAAAAAAAAAAAAAAAAAAAGTGAGGGCAATATGGGGACTGTTTTCTCTAACTTTGTAGTTGGCTTAACTCTCATATCCACAGTGATCTCTGGAAAGCTGATCCATATGGATTATATAAATATTCTCAATGTCTGGCTTAAGATTGATGCAGCCAATGGGGAGGCCAGATGAAGGCTAGTGAGAAGGGGGAGGAGGACCCACTGGCCTTTATTCCTGGGCTCTCTCCCAGGAGGACTGCCTCAGACTAGCTGTGTTCTTTGATAGAAGGTCACTGCTTCTCCCCTTCTCCCTTTGGATAATTACATCTGTAATTTTACTGGTCCCTTCATAAATAAATCATGTTCAATTTCTCCTAATCTGAACGGACCATTTTTCTTCCTGTTAGGAGCCTTCCTGATACAGGAAAGCACTATCTCATAACAAAACTGAGGTTCCAGTGGGTAAAAATAACTTGTGTAATATTGCATTGCTACTAAATGAGAAAAATGAGATTTGAACCCAGGTTTGTCTAATGGCAGAATATATGCTCTTTCCCTTACAACAGGCAGAGGAAGGGAAAGCAAGAGAAAGAGGTAGAGAGCTAGAAAAATGCATGGTCATGGTTTCTAATAGATACAACAATATCAGCAAGAGATCATGGATGTGATAGTGAGAAGTGGGAAGCCTGCTTGCTTAGCAATCATTGCGTTAAATCAGGTGCCACAGGGTAACTCAAGTGTGAAATAAAATAAAATAAAATAAATCATATGAACATTACGCACCATAGGTCAATTAACAGTGGTAAAGGAAAGAAGGTCTGTGCAGTATTACATACCATTGTAGGTATGCATGCTCACCTACACACACAGACACAGTCACACATATGAAGAGACCATGGAGGAAACAGAAAAAGTGAAGGAAAGTATATGAGAAGATAGATAAATGTATTTCATGCATCACTAATAGTTTTGCAAACATTTTTGTGATTGATGGGCAGTATATTTCATTGTGGGAAAGGAACAGTTCACAATAAACTTTGGCAGAGAAAAATGTATTCTGCATGAAATAATTTTTCACATTTCTAAGCTGATACAAATTAATATGCAAAAAGCACCAAGAAAAAAGTGATTGATCTTCATATTTTCAAGAAATCAATATGCAGTTTTGTCACTGTAGGCATATTTTGCAAAAACAGAATTGCTTCCCAGTAGTGTAGGGTGAAAATGAAAAAGGTATGGGTTTTAAAATTAGCAAGAAAAAAAAAAAGGCCGGCACTGCAGCTCCTAGTCCCAGTTGGGGTGCCAGTTCTGTCCCGGTTGCTCCTCTTCAAGTCCAGCTCTCTGCTGTGACCCGGGAAGGCAGTGGAGGATGGCCCAGGTGCTTGGGCCCTGCACCCACATGGGAGACCAAGAGGAGGCACCTGGCTCCTGGCTTCAGATCAGCGCAGTGCACCAGCCGTAGCAGCCATTTAGGGGGTGAACCAACGAAAGGAAGACCCTTCTCTCTCTCTCTCTCTCTCTCTCTCTCTCTCTCTCACTAACTCTGTCAAAAAAAAATTCAGCAAGGGTTCTTTAACCCAACAAAAAATATTCTTGAGGCAAAACCTTAACTAATTGTGATCACTCCAATTTACTTCCATTTTTAATGTTTAAAATAGCTTACCTTTCCAACATAGGCAATAGGTAAAAAAAGCCTTTTACTGCTATCCTAAGTCAATTAATAAACTCCCTTCACTTTCCAACTAAAATTTAAATGTGAAGGATAGCAATGTCAAAAGACCCTGTCTACTCTTGAACTTTGAACATCCCAGGACAAATGAGGAGAGCATTCTCCTCTTAGGAAAGACACCCCAGAAGTCTAACTCAAATCATTTTTGTTGCTCTGGCCATTGAATTAATGGGCTAATTGGGGGATGAATCTAACTATCTTTGCCAGTTACAATACAAAAGGAATTCCTTGAGTAAGCTGCTTATTATTCAATATTCAGACTAGCCCTCAGCTGTGAGGGAAGGCTGGGTGCAAGTATACGTTCTGGCAAAATACAGTGGGTGCTATCCTAAGCTAACAGAGCAAATGGTTCCTTCTGCAGCCTCACCAAGCAACTTCAGTATCATGTTTATTTAACCTCCTCCCCCTTAAGTCGAGGGGACTGGACAAGACCTGGGTAAGAAAACTGACTCCTTCCCTTGTCCCAACTCCTTTTTACTGGTAATAATCATTGTTGGGCCAGAAGAAAGATGCTTTTGTGCTCAGTGAGAGGGAGCATATTGATTGATTAGCAATGTCTGCAATAGGCAAGCTGAAGTAGAAATGCTGTTTATTTGACATATCTGGGTCAGATGATAGTTGGCTGTCCTTTGAACTGAAATCTTTGGTAAAATGAGTACTAATAATGAACTGATCTAACAACAGAGCATAAAGAACACTGGACTTGAGTTTTTCATCTATAACATCAGAAAGTTATAGTAGATAATAAAACTGCAATTGTCTATGTGATTATATAAGAAAGCAACTTATAAAAGACTTAGGGCTAAAGAGTTATATCTACAACTGACACTTTCAACAGGATCAGCACTGATAGTGATAAAATGAGATACTATGATTGTGTAGATACATGTAAAGACATGCACAGACACACATGAACATACACGCCCAGAGAAAGGAAAAGCAAACGTTCCAAAATGCTCTCAGTTGCTGAGAGTATTTCAGAACTCCCTGCACTACTTCTGAATCTTTTCTACAAAGCTTGAGCTTTTTCTAAATTACAAGCTAAATCTCTTCACTGTGTCTCCGAGAAACGTTGGGTTTTTGGTCTGTGTTTGACTTTTCATCCTAGCCTGTGTGCCTGCACAGATCTGAGATCACGTCCTCAGCCACATTTTCTTTCTTGATGGCCATTTTCCTCTTACAAACATGGCAAACAGAAACAAGAAATGCCATCTGCTTATCAAGTTTATCTGTGTTCTAGATATTCCCTGTGGCACCATGCATACTGCTATTTGGAGCCCACTTTTAGGAGTATGAAATGAGTGGGATTCCACCACTTCCTTTGAGATACATCTTTTGTTAAGTGTCATTTGCTGAATTGGAGGTCATGCTTAAAATGCTTCCTTAGTTGTGCTCCCAATTAGGTAACAGAACTCTGCCACTCAGGAAGGTGATAGTTATTTCTAATGGACTGTGAACCAACTTCATTTAATTAATAACCTTTGAGTTTGTGGAGAACTTTGAGAAATGTTGTCTTTGGGATAAAATGCTGTGTATATTTTCTTACTGGCCAATACTCTGTTCTTCTCTTCTTCTTGTGAGCTGAGAATCTAGGACAACGTCCAAGCTCTGACATCCAACTATTCAAAAGGAAATCACTTTCGTACAGAGAACACTTCCTGGATTCTGCTTTGTTACTGGGGGATGTTGACGTTGAACTACAAATTTTAAACCTCAGAACTGAAAGGAATCTCAAAGTCAATCAGGTCTAATTCTCTCATTTTATAGATAAATAAATAAGGTACAAAGTAATCCATTAAATTCAGGTCAGAGTTAGAATAAGAAGCCTGGTTTACTCACTCTCTGACCTGTATAATCCTTCCACCTGCCATGTTGCCTCATCAAATGATGCAAGTCTCTTTTAACTAATTATCGCCTTAATGTTTGAAAGAATTTGTGGAATACTAATTCCGTTTTCATAAACAGTATATTCACAATGAACTTCAAAGCAAAGTTTATTTGAGCAACACTGAGAAAGCTTTATAAGGTTTAGAGCAAAATCCAGTCAATCTTGGTCCTATGAATCATCTCTTTATTCCTCTCACTTTGGGACACAATTCTGTATGAATTCCTAACCCTCTGCCAAATCACTAGAATTTTCTCAACAATATTTAGATCACTTTGGAAAAGGGAAGTTGACTCAGAAAGATTTCATCCGCAAGACACATCTGGGAACCAACCTCCTAATGGTCTTGCTAATGGGACTTGAGTAAAATAAGAGGGTGCCAGAGTCCCAATTTTCTTACTATACGATTTTAACTTCTAGAAACTTTTGAATGCCCATTTTGACTTTCACTTCTTTCACTTCTGGTTTTGGTCATTATCATAATCACATACAAGTAGATTTCAGCAATAAGGATAGTTTTCCAATACTTTGGGTTATAGTCAAAACACAGAAATGCTGAAAATTTCAGGAGAAAATCTATTTGTACATAATCTGTAGAAATGAACAAACGTGTATATATTTAGCCACATGGAGTTGGCTAAGAAAAAGCATTCAACGGACAGACAGAGCTCAAAGGCCAATTAGAGTGCACTGAAAACATAATGGAACAAGGAAGATTTGTATGGGAACTGTTCAAGATGTTTGATTGTAATGGAAGCATAAAAAAACTACATTCATATTTCAATAACTTGTTTTCAAACTGCTAAGTGTTTTCTTCCTATGTAGTCGTACATCACTTATTGACAGGGATACATTCTGAGCAGGCAGTCATCAAGTGATTTCATCACTGAGCAAATACCTTAGCATGTGCTTTCCTGAACTAAGCCAGCTACAAAGCCACTAGGTGATTTCCTCTTATGGGAGCATCATTATTTATGAGATAAGTCTTTAGCAAACAATATTCTATGTGATGCATAATTGTATATCATAAATCTATACTAGTAGTTGTGAAATCTGATGGTCACTATTCTGTTGTCCCAGCATTCAAAATGGCAGGAACATTTAACAGACACTCCTTTCTTCCTGAGAATATTTCTTCTCTGAGCTTGCCTAACACTAAGTTCTTCTGGCCTTTATCCTCACTGGTTGCTGCTTCTCATTACTCTCTCCTGCTTTTTCCATTCTGCTTCACAGTAAATGACAGTACCTTGGGGCAGACCCTCAGCCCTCATTTTTCCTGTGCACTCTCTCCCCTGGTTATTTTATCTAAAGACATGCTGACGAGTTCTAAAGTCACACCTTCAACTCTGTTCTCTCCTAGGAGCGCCATGCTTGTATATCTAAAAGGTGATGTGTTCGTTTGGCTAAAAACACACCCAAACTTAAGTCATTTCTGGAATACATGGAGAAAAAAATGTTTTACTTTCATTCACAGCCAATGTAATGGTTCTCTCCAACCTTCTACTTGATAGCTATCAGAAAAATCAAATGAACTATATGTCCTTCAGATAATATTTAATTTCTCTCTATGGAAATAAAAAGGTTTACTTCCTCTTGTTGATTGGAGAGACCCATTGGCTTCCATGGTAATCCTAGTTACTGGGCTCCTTGCCACACAAAGTGTAATCCATGGACAAGCAGTGTTAGTGCCTCCTGGAAAGCTGTTAGGGATGAAGAATCTCAGGCTAAATTTCAGCCCAACTGAATTCAAATCTGCTTTTTAACAAGGCTGATGATCCACAAGGCTGAAAAACACTGAAGAGTTGATATCTACCTGGTGCGCACCTGAGTACTACTTACCCCTGCTGACATTGGGAGCTGCCATCTACAATTGATACCATTATCGTGAGGTTTAGTTTGGTTGGTTGGTTGAGTTGGGTTGGCTTTTTGAGGAGGTACGTGGGGAGTGAAGTATAGTTGAAGTTTGTTTGTCTCCCTTGGTTTGCTTAGAGCTGAACATTCTTTGTAGCTGCATCAGCCTCACTTTAGCTCTCACTTTCTGCAACCTCCTGAGTGACTGACTTCTCTTCCATTCAGTCTGTAGCTCAGAACAAGCCCAGGCTGGGCAGGAGGCACATTTGGTGCACTGTCCACTGTATCTCAATCCAGCACCTTTGCCTCAAGAAAGCTAAGTCTTAGGAACACCTTGCTGACTTTATGGTGTGCTCAAACTGCTGGAGCACAGTATAAAAGTGATGGGAGAGCAAGAGATGCTGTGTAACAGAGACTGAGGAGGGGCCAGCATTGTGGTGTAGTAGGTAATGCGGTTGCCTGTGATGACCTCATTCCATATGGTTGCGGGTTCATGTCCCGGCACCTCCACCACTCCTCCTCCCCCTCCTCCTCCCCCTCCACCACTCCTCCTCCCCCTCCTCCTCCCCCTCCTCCCCCTCCCCCTCCCCCCCCTCCTCCCCCTCCTCCCCCTCCTTCTTCTTCTTCTTCTCTCTCTCTCTCTCTTTTAAGATTTGTTTATTTATTTGAAAGGCACAGTTACAGAGGCAGAGAGAGAGAGAGAGAAAGGTCTTCCATCCGTGGGTTCACTCCTCACATAGCGGCAATGGCCAGAACTGAGCTGATCCAAAGCCAAGAGCCAGGAGCTTCTTCCAGTTCTTCCACATGGGTGTGGGGAACCAAGGACTTGGGCCTTCTTTCACTGCTTTCCCAGACCACAGCAGAGAGCCGGATCAGAAGCGGAGCAGCCAGGACTTAAACTGGTGTCCATATGGCTGGCAGCTCCATTTCTGATCCAGCTCTCTACTAATGGCCAGGGAAAAGCGGCAGAAGATAATAGAAGATAGCCTAAGTGTTTGGACTCCTGCTACCTATGTGGGAGACATGGCTGACGCTCCTGGCTCCTGACGTTGGCTTGGTCCATCCTGTGGCCTGTGGCCATCCCGGGAGTGAAGCAGTGGGTGGAAGATTCTCTCTCTCATTTCCCCTCTCTCTCTCTTTGACTCTCCCCCATGTATATTATATTAATATTAATATTAATATTATATTAATATATATTGCATATATAATATATATATAAAACTTTGCCTTTCAAATAAGTACAGAAATTTAAAAAAAAACATGGAATCTGAGACAATGATATCATTGTTTACTTAATGCATTTGGCCATCTCCAAGCCAAAGAGATGAGGGCCCTGCTCCCTAAAAATAATCAGGGTAAAATAAATTCTTTTCCTCTCACTATATCCTATTTTTCTTCTTTCTGATTCCAGATAGGCCTTCACAGTGAATGGGGTTGCTCCTCCAACTAAGAAAATAATTGCAGAAGCTCAATCACTTGGGCTCAGGTGGAAGAAGGAATATCTTATCTCCAGACAAAAGCCTGTCTTGCTGTATTTGGTCCAGAAATTCATACCATAGGGCTTTTGTACTATTTGTTTGTTCTGCTTGTTGCATAATCAGATTTTTGGAAAACAGAGCTACATATTATCCTGACTACTTCTTGGAATTTCTTCTGTTATAAATTTTAATCTCTCTTCAGGGATATGAATTATTAGAGCTCATGAGGGCAAAGTTTTTGTTTGGTTGAGTTGTTTTACACAGTTGAACAAAAGACCAAAACATTTTAAAACATTATCCCTCCATGATATGGGAAAAATAAAACACTATTTGGAGATGAGGGCAATTTGCTCTTCTCTCAGAATCCCATTCACAATAACTACAAAAGAAATCAAATATTAGAGCCAGTGTTGGGCCGCTGCCATGGTTCACTTGGCTAATCCTCCACCTGCGGCGCCGGCACCCTGGGTTCTAGTCCCAGTTGGGGCGCCGGGTTCTAGTCCCGGTTGCTCCTCTTCCAGTCCAATTCTCTGCTATGGCCCAGGAAGGCAGTGGAGGATGGCCCAAGTGCTAGGGCCACTGCACCCACATGGGAGACTAGGAGGAAGCACCTGGCTCCTGGCTTCGGATCAGCACAGGGCCGGCCGTGGCAGCCATTAGGGGAGTGAACCAACGGAAGGAAGACCTTTCTCTCTGTCTGTCCCTCACTGTCTCTCTCTCTCTCTCTCTCTCTCTCTCTCTCTCTCTCTCATTGTGTAACTCTGCCTGGCAACAAAACAAAACAAAACAAAACAAAACAAAACAAAAAACAGTGTTGTGTTACCATGGGTTAAGCTGCCACTTGCAATGCTGGCATCCCATTAAAGTACTCGTTCAAGTCCTGGCTGCTCCACTTCTAATCCACCTCCCTACTAAAGTACCTAGGAAAGCAGTGGAAGACTGACTAAGTGCTTGAGCACCTACCCCCCCATTTGGGAGACCTGGTTGGAGTTCCAGGCCCCTGTCTACAGCCTGGCCATTGCAGCCATTTGGAGAGTGAACCAGCAGATGGAAAATTGCTCTCTCTCTCCAACTCTGCCTTTCAGGTAACTAAATAAATCTAGAATAAATAAAATATTCAGGAATAAATTAAACTACAGAAGTGAAAGTTCTCTGCAATGTGAATCCTAAAATATTAATGAAAGACACCATCAAAGACATTTTTAAAAATGTGTGAATGGATTACCTGTGTGGTATGCACTAAAAGTAATAAAGTAATCAAAATATTTTTAAAATATAATTTTTTGAATGTGGAATATTTTCTATTAAGAACAAAATAATGTTCCCAAACAAGGTACACAGAAGCTTATTAGGGGGAGGTCTTCAAAAAGTTTATGGTAAGTGAATATTGTGAAAAAATTATGCAAGGATTTAAAAATTTTTTTGCATTAAGATAATCTTAACTTTCTAAATTTTATTTTTAAAGATTTTATTTATTGATTTTAAAGTCAGAGTTACAGAGAGAGACAGAGAGGGAGAGAGCTTCCCATCAGCTGGTTCACTCTCCAGATGGCCTCAATGACCAGCGCTGGGCCAGGCCAAAGCCAAGAGCCAGAAGCAGGGGCCCAAGTACTCAGGCCATCTTCCACTGCTTTCATAGGCACCTCAGCAGGGATCTGGATCAGAAGTGTAGCAGCTGGGATATGAACTGGTGCCCATATGGGATTCTGGCATCGCAGGCAGTGGCTTTTCCCACTATGCCACAGTGCTGGCACCAATCTTGATTTTTAATTAAAATTTTCCATGTATTTTGAGGAACCCTCATGCAACATGCCTCCTTTAGTGAGAGAATGTTTTCTTCCTCCCCATTTCTTTATTTTGTTTGAGTTTTCCACAGTGAACCTTTGCTATTTTGTTAATAAACATTCTTAAAACCAGCATAATAATAAAAATGAGTCAAAATCAATATACATGTCACTGAATTAAATATTATGATTTTGTTTCTAAACCCACTCTTTTATATACTATACTCTACAAACGGTCATTTACAGGTATTTAAATTCACTATGTGTGTGTTTTTTAAAATTTTAAAAAATTATCTGAAAGGCAGAGCAGGAGAGATAGAAAGAGAGAGAGAGAGAGATCGAGATCTTCCATCTGCTGGCTCACTCTCCAAATGACTGTTACAGCCAGATCTGGGCCAGCCCAGGAACTCCATCCAGGTCTCCTAACTGGGTGACAGGGGCTGAAGTACTTAGCCTGTCATTCATTCCCTTCCCAATGACATTAGCAGGGAGCTGGATCAGAATCAGAATATCCAGGACCCAAACTGGTGCTCTGATATGGGATGCCAGCATCACAAGTGGTGCTTAATGTGTGGCACCATGGTGTGGGCCACAAAATTAACTGTATTTTAATCATACATATACCTTTGCATCTTCTCTGGGAAGGTAACTTTTGTCTTGGACATTAATATCATGTGCCAAATCACATATGGCATACTTCATAATGCAAAGTATATTATGCTTGCATGTGCATACCTTTAGTACCTTTTAATAGTACCTTTTAATAGTAAACACTATTAAATGAGTTTCTCACTTTACAATTATTGATATGTATGACTAATTTGGACAGTAACTAATTTCTCCATTCTTGTTCAAGTTATAATCTCATCTGTGTACTAACAAATTCTGCCTTTAAAATAGGACTTACTTCTCCAAATAAGATGACATTTGATGTTAATTGAAATGTATGATTGTTACAACAGATTGCAGGTCCTATTATTGCAGGCAGAAACGGAATTATAATGAATATCTGATATTTTGTGGTACCTGGAGACATTTTGAGAGCTCTCCATTAAGAGAATGAGATATAAAAATAACCACCAAAGGCTTGAGACAAAGCAAAGGCAGGGTCACAGATTTGACTCAATCCTTTTAATGTAACTTTGTCACACATACAAGAGACTTCAAAAAGTTCATTGCAAAAGTGGAATTAAAAGGGGCAATGTTGTGGCATAGCAGGTAAAGTTGTCACACTGGCATCCCAAACAGCCACCAGTTCGAATCCTGGTTGCTCCACTTCCAATCTAGCTCTCTGCTAATGGTCTGTGAAAGCAGCAGAGGATGGCTCAAGTGTTTGGGCCCCTGTACCCATGTGGGAGACCCAGAAGACTCTCCTGGCTTCAGCCCTGTCCAGGCCTGGCTGTTGGGGCCATTTGGGGAGTGAACCAGCAAGTGGAAGATCTCTCTTTGTCTCTTCCCTCTCTCCCCACACTCTCTGTAACTCTGCCTTTAAATAAATAAATCTTAAAAAGAGAAAACTTATGAAAAATGCAATTAAATGATTAATTTTTCCAAATTAAAAGATAAATTTACTTAGATTCAAAAAATTTGAAATCTATGCAAAGTTTTTATAACATGGGTTTTTTCATGGAATTTTTGAAGAGCCCTGTACACATAGACTTCAACATTTTTTTGCACTGAAATAAACACCTTTTACTTCAATTTTCCACATATTTTTGAAGTACCTTTTGTGTATATGTGTGTACAAAATATTTCAAAAGGAGTTACAGGTGATCAAAAGACATGAAAAAAATTAAACTAAATGCTAGCTAAATTTTGTTAAAGACTAAATGTTTGGCCGGCGCTGTGGCTTAACAGGCTAATCCTCTGCCTTGCGGCGCTGGCACACCAGGTTCTAGTCCCGGTTAGGGCGCCGGATTCTATCCCGGTTGCCCCTCTTCCAGACCAGCTCTCTGCTATGGCCCGGGAAGGCAGTGGAGGATGGCCCAAGTACTTGGGCCCTGCACCCGCATGGGAGACCAGGATAAGCACCTGGCTCCTGGCTTTGGATCAGCCTGATGAGCCGGCAGCGTCGGCCATTGGAGGGTGAACCAACTGGCAAAAAGGAAGACCTTTCTCTCTGTCTCTCTCTCTCTCTCACTATCCACTCTGCCTGTCCAAAAAAAAAAGACTAAATGTTTAAGACTAAAATTAGCTAAATGTTCAAGAAAGTCAAGTATGAGTTGAATTCATCATTTAATACTAAATTCCACCAGGCTAATGGTAATGCATGAATGCTGAGACTGCTCTATTTTTGTCCTATCAAAACAGCTCAGTCCCATCTCCTCTTACTGAACCCATACTATAGACCAGGCATTGTGCTGAAGTTTGGAAATACAAATGCAAGCGTCCTGGCTTCTGTGAAAACCTGACAGGATAATCTATAAGGAACTTAACGTATATTTGTTTTGAAGACAGAAACTTCATAATAAGACTGAATGTAGAACGAATTCTTTTGTCAGCAGCTGATATCAAAACTGCTTGATGTACACTCTAGGTAAATACTATATAGACACATCTTAACAGAAACAGCTGGCAGCTTCAGGCTGCTCATTTCAAAACGAATTGAAGTCCTATAAACAAAACTAGTGAGGCTATTACAGACGGGATAAGTGTTTATGTACTTTCACAAGAATAAACTTTCTTTTGTGTACAGTTTCAAATCTAAGGGCTTTAAGTGATGGTAGGACCCCACCCCTGCCCCACTGCCATTAAATGCTAGAAAACTCATTAGTTTGTCCTCACTCAATTCTACTGAATTTGGCATTTCTTAAACGTGGTTGGGTGGGACATCTTAAAAATACATCTGCATGAAATGTGTTTTTCATAGATGTGTGACTGCCTCTCTCTCTCTCTCTCTCTCTCTCTATATATATATATATATATATATATATGAACTAAAGAGAAAAAGTTTTATTTTTTTAAAAAGCAAGATTGACTAATAATGTTGTTTTTTCACATATATATGTATGTATATATATGTATATATACATATATATAGAGAGAGAGTTAAAGAGAGAGAGAGAGAGAGTATGCTCTCATCTGCTGATTAACTGTCCTAAATGTTTGCAATGGCTGGGACTGGCTGGGGCCAAAGCCAGGAACAGGGAACTCAATCCAGGTCTCCCATATGAGCATCAAAGACTCAACTGCTTGAGCAATTACTTGAGGAAACTGCACTCAAGAGCCATCAACTGTGATGTGGTACCCAGGCATCCTAACCACCAGACTAAATGCTCACTCCCTGTCCTCTGCATCTTTAAAAATCCATGAAAGAAAGAAATCATAATTGCTAATTATGCTTGTTTCTAACCTTTAGACATGTTAGCACCTCAGTGTAACACAGTGCTCCACAGAGACTTGAGCAGCACCTACACACATAAATGGCCTGTAGTGCAGTGCTAAGGCTCTGGGCTTAAGTACAAAAATCTCATTCAGTCACGGACTCTAGTGCAGAGAAGTCACCTAACTGTTGGCAAAATTGCAAATAATGTTTATTTACTAATTTCTGCATTTGCAGATTAATTGATATAATGATATATCTCTCATTTGCTGAAAAGATCACAGTAGCCCAAAATCTTCCCTATCCTTATTTGCTATTTAGATACAGAGGTGGCAGCCTCTGTCTGGGTGTTGGCATAGCACCTTATGCACCTTTAAGAAGATGTCATTTGATAATATGAAAAGAAATGGGGAGGAGGAGAATGAAGAATACACCACATACACAACAGTCAAAGTCCAATAAATCTTATGTTCTTGACGTTCTTGGGGGTTGGGAGGGGAAGGAAGAAAGATCATTTTTTTTTTAATAGAAGCTACTTTCTTTGCTATAGGTTGGTAGGAACTGGAGAGTGGAGCAGGAGTGATGTTTTCTCACTGCAAATCTGAATTGGGTGCTCATTAAAGAGCACCGAGCACTAGTTTGCAGTAGCCATTCTGAATTTAGTAGTGGCAATTTGGAGGCTGCAAATTCTGAGGTCTGACTCGAAACATGTGTTTGTTTATTGGCACAGAGTTAGCACTACACCATTCCGTTACGGAGCACAACGGAGCAAATCTAGATTAATATCAGAATCCATATTTTGTCCTTCCTGTGCTGTGTGTCACACTTCCAGTGAGACCCTAACAAGATCAGGAATTAAGAATAGGTCAGAAGAACATCTGCTTTGCTTATTTTGATTATGTGGGCAGGCAAAGGAATTTGCTTTTATAACACTGAAATAACTTGGAATGCGGCAAAAATAAATGCACCTTCTGTCTCATGGAATGTTATTACAGTACCACGCTTTGTGAATGCTTGGTGGCATTTTCAAGCATTTTTTGTTCCCCTCATTTCTTTCTCGGCTCCATAATGCAATCCTCATGGTTTGAGCACTAGACTTCAAATGAGACATCTATTCAGAGCATGTTCAGACAAAACGAGTGGTTTCCTTAGTAATGAGAGCTATGTGAAAGCCTTCAGCACGGCCCGCCCACCCCCCAGCCAGCCAGGCTTCTCCCAGGCTTGCTGCTCACACATAGGCTCTCAGAGGGTCTTATCCGGCAGGGGAGCACCCCTAAAGCCTGAACTAGCCAAAGCACTGAATATTCATTGCAGTTCCAATAAAATATACCCTTTATAAAAGGTTAAGGATGTGAGAAGTACTCTGAATGGTGAAGGTTAATTTGCTCATTTTCTGCATCACGTCCATGGAATAGAAAGAACGATGTGCGATTTCAGGAATGAGATGCACGTTGTTCTTTCATTTGATTATATTTAAAACATTTCCTTACCTCAACCATGGAGTCTGTCATATTCATTTTTCTGTCTAGGGCTAAAGAATGGTTTTCTGATTTTTCCGGTTTTCTTCATAGCAGTTGTCCTTGATAAAGCTTTGAAAGTCTGTTGTCAAGGCAGAGTGCAAGATTTCCTTTTTATAGTCTCAAATATATTTTTAAAAGTGGCTTTAGGTGTACCAATATTGAAGTTTTATGTATGTGCATCTATTTATCTGTTTGCTTATTCATTTTCAGGACACTTAATACATAGGAAAAGAGCTTTTTTCTCTCAATTAAATAATGCAATAGTCATTCCTATTAAACATTGACTCTCAGAAGCAGGCAAATGTAGATAACTATTCCCAAAATAGAAATAAACAGGAGGGGTCAGTGTTGTGGCACAGCAGATTAAGCTGCCAACTTGTTACACATGCATTCCATAATTGGAGTGGTGGTTCAAGTCCTGGTTGGTCTACTTCCAATCTACATTCCTGCTAAAGTGCCTGGAAAGGCAGCTGACGATAACCCAAGTACTTATTTTTCTTCTCACTCATATGGGAGAACCAGAGTTTCACTCCTGGTTTTAGCCTAGAGCAGACCAGACTGTTATAGCCATCTGGGGAGCGAAGCAGAGAACAGAAGGTTCTCTTTCTCTCTCCCCCCAGCCTCTGACTTTAAACATGAAAATATTCTTATTTTTAAGATTTTATTTTATTTATTTGAAAGACAGAGTTACAGAGAGAGGTAGAGGTGGGGGGGAGAGAAAGGTCTTCCATCTATTGGTTCACTCCACAACGGCTGGAGCTGAGCCGATCTGAAGCCAGGAGCTAGGAGCTTCTTTTGGGTCTCCCACATGGGTGCAGAAGCCCAAGGACTCGGACCATCCTCTGCTGCTTTCCCAGGAGCATTAGCAGGGAGATGGGTTGGAAGTGGAGCAGCTGGGACACTTGAACTGGTGACCACATGGGATGCCAGCACTACAGGATGGGGCTTTCACCTGCTGTGCCACAGCACCAATCCCCAACATGAAAATATTTTGAAAATTTTTCTGAATTAATATAGTATCTGCCACTGAGAAGAATATACTTTATAGTTATCTTCATACTATGTCAATCATCTAATTAAGAGAACAGGAATACAGTCAAAGATTCTGAGGTGAAAAAACAATTAAACTATGTTAACATTCTACCATGAATGTGTTGTGTCAATCTGGTTACATATAAACAAACATAGGAAGCAAAAGTTACAGTATGCAAAGAAGATGAGAATAAGGGCTTGAGGTGACATTTGGAAAGAAGAGGAGACAGTTTTAAGGGTATTGGTTGGCTTTGGGGTCTGACTTGCATTCCAACCCTAAACCCTCAGTAGCTCTGTGGCTACCACAGTTAACTAACCTCAATTTCCTCTTCTGTGAAAGTGGGAAAGTCTCTGCCTGGCTCCCTACAGTACTCTAAGAATAAAACGAAATGCATGCAGTGTTTACTGAGCATGAGTGTCTTGCATGCAAACTCAACAAGTGCTATTTATTATTGTTCTAGGTACTTTTATTATTTCAGCATACATAATTCCTGCATTTGCATGGCAATACATATTTCAAATTCTGATCTATTCCATTGTGTTTTGTGGACAGCTCAAGGATAATCATTTGTATTTCCCTGAACAGCAGCAATAATAAATACAACAAAAATAACAGCAATACTAAATTTGCCATCAAAAGAAAATACTGTATCAGTGGAAACTGTGATGGATGTTTCTTCCTGGCTCAAATATACCACATCATTTCTCTATGGCATCAAGAGCATGCATCGCTGACCCTGCTGGTCACAGCTTATGGCTAACTGTCTCACACACATATCAAAACACACCCTTGTTCACATTTGTACTAGTCTATACAGTCACAATTACAGATTTAAAGACAGAATGCTGCTATGCTTAAATATTTTGCATTGTATTTTCTTATCCATCAAACCTCTACTTAAAACTCACACATGCATTTATATACATCCTGATCAATTATTCTGTTGAGTCCAAAGGCAAAGCACCAAGCCCATTCTCACGTCAGAGAACAGATTTCTTGAAAGAGAAGTAATTGAATTGAGGTTTATCCAGTGAAAAATGGGTGGTAGCACTGCTAAAAAGTAGTGTGTGCCTAACTATGATTGGGGCAGGGAGAGGATGGGGTAGGAAGGATGTGACAGGAAGCAGAGGAGATGATGCAGAAGGGATGATCTGGAAGCAGGAAAGTGAGGAGCAATTGTGGCAACCAAAATAAGAAGATGAAAGCCTAGGAGATGGAGAATATAACTGAACCAAGAAAATTTGGGAGGAAAATCAACAGTATTCAGTAACTGGTTGGATGCTGGATAAGAAGCAGAAAGAGAGTCAAAGAGCCTGGGATTCTCTGGGAAACAAGGTAGTGTTACTACAACAGGAATGAAAAATAAAAGAAAAGCCAGTTTAGGGAGAGCTTAAAAGCTCAATTTTGGTCATAAGAGTAAAAAGTGCCTGGGAACTGTGCAAGCAGACATATTTATTATAAAATTAAAGGAATATATAGATAGGTAGACATGAAGGAAGAATTTTATTTACGGGAGCACTGATGTAGATTTGAGAGCAGTAAGTATATAAGTAGATTACAGTACTGAAGAGAGTAGTAGGCAAAAGGCAAACCTATGGTAAGTACTCCAGAGGCAGATGAGCCCACAATAATAGCAGATAGAATGTTTAGACAAGCCTGAGAAGGACTAGGCACCTGGCTTGGGTGTGCCAGGACTAGACTGGGAGGGTACTGGTGAGATTCCAAAACAGAATTTCAGTTCTATGGTTGGATTAGAAGCTGTATATTATAGTTCTGGCAATTGTTGACAGCTTTTTAAATAAACTTATATGAGGCAGATAAGGATGGAAAGGAGTAGGGTTAAAGATTAAAGCAAGGATTGCTGTTATTTGAATATAAGTAAGAATTAAGCATACCAATTATAGATTCTGTGGAAATTTGATGATTGCAAGATAGAGAAGAAAGACTATTAGAGACAAATGGCTGAAAATGCAAAAGTGGATAAATTTGAGGGGAGAAAGAGAAGGAAACAGACTGGCAATGAGGAAGTGCCTCATTCTTTGAAACCAAAAGTGAGAGATAATGCTGACTTTGAGCAAAAACATGTTACAACCAGGAAGTTGTAAAATTAAAGGAGTTCAATGCCATTTTCTTCAGAGTAGTTGAGAGCTTGAAAAGCAATATTAAATTGAGTGTGCAAGTTTTCAGTCATCCTTGAATAAAAGAGGGTAAAGAAATGACTTAGGACAAATATAAGGATAGAAGGACACTGCTGAAAACCTGACTGAAACATACCACTCAGTGTTTATAGTGGAAACCAATGTGCACCACTGTGTGATTTCCTCCAGGAACACTTGGCTTCATTCAGGAACAGAGAACAAAAACCACAGTGTTGACCAATTGCTCTGATTGGATAGGTATGGTGGGAGACCAGAGCAAGAGAATCAGAGACTGGTAGTGGTTTAGACAATCAGTTTTGGTAGGATGAAAAGACCAAGAGAGATGAGGGCAACCAGTAAATAATCGACCTTGAAAAGTTTCAGGTATTTGTGATGTCAAAAACCAAATGTAGGGATAGCACAGTTCTAAAATAGCCAGATGAGTACAGGGTTGTATCAAAAGAGGGATACTGAAGTTCAAGACTTCCGAAGTAGAAGAATTCCAGTTACCAAAAAAGGTCAAGGGAAGGTTCCTGGGAACGAGTCTCTGAAATGAAGTGAAAGCCAGTTATTTTCAATTAAGGAGATTCGGTAACTGTTGGCTGGTTTCATACTTAGAAGTCAGAATCTCCCAAGATTTTAGCAACAGTTTAAGTAGAAATGAATACTGTCCACCAGATATCAAGTCGCAAGTCTGAGAAGTAGGAAGATGATGACAATTTGGGGAAGTAGAGTGGTGTGCACCGTATGGAAGAGTAAAATTATGATGAATGGATTGAAATTGGAATTGGGAAGCCCAAGGAAGTGCAGGAACATGATCCCCATACACACAAACACACACACACACACACATGAAACACACAACACACTCACCCCTAGAATATGAGAAAAGAAAATGAAGGGAAGAATTCGTGTTGTCCGAATAGAAGATAACAGGATTGTAAAACAGACTTGGTGACAACTTTAAGATTTACAGCTGGAAATTCAGCAGACATGGCAATGTAGGTAGTTGCTACAGGAATACATCTATTCTGTCAATCATACTAGCTGTAATAATTGACTTTCATTCTTGAAAACACTTTCCCTGAACTAAAAGGAATAACTCCATGAATGATCACTAAAAGATTAGACAAAAAACTTTAGCTCTGGGGTTTCTGTTCTGTTCATCAATGAAGAGAGAGAATCAGATAGGTATGATAACAGCCACCTTTGTTCTCCAATCTAGTAAAAGTCAAGCAAAAGTGACATAAAATATTCATGAAAAATCAAATGACTTTTTAACTTCTAGATGTGCAATATAACTAGATACCTAAATATTTTACTGACAAAAAAAAAAGTTTGCTTTTTCTTCTCAGAAATCACTGCCTTGATCTCTTATTTAGGCTTAAGCAATAATTTTCATTAGCTCACCTTTGCAAAAGAATCTATGTGAAAACCAAAACAGTACCAACAGACTCTGCATAAGATCATTGCATCAGGAGAAAATTGTTATCTCAGGCCATGCCATCATGTTTTTTTTTTTTAAAGATTCATTTATTTATTTGAATGGCAGAGTAACATAGAGGGAGGGAGAGAGAGAGAAAGAACGTCTTCCATCCACTGGTTTACTCCCCAGATGACCGCAATGGCTGGAGCTGGGCTAATCCGAAGCCAGGAGCCAGGAGCTTCTTCCAGGACTCACACGTGGGTGCAAGGGCTCAAGGACTCCAGCCCTCTTCTACTGCTTTCCCAGGCCATATCACAGAGCTGGACCGGAAGTGGAGCAGCGGGGACTCGAACTGGTGCCCATATGGGACGCTGGCACTACAGGCGGTGGCTTTACCCATTATGCCACAGCGCCAGCCCCAGTCATCTTGGTTCTTAATTTTTGCCTAGAATTAACACATAGCTTCCATGTCATCTTGGTTCTGAGAGTTAAATGTTTGCCTAGAACTTAGAGGGCTCTTAGTAGAGTTACATGAACCAAACTGTGTTTAATAACCACTAATAAAAAAGATGAAAAGGTAGAAGAGATCAGCAGAGAAAAAGGCCAGTTCAAGAGATGCACTCTATTCTCTCATAATTAATAGCTCTGCTATGAATAACCTTATGAGTAACTGAAGTCATCAGTCTGACAAAAATCCATCCCCTCAAGTGTATTCTCTTGATTTAGGTTTTCTTTTAAGTAAATGATCCTCTGGTTTTACTAAAATCTTTTGAATAAAATGAACACACAGAAGGGAGCAGCAACTGATTCCTTTAGTCACTCAATGACCTCTTAATAAAATAAGTGTACTGTTGCAAATACAAAGTGATTAGGACATAGTTTCTGTTTACTATCTAGGCACAAAAAACTCAAAACCAAAATACATGTTGAACAACGTATATTTGATAGTAAAAAGAAAATTTAAAGAGTAATAAAAGAAGGTAAGTCTTTATTTTCATGGAGGTGGGACAGCCTTTCTAAAGGGCAAGATTTTATTTTTGAGCAGAATCTTTGTAGAACTGGTATGCTTATAGAACTATGAACATCTGACATTGCAAAATGCAAGATGATATGTTTAGGGAAATGATGAAGCACTGAAAGTGGCTGATAGATGAGACATGCTGAGAGTGAGGAATAGACTGAAAGACTGGACAGCAATACATCTCAGTAAAGTGTAATAATTACCAATATGAGAGTGTGATCAGACAGACATTGGTTTGGTTGCCAACTACCAATGAGCAACTATATTACTGCACACTCAGCCAGATTGTCTCAGTTTTCTGATCTGTAAAATGAGACTAATGATTACACAGTAGCCAATAGAAGAACTAAATCATACAATTCAAGAAAACCTCTTAATGGACTGACACAACATGAGTTCTCCATGAATGTTATCTATTATTATTGTTGTTGTTGGAATTTAAATCTTAATGATTATATTGTGGATGGAATTGAATAGCAAGTTTAATAGGCTAGATAATCTACTAACCAAGAGAATTCTAATAGAAGTAAAGGACAACTCCGGAGAAACATCATATCTTATTTTTAAAATAATGGCTATAATTTCTAATAATAAAAATAAAAATTGACTGTAGAAAGTTTGAATATTTTAAAACATTATAAAAAGAAAAATCACCCATTATCCAATCAAAGAAAACTAGTATATTTCTTTTCAGTTATATCTGGCTATTTATCTGCTTTCTATGCTATGTAAATATTTTATTTAACAGATCTAGATCATACAAAATGCCTAATTTTACGTTCTGCTCTTTAGAGTAACTGTAAGAGCAACTTTTCTCCCCCACATGGCTAGAGGAGGGGTTAAAATTCCATTGTCTGAGAAAAAGAATGGAGAAAGGCACAGAGAGATGCCAAGATAAGAGATCTTTTGGACCTGAAGAGAAAGATGAAAAGAAAAGGAAGAACTCCAATGGAGAGACAGATGGAAAAACAGAGGTTTATCCCTTTCACATCTGACAGCTTTCCTGTTCTTGGGTGTAAGTTTCCTAGTGGTAAAATACTTTTGTTCTTCAAGTGGAGTCATAGCCTTCATTGAAAATAAGACCTGGAATTCAATAAACATTTCATTTTTTCTATCCAATTATATTTTCCAAAATCCCTTGGAAAAAGCAAAGAAAAACTATGACCCAACTTGATTTAGTTCAACATTCTTAAAACTAACCAATATTATTCACTTTAAAACATGTTTCTAACTTAATAGAGAGCAAATCTACTAAGAAAATTAGACTAAAGGGTACAGATGTCTGGTATACAGGTTAAACTGACTATATCCCATTTCAGAGTGTCTTGATTCGATTTCCAACTCTGGCTCCCAGTTCTAGCTTCCTACCAATGTAGACCGTGAGAGGTAGCAGTGATGGCTCAAGTGGTGGGCTCCTCATCCCTCATCACCCAGATGGGAGATCTGCATTGAGTTCCCAGCTCCTAGCTTCGCAACAGCTCTGGCCATTGTGGGCAATTTGGAGAGTGAACAAGTAGATGGGAAGCCCTTCTTTCATTCACTTCCTCTCTAATAAATAAGTTAATTAAATACACAAAATAAGAATTGGAATACAGAGGACAAAGTCACTAAAGACCTTCCTAGCACAATGTTAGACCTCGTCACCAGTTGTTCAGTCATATGTGCTTAGCTTTCTTAGTATAAAAACTCATCTTTCCAACTAGGCACAGCATTTCTTCAGAGCTCTATTTCTCAAATCGTGACAGCAATAAAAATTCTATCATCAACACTGAACAACCATAACTATATAAAAGCACCCACTGTCTAGTGCATAAAATCCACTCCTTTTTAAAAATAGTATTTTATTTTTGGCGTCCCTTGTTGCTGACTACATTGAATTGGCTGGCAAAGCCATCAATCAAGCATTCATTTATTTTAGAAATGAATATTGAGAGCCTCACATAGTGGAAATAGCCTTAGCTCTGTAAGTAGACAGAGCTGAGTTCAAATTTTAGCCTCATTATTTAATAGTTTTGTGACATTAAGCAAGTAACCTAATTTGTTTCAGGCAATGTTTCCACACTGTCAAACTGGGATAGAAATATCCATGTTAGAAAAATGTTGTGAGGATTAAATATCTTTAAAAACACATACAGACATATGTTAGTATTCAACAAATGTTGCTTTCTCCACTTTTTTTTCCTACACTGTGGAACTTAAAGACATAATAAGACATACACCCCCTCCAGGAGGATCCTAAAAACCAGAATAAGAAAAAGGTGAAATTATAGAAATGATTAACACACCAAAAGAGTGGTAAACTATCAAATTGATAAAGAATGTTGTTGTGGGTTGGATGAGAAATTACATCTTGTCACAGGGTTGGAGAAGAGTCCACAAGGAAGGTTTATTTAAGTTAATGTCGCTTATTTTAGGGGTAGGAGGACGGGCATGTGGCTCAGGGGATTAAGCCACCTTTGACATACACACTCCCCAAACTGGAGTGCCTGGGATCAAGTCCTGCCCCTGCTTCCTGTGCAGCTTCCTGCTAATGTGCAACCTGGGAGGCAGTGGACAATGGCTCCAGTACATGGGTTTTCACCACACACATAGGGAGCCTAGATGGAATTCCTGGCTTTTGGCTTCAGCCTGGCCCAGCCCTGGCTGTTATGGGCATCTGAAGAGTGAGCCAGTGAATGAGAGATCTCCCTCTCTGTTTCTCGCACTGTCTTTCCCTCTCTGTCACTCTACCTTTCAAGAAGAGGAACAGGATAGGCATGTGAGAGTCAAGGGCTTGGAGTGCAAGGTAGAAAAGGCATTCAATATGAGGAGGAAAGCTAGAATCAAATGGTGGTAAAGAGGAAGTAGAGGAAGCAGATGATGATAAAAGTTACCATGATGATAATAATGACATAAATGATGATGTCCAACATTCTTCCAGGCTTACTATATTTCAGGCACTTTTCTAAGCTCTGTGTGATATTAACAACTTTAATGCTTATACTCATCTTAGGAGTAAATGGAAATGCACAGATGGTACACAACAGAGATACTTAACATGAAACTTGGGATCCCAGAGCTAGAGGTAACAAGGTAAGAATTCAAACCTAGGCAGTCTAGCCTCAGGTCCTGAAGTCTACTCACTGTCCACACCACTTTTCTAACAAAAGCACACAAGAAAATAATACCTAGGAGTTGATGAAATAACAACATGCCAGTGAAAATTTAATACATTCAACCATTAAATACATGAATATTTACTGCACCCAAATATTATTATATGGTGAAAGCAAAACTCTCTCAACATAATTTAATGTTGTAATTATTCATTTATGCTTTAAAATAATTTCAATGTGGGGTGGGTGCAGTGGCTCACTTGGTTAATCCTCTGCCTGTGGCATTGGCATCCCATATGGGTGCCGGGTTCTAGTCCTGTTTGCTCCTCTTCCAGTCCAGCTCTCTGCTGTGGCCTGGGAGGGCAGTGGAGGATGGCCCAAGTGCTTGGGCGCCTGCACCCACATGGGAGACCAGGAGGAAGCACCTGGCTCCTGGCTTCGAATCAGTGCAGCGCCAGCCGTAGTGCCCATTTGGGGGGTGAACCAATGGAAGGAAGGCCTTTCTCTCTGTCTCTCTCTCTCTCACTGTCTATAACTCTACCTGACAAATGAAAAAAAAATATTTCAATGCATTTTCATTAAAACTGAGTACTTATTTGGGAAACCCTACAGTCTTTTACTACAATGCAGTTAAGAAGCACACGCATGCAGTATGGTGGGTTTGATTTGCAAAGTGAAATTTCTCTGAAGTTTTAGTGGACTTTTCAAGAAAAAAAATTTGAGAAAAAGAAAAAATAAAGGAAGGAGGGAGCGAGGAAGGGAGAAAACAGAAAAATAAAAAGCCCAAAACCTGTCCACGCTCCAGTAGATGATAAGGTTATATAGTGGAGAAATTATGGAAGATGGGAGGGGGCTCTATTCCAGGCTGTCTTACAACATCTTTCTACACTTAAGCTACTTTCTGGGCCTAGAACATGAGAGTTCCAAATCCCATGTTCTCACTTAATGAGCATTCACTGTCTAATTCAGAAGCAATGAATCCTTACCACACTACAACTGAATGTCTGCATATGGTGCTTCACAAAATAGATGTGACTCCTAAAATAACTTTCCACACATCTTTTGGGAAAGCCATCTTTCATATTCCAGCAGATCACGGACCTCCTTGATACATGAAAAAAGCACCTGAAATGCACACACTGATTGTACTAAGCAGCCAGTGCCCTTGAAGCGGGATGGAACTGATAGCCAAAGGACAGAATCGTCATCCTCCTCATCCAAAGCCTGTGTTGCTCTCTCTCCCACACTGTAATCCCATTTATAATGCTATACTACTAAATTTATAAAAATAAGTAGTAAATGTTTTGAGTTTGGCATGGACGTATATTAAAAAGATAACTGTAGGAACAACAATCTCATTCCCCATCCTCCAAAAAAACAAAAAAGTGATCATTTAATGAAAGCAACTTCCTGTGAAATAATACAGGGAAGTTTTTACAATAGTATGCATTTCTAACTAAAGTTAAACTTAAAAGATTTTTTCTTAGAGTAAGATAGTGAAACTTCAAATACAAGACATGATTGTTACTTTCATGTAAAAGCCAAGGAAGTAGCTTAATCATGTATCTGTTTGACTATCACAATGTACCTTCATTGCGAAAGTGCATTATACAAATTGGCTTGATTACTGCATTTGTCAGCTACGCAATCAATACCAATCAACTAAAATGAAATACTTAAAGAACCATGAGATAAAATTAAAATTCCTTTTGCAAATACTTTTCACTATTTTAAAATAATTCTTCCATATTAAGGAAATAAATCCTACAAGTATTGAAATGATTCAAGATATATCAGAAATTAGAGATGGAGAGAGTAAAATTAAGGGGTAAGAATAATAATTATTACCATTATAGAAATACATGGTTATACATAGATTCCAACACAACATTCCCAGCACTCTAGCATAATCCTTAACAATAGGTTGATGATATTCTTTCTGTGTAAACATGAAAGCATAAAGAATAAAACATTAGGGGTTGTTGCTGTGGCACAGCAGGTGAAGCTGCTGCCTGCAGTGCCGGCATCCCACATGGGCACAGGTGCGAGCCCTGGCTGCTCCACTTCTAATCTAGCTCTCTTCTAATGTGCTTGGGAAAGCAGTGGAAAATGGCCTAAGTGCTTGGGCCCCTGCACACAAGTAGGAGACCCAGATGAAGCTCCTGGCTCCTGGCTTTGGCCTAGCCCAGCCCCCATCATTATGGCCATTTGGGGAGTGAACCAGCAGATGGAAGACTTCTCTCTGTGTCTCTTCTTCTCTCTCTGTAACTAACTTTGTCTTTCAAATAAATAAATACTTTTTTTAAAAAAAAAAGAATAAAACATAATAATGTTGTGAAATGAGGGTCAATCAGTTATTTGAGAAGCTAGTTTTGTCTTGAATTTGTTTTTAATCAAACATTTAATTCAAATAATTTGAATAAATTTTTATAGAAAAAAGCATTTTGAAATATTTTACAGAAAATTACAGAGTGAAACTATTGGTGGTTAATTTTTTTAAATTTATTTATTTATTTATTTATTTGAATGAAAGAGAAAGAGATAAAAAGAGAGAGTTCTTCCATTTGTTGGTTTCCTCGCCAGAATGCCCATAAAACCAGAGCTAGACCAGGCCAAAGCAAGGAGCCAAGAATTCCACTGGGATCTCCCATGTGGGAGCAGTGGATAAATCACTTGAGCCATCATCTGCTGCCTCCCAGTGCAGCATTAAGAAGAAGATGGATCAGAAGCAGAGTGGACAGGACTCAGCTAGGCCCTACAATATGGGAGCCCTAAGCACTGGCTTTTCCAGCTGTGCTGCAATGCTATCTCCATTTGATGGTTAAAGACAAAGCTAGAGCTTTTAAAATTCTCTGGTATTATGCGCATAACAACTGCAAACAACGGGTCCACGTGATTGCAATAAACATTTGAGCAATTAGATACGAAGCTGTTTTTTGTTTTTTTAGTTTTTTTTTTTTTTTTTTTTTTTGGAAGTAAATCTGGTAACGTCATTTCTTTTTACTCCACTAGAGGGTAGTATCTCTAAACTAGGGCTGGAGTCATGAATCCAACCTGCTTTTGACCTGTAGATAAATTAATCCTCATGTAACATTCTTCTCAACAAGATGTTTCTCTAGTACACTAATTAAGATTTTGAAACATGCATTTTTAAAAACTGTGTTTATCTTGAGATTGAGAAAAACACACTGCTATGCTTCTAAATTTTCTAAATTTCTGGAAATTCATAAAGTGTTTTACATATATGGCTTACAGAGTATATTTTCCTCCTCAACACACATTCAAAATTAATGGATCTAAAAATAAGGAGAAGTCCTTTTTTTGGAGGAATTAATTTATAATAGTTGAAATATCTCCCTAGAGTATAAAACATGCATCCAAAACACACAGATATACATACAAACAATCCTCTACTTGCACCCATTTGGAGGTGTCTGGCAGATGTATCACATCACATAAGAAGCAGTGAGTGAATATAATTAGAAACACACCTTTTTAAAAACTACGTCTTCAAATGCCGGTGTTATAAACAGGCAAACATATATTTTATTTTTAAAATTCTGGTCCAGATAAGAAATGTCATTGCTATAAAAAAAAAAGTGCTATTGAACAGCAAGCACATGTGCTAAATTAAGTGGGATCTATAGAGAACCAAATGCCACTCAAAAACAGTCTCAAGCTGCTCTTATTAAACAATACAACCATCCCTGAACTTTGCACAGAGGGACTTCCAGGCTTGAGTCTCTATCAGGTGTTTCTAATGTTTGGGAAATCCGCATTAGTAGT
Source organism: Lepus europaeus (assembly GCF_033115175.1). NCBI lineage: Eukaryota > Metazoa > Chordata > Mammalia > Lagomorpha > Leporidae > Lepus > Lepus europaeus. Next base: position 52,083,416 of record NC_084827.1, read on the forward strand.
GTGCCTTGCCTGCTTCCAGAGTGAAAGCACAGTTAGTCTGTACAACAGATAACCTAAAAATGGGAAAACTTGGCAAAAATTTCCAATGTTCCCCCGAAGAAGTAGGAGGAGGAGGAGGAAAGGGAAGGAAGGAAAATGATTCCTCGGAAAATATGCAAGCCCGTTTCATTTATTTGTATCCTAAGCAGCAGTGTCATCGAACAGACAGGTTGTTTCAGCCAACCAGACTGGAGCAGCTGCGAGTGCTACATCCTGGCAGTCTGAAGCGATTGGCTCCTCTCTGGGGAGTGGAGGGTGTTCAGTTATTAATGACCGCTGAGCAGGCAGCACCATGTCAGTGTGACAGCTGATCGGGTGAACGATGCACCACTAACCACCATGGAAACAGGGGGAAATAAAACCAGCTCACAGGATCTCTCTTCGCTGGATTGAGAGCCTCAGCCTGCCGACTGAAAGAAGGAGTTCCAGGCAGAAGAGAGAATTCTAGCTGCAGCCGCCTGCCTGCTTTCATATTTTAGAATCCAGAGCTACGGTTGCTTGTATGTGTGTCTATCTGTAGCACATATTTGTGTGCACTTTATTACACACACACACAGATGTGCACCTACTGACACCTGGACAAGAATACCACCATGTGATTATGTCAACCAAGGAACTGAGGAAGCCAGCACACAGGGACACTGGAGGTGGTCTGGCGCTGAAACTGCTTTTGCAAGGTAAGTTGAAAATACCAATATCTATTCAACGTGCTCTATTTCTTGTTTTGCTGATGCTGATGTTTTTACATCTAAATTCTCCTTTGAGGTTTTCTCCTTGTCTGCATTCTAAAAGCTTTTTTTTTCTTTACATTTTACTTTTGAGAGGAAATTCTCATGCAAAACCCCTGTGGTTCTGTGTGTGCCTAGCTGTGTTAGCGGGATTCTCCAACATGCATTTTACTAGCTTGAATGCCCATCAGAGGATGTGAGTGGGAGAGAAAAGGCAGTGTTGGGAGGAGGAGAAAGAGGAGGGAGAGAGAAGAGAAGGGGACAGTGAGAGAGAGAAAGCTGGAGGTTGGGGTGGGGGTGGGGAGAGGAGACATTAAGGAGAGTTGGACAGGAAAAGAGAGCAGAGAGAGATGTGTGGCGGGGGATTTTCATTTTTCTTCACATCATTTGTAATGAAAAGCAGATCACACACCGTTCTGTGTTTTGGAAGCAACCCCCTAAGTGGGGCATTTTTGTTCCCTTTCATCCAATGGATGGAGATGAAGGCAAATGTTGTTACATGTCAAGAGCTAAAAGCCCTAAGCAGAGTGGTGGAATGAGCATATCACAAACAGTTATTGAATTTCTGCCAGGCTACATCTTACGGACTGGGGTAAACGACTTCCCTTTAATAACATCTCCTCGCTGGTCTGAAGGAACAGTGCAAATTTGTGATTGCTAATGCAGCTGGAGCTGCCACACTCTAGGTAAAAGGATCCCATGAACCAGAAGAGTTCTAATCTTCTTTGGTAATTAACAGGAGCACAGCAGGATGGCTTTAAAGCACATTTCCTATTTAAGAAGATGGTTTGTTCAAACCAACCGCTATATTCCCTTCGCTGTGGTTGAGCTGGATGGCTTATTACAGCTCTAATTTATTCATTTTTAACAATATGTCCTTGTTTCCGAGCCTCTAATTTCAGTGAAAGCAGGCTATGAATATGAGTGGAGCCTTCCGAATTCAGTGGAAAAGGGAATGAACAACAAAAAAAAATCAAAAGGGACAAAGTAAAGATTCAAAATACCTACCTAGAAAATAGTGTGCCTTGGTACTATAAATACTACTCAGCTCCTGTGTTTTTTCACCTGCAGCTTCAGAAGTAGTGCCTTTGAGACAGAATTACTCTCAGGAAACTCAAAGAGTGTCCTCGGAGTGATGATTCATGGGGTACAGTGTTGGTTAATTTTTACTTGCAGTCTTGTAAAAGGAAGCCAGCTACTTGGGCACCACCAAACAGAGGATGCTCAAGGAGGCATCTGCTACCCCCTTTACTGGGTCCTAGGAAGGCATTAAAACAAACCTAGTTGTTGGCATTCCGTCTTCTAGAACTCTCTCCTCCTTTCCTGTAGTTGAACTCACCAAACAGCTAATGGAGTCTGTTTCTTTGAAACTGTGTGTCATGTTTTCCCCCCACAACCGTGATTTCAGAGTTGTTATTGGTTTCTGAGTTTATAATATAAGCCCAAACCAAAAGACAATCACCAGCCACTTAGATCCTGCCACTTTCCCATAAATGTGTCAAAAATGAGTCAGTTTACAATATGCAGCGTAAGAAGTCAATTAATTCCAATGACCTTTGTAAGTAATGACAATAAAGCAGCCCTGACAATATGCCAGTGGCTTCGATTTTCCCTCTGTAAAATGAACAAGTTTAAGAAGAGGGTTCCTGCTCAGAGTGAAAAATGAAATGTGCTGAAGCATTTGCTGGCAATATTGGCAGCCTTGCTCGCTCTGCCTCAAACACCACATGTAGTCTATAGGAAAAACAAAATGATTCATTTCAAAGAGGAAAAGGTGGTTTGTTTGCTTTTCTGCTATCCATTAGAAGTGCTGCTTCTAAACCAAGCCAGATCTGTTATTTTTTAGGTACCTTCTAAGTTCTAAACCAAGAGGAAAGGCTGGAAGTGGATACGTAACCTCCCAATTTCAAACTCGAATATAATGTAGCATTGCAGCATTGATTTCAGTTTGCCGTCGACCTCATCCAGGGAAACTTTTCATACGAAGCACACGCATTCTTAAATCAGGCCCAACCTAAATTTTAAAACGGAAATCAACGACACCCAAGTACAGTGGATAAACTCTTCAACCTTAGTCAAGGCACACATTTTGTGTACTACAGAGATCAGTAATGTACCCACTTTGTGTCTGAGAAATATAGTCATGCCAGGCCCCCAGTGTCGTCACTTCGTGTATGCCAGTGGGTTTGGTGATGTGATCAACATACATCTACCAATGCCAGGTGATGGACATACAGGCATGCCTGGAAGACTTAACCATAGTCTCCCCCAGTCCTGTAACTCTACCAGGGATAACAGCTTTCTGGAAAGACAAGCTCCAGAGGGCCAGCTTGTCAGGGTGTCACTTGGCACAGGCAACATGCCGAGTTAGAATGCTGATGAGTAGATGGAATGTTTTCCTTGGTGGTGCTGGTGGTTGCTGTTGTGAATGGCTTAAAAGACAATGTTACCAGTTTTCTAGGCCAGCAATTTAGGGACCTATGAAGAAAAGGTAACCAACTTATGAGTCATGACTGGATTTCACTGCTTCTTTGTTCTTTTACAGGTATTGCTTTTGTCATAAAATAGGTTTGATGTTTCACTCCCTCCCCCTCTATTTTTCAGGTGTAAAATTCCTGGGTAATATGGCATTGTAGTATTCACTGCAAACCAATTAAATTGATCAGGAAGGTTTGTAAACTGAGTTTTAGAAAAACACTTATGTAAGTTAAATTTTATGACTGGATTGTTATTACTTAATTAGTAGTCTCTGAAGATGGTTCTGGAGGAGACAGAGGTGCTGTTGGTGAATCTGAAGGGGGGAGCATGCTAAAAAAAAAATGAGTCCCCACTTCTCCCCTCAGTAAGGATGCCCCCGAAGAATAATTTAAAACATGTGGCTCCAGTCGATCTGGAGAAACACTTGATGTGTCTTCAGTCCACTTAACTGTTCCTTGTGGACCTGGTTCTGGGCATTCAGCTACTTAGGTGTCACTCGTTGGTACAGGAAACTAAATAAAGCAGGTAAATACTAGGTATATCCTGTCAGTGCTGTCACAGGTAAAAGCACCCTGATTTTAGCTATGTGATGAGTACTTAGGAAAGCTTCCCTGTGTATCAACTACACACAGGTCCTGCTCAGAGCTCAGTGAATTTTTCCCAGCTCCTTCTTATAATGTGATGTCTAGTTAGACACCCAGAGAGTTAGCAGTACAACATGATGGCATTTTTCCTTTGGCCATAATGCCAAAGGCTATCGAATTTTAATGTAAACAGAGGAGGTGATGCCAGAACATGGGAAAAAGTAACAAGGAGAAAACAAATGTTTTCTTGAATTTGATGGGGGGAGGTGGGGAAGAAGAAGATCTCAAGAGATGCTAATTCGAGGTGATTTCCAGATTAGCAAAGGAGATTTAATGCTCATCTCAGTACAGCAGCTACTGAGCCATCTATTATATTTGCATAATTGTCAAGTTTGTGTACAAATACCAGCTTGCTACTATCCTAATTAATCTTTATGCCATGATAAGGGTAAAGGAGGGCTATTTTTTAAGACACTATATAGCTTCAACATGAAAAACGGAAAAATGCTTTCATAGAATAATTTTTAAGTTGAAAGGGACTTTTAGTAGCTACTCTAATATGCTCATTTGATAGGTGAAGAAACTGAGGCTTAAAGAGTATAACATCTTTATAATGGAATCTAATATATATTATCATTTTAAATTCATCCAACTATTTCTTGGAGAGGCCCAGGGTAGAATACTCAGAATGCTTTCTCTAGCATTTCATTAAAAATATGCCTCCTCTATCTTTCAAAGATAACAGTAATAGTAATAGTAGTAGTAATAGTAATAGTAGTAGTAACAGCCAAATACGTTAAACCATAATTTATCTTTTGAATACAGTCCACCATGTTTTGTCATAAAGAGTTATGCATTGTTATTAAAATGTCTTAATAATAATACCATGGAGTTTCACAGAGATACTCCACAACTTTACTATTTTGATTCACTGCAAATACTTTAAGGCACTTAACATGTGTCCTCTTTATATACCTTGCCCATTCTTAGTATCCTTGCTTGGCTTATACTAACTCTGGAAAACAATAAATATACCCTCAGGTTAGCAGTCTTCCTTTTCCTCCAACTGCCTCATCCTGCCTTACGATTTTGTTTCCAAAGTTAGAGTGAGAGCCCTTGTAGGCAATAATAGGCTTCCATAGTTTCAAAGTCCTCTATTTTTCCTTTTGGCAAATTGCCCTCTGTTTGTAAATGTACTCTCCAAATTTTGCTTAACATAATAATAATTAACTGACTCAAAAACTTTGGAGAAGGAAAAGATATCTACAAGAATTTTGAATATGTGTTACAGCTCTACTGTTTACAGAGCATGTTGATACAGCAACCTTGGAGTTCAGATAGTTGTGATGATTATCTTTCCTTTAAGATTGGGGAGTGAAGTTCTGTGTGGTTGTAGACTCGCAAAGACGTGGAGGGGCAATGATTTTCCTATACCAGAGAGCAGGAGATAGTATGGGTATAGTACTCATCACTGTATTTGCTATTTCTGAACTTATTAACAAATAACCCCTTTTCCCTCCTTCCTGAACTCATATCTAGTAACCCTTGCCCTTCCAATTTCTTTGTTCTTTGCATAACACCACACTGTTTGCAACTTTCTGCAAATTAAAATCTCTGTTATTTAATTTACATCACAGCTAAGGCTATGCCCAAATTAAATAAGACAAACACAACTAACATCTATTCTTGGAGAAAAAAAATTGTATGTTGTTCTACCTACTCGTCCATATGTTTGTCTGACAGCATTAGCACTTTGATAAACAGATACTTGGCAAAGATCTCAAAAACTGGATAAAATGGGATGAGTAAATTATTCAGAGATTCTTCCCATTTGCTGAAAAGCAATGGGCAAAGTATTCCAAGTCATATGAAGGAGCATCATAAAAGGAGTGTCAACATAAAAGCAACTTCTTTGGTATCTCCTTCCTGGTTAGTTAGTCTTGAGGAGAAAATGGCACAAAAAACAAATCAAAACTATCAGTCAATCTGTATACTGCTAAAGCCAAACACAGGTAAATGTAATTACATGGTTTTGAGAACCATTTCGAGGAGAGATGTTGACTTTCAAAAAAGTAAAATGCTCTTTGAAATGAATAAAAATTCCTAAAAGAAATTTTTTTTCCTGAAGTTTGTTACATCAAGTTTTACTTCCAGAATATGATGCATTCCACAGATCATCAACTGCTCTATTCAGGGAGGGAGAGTAACCATTTGCATGTCTACATCAGAATAAAACACAAATAAATTAAAGACTTAGCATCAAAGGCGCACTATTTTCTATTTCCATAAGCCTATACCTCTGGAATCCAGACGATCCCATAGCAATTCTTGAATGAAAAACATATAAAATGCCAATTATAAGGTATGAATCTAGGCTATATTCATCCAACCAATTTGTCATGTGAATAGCTGAACTGATTCATTTACCAAATACATATAATTTTATGCTTGTTCCTCATACTGAAGTTTATCACCCACATATTTTTAATGAAAACATGACAGTTTATATATACAGTTTATACAGTTTATATATACAGTGCTGAGGAGAGTCATACGGTGATGTTCAGCTAACTTTTTAAATCAGTTTGTCAAACTACCACTTCTTTAATCAGTCACTTTATTTTTAATGAGGAAACATACCATGTAAATATCAAAGTCTCATTCTACATTTATGATAAATTATATCACAATATACTATTGTAGGACAAAATACTCAAAAAATGAAGACAAAATAAATGTTATGACATAAATTAATGTAACAGAAACTATATGCTACAATTACATCATCTCTCTTAGACAATCCTTTACTGGCTAAAATGATGATGATATTAACAATTTTCATTGATCACATCCTTGTATTGCTGTGTTGAACATGATGCTAAATACTTAACTGCATTTTCCCTTTTGACTATAATAGCCAAATGAAGTATTATTAATTGCATTTTACAAATGAGAGAAATAAGGTTTGGGTAACTTGGCACAGCTAATTTGTAAAGGTAAAATAGGAATAGGAACTTAGGTCAGTTTGACTTTAAGTAACATGCCTTTGTGCATGAGGCAACACTGCCTCTCATTGGTACTGCCTAAATACTGCCAGCCCAGAAAGCCTTCCAGCATTCTGATTCTCTATCAAAATATAATAACTACATTTATAATATCATACTGTGAATTCTGCTCATACGAGAATATTATCTCTGCAGGATTCATTCATACTTTCTTTTTTTTTTTTTTGTTTCTGAGAAAGGTGTAATGATTTACTTATTTACATTTGAATATCATATCCATTAAATTAACTAAAATAATTTCTGCAGTTTGGTTCACAGCCAGACGAATAAGCTGACAGTATTCTTCTTTGCATATTTTCTCAAGTAGAATTCAACATGCATCTTTATCTGAGGTCATACAGCACCACAGTGGCATGATGGAAAAATGCAAAGCCTAGCTCACAGGTCTCAGGTTTCACTGATGATAACATATCTGCTGTGGATCCAATTCCAATTTGTGGACCCTTTTTTCAACCTCCCTGCATTCTAAAGCTCCCTTTGTTCTAAAAAACGAAGATGGAAACAGTGTGAATAGTTTACTACTAGTATGATCATCAATTTTCAATGAAATTCCTCAAGCTTCGTCAGTATTAATAAGCTCCTAATTGCAAAGTTAATGGATGAAAGCTATAATTCGTTTTTCAAACTGAGCATGTTGAGACAAACCTAAAACTTCAGCAGAAACATCCTACACCAGCTGCTTTTAAAACTTCAGCATTTCTCACCAAGTGACCTCCTCAAAGGGCTACCAGGGGAATTTTTCAGTTTGATTGGCCTACATAAAAGCCAAATGTGAAATTAAGGCAAAAATGTTACTGAGGATTCCCCCAATGATTAGAGAGTTCATGTCCACATAAGTTTTCTTCTCTAGCTGAAGCCTTTTTTAATTGTACATAATTGGAAAACTGAAAATTCAAATTTGAGTTTATAAAATGTTAAAAAGTTGTACATTACAAATAACCTAATTCAAATGGTCATTTATATGTCCATAGTCAATTAATAGAAATTTGGCATATTGAAAAGGAAAGATGTATGTATGAAACCACAAACAGAACTAAATAGCTTTATCTGATGAGCTATATCAAATTCACTTGGGTATGTGTTTTCTTTTAGTAAATTCTTCTTTTTTGTTTTTACATTTTCATTTATTTTCATTTTATTTGAAAGACAGAAAGACACAGATCTTCCACTCATTGCTTCACTCCCTGCTTCACTCTCCAAATGCATGCAATAGCCGGGGCTGGGCCAAGTGCTGGGGCTGGGCCAAGCCTAGAAGTCCACCCGGGTCTCCCGTGTGGTTGGCAGGAACCCAAAGCACTTTAGTCATCATCAGCTGCCTCCCAGAATGCTCATTAGTTAGAAGTGGGGGACCCAGACTTGAACCAGACATTCTGATAAGGTAAGCTGGAGTCCCAGGCCATAACTTAAGACCCTGAACTCCTCTACCCCTGGCTACTTAGTTTTTTAATTTTTTTAATTTTTATTTTTTGACAGGCAGAATTAGCGAGAGAGAGACAGAGAGAGACAGAGAGACAGAGAGAAAGGTCCTCCGTTTCCATTGGTTCACCCCCCAAATGGCCGTTACAGCCGGCGCTGTGCTGCACTGATCTGAAGCCAGGAGCCAGGAAGCCCCCACCCTCCCACCCCCGTCTCCCATGCGGGTGCAGGGCCCAAGCACCTGGGCCATCCTCCACTGCCTTCCCGGGCCACAGCAGAGAGCTGGACTAGAAGAGGAGCAACCGGGACAGAATCCGGTGCCCCAACCGGGACTAGAACCCGAGGTGCCGGCACTGCAGGCGGAGGATTAGCCTAGTGAGCCACGGCACGGGCCGAGGCTACTTAGTTTTAACAGAGTATCTCAGAATCTCTGGGAATGAGACCTAAGAACCCCTAGTGACTTTTTTGCATAAACTTTCAGAATTAGTAGGTAAGGATTAACATTTTTTTCTCTGTCCATTGTCTGCCATTTTTGTTTCAGTTTTCTTAAAAAAAATTTTGCAATAAATAGTCAATTGCTTGATTTTGTACATATGAATATAACAGACATGCTGTGCTGTATTTTTTTTTTCCTAGAGAAGGTTGAGAATAGGGCATTGCTGTGTGATTTAAGGGTAAGGTATTTGACTGAGACATTCAAGTGGATGACCTTAGTTAATGTCTTATAATGTAAAATTGGGGAAATGTAGTCCCTACCTCTACTATTTTTAGTATAAACAGGTACACAATCCACAGATGCTTGACTCTTGGATGATGTTTGTAGGGTGGAGGTGACTTATCCTTAGGAAGACTACCTCCCAGAAATGAACAAATCTGTATTGCTCACATTTTTATAAACTCTAGCTTTTTTTTTTTTAATTTATTTTATTTATTTGAAAGACAGAGTTACAGAGAGAGGCAGAGACAGAGAGAGAGGTCTTCCATCTGCTGATTCACTCCCCAGATGGCCGCAACGGCTGGAGCTGCACAGATCCGAAGCCAGGAGCCAGGAGTTCTTCCAGGTCTCCCATGTGGGTGCAGAGGCCCAGGGACTGGGGCCGTCTTCTACTGCTTTCCCAGGCCACAGCAGAGAGCTGGATCAGAAGAGGAGCAGCCGGGACTAGAACCGGCAGCCATGTGGGATGCCGGCGCTTCAGGCAAGGACGTTAACCTGCTGTGCCACAACACCGGCCCCATACTCCAGTTTTCATATGCTATATACTTCATATGAGACTCAACAAGGGTCACTCAGAAACTACTACTTACATATTTAATGTTTGAATTCTACACTGTCGATTTTCTTTCATATGCCACTGAATAATATAGAGTCAGAACTGGCGTAATAGAATCCCTAAACTGGGACTTTACAGACACTAAGTCACTTGCTCAAAGCAACACCACTATTAAAGGCATAATTGGAACCAAAAATCAAGCAATTCAAGCCTTGCCTACTGAGTATTTCATAGGACATTAAGTGTGATTGCAGAGATTAAAAAGATTCCTCTTATCAAATAATTCCTTTTAAAGCACCATGATGACCAAAGGTTCCCAAAATCAAACCAACAGAGAAACTCCACAGTGAGTTCTCTGTGGAGGGCTCACGTGTGCACAGCCTCTGAGCTGGTGTGGTTTGGCACAGGCCCGGGTCTCTATCATCCAGTTTTCCAGATGCCTCTTTAGATTGGCATTTTATTGACAGTAATGTGTTGCCACTGCTCTGCATCAAGCATAATAATTACCTGGGTCTGTGGTTTCTAATTTGTGCCCTAAAGTGATTTTAGTTGAAGAGTTGTTTTGCTTTTTTTTTTTTAATCAGGCATAAAAAAGAGAAAAATATATCCAATGGAAACTTACAAGTAAAATAATGCAGGCAAAGACACAGCAAATTTTATATTCGTCAAAGTCAGAGAAATAGACTGATTCAATTCTATTAGAAACTTCTACTCCTCCTGGATATTCCATTCCAAATTGAAAAGGCTCTGAAACCACTCAGCCCTAATCCTCTCTATGGGGGCCATAAAACACTTAATAACACATACAGGACAATCAGAATCCTTGAAATGATAAATCTCATTGCAAATTTATTTTTCAAACTTTTAAAGAGCCTTGTTGTAAGTTTTCTCCCAGCAGAATGCACAGTGTAGGGCTCAAGCCCTTGGGTTACTAAAATAAAATCTTAAAGTTGCTTATGATGTTATATGTTATGATGTTATGATGCTTATATGTTCTTCTTTAAGACCCCAGAGTTCCATTTATCATGACTCCATGGAGATAACTTTCATTTCTTTCCCATTTGTACTCTCATTAGCACTTTTTGTGCATACTGATGAATGATACCAAAATTAAATTTAAGCAACTTCCATGAGAATTTGTTCCCCCAAAAGTGTATCTCAAGAAGTAACAAATGCCCTATTCCATCATCTCAAAAAGCCTGCATTGGCACATTTATGGATTTATAGTTTCAACTGTATCTCCATTCCAATTCCAAGAAGAGTATGTATTCCAATGGGCACAACTTTCATAAGTATACTGGACTTTTTTTTAAAAATTGCCAACTATTAATATCTCCTACCAATCTATATAAATATTTAATTAAGTCTAGCTATACTTATTTGTACTTGGTTTCCAATGACTTTTTCTTCTAAAAATGTCACATAAGTAAGATGACAAACATTGTAGCACACTCATAATTATCTTTACAGAAATAATCAGAAAAAAATCTACTCAACAAGTACATTTTCACAATCTCTTATGGGAAACAAGCTCATCTGTCCTTAAAGTAGCTCTACTTTGCTTTGCCACTTCTCCTGTTCCCATATTTCCACCTCACACTAAATTTAAGTTACAACAATTTCTAACAAATTATTATCAGAGTGATGATTATTATCAATCTCTTAATGATAAACATTTAGTGATTACTTTCTATGTCTCTGATGCAGAACTAAAAAAAAAAAAAGAGAGAGAGAGAGAAAACCTTTTTTTATTTGTACTAGCAAATTTTAAAGCATTTTATTCAATTTCTACAACATCCCTAGAGGCCTACCTTTTATCACTCACCTCTTAGTAGATAAGGAAACAATGACATGGTAGAGGCAGAGTAAGAAACCAGAATCCATGTCTGATCCCCTAATCCCTAGGCTTCCTCTGAGTGTCAGAAAGCAAAAGAGCAAGACAAATCATTTGCATTTGCTATTTGAGAAATGTTGGGGTTAAACATAGAACAAAGTGGGAACACTGACAAAAGACACTCCTGTATCATATGTTTAGGATGAAGCTACACCTCTACTTTCATTGCACTAGCATTAACACTCCCCATATCTCTGTGTTTGGACCTGTATTTAGGCAAGCTTTTGGAGAGCCACATTTGCTAGAGAATAATCTATACTGTTGAGGGATTTCTTCCTTCCTTCATTCATGCATGCACATACTTGCCTCTACTTTTCACATCTTGAGCCAACTTTGCAGAATTGCAAATGATGAAACTCAGATAGAGAAGAGATCAAAGCTACACAGTCTTCTTTCTCCCACGTCCCCTGTATCCCATTTTGCCACACATAGATAGCTCATTAATCCACAATTAATTATTTTAAAGAATAAAACAGTTTCTTCTGTCATCTGCTTTAGATGTACCCAACATCACCTTTTGTTCTAGAAATGTTCTCACTTCTGTTGTTAGTGCTCCAAATTATATATTTTAAGTATCCGTAAACTGTCAGTTTAGCAACTAATACTATCACTTCTGTTGCTGTTGAGATCAGTTTTTAAAAAGGATATGTGAAACTACTCAGTATGGTTGCCAGCAGATTTTTAAATAGCATTGACTAAGAGAAGAGTCTCATCATCAATCCCCCTAACTAAATTTTTTTCAAGTTTTGACTTTTTGAAGCAAATGCTAAAGACAGGCTATTCTTTTTTAAAATGTAGAGAAAAAGAAAGTTTGTTAGTAGGGATGAAAAATGTGAATATCTTGTCAATGGCCACAGGAGGTGAGACATTAGCTTATTCACAGTAAGCTGTAAGCTGAACTTCTCATCAAATTAAAAATACACACACAAACATCTAGGCTGTCACTCCATGGACAAAATCTATTGAGAACAAGAGGGTCATGACTTCTAGAACATGAAGGAAGACAAAGACAGAAAGTAGAGTGAAGGAGACTGTCACACCCATGAGAGGAAGAAAAATACAAGAAAGCAAAGGGGTTTGCAGATGTCACAGTTGATGGACATGAGTTGGCTCCAAAATATGAGTTGATTTGTAAGAATGCATGGAGCAGAGGCAGGACCATAGACTTCCAGAAGCCCCCATAGTGAGCTACGTCTATTTCCACAGCAAACAGCTCAATGAGACAAAGATATTTAAGATACACAGATTGCAAATATGTGTTTATAAACAAAAGAATCACAAAACCTTTTAAAGTCCCCTTTAAAAATTAATTTGATAAGCTAAAGAATCCATGTGTCGATGTGCTGAAATTACAAAACAGACGCCAAGTAACATGCTTGTGCAACAACAACCTTCTGTGAATCTGACATCTAGGTATCAAGTTAGCATCATGTATGATGACTCAGGAACCATGCAGCCCAAGAATGGGATACTAATTGAGACAGCACTTGAAAGAAGCAGATGAGAACAAAACACCACCGAAGTATATAAATTGACCAAATGAGACTGCATATGTTACTATGTTCCATGACAACAGAAACTTATTGACTGACAATTTATATCTGGTTTGCTCCCTTATTCTGCAAATCACAAAAATGGGTTGCTGTGGCAACTGCCACGTGCTATTTAGCTTGCTGGGAGAAAACAAAACCCCAAAGAGTACCTCCAAGGATTTTTTATTGTTCCTCCCACCATAGGAGAATAAATCTCCTGACAGTAGATCTGTTTTCTCATAGTTTTATAAATGGGATTCTTTTCTGTTGTTTAAATTTATATTGTGTATACTGCCAATTTATACAAATGGAAAAAAAATCCATACAAATATAAAAGAGATAGATACAGATTGAGACACATGAATGTGATACAGTCATTGTCTTTATAGCATTCTCATTTTTATCGTAGACAGCTCTTTAAGCAGTTTAATTCCACTGATGTATGTATCAAATCCATGCATGATACTCCTGGGAATATACTACAGTTCAATTCTTAATGCCTCAACAAGGGCAAGCTTATTTTTTTGGACCACAAACAAGTGCAAGTACAGATAATTTCCCTGGGAACACATTCTTAATCTCACAGTAACATACAACATTGTCTGCTCGCTAAGAAGCCACCCAGGACCTTAGAACACCAACACTGGTGTACATTGGGACAAGCAGATTATCACTGCCATGTCCAATGAAGTGGGAAGATTACTCATCCCCTACCTAATTACTTCTCTATTAGAATCTTAAAAAAAAAAAAAGAAAGAAAAATGAGGAAAAGTATCTGGAACATTTAAAGCCTTGGATATAGAATATTAAACCTCAAGTCATTGTTCTTATTCAATGCCAGATCTCCAGTTAATGATCTGATGTGGGAAGGGGAACTCAAAGTCTGTAAGGACACTGATTTTTAAAAAAGCTCTTTAGGAAAAAATGATGCACTTCAAAATCAACAGACCAAAAAAAAAAAAAAAAAAAAAAAAAAAAGACATGTCCCCCACTATCACAACTGCCTTGGAGAGCCTTCCCAGAACTTCTTACCCCTCTGGGCTCCAGTGAAGGGCTCGTTATTTTGAGGCAGGAACCCCAGGGGGACAAGACTGGTGAAATGTGATTGCTAAAAGATTCTCAGAACTAAGAATATGAATAAGAATATAACAAGAATTAAAGTCTCAGTGTATCAATGTACTATGAATCTGGGATGCTAATAGAATGGCCCTTATGGATCTGGGGCCATTCTATTACTAAAGATATAAAGTACCTGACTGTACACTTTATCAGTCTTCCTGTTTACCAATTAGTCATACCAAGGAACTGGATTCAACACAAATGAATTTTTTTTTCCACTTTTCCTTAGGCAACAATAGGGAACAATCAATTTAAGAATAATTGGAGAAATTTGTGTTTTGTTCAGAAGAGTAAAAGAAAACATTCATCCACAAATACCACATAGGATCATTTGCTTAATAGCATTTCTAATATATTATGCATTTATGCAATCTACTTCTTTCTATATTAAAATGCAAAAACAATTACTCCCGATATAAATCCTAGAAAGCAATCAAAGTTTCTATTAAATCAGAGAAGAGACAGTTAAGTTGCAATGTGATTTGCAGATGTTCATGAATAGACAATACTTATAATTTCTCTCACTAGAATATGAAAAAGAAGGTTGGTAGAAATTCAGTAACTCCTTCCATCCTTGCCTCCCTCCCTCTCCTGCCCTCACTTCTTCCTTCTCTCCTCCCTCTCTTTCTTTCTTTTGAGATAGAATTTGAAGAGTTTTTACTATGAATCTAATAACTTAAATTATGGAGGTATGGAAATTGCCTTATGTTACAATACTAAGCATACAGCAGGTAGAAGCTCCTTTCAACATTCTGGTCAATTAAGTAATCAGTCACTGAGAATATGTGAAGTTTTCAACTTCTAGCCCCTTTGTCTCTTTAAAAAAAAAAAAAAAGCCGGTACTTCTTTGTGTACTTATATTAAAGCCATTTCTGTTCATTAAAAACAGAAAATAAACACATTCAAGAAAAAACAACTGAATGTGAAGGAACAAAAAAAATCTGTGCATGTATAACAAGTATTTTGTTTTTTCCTGTCTGAATAGAACTTTTAAAATCCACATGCTTTAATTGGGGCACTACTGAAGCAATAATCTCAAATATGAGATTCGATAAATGTGTTTCATGCTCTGATTAAATGTCAAGGCCACAGATTTGTTATTTCAGATCTAGTGAGCAGTAATTCTGTTGGATAATAATGAACTCCCTAAGATTTATTTGCAACATTCAGCTGTCCATTTCAAAGCAGTGAGTCACACTATAATATTTCCAATTCTGCTGATAATATGCTCATATTATGGAATCTAGCATATGAAGCTTTAATTTATAAAGTAAATTTTACTTACTTCATATGTGCTTCTGGACTCTGAGATCTGCAGAAACTCAGCACCAACAGTATTTGCCCAATCTTGACTCACAGCAGATATTGTTTGTATCAACTATTTTTTCTCAACAGTAAGAGAGTACATTATGAATTTCAGCACAACAAGGGAGTTTCTTTGCCATAAATTGCACTGTCTACTGTATCACTTTCTGGTACAGATCTTTTACTTCAATGTAGACTTCACTAAAGATGCAAACCTCCCAGATAGATGATGGAATGGACTACTTCCCATTTGATCACTATCGGTTGGCAACATGTCAGGTCTGGCCTCCAGCCACACAAAATCAATTTTCCAGGGGCCTCTTCTCAACACTTACACTCAATTACCTGAAAGGTTATTATTGCTCTTTTTGTTATTGCTGTTATTGTTACATTTTACATTACTTTTTTAAAGTCTGTTACTTCCAGACATTACAAACATATTTTGACCTAATTTACATGGTTTCCTGTGTTCTCCAAGAAGAAATGCCACAAATTTTAAGTAAAGAGTATGCATTTCTTATGCCCTGATTATATTATGCTATTACTATAGATGCACATTAAAAAATCAATTGAAAACCATGTCTTAAGTCAAAATGATACAGCAAAAAAACATATAGTGTCTCTGTTAGTCCTTCACCATAGATTTGTTCAAGATATTATGAGACTAGAGGTTGAATTAGAAGTACTTTTATTATTCTTTCTAAGCTATTTTTTAAAACATGACAGTATTTTCAAGTGGACTTTGTTATAGTCTGGCAATCTTTTTAAGATTTTCTTTTTTTTTTTAAACTTTGATTTAATGAATATAAATTTCCAAAGTACAGCTTATGGATTACAATGGCTTCCTCCCCCCCATAACTTCCCTCCCACCCTCAACCCTCCCATTTCCCACTCCCTCTCCCCTTCCATTCACATCAAGATTCATTTTCAATTCTCTTTATATACAGAAGATCAGTTTAGTATATATTAAGTAAAGATTTCAACAGTTTGCCCTCACATAGCAACACAAAGTGAAAAATACTGTTGGAATACTAGTTATAGCATTAAATCACAATATACAGCACATTAAGGACAGAGATCCTACAGTTTTGGGAGAGGGAAGCCATTGTAACCCATAAGCTGTACTTTGGAAATTTATATTCATTAAATAAAAGTTTAATTAAAAAAATAAAATAAAAAAATTGATTAATTTTCTATGCAATTTCCAATTTAACACCAAGTTTTTTTTTTCATTTTCAATTATCTTTGTATACAGAAGATCGATTCAGTATATACTAAGTAAAGATTTCACCAGTTTGCACCCACACAGAAACACAAAGTGTAAAAATACTGTTTCAGTACTAGTTACAGCATTACTTCACATTGGACAACACATTAAGGACAGATCCCACATGGGATGTAAGTACACAGTGACTCCTGTTGTTGATTTAACAATTTGACACTCTTGTTTATGGTGTCAGTAATCTCCCTAGGCTCTAGTCATGAGTTGCCAAGGCTATGGAAACCTTTAGGGTTCGCCGACTCTGATCTTATTCCGACAGGGTCATAGTCAAAGTGGAAGTTCTCTCCTCCCTTCAGAGAAAGGTACCTCCTTCTTTGATGGCCCCGTTCTTTCCACTGGGATCTCACTCGCAGAGATCTTTCAGTTAGGTCTTCCTTTTTTTTTTTTGCCAGAGCGTCTTGGCTTTCCATGCCTAAAATACTCTCATGGGCTCTTGAGTCAGATCCGAATGCCTTAAGGGCTGATTCTGAGGCCAGAGTGCTATTTAGGACATCTGCCATTCTATGAGTCTGCTGTGTCTCCCACTTCTGGGAAAAAATAGTCTGGTAATCTTAAATACACACACACACATTTATGCCTCAATTAGCAAACTTCCATCATTATCATTCAATAGTCTACTCATTCTTATTATATGAATGAACTCCGCTTTCATCTTCAAAGCCAATGTCATAGATAACTATCTTATACAGAAAACTTTAAAAAAGTTTTAATGATATGTGAATTTGTAATTAAAAGAACTGATACCCATTCATTCACTGAGTAGGTATTTATGAAACTACAATACTGGGCACTATTCCAGCTAGGCAACAGAGATACAGCTATAAACAAAACAAAAAGCTACACTAATACAGCTGACATTAGAGGAGGTGATAGGAAACACGAAATAAAGAAAAATCAAATAATTTCTGGCAGTCGTTAATGATACATAACGAAAACGAAACAGAGTGATCAAGAGGGTACTGGAGGAAAAGTGGTCCATAAACTAGGTTACTACTAAGTAGAAAAATTAATAAGCCAATTAAAGAATAAACATTCAAAATATCTATAATAATATCAATAAAATTTAATGTTTATTTCTAACTATGTGATAAATCATTCACTTTTCCTCCTTAAGATTTAAAAAATTTTTTTAAAGATTCTATTTATTTATTTGAGGAGTAGAATTAGAGAGAGAGGGAGAATCATAGAGAAAGGTCTTCCATCCACTGGTTCACTCCCTAAACAGCTGCAATAGACAGGGCTGAGCTGATCTGAAGCCAGGAGCTAGGCGCTTCTTCCAGGTCTCCCATAAGGGTGCAAGGGCCCAAGGACTTAGATCATCCTCCACTGTTTTCCTAGGCCACAGCAGAGACCTGGATCAGAAGAGGAGCAGCTGGGACACGAACTGGTGTCCATATGGGATGCTGGAGCTGCAGGCGAAAGTTTAGCCCGCTACACCATAGCACCAGCACCCAAAATTTTTACGTTTTAAATTATGTTTTAAAAGGAAGTATCAATTAATTTCACTGAGCAAAGAAGAAAACCCGGATTTATATATGCTAATGAAGTAAGGGAACTAGATATGATGGTATCTTATTAACAACTCTTAAGGGAGCAATCAAGTACACATGTATCTATAATACAAAGCTATATGCAGCAAGGGCTAATGGGAAGTTGGCTGACAACGGAGTTATTAATCTGGGATAAAGCTCAGGAGTTATCATTTCCAGCCCTTTGAACAATGACCAAGCTCAGTAAATCTCTCTGAACCTTACTTTATCACCTGTAAAGTGGGAATAAGCAGGGGCCAGCGCCGTGGCTCACTTGGTTAATCCTCTGCCTGCGGCGCCAGCATCCCACATGGGCATCAGGTTCCAGTCCCGGTTGTTTCTCTTCCAGTGCAGCTCTCTGCTGTGGCCCGGGAGTGCAGTGGAGGATGGCCAAGGTGCTTGGGCGCCTGCACCCACATGGGAGACCAGGAAGAAGTACCTGGCTCCTGGCTTCGGATGGGCGTAGCTCTAGCCGTAGCGGCCATTTGGGGGGTGAACCAATGGAAGGACGACCTTTCTCTCTGTCTCTCTCCCTCACTGTCTAATTCTATCTGTCAAATAAATTAAAAAATAAAAATAAAAAGTGGGAATAAGCAGGCATAACAGCACATTCTGACAGGTTTATCATGGGGAACAAGTACAGTTACATATAAAAACTGAATGGAATGTTTGCAGGGTCACGTTTTATGTCTATGATTACTACTGTTGTTTGTTGTTATTGTTATATGATAAAAAAGAGATTAATGGAAATGACAAGGACAATAAAGATCATTTGGATCAGAACTACAGCAAAATATGCAAATACAAGTCAAACACTTGCAGACCCCTTTTTGTCCACTGATACAGGAATTAAGTCTATATTAGCAAAATAATATTCTTTTTCTAATCTATGCTTTTCAATACAATTGATGGGAATTGGTCATAAAAAACTTGAAAACTAAAATTGCTCAAATTCATATTTCTCATAATCCTGGCAGTTTAATTAATTGCTCTTATAATATATACTTAGAATAGCTTTTTTTTTTAACTGAAATAATATGAGAGTACTTCAAAAAAAACCCAGGAAAATGGAACTAAAAGATAAGTTTTTTCGGTGCAAACTATTTTGAAGTCCATAGATAGTAGGGGTCTTCAAAAACTTAACAAAAATAGTATTATTGTGAAAAAAGCTTTGGGTAGATTTCAAAACTTTTTGCACTAAAATAAAAATATCTTTTATTTTCATTTTCTTTGAACTTTCTGAAGTACCCTGATACTATTCTTGTATCTTCCAAGAAAACTTAATAAGCATCATAATGATCACAAAGATAAAATGTAGCTTTTAATCAGCGTAATGAATTTTAGTAAACAGAAATCAGGAAAAAGTTTGATTCTGTTTTTAGTTTGGATCTTGAACTCCAAGCCCATGGTGTTTTAATATAAAACTTCACAACACAGCTATCTTGGATAAAATCTACAGAACACAAATATACATATGGTATGAAAATGTAAGTGCAAAAATTCAAACAACTGGATGTTAAGCATCAAAGAAAGTGTCTCCATAATAAGAGATTAATGTTGAGTAATTCTTGAGTGATCAGTGTGAAATATTCCTATAACTGACATTATATGTCATTTTGCAAAATGGTTTTGTTTGGGCACATTGACAATAAAGTTAGTTGAGTGTCCCAGATCAAGCTGAAATATCCCCGATCCTGAGTCCTCTCATATTTCATACAGAATAATCAAACACTGTTCATTTCATCCATAAAAATATATTAAACTCTATCCTAACATAATGTAAAACCATTTACTTTTCTGAAACTAAACTGATAGCCAAAATACAATCCTAAATTTTCTGTAGAAAGTTTACTCTCCAAAATTCTCCCACAAAGGCAATCTGTCACCTTGCTTTCACCTAGTCCATATATGAGATGACTACTAGGCTTCTGAGAATAAGCTGGGTGCAAATTTATAGCCTTGTTTTGAAAGAACGCTCCCCCTCCATTAAGGTTAGAACTCCCTTTCTATGACTGGGGCTCCAGCCATGTGTGTCCTTAAAGAAGAGGAAATGGTACATAGACAGGCATATGGCCCCACATGCCTCATGAGGAAGCTGCTGTACAAGAAGTCCTTTAACAAGAGCCTATACAGCCCATTAAGAAAAAATTAAAATTTGGCCGGCACCGCGGCTCAATGGGCTAATCCCTGCACCCGCATGGGAGACCCGGAGGAAGCGCCTGGCTTCTGGCTTCGGATCGGTGTAGCTCCGGCCATTGTGGCCAATTGGGGACTGAACCATCAGATGGAAGACCTCTCTCTCTCTCTCTCTGCCTCTCCTCTCTCTCTGTGTAACTCTGACTTTCAAATAAATAAACTAAATCTTAAAAAAAAAAAAAAGTCATAGCAGCCAAATACCACTGGAAACTTATTAAGGCAGAATTCAGCACAGAGCTCACATTTTGGGCAAGGACAATATGAATCAAATCATGTGCCCCTGTCTTAATAATAATTTAAAATGAATTCAAGGCAACTTTAGGCAACCAAATCATATAAGGTTGTCTACATGAGGCATTCTTTTTTTTTTTTTTTTTTCATTTGACAGGTAAAGTTATAGACAATGAGAGAGAGAGACAGAAAGTTTTTCCTTACGTTGGTTCACCCCCCAAATGGCAGCTACGGCCGGCACTGTGCTGATCCGAAGCCAGGTGCTTCTTCCTGGTCTCCCATGCGGGTGCAGGCGCCCAAGCACCTTGGCCATCCTCCACTGCACTCCCGGGCCACAGCAGAAAGCTGGACTGGAAGAGGAGCAGCCGGGACTAGAACTCAGCACCCGTATGGGATGCCGGCGCTGCAGGCGGAAGATTAGCCAAGTGAGCCATGGCACCGGGTCCCATAAGGCATTCTTATATAATGAACTCCAGGTAAAGGGCAAATGTTAGGCTGCTATAAAATTAAGTAGATATATAAGTTAATGACAGGAGACAGTGAACTCAAAGATTTAACCTGTACACAGGACCTCTTACTACCATGTTGGAAATAAATAATAAAGCTTCATTGACCTTGTGGGCATTGAGAACTCACTCTACCTACCTCTCAAGACTTTTTCGAAGTGTCACTAGGTCATCTCACATTATTTGTCAACACAAGTATTTAGGGAAAGTGTGTGGCCTAAACGATAAGGAATTTTTACTCACAGAAGGATGCGCAAACATGCACACGGACATGCAAACAGTCTCCATGACTTGCTTAAAAGATTACTTTTGAAACCCAAAGCTGTAATTCAGGAAGCTTTGTTCAAGCTTTCAGCAGAGGTTTTGTTGTTGTTCTATTTTAAAATCTTTTTTTGTAGCCCCTGGACAGAAACACAGCAATGCTGTTTTAAGCAGATTGTCAAGAGTATAAGAGAAACCATACAGAGTGAGAAAAATCTGGCACAATCCTGAAATGGAAATAGACAAACAATTCCATTCCTATTATAAGGCACTAGCAATATGTCTATATTATCAGCTCCCTTAGGTGTAGTAACAGAAAAGCATGAGCCATCACTGGACTCATAGCAGGCACAGGCTGACCCATGGCGCCCCTGAAAATGTGGTGCTATAATTTATTCTCTTTTTTTATTGCATTTGAAGACAGGCCATAGGAGCTCATTTTACTTTACTTCCTTTCAAAACATGTTATATTTTCCCAACTCCTAGTAAAAATATAAAACACTGATATTCGCACTGTTCTGTTTATTCATAAGGAAAACCAGTACTTAAATGCAAAACAGAACTACCCACACTCCATCTACTCAAGTTCTTTTCAGAGGAACGTTCTTCTCAGAAACGTTATTTTGAGGCTTTCACACTACTATTGTTCACTCTCCGCCTAGTGTGCATCACTGTACTCTTGCCCAGAGGTTTCCACATCTTTGCAAAACAATGACTTTGTGTTCTACCCAACTGAGTTAATCCAGCAGTGTGGATGTCAGGAAGATTTTTTTGCTGTTATTCTTTGATGGCCTATCTGTACTTTAAAACTCATTCATACTAAGATTGGTAAAAACAAAATACAAAAAAAATTACTTCTGCCAAGAACAAACTTTTCTTTTGGTTTCACGTATGTCTATTTTGTCCTGCTATGGATAAGATCTCAGAAAGGGCAGTGCTTATAAGATCAGAAAGCTTAAGGCCATATACATGTCCCTGTCCCCAGACAACTCAAGTTAGAATTGCTCTGCTTATTTCTTCCTTTTTTAAAAACTGTACCAAATAGATGGACAATCGTCAGATAACTCAAAGAATGGAGACTTCAAAGACAGGATATGTGGCTGTCATCCACTGAAGAAGGAAATAATTTTAAAGTTGCTTGAATTACCTGGATAATTATCTCAAACATTTCTGTCAGAAATTTAAGATAATTGAAAATAAGTCTACATGACACATGCATTTCTAAATCATTATACTTCAAGGCATGATAGGAATCTTTCTCTGGTCATTAATTCACTTAGGGGAGTTTGTCAGGGGAGCCTTCTCCAACTCTGGCTGGAAATTTCTTGAAGACAAAATGATGGTATTATTTACAAATCATAAATTGCACCAGCTTGCCAAATACACTGGAACTGGATGGTAAGAGTGGAATTTTAGAAACCAAAATTGTCAATGGAATAAGTAAAGCATATTTGAAGAGTCTTTTCCTCTTAACTCATGTGAACTTTTTAAATAAATTTTTAAAATAAAATAAAACAAATGGACATTTAACTATATCAATCACCCAAAACACATATTAACAGGAATACAAAGTGGAACAAAATGGGACACTTTAGGGTTTAGTCAAATGCATTTGAGAATTTCTGAGTAGAACTGAAGTTTCTTAGTATTCATGTGTACCTGCACATACATGTACACATAAACATATTTTTGCCAAGATAATAGCCATTTCTCTGACAAATCATGCAAGTTGTTCTTGGCATACAAGTGAAAAAAGGAAATCTTCTATTTTTCCATGAACTAGTACTGGTTGGAACCTTGTCTCTCTGTGCCATAGTATGACAGATATGCAAATTATGAATAACCATGATGAAAATCTAAAAATATCAGGAAATCTCTTTGTCAATTCTGTGTCTATTCATGTATATTATGCCAACAGAAAGAAATACAGTTTTGAGAGTGTTCATTTAAGGTTATTACAAAATGTCTGTAACTATAGTGTTTAAAGGTTTCGTTTAAGAATGAAGTCACTGAAGTTCACAAGGTCTCCCAAATCTTGGGTCTTCATTCTTTCACAATACCCTGTGCTGCTGAAGTGTAGGTCATTTCATGGAGAGGTATTTCTCTTATGGGGATCTGTAGTTCAACTATAACCCAAGCCAAGTTTCCCATGGCTCTATTTCCCAGTTTGGAAAATAAGATTATTACACCTCAATATAAGATGAGTAAATGTGAAGGATAATGGGCAAATGAGTGCTTTTCTCCAGAGAGAGCTACACATGCTAAGTAACAAAGGAATGATATAAAAGGAAACTAAAAAGGCAAATCAGGCAATAAAAACCCATTGGCTCTGAAGCTATATTGAATAATGTACTGTTATGCCACATTTTAAATCAGAGTTCCCCAATATGCTCATAGGAGAAATACAAGCATAGACAGACAAGTTATGACTTAGAAACAGCGTTTGTTTTGCTACTCATGTACAAAAATCAACTTCACATCTAATGCTATTAATGAAGTGCTCAGTTGAGCAAAAACTATAATTAAAAATAAATACAAATCAGAATTCTTTTCATAATGAGAAATGACAGTATCGTGACAAGCTGGTAATTTTCAAGTATACAGAAATCACTACACCAATAAGAAACACTCCTGAGACTCAGATTGACTTGCCTGCTCTATTAAAAGAAAACCATAAAAGGGATTCTGTACTGCAAACCACCCTATCTGAACTGTATCTACAATATCACTGGCCTCCACAAATCCAATGTATTGGGGAACCACATTTGAATTTTTTTTTTACAAAAATTATCCTGATTCTGTTGAATTCATTCCTTTGGATCCCGAAAAGCACAAAATCTTCAAGTTCTGAAAACAGCAGCAGACAAAAAGATGAAAATTCCAAGACTCCTTCAGAATCTTCCCTATACATATTCCTCTTTCTCTCTCTCTCTCAAGAATTGTGCTATTTAAATTACTATTGGTCACTCCAAGAGAAATTAATTGCAAACTTAGGTTTTTATCTAAAGAAGTAATCTGGGCCTGGTTTCTCAGGAATAGAACTGCCTGATTTAAGATCTATATTAATGCTTTCTGTGTCAGAATATAAGGTCTAAACATAACAAAAAATATCAAATCCCCTTCCTTTAGTGAAGAAAAAAAACCTTTGTGTATTTCCATAATAATAAGAGAATCTTTGACAGTTCAAGAACCTTAAAGTTTCAGATTTCAAAATGTAAAAATCCACTCAAAGATAGTAGCTGCTAAACACAAGGGTATACATGATGTACATTTTACTGCATGCAATCATACAATGAGAAGGATTTTATACTAATAGATGAACTTCTTCAAACAAATCTTTTGGGATTTCACAGAACATCAACAATCAATTTGGAAACAACACTGAAAGCTTAGTTCAAGGCCCACATATTCTTGAAAACTAAGACTCAAAGAGCAATGTGATTTGTCTTCTTCCCAGCAAGACTGAGCCTAGACAAGAGATTTGCTTACTCTAGTTTGCCTTCCGCAACACTCAACTTTGCACTAAAGTAAAACTTTAGGAGAAGCAACCAACAAGTCAACAAAAAAGGCAGTTCACTGTTCCAGTTGGGGAAACACCAGTCTGAAAAGATGAGGGTGACTGATTCAATAAGCATTTTGAGAGGAAAGAGAGATTAGTGGTTAATACTAAATTCAGTTCCCTTGTGGTTAGTTTACCTTAATTTGCTTAATTTGATGACTAAAGTAACTCTCTGTTTCATTCACTATTGTGAAGACATAATATGATATAGGAAAAATGGCAGGTAATTAATTTGATAGCCTTTAAAATCCCCATAATCACCAAAATTCACTGATTCTAGTTTTTGAATGGCATAGGACCAGAGTATTGACTGTAAACTTGTGATCAAGTGCAATGCAAAGGCCAAAAGAACATAAATGAGTTTATTTACAGCCAGTTGTTAGACACCTTTTAAAAACTGTTTCATGTTCATAGAATAGTATCATGTGTTAAATAAGTTTATAATGTGAAAGAAATCTTAATGTTCATGCAAACCAACTTCTAAATATTAAAAAATCCATAACCACTAGAACAGGAAAGTGAGGTATCCTAACCACAAAATAACCTACTACACATGGCCATGTTTCTTAATGCAAAGCAAATTTTGTTTCCCTGTATCATTTTCTTAACAGATAATACTTTAAGGATAGTATTCATTGAACTATTCTAAATACCATTATCCACTTCTTGAAAGTTGAAATACAAATTCAAGTAATTAGGTTTGAGAAACTGGAAAATAAATAGTTCCCAAGGAAAAAAGAAGAGCTTTTTATGGGGGATGCATTTAGCATAACTCAACAATACCTTGGGGATACGGAACCTTCAATTAGAATCGAAGAAAGACCAAGTCTTATAACAAAAGAATACAAAGTCAGATAATGGGAGAATAGATTTTAACTTCTTTTTTACAAATGAACTTAGCTAGCAATTTGCTATAGAAGAAAAGGAAAAACTGGGTTTTAATGTAGCCATGGCAACTCTCTATCTTCACCAATTTTTTTTTAACTTAAGTATCAAAATGTTTTTCTTCCTCAGACTCTGTAGTCTTTATAATACACATAATGAGGTACAAGGAAGAAGGTACACTTTGTTCTTGAGCATTAGCATTAAAAAATTCACCTGAAGAATAGTGGGTTTCAGATCTGCTTTTCCACTGTTTCCCCACTACACTCCAGTTGGTTTTTTTTTTGTGTGTGAGCATTGCCAAAGACCTGGAATGTTCAAGCTGTTCCTGTTAGATAGACAGATGCATTCCTTCCATTGCATCTTCTCAGAGAACTGGACAGCCCTTTACTGTAAATCAAATCTACTGCAGGGTGCTCTCCTTAGCTATTTATCCTTTGATATATGATAATTTGGTGAGCGAGTATTTCATTCTAGTTATGGTTATTACAGTGTCTTCTAAGGCACCTGCCAACAGTAGATATTCAATCAGTGATTTTTAAATGGTTGAAACACAGATGAAGAAGCTGAAGAATGAAGATCTCTTCACTAAAAAAAGTAGGTGTGTAAATAAAAGTTCCCACATAAAATTATATCTAGCAGCAAACTGAATTTTTAGACTTTCCGATCTAAAAATTTCTCTAAGAAGAAATCGTGGGTATGATGAGCGTCCACAAGTATTACAGATACAAGATATGAGGAGAAGTGAAAAAATCCCCTTTCTTACTGGCCTAAACATGTTGTCAACATCCCACAAAAAATGCTTCAGGCCTGGATTTTTCCTCAGGCAAAATCTACATGGGGGCATCAATAAGAAAAAGTGAATAAGCTTTTTTTTGAGAAAAACTGAGAGAGCATAGAAGGACAAATTATTAGGAAAACACTACATTTTCAAGGTTTTTTTTTTTTTTTTTTTTTTTTTTTGACAGGTAGAGTTAGACAGTGAGAGAGAGAGCAACAGAGAGAAAGGCCTTCCTTCCGTTGGTTCACCCCCAAATGGCCACTACGGCTGGCGCGCTGCAGCCGGCACACCGCGTTGATCCGAAGCCAGGAGCCAGGTGCTTCCTCCTGGTCTCCCATGCGGGTGCAGGGCCCAAGGACCTGGGCCATCCTACACTGCACTCCTGGGCCACAGCAGAGAGCTGGACTGGAAGAGGAGCAACCGGGACAGAATCTGGCGCCCCGACCGGGACTAGAACCCAGGGTGCCAGCGGCACAGGCGGAGGATTAGCCTAGTGAGCCGCAGCGCCAGCCCTTCAAGTGTTTTTTTAAATGTCAAAAAAGTTCCACCCCCCAACAGACACAAAAGCTTAGTTACCAATTTAAATTCTATCAATAAAAATAATTTTTAGTCTTTCAATTTTTGAAGATGATATAAAAAGAAAAGATTATACATGAAAGCACATTAACTAAGGCAGTAGGCTTTCACAGATGTTTATTTAAGGTTTGGATGGATAAATGAGAGTGGATAGATGATAATCTCTATTAAATGCTAAATCTCTGAGACACCCATTCAAACCATTTTTTAAAAGCCTCCATATTGTTTATTGAAACGTGGGATTTTGTTCATAATGATATTTCAAATACATGATCTTCTAAACTTACAAAATATCCAATTATAATTTATTTTGCTTTAATATATGAAAAGTTATATTGCCTTAAAAATGGAAAAGCAGCACAAAAGATGGTTTTCTTAAATAACTTTACATGAAGAAAATATATGAAAAGAATAATAGTTAATTATGCATCAGTTCATAGTGCCTATGAGTATGGTGACCACCCTGGAATCACTGAATGAAAATATATCTCCTTTTAGTAATAGTTACTTGAATATGACTTAACAATCATAATAATTCAAGGGATAAAAAGACATTCTTATTTATGTATTACCCAGTTTACCACCATCTCAACCCATCTACCCTGTAATACAATATCTCAGCCTCATGGTAGTCTCCTGTACATCTTCCTAAACAACAGTCCAAAAGCCTTTAAAATACTGGCTGAAATATAGATTTTTCTGAAATACAAATTTTTCACTCTTATTTTAAAAGGAAAAAATGCTTGCTAACTGATGGGGTATAGGAACTGTGTAAGTGTATCAATGTTATCTAATTTAAGTTTTTTAGATAGTTTATATTTTATTCAAAAAGGATGTAGGAGAGAGAAAGATGAGAGTAATGGAGAAGAGCTCAAGTGTTTTGGGAATTTAAAGTCTCAAAAATATAAAATGAAATTAAGAATTTATTTTGAATGATACGATTAGCTTATTTAAAAATTTTATAAAGATGTGTGTAAATCTATGTATCAATCTATATGCATATAAGTATATGTGTATAGATATATGTGTGTGCATGTGTGTGCATAGCCTTCCTCTAAAATCAATATCAACCTTATATGTGTGATCTAGCCTAAATCCTCCAGTGGCTGAAGCAGAAACAATGTTCTCAGTGGTAAGTTAAAACATGGCTCTAAAGAACAGCTATGTATTTAGACTGGTGTCAGCAAAGTGAATCAATTTCTTTTTTGCTAGTGGACACAATTTAGGATAAGTGTCTCATTCTTTATTTTTTTACAAGTTTTTAAATTTACATAGGTGAACAAATTTCATGTATTTCATATATACTAGATTAGGAGCCTAGAGATACTTCCCACCCTACTTTCCCTCCTGCCCATAATCCCATCCCCCTCCTCCTTCGTTTTTTAATTCTTTCTTTTAATTTTTACAATGATATACTTTCAGCTTTTTTTTTTTTATTTTAATTTTTGACAGGCAGAGTGGACAGTGAGAGAGAGAGACAGAGAGAAAGGTCTTCCTTTTGCCGTTGGTTCACCCTCCAATGGCCGCCGCGGTAGGCGCGCTGTGGCCGGCGCACCACGCTGAACCGATGGCAGGAGCCAGGTGCTTCTCCTGGTCTCCCATGGGGTGCAGGGCCCAAGGACTTGGGCCATCCTCCACTGCACTCCCTGGCCACAGCAGAGAGCTGGCCTGGAAGAGGGGCAACCGGGACAGAATCCGGTGCCCCGACCGGGACTAGAACCCGGTGTGCCAGTGCCGCAAGGCAGAGGATTAGCCTAGTGAGCTGCGGCGCCGGCCAAGCTTATTTTATAATCACAAGAATAACCCTCCACTAAGTAAAGAATTCAACAAATAGTAAGGAAAAAAAAGCAACACTGTTCCTCAATAGTACGGACAAGGACTGTAAAAAATAATCAATTCTCAAAATATCAACTTCACTCATATACATTACTCTATTAGTTACCACAAATCAGAGAAAACATAGTATTTGCCTTGTAAAAATCTAGGTGTGTATCTTTTGCTCTTCATTCTTTTCTGACTGTGTTGTTTACTGCCAGATACTTAGGGAAAAAAAAGGTAGCTTTAATCACTATTCCATATGCAATCATCCAACACAAGTTACAGAAAGACACTGTGAGTTATCAATTAGCAAACAGTTGTTAACAATTTGTAAAGTTAAGGTAAACATACTAACATAATCAAATCAAAGGTGAGGTGAATGCCATCCCTGATGATAATAATTTTATATTCTAGCAAGAAAATAGAATAATAAAATGTCTAGTAAAGTCATTATATAAAATTCCAATGCTTTAATAATCCAATGTCTATTAATAATCTAGTACTTAATTATCTCACATCTAGTAAGGAAATAATGAAATGTAAACAAATGACAAACAAATAGTGAGAGGTGACCAAGATAAAGTTCAAGAAAAGCTTCCTAACACAGGGGTTTGGGGCCTGACGTCACACCCAGGACCAAGAGATTTAAGCACTCCAGTTCTCATGACAACATGTATGTTATTCCTAAAGTGGATGTGCAGGCGGTCATTTCTGTTGACTATAATTAGAACTCTAAGGACTAATTTGTCTCATATAGTAAATATGTCTCACAAGTAAATTGTAGATTCACAATTTTTATTTCCAGGCACCCTTTTCTAAATGGAGCAAAAGCATTGACAGCAGATTCAAGAATTTGTAATCTCTTCTCTCAGCCATATTTCTCATTTTAATAAATTTGGATTTTGTACATTTTATATACTAGTCCTTTTTATGTTTGACTAGTACATATCACATTGTAACATTATTAGTCAATTG
Organism: Lepus europaeus; assembly: GCF_033115175.1. Lineage (NCBI taxonomy): Eukaryota > Metazoa > Chordata > Mammalia > Lagomorpha > Leporidae > Lepus > Lepus europaeus. The sequence goes on from NC_084827.1 coordinate 52,113,443, forward strand.
ATAAATTACTTTTCTAAACTTGAAATGTTAAAAAATATAATAATGACACCTTTCCCTAAAAAAATAAAAACACCATACTATGTTTTTGTTAAAAGTTCGTGCGTATGTGTAGCTTACTAGAAAGCACTGCAATTCTAAAGACAAAGCCTGGGTACTGGTCTTACCCCCCTCATTTATTAGCTGTATGATTTCAGGCAGAAGAACCTTACACTGAAAAATGGCAAACTACCTTGTGACCTATCTCAAAAGGTCATTATTAACATAAATAAACAGCCAATGAGATAGCATTATTACCACATTAGCAACCTGCAAATAGCCCTTGCCAAATAGTCTGTTGGTGAAAATCTCATAATCATAACCACAAGATATAGAATAAAATAAATATTATGATAAAGAAAGGCTAATTTCTATATTCTGTATCATGCCTCCCTTACTGCCAATGTAGAGAAATGAAATTTGCATTTGTTCATCACTATAAGAACTCTCATTTCAGAGGTTGCAGAAAAATCTGGTTCAAAACTGTGATTGTTCTTAGCATACAGCTACATAAGCTATGAAATGGGATCAGAAAGGAGTTTCTAATACAACATAAACAGGTATTTTGAAAGACACCAAAATAATTACAACATCAAAGGTGACATTAACATTGCCCATGAAAGAATACTTAATGCTTAGTATTTCCAAATCTGTAGTTAACATAAAGTAATTGACAGGCTCCTCTTTGCTAGGGAAACTAGATCAATCTGATTAACCTGCATGAGTTATGGTTCCTCCATTTTCAGCTGAGTGATATATAGGAACATACAGAAACATATTTTGTACCATGTACTGAGGTTTCTTCTTCATTCTTGGTATAAAGAGGCAATAGATTTCTGTTTTACTTACATGCAGATGTACCTCCTACATGCCTCTACATAAGCCCTCAAAGGAATGGTAACCTCTGTTTACTTGTGTTTACCCTCCAGACTGAAAGCTTACTTAGTGACTCCATCTAAGCCATCTTTTCCCTCTCTAGTTATCAGTGAAATAACTGGCACACAGAAGGTGTTCAATAAGTGTTATCAGAATAAACCACAGATATAATACTAGATTAACTTTTTTCTTGAAGTCCAATGTGTCTTTGAAACATCCTTAAATTTAATATCTGGATTTTGGTAACACAGCAAATGCAAATTCTGTGTAAATAATAGACTGATGTGAGTCACAGCACTAAATTTATTGAAAATAGGATTTAATTGAATTGAGCTACTTACATTTCATGCAAAAAGATGCATATGTAAATTTTTTTAGTAAAACTGATTTACCAGCTCATTTAAAACATTTCTTGAGCATCTACTGCATTCTAATTAGCATGCCCAGGAGCTGGGGATGCAAAGTCAAGCAAACCTGATGTTTTCCAGGAGATTAATGCCTGGTGAAGGAAATAATCAGAGAAACATTCCAACATAGAGAGTTGTGCACTGGGGTGATGGGGCAACTGTGGAGTAACAGCTAAGTGCAGCTACAGGGAGAGGTTATACAAAGGCTTCCCAGAAGGGAGGTGGTTGAACTGAAGTTTGAAAAAGAGTTAATTCAAAACAAGGAAATATGACTTGCAGGCAGCAAGAACAAAGTGAGGCACCCATAGCTCTGCCAACATAGAAAGTTGCATGTAGAGAAATGGCAAAAGATGAAGATGAACACTTCAGGTGGGGCTGTGTGGGAAGGACCACAGATTGTAGGGGACTCTATAAAGTAAAGAGGATTGACCAGACAACTGCAGTAAAAAAAGCACTGTGATAGATTCTTTCCTCCATGGGCTCAGAATCTACTGAACACAAATTCAAACTAATGGTGGGGTTAGATGTTTTGTGCAAAAGTTAAGACAGCGCTTGGGACTACGTGAGTGTTTTCGCTGATGCTTATTAACTTTTTATTGTTAGTGACTAGTGGAATATAAATTATTCTCAAAGATAAATAAAACAGTCAAACATTAATGTGAACCTTGGTTAAGAATAATAATGTACAGGTACATCTACAGCAAAGTAGATATAATCTCTTTCAAACAATGCAAAACTCAAGTCCCTCTATAAAGGAATCTACCAAGAAAAGTACATACTCAATGGGACACTCAGCTACATACCGTTACTTTTAGCTCATTTAACAAGCATTTTATAATTTTGCCTGCAATGCTGTACTTGGGGAACTTGAGAAACAGTATTCTAATTCATTTGATTGTAACACAAGATTATTATTTATTTATACTATTCTTTCCTCTCTCAGGAGAAAAAAATGCATCATCATTGGAAGGTTATTTTCCATTTGTCCCTGTGACTAATTTTCAAGAAGAATGAAAACATACTGAGAATAATTATAAGGTGTAAACAAGTAAATATTTGAAAAATTCTGGACGCACATACTTAATGAAATTTCAGGTGTCTAAAGATTAAATTTCTCAGTATGTCCAAGGTCTGGGCCAAGAACTACCAAGGATGGTAAAAACAAGGATAAAGTTGTTAAAACATATTGAAGTAACTGTAAACCCTAAAAGCCCCATGTAAATTATTTATACATGGAATAATTATAATTAATTGATATTATGTTTTTTCCTTTGTACTAATTATTTTTCTCTCTTTTCTTTTATACTTTATTTCATTACATTTAGCATAATGCTGCTATTCCTGCAAGTACTGAACAAGCATGGGATTTGAATATTATACATCTAAATAAATGAATTTCTCAGTCTCTTATGACCATCTATACATACTCCATCTTCCAAAAGTACATCAATATCATATCATTAAGGAGACATTGACCTTCTTTTCTCCAATATGCATGACATTTTTGGACAATGCAATTTTGGCACTGGCATTTATTTCCATGAAGAAAAACTCTATAGTTCTATGGCATTCATCATTTGACAAATACCAGTATTTCCTTTATCAATCAGCACTTACTGAACTTACCAGCATTGACTGTGGAATCCTTAAGGGCCCATTAAATATCTGAAGAAAAAAGCTAAGATGAAGGACATGCCACTCCGAATTCATGTGCTACTTGGCCTAGCTATCACTACACTAGTACACGCTGTAGACAAAAAAGTGGATTGCCCACAGTTATGTACGTGTGAAATCAGGCCTTGGTTTACACCCAGATCCATTTATATGGAAGCATCCACAGTGGATTGTAATGATTTAGGTCTTTTAAACTTCCCAGCGAGATTGCCTGCCGACACACAGATTCTGCTCCTACAGACTAACAATATTGCAAAAATTGACTATTCCATAGACTTTCCAGTAAACCTCACTGGCCTGGACTTATCTCAAAACAATTTATCTTCAGTCACCAACATTAATGTAAAAAAGATGTCTCAGCTCCTTTCTGTGTACCTAGAAGAAAACAAACTTACTGAGCTGCCTGAAAAATGTCTGTCTGGACTAAGCAATTTACAAGAACTCTACATTAATCACAACTTGCTTTCTACAATTTCACCCGGAGCCTTTATTGGCCTACATAATCTTCTTCGGCTTCATCTCAATTCAAATAGACTGCAGATGATCAACAGTAAGTGGTTTGACGCTCTTCCAAATCTAGAGATTCTGATGATTGGGGAAAATCCAATCATCAGAATCAAAGACATGAACTTTAAGCCTCTTATCAATCTTCGAAGCCTGGTTATAGCTGGTATAAACCTCACAGAAATACCAGATAATGCCTTGGTTGGCCTTGAAAACTTAGAAAGCATCTCTTTTTATGACAACAGGCTTATTAAAGTGCCCCATGTTGCTCTTCAGAAAGTTGTTAACCTCAAATTTTTGGATTTAAATAAAAATCCTATTAATAGGATACGAAGGGGTGACTTCAGCAACATGCTACACTTAAAGGAGCTGGGGATAAATAACATGCCCGAGCTGATTTCCATCGACAGCCTTGCTGTGGATAACTTGCCAGATTTAAGGAAAATAGAAGCTACAAACAATCCCAGATTATCTTACATTCACCCCAATGCATTTTTCAGACTCCCTAAACTGGAATCACTCATGCTGAACAGCAATGCCCTCAGTGCCCTGTATCATGGTACAATTGAGTCTCTGCCAAATCTTAAAGAAATCAGCATACACAGCAACCCCATCAGGTGTGACTGTGTCATCCGTTGGATTAATATGAACAAAACCAATATTAGATTTATGGAGCCAGATTCACTGTTTTGTGTGGACCCACCTGAATTCCAAGGCCAGAATGTTAGGCAAGTGCACTTCAGGGACATGATGGAAATCTGCCTCCCTCTTATAGCTCCTGAGAGCTTTCCTTCTAACCTGGATGTAGAAGCTAAGAGCTATGTTTCCTTACACTGCAGAGCTACTGCAGAGCCACAGCCTGAAATCTACTGGATAACACCCTCTGGTCAAAAACTCTTACCTAATACTCTAATAGACAAGTTCTATGTCCATTCGGAAGGCACGCTAGATATAAGTGGCATAACCCCAAAAGAAGGGGGTTTATATACTTGTATAGCAACTAACCTAGTTGGTGCTGACTTGAAGTCTGTTATGATCAAAGTGGATGGTTCTCTTCCCAGGGATAACAATGGATCTTTGAATATTAAAATAAGAGATATTCAGGCCAATTCAGTTCTGGTGTCTTGGAAAACAAGTTCTAAAATTCTCAAATCCAGTGTGAAGTGGACAGCCTTTGTCAAGACTGAAAATTCTCATGCTGCTCAAAGTGCTCGAATACCATCAGATGTCAAGGTATATAATCTTACCCATCTGAACCCATCAACTGAGTATAAAATTTGCATTGATATTCCCACCATCTACCAGAAAAGTAGAAAACAATGTGTAAATGTCACAACAAAAGGTTTGGACCCAGATCGAAAACAGTATGAAAAGAGTAACTCCACAACGTTCATGGCCTGCCTTGGAGGCCTCCTCGGGATTGTTGGTGTGATCTGTCTGTTCAACTGCCTCTCTCAAGAAACGAACTGTGATGGTGGACATAGCTATGTGGGGAATTACTTACAGAATCCAACCTTTGCATTCAGTGAGCTTTATCCTCCTCTGATAAACCTTTGGGAAGCAGGTAAAGAAAAAAGTACATCACTGGAAGTGAAAGCAACTGTCATAGGAGTGCCAACAAATATGCCCTAAATCAACAACCAATAAAATGACTTCGAAGAAACGCTCAAGACTTGCAGTTGTGCTTAACAAAGAAAGGCAGAGAAATATTACTTTCTAGAATGACAGTTTAAGCTTCACCAATGCTGCTCCTGACCAATGGAAATATGTACAAGTTCAGCATTTTAAGTAACTGGCTTCAAAGGGTACTGTGGCAACCAAATAAAATAATTCCATTTTCTAGAACTTTCACGTAACTTTTATGTCTGGACTACAGTTAAAGTGGACAAAAACATTTCTGTATTTTTTTTTAAGTATATAAGAGTAGTTGAACTGAGCAATACCTCCTCCTGTGTTGTATTACACATATTAGCCACGAGTTTTTGCAGTGACCAGATAAACTTGAATTGACACGTGGTGTAACAAAAAGGACAGATTCTGTAGAGTAGACACAGTGAGTATGTGGACCTCTTTTATAAGGAAAAATACATTTTGGATTAAAATCAATTGCTTTTGTCTTGTTTTTGTTTCTAAATAAAGAGTAATTTCTGGGAAATATCATCTGATCAGATATCATTTAAATGACAGCATTTTCCAAAAGTGGTATTCCATAATGAAATTTAGAATGCTAACAGTAATATACTTTTATTGGGTTTTGAAACTACATTTTTATGATTTCCAAAAATTGATTTTAGAAAGAATTTTACCAGTGTTAAAAGTTAATAATAATAGTATATTTAACACTGTAACACTTTAACACATTAGAACTAGCAAGAGAAATAAAACCTTCAGGAAATTATGTATTCACATAAAGATTTTTTTTCTTAACAACTTTTGGAGTGGATTAATTTATTATCTTCAGATAATATGAATCCAATATCTGAGCAATTGAAAGTCTTACTTTAATAATTAGTAGCAGCTAAGCTTTAGACTACTTGCTTTGCAGAAAATGTTGCCAAATATTGGTAGGACTTATGATCTAGGTATAAATTTCATATATCTCCAATGCTAAACATTTAATAAGCTTCACTCAAATAGCAATGAAATAAAGTAATTTTCTACGCTGCAAACATAGCAAGGAAACATCTCTTGTTCCAATAGTAGTAATTTAGAAATTCACTAAAAAGGAGCCAGCACTGTGGCATAGTGCATAAAGCTACTGCCTGGAGTGTTGGCATCCCATATGGGTGCTGGTTCCAGTCCTGGCTACTCCATTCCAATCCAGCTCCCTGCTGGTACATCTGGAAATGCAGTATAAGATGTGCTTCAGCCACTGAACCCATTTGGGAGACCTGGAGGAACCTCCTGGCTTCTGGCTTCAGATCAGCTCAGCTGTGGCCATTGCTGCCATCTGGGGAGTGAACCAGCAGATGAAAGATCTCTCTTTCTCTCTCTCTCTCTCTCTCTCTCTCTCTCTCTCACTTCTCTCTTTCTCTCTTCTCTCTTCTCTCTCTCCTTCTCTCTCAATAATTCTGCCTTTCAAATAAATAAATAAATCTTATAAATTAAAGAAATTTGCTAAAAATATATTTGGTTACTAGTAAAAGTTCATCAAGTATAATTCAGTGCAATTCTCCCTTTTATATAATTCATCCCAATATAAAAATTGCATAACTCAGTTCCAGAGTTCACTAAAAAGTTAGGAGGATAGTTTTCTTAAATAAAGGAAAAGTTGCTGAAACTAATTTAAAGTCAAAGAAAAGAAAAAAAGAAATGCAGTCCTCTAAGACTATATTTAAAGTGAATAAAAACCACAGTTGAAAATACTGCAGATCATTGAATTGAAGTGCCAAGAACATTACAAGTTATTTAAAAATCTTATATAGGAAATGTGAGGATATCACTTGGAATAACAACTAAGATCTTTGAGAGCTTTAATCATTTGTTAGTAACAAAAAGTCCACAGTTCTGCAAAAATAAATTTATTTTTGTAAAAAGGAAGCATCCTGAAATAATAAAAGACAATCTATGATAATAAGCCATAGTTTTTATAGGCAAGTTGTTTATTTCTATAAAGCTACAAGGCCTACATGTTAATTGCTACTGTGCATACTGATAATCAAGTATTTAACTTTTCTTACAATAGTGTTCTTCATATTATTAACATGTCACTGGTCTGTGAACATGTCCAGCACTGTAGTCATATCAATGTATTACTATCAGATATTTCATTTGTGACAGCATTGACAGTTTCTAATTAAATCCTAGCTGTTTCTGATAATGTGGAAGGTAATTGTTATGAACTCTTTAAGAGGAAAGGACAAACTGTGTTAATTTTAACAGCACCACAATATGGAACTTGCTAATTCAATGTGGTTCCCAAGCACAGATTTTACAACCTGATGAATCACTATCACACAGAGGCTGACATTAGAATTTATCAGCAAGACATGGCTCATACATCATGAGAGGTTTCAACACCATGGACAGAGCTTTTTAAAAGCTCAGCTATTTGTCACAAATAAAAGAACTGAAATATGGCCTATTAGGATGCAGGTATTGTATAAGTCAGCAAGAACTTGAGCAGATATCTTGTATGCTTCCTGTAAAATTATCTGCCTGAAGAGACCATAACATGAAAATCCAAGAGATGAGGATCTACTTTAAGCTGCACATTTCTTTTGAAAATTTTTATGAAATAAGAATTCTGAATAAATATTTAGTAATAAGCACTGAAATAAAGTATTTTTGTTAAAGTCAAATAAATGCAGATGCTCAAAGCAAATCATTATCCCATTGATTTCCTTAAATTTTAATCCAAATTGCCCATGAGAATATAAAGACATTTGCTTCTTACAAGAATGGTGTTTCATACTCCCTACGTTACTTCCTAAAATTCACAAAAAAAAAAATTAACTAAGCACTGGTCAAAGTATTCAAAGAACATACTTTACAAGTTTGTGATAATGTATGGATGAACCTGTTGCAAAGGATCTTACTTATAACAAATAAAACACCTGGGGGCCAGCTCTATGGCTCACTTGGTTAATCCTCCACCTGCAGTGCCAGCATCCCATATGGGCACAGGGTTCTAGTCCCAGTTGCTCCTCTTCCAGTCCAGCTCTCTGCTGTGGCCCAGAAGGCAGTGAAGGATAGCCCAAGTGCTTGGGTCCCTGCACCCGCATGGGAGACCAGGAGGAAGCACCTGGCTCCTGGCTTTGGATTGGTATAGCTCCGGCCGTAGTGGCCATTTGGGGGGTGAACCAACAGAAGGAAGACCTTTCTCTCTCTCTCTCTCTCATTCACTGTCTATAACTCTATCTGTCAAATAAAAAAAAATAAAACTCCTGAAGTTTATACCTCTATGCATGCTAACTGACCTGCTCACCTTGCATAGAGGAAAATGACTTTTCACAAAAGTGAGTTTAAATGAATTAAATTTGAAATTTATAGTGTAAAATAAAATTCAGATTTTCCTGAAATATGTGTTCTCAGTTGAATCAAAAATATTGTCAGTACCACTTAGTGACATTTTAGTCAATGATTTGCCACATGTACAATGGTGGTCCCATATGATCATAATAATGCAGAAAAATTCCTTTTGCCTAGATACTTCCTGGCTGTTCTAACATCACAACACAATAGATTATTCAAGTGTAGTGGCGGTTCTGGTGTAAGCAAACCTACCATGCTGCCAGATGGATGAAAGTATAGCAGTTCAATTACACATGCTACAATATCATTAAGAATGATAATAAATGATTATGTTACTGGCTTTGGTAGTTACTATATTCTACCCTTATCATTATTTTAGATTGTACTCCTACTCATAAAATAAATTTAGTGTGAAACAGTATGCCATGCTATGTAGGCAGCACCCTCATACAACTTGTGTTTACATCATCTTCTTTGCAATAAGAGATCACAACAGCTGGCTGACCACTAGCACACAGGTTTCTACAGAACACTGTACATTGTTCACACAGTAACAAAATCATCTAGCAACACATTTCTTAGAACATATCCTCTTTGTTAAGTAATACATGACTTTAAAACAAAACAGTATAGAGTAAAACATGTAATTGTCAACAAAGTCGAAGAGAACATGCTGTCAGTAATATGCCTAGAAAGAACAACATACACATACAGTTTTTAATATTTATTTCAACACTTACATTTTTTTTCTTTTTGACAGGCAAAATGGACAGTGAGAGAGACAGAGAGAAAGGTCTTCCTTTGCCGTTGGTTCACCCTCTAATGGCCACTGCGGCCGGCGTGCTGCGCCGATCCGAAGCCAGGAGCCAGGTGCTTCTCCTGGTCTCCCATGCGGGTGCTGGGTCCAAGGACTTGGACCATCCTCCACTGCACTCCCGGGCCATAGCAGAGAGCTGGACTGGAAGAGGGGCAACCGGGACAGAATCTGGCACCCCGACCGGGACTAGAACCTGGTGTGCCAGCACCACAGGTGGAGGATTAGCTTATTGAGCCGCAGCGCCGGCCCAGCACTTATATTTTTATTCTAACTAGACAGAAATATTTTTAATCAAAACTACATATGAATGAACATCAAATTAAAATAATTTTTAGTATAATCCTTTGACTACCTTTAATTTTGTTTATATCCAAGGCAGACTTATTGTATGGCGTTTAGTCACTGGAAAAAATAGCAGTAAACAGGACAGATTCCTCACCATCTAGGGACTTACATGCTAGTGGATTATATTTTTGCTTATTTTCTTATTAAATGTTTTCATGAATATGGCTTAGTTATTTTACATTGCAAAGACACACTTTTAATCCACATGTTCACAGAATGATAATACTATGAAATTTTTTTCTTGGTTCCAAATGTTTTACTTATGACACTATGTTGATATGGAACTTGGTTCAAATTTATTATTGGTCTTCTCCACTATATTTACAGAAACTAGTCTAACACTATCCTTAGACTGCTTCAGTTAAGTGGCACATTTACTTATCACAAATTCTTTCTAGGTATAAAAACATGGATAACTGCCATATTTTCCCTATTGTATACTCAGAGAGATTGGTCACTCAAGAAAATGAGGCATCAGCTTCAAGAAGGTAATGTGGCTCTGAAGAACCATTCATGTGTTTATAAAAAGGAGAACATATGTACTTTACTCACAATAACTCTTATAAGATCTTATAATAACTATGTAGAAAAACAAACTTCTATGGACTATTTGTTCAGATGAAAAATCAGAAATATTGTGTCAGAAAATAATAAAGTAAAGAATACAAATAACTGAGTTTAAAATTACGTATGTACTGGGGCTGGTGTTGTGGTACAATGTTTTAATCCACCACTTGCGACACCAGCATACAAGAGTGCATGTTGAAGTCCAGGCTGTTTCACTTCTGACCCTGTTCCCTGCTGATGTACCTGGTGAAGCAGTGAAAGATGGCCCAAGTCCTTGAGCCCTTGCCACACATGTGGGAGACCTGGATGGAGTTACAGGCTCCTGGTTTCGGCCTGGCCCAGCCCCGGTTTTTGCAGTCATTTAGTGAGTGAACCAGCAGATGGAATATCTCTTCCTATTTCTCTGTTTCTCTGTCAATCTGCCTTACAAATAAATAAATCTAGGGGAAAAATAAAACTATACATATGGGCCCATGCGGGTGCAGGGGCCCAAGGACTTAGGCCATCATCTACTGCTTCCCGAGGCCATACTAGAGAACTGGATTGGAAGTAGCGCAGCCGGGACTTGAACCAGTGCCCACATGGGATGCTGGCTCTGCAGGCAGTGGCTTTACCTGCTATACCACAGCACTGGCCCCTCACAGATATATTAATAGGCCCTTCTCCTCAGAGTAAACAAAGATTTCCAAATAAGTAACAAATTCTGAGTAAATATCACACATAACTTGAAATTTGTTGTTGAATTGCCCAGAGCAAAGTGTAGCAAAAACAATTGTGGTTGACCTCAGTAAGCCTTTTAGAAGAATGAACTGTAGTGACATTTGAAGACTTCACAGTACTTTATGTGTTTATATTTATTTTTCTAACTCTAATATATCTTCAAGAAACTAACAGTATTATGTGACCATTGTGAGGGATATCCAGCTTCTCCCTGCAACATATGGTTCAGAGTCTGAGGTTACTGGTTCAAAATCCAACTGTGATATCCATTTATACTGTTCATCAGCCTCTAGAACAAAAAATGGAGTCAGCTTGGTACATAAATTGACCCTCCTAATCCTCACACTGAGAGAATCAGAGTGTAATAAAAATAATCTGTTATGTGTGGTACCAGACTAGAGGCTGTTAAAGATAGGAATAGCTCTTTAACCATCTGAGATGCCATTATTAATGCAATATAGCCAAATACACCCAAATAGTTCTTGAAAAAAGTATTAGATGAAACTGAAATTCCTTACCAGAACTAAGATTAAGTTCAGCTGCTTCTAATAAACATCTCTTAACAATGGTTTCAGACAAGAGACAACTATTCAATCTAGAACAAGAAATCATGTCTCCAAAAATAACTAAAATTTTGGGCTTCTCATCTCTGTTTCCTGGTCAAACAATAAACCAATATCCTACAATATACTATTTATATTAAATAACTTATTTTACCAGGATCATCAAAACATATTTAAAGATAAAATGAATATATAATTTACATTCTTATATAATTTACATAATTATGTGATACCATAAAGTCAATTCAAACCCTTGAATGCAAAAAAAAATCCATTCCAACCATGGGCATGATATAGAAATTATAAAAACAGTAGGGAACAAAGCATTTATCCCACTAGCAACAATTTATCCATATAAATGATTGTAATTTAAGTATTATAGCTGAAAAAAATGAACTACATCAATTATAATCATGCAGGAGTGAGTATTGTGGCATAGCAGGTAAAGCTACCACTGCAACATCATCACCCCGTGGGAGCATTGATTCAAGTCCCAGCTGCTCCACTTCCGATTGAGCTCCCTGCTTATGCACCTGGGAAGGCATCAGAGGGTGGTCCAAGTGGTTGTGACCCTGCACCTAAGTGGGAGACCTGGATGAAGCTCCCGACTCCTAGCTTGGGCTTGGCTCAGTCTTGGCAGTTAAGGCCACCGAGGCAGTGAAACAGCGAATCAAAGATCTTTGTAGTTCTCTCTCTCCCTCTTTCTCTGTAGTTTTGACTTTCAAATATATAATAAAAATCATGTAAGGCTAAGGAGAATTAGGTTTTCTCTCAGTGATTTCTGTGTGTTGGAGACCTGGGTCAGTCTTAAAGCAACAATGCAATGCTGGAGGTATTTCCTGACACATAAAATGTGCAGCACTTAATAAATACATCATTAACTATTATATTTAAATAAATGTGCACTCAAATTTACTTGAGTAGTAAGAATTAAACACATAAGAAGAAAGAAAACATTTACCACATGCTAAATATGTGCCAGATTAACAGTATGCTATGGTCTTAGGAAATTCACTCCAGATCTAAAGGAGAAAGAAAAAAAAATTAGCATTTTACTATGTGCCAGGAATACTAATATATAGACTTCCATCATTCTCTCTTTCATAAGTGTTTTGAGGAACTGTGATAAGAAGGGTCTTAATATAGTTATTTTCAATTATTTGATAATGTTTTGCATGAAAACCTCTTTGGCAATATTTTCATCTGAAACAAGGAGAAAATCTCAAACAGAAAATAAATTGAGTAAAAGCACATCATTTTACACATGATATTTGAAGTGCTAATGTCTGAGTGTGCCCACAAATACTTGTTTAATATCTTGTTGCTAGCTCCTAATCTAGTGAAAAGGACACCAACTCATCATGGTACATGTATCTGTTACATTTCATTATAGTCTAGAAAATAGGAAAGGGACAGGCAACCTTTTAGACAAAATGTTTACTGAATAAACATAACAATAGAGCGGTTTTTGTTTTATGGATAAGAGGCATTCTGCCCCAATACTCAGCTGCACAACTCAGGCCAACTCCTTCCCTGTGTGAACTCAGAACACCAGGTAGAATATGTAACAAACTGCCACCTCCTTGGAAAAACAAATCAGATTCTAGCTCCACTGGAGCCAGAACACAAAAATACAAGAACATAACTAAATACAAGAACATCAATAAAAACAAGAACACACAGAAGATAGAACCTCACATTCTCTCAATCCCCTGTGTACACTCTTAGAAAAGCCAGTCATTCTGCTTTTCACAAAGTTTGTGCATTATCTCTAACTCCACTATTTTCACTTTCAATCCAGTTTAGAGATGCCCATACTTTCAAAGTGGTATTAAAGACCTCCGATCTCAGAGTGAAAGGAAATGTCAGTACTCATACTGCCATCAAACAACTAGTCCCCAAATCTCCAAATGCTTTGACCAAGGGACATCAACCATCATCCTCTGCTTAGATCAGTCCCTTCAATTATTGAAAATCTCTAGAAGAAAAGAGGCCTTTCCATAGCATGTTATCCTGAGATATTTGTTTCTTTATAATCTCAATACATTCTATTTTGGTCGGCGCCGTAGCTTAACAAGCTAATCCTCCACCTTGCGGCGCCGGCACACCGGGTTCTAGTCCCGGTTGGGGCGCCAGATTCTATCCCGGTTGCCCCTCTTCCAGGCCAGCCCTCTACTATGGCCCGGGAAAGCAGTGGAGGATGGCCGAAGTCCTTAGGCCCTGCACCCCATGGGAGACCAGGAGAAGCACCTGGCTCCTGGCTTCGGATCAGCGCGATGCGCCGGCCGCAGCGGCCACTGGAGGGTGAACCAACAGCAAAAAGGAAGACCTTTCTCTCTGTCTCTCTCTCACTATCCACTCTGCCTGTCAAAAAAAAAAAAAATTCTATTTTAGGAGGCAAAAAAGAATAAATCTAATCCACCTCCACAGGGCAGCACCCTAATTGTTGATTATGCTAGCTTATCCCTTAGTGTGTGTCTTGGAGACACACTATGGAAACCCATGCCCTTAAAGCCACTCAGGTCACTCATCTGGGGCATGATCCAAGTCTCTTAAAATGTAGTACCAGAAACTGAATGTGACTCTGCAGATGGGCTAAACTCTAACCTCTTTATTTGGTTGAAGAACAGCATTAACCAAATTCCCGAACTGTTTTCAAATGCAAGCAGAGCCAACTCTAGGCAGACAACTGTAATTGCACCTGAAGCCAAATGATATAATTAGCAACATCATCAATATGATCATCACCAGAACTTAGCAAATGGCAAGTACTAGCATACATATAAACTCATTTAACTTGTAGGAGGAAGATGATATCAGTATCCATGTTTTATGTTATAGGTGAGAAATGTAGGTTAAAGGAGTTTAAATAGCTTGCCAAGACATAACTGGCAAGTTTTTATGGGCAGTATGAGAGGGATCTGCTCTCCACGAAAAAACAAATTGAGAGCTTGTTAGCATCTACCATAAGCCTAGGGATTTCTCTTCTGTGCCATTATGACCTCTTAGAAAAATGTCGTGCAGCAGTTTGGTAGGCTTGGGTCTAAGGATTAAAATTAAGAACAGCAATTATCATAAGAGCAGGGAACTGAGAATCTAGTCAGCTAGCAATCATATTTTATCCACTGCCTATTTTCTGAAGTGAGGCCTGACGAAAACGAAAAATTGGGAAAGCAGCAGAACAATTTTACCTCATCTATGCCACAGTCATTAGAGACACTGAAAAAGTTACAAAGCTTTTAGTCACAATCAGAAAGAATCTAAGATTCTACAATAGGAAACCGGGAAAAGGTATTCCCAGTGGTCACACCTCCTGGCTACTACATTATTTAACTTTATATCAGTAGTCAGACAACATCACAAGTTAATAGACTTCTGGGAAGGTGAATAGAAATCAGAAAAACTAAAACTTGGATTTGTTTAGGTATTTCTAAATCTTTTAAAAATGATATTCCACGTTAAAAAATACAGCATATTGCAACATACATGCATTACAAAAATAAAATATTTATTTTTACTCTTCAAAACAGATTTAGATATTTTTCTATTCTGTTCTAGTTTTCATTTCTTTTGGGTTTGTTTTGTTTTAAACTACAATGACTCAGTAACTGATTTCATTAACTACCAATAAGTCATGACCTACAACTTGAAAACATGAGCATTTATTATTAAAGTTATGGCCAGAAATAAACCAAAAGTCAAGCAATTACAGAGAAACTGCTATTTTTTCCCTCTTTTTAATAGTGACTAACTCAAAGATTAAATATGGTAGATTGGAAGAGAGGAGAAGATGACAACAGCCTTTGGGACAGGGGCTATAGAAAGGCTAGAGGAAGCTGAGCACAGTACATACATTATAGGGCTTAGAAAGGCTGAATACCTTGCCCCAGAGAAATCTGTGTTGGGATTAAAACTCAAATCTGTGAAGCTTCAAAGTTCACCGTCTTTCCACAAATTATGGTCCACAAGATTCTAATTAATATCTCTAAAATGTACCTATCTAAAATACATCATAAACTCTTCAAAAGATGGAAAAAGTCTTAAAATAATTAAATCAGAAGAGTTTTCAGATAAATTCCTTAGAGATTTCTAAGCTAGTATCTTCATGGGTAGGCTGTATGGCTTTATTTTGATAATATCTTCTTGTGTTCCATTTACAGAGAGGAGCAGTATCCATGAGGACACACTCTGAGACACTCAGGAGATACCTCAAACCTCAAGCAGTACCAAACCCTAGATACCATGTCTGTTTTTCCCATCTCCACATACTTACCATAAGTTTAATTAATAAATTAGGTACCTGAAGAGACTAACAATAATAACCAATGATAATAGAAGTAATAATAAAAATATATTATAATGAATTCTTTATAACATTTACTTCTGAAATTTTTCCAGTTGATATTTTCATTCTGTGGTTGACCACTTATGACTTAATTAACAGAAAGCACAATTGTGGATAAGCAGGGACTACTGTACATCCTTTGAAGGGACACAATTCAACCTATTACAAGTAGATTAGAAATGCATAAGTCTAGGATGCCAACAAAGTATATGCAGGCCTTGTTAACTTCTAACGGCACAAAGGTGTCATTGGTCAGTCCAGTTTCTAGTGATACCAAGATATGGTAGGACCATGGTAACCTTCCTCCACCTCAGTTCTTTCCTAGCATCTGCAATGCTATAACAAACATGAAGTAAAAATAATTTTAAAGAAGGGTGCATTCTATTTTCAATTTGTATTAAAAAGCATGCTGGAAGAACCATTCGGATGGCTTATTGAAATGGTCTTTTCTAGTTGAAGTAAAGAATTTTTTAATTAGTGTTTAGTCACATTCCTAATAATGGCAAAAAAAAAAAAAAGATGTTAAACCAGAATCACAATTTTCTTTCTTTTTTAAAGATTTACTTATTTATTTGAAAGGCTAAGTTACAGAGAGGCAGAGAGAGAGAGGGTCTTCCCATCCACTCGTTCACCTCCTAAATGGGCCAATCTGAAGCCAGGAGCCAGGGCCTTCTTCTAGGGCTCCCACATGTGTGCAGGGGCTCCAGGACTTGGGCCATTTTCTTCTG
The DNA here is from genome assembly GCF_033115175.1 of Lepus europaeus. Taxonomy (NCBI): domain Eukaryota; kingdom Metazoa; phylum Chordata; class Mammalia; order Lagomorpha; family Leporidae; genus Lepus; species Lepus europaeus. The sequence continues at coordinate 52,129,999 of NC_084827.1, forward strand.
CTTTCCCAGGCGCATTAGCAGGGAGCTGGATTGAAAGCAGAGCAGCCAGGACTCGAACCAGCACCCATATGGGATATTGGAACCACGGGCAGTGGCTTTACTTGCTATACCACAGCGCTGGGCCCAGAATCACAATTTTCTATCAAGCAAAACACAACTCACACAGAACATTGAAATATTACTTGATAAACTTGGGAAGATCAATTTTTTTTTCTATTTCACACTTTAAGACTAAATCACTCAAAATAAGAAAAGGCAAATGTAATCAAGCTGGATAAGCCAAGAAGCTGAGCAAATGACAGGATGAAAAATAATTTGATTTGAGGGGTGAAAATGTTAAATTACCACCTCAATGCTCTGAATGATAAGAGCAGAGTCAGAAGCAGTTCTGTTTCTTAAAACCAATTGGTATTATTTCAAGAGCTTTACAAAAGACCAGAAATTAGTGTTGACTTTTCGTGAGAATTTAATATGAATGAGTTAAGAAATTATACTTTAAAAATCTCATTCAGTTGGAACACAGATGATTTCACTACACTTTGGTATAAACCTACTTTCAAATACAGAAAGGGTATTTCCTTTCATTCCTTTCAACATAGATAGTGAATATGGATAATGTCATAATGCTTTTGTTCTACTGGAAGAAAGTAGCAGCCCTTTAGCCAAAGGTTTTCTTCTGCTTTTGTCTCTTCAGCACTAGCACGACCAGGGTGACAGCCTCATAAAGAAAACAACCAAAAGCACTCACTTTTGTCCAGTGACTTGGCATCCCTCCAGCACTGACAATTCATGCCCTCCATTAACTCCTGGGGCCACAGGGATCAAAGCAAGAAGGAAATAGTGTACCTTCCAGTTTAGGTGTGGGACTACATTTTATTGCATGGGCAATATAGTTCATTGCTTCTTATATAACTGCTTAGCCCATTTTAAATTTTAATAGCTATCCACAAAAAAAATGGCATCATTTGTTCTGTTAGGTATAACTTATAGACAAAACCTTGCAAAGTGACTTGGAAAAACATCAAAATATTCTTTTAAGAAAAGGTGAAAGTGTAACTAGAGAAAGACTAGAGATAAGGTGTACCAATATACAAAATTCTGCTGTTTTAAACATTCAGCCAAAATCATTAACCTAAAAGTATAGTTAGTTGATGTGCCAACTAAGAATCCCAGAAATTATTTGGCCATTTGCCTGAAATAACTTGGCATTTGTGTACCTTCAAGTAATACAACTTACTTGTAAAACCCTTAAGGCAAAAGAGAATTGCCTACATCTGTTTTCTAGAAAGGACAATTATGATACATTCAAAGACCACAGCTACAGCAGAAAATATGATACTAGATATTTTTAGTTTATGTGATTTTAAAAATTGCCTCCACCAATGTCTTCATTTAAAATTCTGTTTAATTATTGTGAGAATAAATGAACAAACATGTTAATGTTTCTTCCTTTGATATCCAGTATGTCACCAACAGAAGAAATAAGCCTGGATCTTTTGATCTTTGCCCTATTTACATTATACAGCAAGAGGGGAAAAAACATTGGAATTGAGCTAATGGCAGGTCTAAATTGAGACATAATTTTACTTTTCTCAGAATCTCAGTGGCACTGTTATCCAGACAAAAAAAAATACTAAAGCACTCTATGGTATCAAACCATAACAATGGCTAGAGACTGGACTTGGCTGACATTTCTTTATTCAATAAATATGCACCTAAAACATTAAAATATAGAAGCTTTAGGCTATTCAAACATAGACCAGACATGTCTCTTCCCTACAAAAATTGAGAGAACTGGCTGTGGTGGGAAAACTAGGAGGGAGGAAAGAGAAAAGAAAGACTACAGCAATAAAGTAGTGTCCAGATTTCTTTTGGGAAAAATTCCAGATCATAATTAACCTAATCCTGATATACAAGCTGGTCATCTCCTTCATCTATAAAGTTGCTCTTTTTTTAATAGAGGAGATATGAGACAGCACCTATTCACCTTATAGAAGCTACAATAAATCTCCATTTCCTCAAGTAGAAAAAAAGACATTTTCCTCTGAATTAAAAACCCTATTTTGAGCTAGGAAAAGAGAACAACTATTAAGATGTATTTTGCCTGCTGGTAATTTAGTTTACCTTACAATTTCCTAGCAAAAGGAAAACTAGGATGATTTTTTTTTCTCTGACAAAATCACTTATGCCATTGGCATCACTACTTCAAAAACTGAAACTTGAAGTTTTTCTGCAGTTATCTCTTAGTCTTCCATTGTCTCATGTATCAAACCACTATGACACTCACTATTCAATTTCCTACAAACGTTATTTTCTTGAGCACAAGCGGATATGATTTGGGGGTGGGAGGGAACAGAGAAAAGAAAGATAAAACAGCGAGACAAAAAAGACAAAAAGGAATGTAAAAAGAACCACAGAAATTACAGAGTTGAGGCAAGAGAGAAAAGGAGAGACTGAGACTCCAGGGGATTCTAGAGGCTTTCTGTTCGCTTCCAGTATTGGCTTATTTGCTGTCATTAAATGTTGGCCTGTGTCTATTATCACCTGTACTCTACTGCCTTGTACAAAATTGGTTGGCAAAGGCAGATAGCAATGACCCGGCTAATATGAACCTTCTGAGTAAAATCATGTATTCCTGAACCCAGGTGACTCAAGAGTGGATATTTTCTCTTGCACAATCTCCAGGATTCCAAAATCTTAATGAAATCCAAAGTACTGAGTGGCTTTCAAAACACCATACTTCATTTAGTATTATATTTGCTATTGAATAAACATAATAAAAATTTGGAACACAAATTATGAGAAAGCTAAGACATATAATTGGGCAGGGTTATATAAGTTAACAGGGCCAAGGCATTTTGACCAGATGGCTTTTGCAATTTTGGAAATATCTGAACATCTCACAAATGTCACAGGGTGTAAAAATTAAAAACATTTCCATCTGCCTAAACAAAAGGAACTATTGGTCCTCATTTGCACTAATGATAACTCCATGCTGTTCTCCAAGTGATTAAGGCTACTGGGCTGCTTGAAAAGAAAAATTGTCTTTTCTCTCCATGAAAGAGTAATTCTGAAGCCACTTGGGTAAATGGCTGAGTGACAACACAAATTAAAAATGAATCCCTTTGAGGGAGCTGCTGGAAATAGTTTCTTTTTGCCTACTTTTCATATGACAGAAGAAAACATCTATGAGGCATAGTAGAGAACTAGGATGACAAAATAGTAAGAGAATTGTGGCAGTGTGTGCCTTTTTAAGTTTATAAAGACACAGCAGGTGGTAGAAGCAGGACCATCAGATCTTCAAAGGGTAACCAGCGCTGCCCCATGTATCATTATGTGCAGGGCTGGCGATAGGGAAAGCAAAATAGAGACAGGAACGGTAGCACAGTTATTTTGTTTTTCTGATGTTAGCAACATACTCTATATCTATCTTACTAGTACTGAATTTTAAAGTCTGAGATATATTTTGTTTGCTCAGAAATAATATTTTGAAGAATTCTTCCACATGTTCCTTCCCAATCTGTCCATTTATTTGAGAGAGAGAGAGAGCGAAAGAGAGAAAGAGAGAGAGACAGACAGACAGACAAAAAGAGAGGGCACTCCCGGCCACTGTTTTATTTCCCAAGTGCCTGCAACAGCCAGGGATGCCAAAGCTCCCGGATGGGTGCAGAGGCCCAACTACTTAAAAGCTACCAGTACTGCCTTGCAGGTTCTACACTAGCAGGAAGCTGGAATCAGGAGCCAGAACAGAGTATAAAACCCAGGCACTCTGTTATAGGATGTAGAAGTCTTAATTGGTAACTTAACTGCTAGATCAAACTCCCACCCCCAAAATATAATCTTAACAAAACTTTTTGCTAAATTAACATTCATTTACAATTATTATGAATTATTACAGCTGAGTCACCTAGTACTAAGATTGCATTTCACAGAATATTATGATTGCATTTCCAGTCAATCAGCTTTGTGTTCCTGACAGATAAACTGTTTTTCCTTTTTCCAATTGCTATTTTTTCTACTTGTGTACAACAATTCATTCCCAAACTCTCTATAGAACTGTAAATTTGCAACCAACTCATCTACTATAGTAGACTTCCCATTCTCTTTATTATTCTAAGTTATGGGGTTGTTTCATTCCCTGTTGGCAATTTAGTGACATTTCAACGAGAGCAAATAAACATATGTGTTCAATTAACTATATCTAACCAGGATTTAGAGATCAATATTTAATACCTCTGTGGAATATTGAAACATTAACAGATGCTAACAAATGCTAAATTTCACGAAACAGAGTATCATCATAGTGAGCAGTTGTGGAAGAACTTGTCAATTACAGACAGGTTGTGATTGTTGAACAAAATTAACAGATCCAAAACTAAGCCAGAATGTTCATTTTCAGTTTCTTCAAGTTCAAGTTTAGATTTAATACAAATCTAATTATTGTCACATTTCAGAATAAAATTTCTCAAACTTTAATGTGCACATCTCACCAGGGGAGCTTATTAAACCACAGATTATGATTATGTCCTCATTTCTAACAAGACCCCTCATTGATACCAATGATTTTGACTTCAGAAGTACAGTTTGAGGGGCTGGCACTGTGGTGTAGCAGGTTAAGCTATGGCTTGCAGTGTCAGCATCTCATATGGGTGCCAGTTTGAGCCCCAGCTACTCCAATTCTGATCCAGCTCCCTGCTAATACACCTGAGAAAGGAGAATAAGATGGCCCAAGTCTTTGGGCCTCTACACGCAGGTGGAAAACCTGGATGAATCTCTGGCTTCGGCCTGGCCCAGTCCAGGGCTGTTGTGGCCATTCAAGGAATGCACCAGTGGATGGAAGATTCTCTCTCTCTCTCTTTCTCTTTCTCTCTTTCTCTCCTTCTCCCTCTGCCTCTCCTTCTCTGTAATTCTTTCAAATAAATAAATATTTTACAAAAAATAAGTACTTGGGGCCAGCACTGTGGCATAGGAGGTTAATCCTCCACCTGCAGTGCCGGCATTCCATATGGGCACTGGTTCTAGTCCAGGCTGCCCCACTTCTGATCCAGCTCTCTGCTATGGGCTGGGAAAGCAGTAGAAGATGGCCCAAGTACTTGGGCCCCTGGAAGAAGCTCCTGGCTCCTGGCTCCTGCCTTTTGATGGGTTCAGCTCCAGTCATTGCAGCCATTTGGGGAGTGAACCAGTGGATGGAAGATCTTTCTGTCTTTTCCTCTTATGGTAACTCTATCTTTCAAATAAATAAATAAAATCTTAAAAAAAAGAAGTAGTACAGCTTGAGGCTCAAGGCCTTAGTATATGTCACTTAGCCTTGTTATAAGATGTGTAGAAACTAGGAGACACACTCAAATACAGAAAATGTCCTTAGTATACATACTAAATTTTACAGTTGACTTTTTTCAGTACACATTCCTTACAGTATTACCACAAAGAATATAAACCATATTATCCAAATAAAGAAACACATTGGATGAGGTCTGGAAAATCGGAATCACTGATCCTATGTCTTTTACCCGTAAGTCAAAGTATGGCCCCTCCCAGCACACAGAAGTACTCCCAGCCAGGAAGCCCCACTGAGGGTTTGGCATTGTGGTGCAGCAGGTTGTGCCTCTGCCTGCAACACTAGCATCCCATTTGAGTGCCAGTACAAGTCTTCTAATCCAGCTCCCTGCTAATGCACCTGGGAAAGCAGCAAATGGTCCAAGTACTTGGACTCCTGTACCCATATGGGAGAACTGGATGGAATTCCAGGCTCCTAGCCCCAGCCCTAGCCATTGTGGTCATTTGGGAACTGAACTGTGGATGGAAGATATCTCTCTCTCTCTTTCTCTCTCAAATAAATAAATAAATAAATCTTTTTAAAAAATAAGAAAAGAAAAGAAAAAGGAAGCTCCACTGAGCTCTAGTATCTGGAGTTTTTACTGGAACTTTGGTCACAGGATCAATCTCCAGCCCCTATCTAGACTTAGAGGTTGGGAGGTTGGGTTGACACCATGTGGTTCAAAGAGCCAACTGCCTAATCACATGACCAGACCACATAGGATTGCTGTCTAGAGGCCATGAGTTGCCTTATTAGTATAACCTCAGCTGTGAACTAAGGGGGCTCATGAGTAGTGAAGATACTTCAACCCATGCCAGAAATCCAACAAAGACCAAATCTTTTATTCTATAGTATTCACCAACCATTCTCTGGTGCACTCCATTGCTTTCTCCTGTACCTTACATAAGAAAAAAATGTATTCTTGGGAGGAATAAAGTCAGTTCACCAAAAGTAAAAAGAAAAGGAAACTGGAATTCAGTCTAGCTCTTTAAGTAAACTGGCAAAACACACGTGACAAATCACTGCCTCTTGCAGGTGTTTAGCTTCATCTACTATACTATTATGGGACTGAATTTGGCAACAGCCTTAATATGTTTTGGTGTAATACTCCAGAATTCCCTGGAGTGATTTCATTTGTTGCCAAAATTTTCACATCTTTTTTTTTTCTATTTTTAATCATCAGCTGTTTTCCCAAGAGAATTAGCAAGAGTTGGATGAGAGATGATGCGCCAAGATTTAAACCAGTGTCCATATGGGATGCCAGTGGTGCGGGTGGCCCAACACACCATGCCACAACACCAACACCAATTTTTATCTCTTGATTGGTCAAACTGAGAACTATGACCAACATCCTGTAGAGACTGCAGTCATCAAAAATCCAGTCATGGCTACTGATTTTCTTAAAAGATTTATTAGTTTGTCCTGATGTGCATATTTTTCTAGACTCTTTCCTCTAAATTCTTTTTTTCCCCAACTTTAAAAACTATTAACTCAATCTATTAGTTAATTATGCAAATTTTAGAATGTATTTATTATCATTTTCTAGGACTTTCCTGCAAATATTATCGATTTGGAGTTAGATCCAAATTCACCTGTGTCAAGGAAGGAAAAATAATATGAGAATATTTTATTCACCAAAAATTAAGAGGAACATAAAATAGGACAGAGCCTTTCCTAATTATCAGTTATCCTTCATCTGCCTTTCTCATTCCAGCTCCACTAATTGTTATTTGAACAGCAAATAGCTTATTATTTGAAATAAGAAACTCATGTATTATCTCTACTATCAGAAGCATCGCAAAGCTGCCTGCACAATTCCATAAATTGAGTAATTTCTGTACACATGTTAAGGAAATCCAAAAAACTACAACAAGCAGGGTTCACTTTTATATTTTTCTTTCCTGAACAAGAAGAGTAGAACATTACAATTAACATCTATTGTTAATTTACAGGGATTCAGTTAGAAATAATTCATGTTAAACAGAAGTTCTCAACATCATTAACAGAGAGTGAGAAACTGGGCCAGGGTGCATGAGAACATAAATCATAGAGGTCGTGTGTGTTAATGAGAAAAAGAGCATTTATTAGCTTACAATTTAACATATAAAGCCCTTCTCCCTCAATAGCTTAAAATGGAACAATATCGTATACCTGAGGACAGGAGAAGGTGGTGCCCCCAATTAAACGAACAACTCTCCCAGCCCCAAAACTTTTATTGTTGTCATTGAAATTCATCACTCTGATTTTATTTTTAGATTGTGGTATCTCTGCTGCTACTGACACGAAGCTGGTGGCCATAATCCATCCTATCTGATTGCGACTTTTTTTGTTTGTTTGTTTTGTTTAGGAGACATACATATTTACTTTTACTCAGTAGCCAAAACAGCATATTTTCTACCAGTTGTGTAGTTGCAAATCAGTATTACATTTGTGTATTTGTTTTGAGGTTGAAAAAGAAATGTTTGTAAATATAATAGCTAAAAAAATCAGTATGTCTTTGAAACAGTACAGACATCCATCATTGGCAACTGCTATTTGATTTTACAAGTGAGAAGCAAGCAAAAACATGGATTTCAAAGGAGGGGACAGATCATCTAATTGCAATACTGCAGAGCCACTGCGAATGAATTCACTTCCTGCCGTCAATTCCTATACCCAGGCTAAACAGGAATCAACATCCATGACACTAGGACACCAGGCATACGGCAATGACTCTTGAGTCAGAAATTTAGAAACAGAGGGCCAAGGTTCTCGTGAAGCAGTTAAAGCTCCTGCTTACAATGCTGGCATCCTATATCAGAGAGCAGGTTTGAGTCCCAGATTCTCTGCTTCTAATCTAGCTTCCCGCTAATGTGCCTGGGAAGGCAGCAGAAGATGGCCCAAGTCCTTGGGCCTCTGCCACCCATGTGTGAAACCAGGATGGTGTTCCTGGCTCCTGGCCTAGTCTTAGCAATACAAGCTATTTGGGGAGTGAGTCTGCAGATGATAGATACCTCCCCTCTCTCCCTTCTCTCTTTCTCTCCACCTTTCAAATAAATATTCAAAAAATAATTTCAGGAATCTATCAGTGACTACCTGAGTTATCCAAACAGTACTGAGAAGATGTTCTCTACAGAAGATCAACAAATGGGGTCGGTGTTGAGGCACAATGGTTAAGCTGCCTCCCGCAACACTGTCATCTCACATGGGCATCAGTCTGAGTCCTGGCTGCTCCACTTCTGATCCAGCTCCCTTCTAATGTGCCTGGGAAAATCACTGGAAGACGGTTCAGAGATTGGATGAAGCTCCTGGCTCCTGGCTCCTGGCTCCAGCCTGGCAGATCCCTGGCTATTGTGGCTATATGAGAAGTAAACTACCAGATAAAAGATCTCTCTTTCTCTGTCAGAATTAGAGAGAGAGAGATGGAGAGACAGAGAAGGTTCTTCCATCCCCACATGACACCAACAGCCAGCACTGGGCCAGGCCAAAGCGAGGAGCCAGGAGCTTCTCCCAATTCCTCTACATGGGTAGCAGGAGCCCAAGCACTTCAGCCACCTTCCATTGTTTTTCTAACCATCAGCAGAGAGTTGGATTGGAAGTGAAGTAGCCGAGACTTAAACAGGCACCCATATGGAATGTTATTGTAGCAAGCAGTGGCTTTACCTGGCCCCTAAATTAAACTTTTTTTTTGTGCACCAAAATGATCCTTTACTTCTATTTTCCACAAATTTCTTGAAATATTCATGTATGAGCTGAGAATTGAAAAAATTTAGAGTGTGTTAAGGGAGAGTTTACAATCCCATAGAGAAGCTGATCTAATGTTGACAGAGTAGCTCAGCTACAACCTGCTGACCCAAAGGAATCCCAGAATCATCTTTTCTTGCATGCTCCTCTAGTTTCATTTCTTTTTCCCCTTTTTTTGCTCTCCCAAAATTCAGAATGGTCCTTACTGGAAGGTTGCTGCGGTAAAATATATTAAATGTCCACAGGGTAGAAGTTCCTAGGACTTGCTGTATCAAGAAACACAGACAAGAGAGAAATAACAGGTTACTTTGAGAGAGTTGCTCCCCCAAGGCAAACTGAGCCTCACACGCAGTCATTCAATGAATATATCTTGACTATTGCTGTGTGACTACTGGGCATACAATGATGAGCTAAATATAGGCTCTGGTACTGAAGCTTGCCATACAGAAAAAAAAACAGGCACCAATCCCCAAATACACAAACTGTGACCAATGACATGGGGGCTTACTTGGACCTTGGGTTCAGTGAGAACTGCTCTGAGAAGCTGATACTTAACACTGAATCTTCAAGCTGAGAGAAAGAAGAGGAATCCTCAAAGCAGACATGTGCACAGAGTCTGGAAAATGTAAGACAGGCTCAACACTAAAGCAAAGGGATTTAGACACAGGGAGACTGGAGGAGAAAGAACTAGAGAAAATGCTGAGAGTTACGATGGAGAAATAACACTCAAGCATGCGTATCAAGTGAGAACAAAAAGGCCAATGTAAGCTCTTCCTCTGATGAGAAGCGACTTCGCTGACAGAGGCACATATGTACAAAGAACAGGGAACAGGAAGGAGACAGACTTTTCACTGTTCAGCCTGTTGTGCCTTCTGCATTTCATCTTTGTATATTTATCATCTAGTTAGCAGAGAACAATGCTATTTTAAATCACTGATTCTGGAGCTGGCATTGTGGGTAGTGGATTTGTGTACTGGCTGCTCCACTTCCAATTCGGCTCCTCGCTAATGGCTTGAGAAAAGCAGTGGAAGATGGCCTATGTGTTTGGGCCTGGGCCACCTACATGGGATACCCAGATGGAGTTCCTGGCTCTTGGCTTTGGCCTGGCCTAGCACTGGCCATTGCTGCCATCTGGGGAGAGAGCCAGTGGATGAAAGATCTCCCTCTGTGTGTGTCTCCCTCTCTCTCTGTAATTCTGGTATTCATTGGCAGGAGAGTGAATGCTATGAGAACAAACAGAAGGCCACTGCTTTGGTGGGGATATATCTGCATAGCAGTATAGACAGCAAGAGGTTAAGAATGATGAGCTCTGGATGGCAAAATCAACAATTAGTTCTAAAGGATAACAGAGGTCAGAGAGAGACTCTGTCAAAAATGAAAGCTACATCTCTTCATTTTACCTGGATGGACAGCAGAATCATTCACAATGTGAAAATACTGGAAAAGAAATAGATTGGGCTGAAAATCAGCTTTCTACAGACATGCATTTGGAGTGCCTTTAACGTCCAAAAGGAGATGTCAACTCAAAGGAGATGTTTGGGCTGAAAACATCTCTTTGAGGGCTATTTGCATGAAAGTGACAGGTAAGCCATGAAATCACCTACAGCTATCCCCTACTGCAATTTATTTTAATGTATTAGGATTAAATTGAGACTATTCACTTCTTTGAAATAATTAAATTTTAATAATACATATTGATTGCTTAAGTCTCATTAAAAGTAAGGGAATGAAAAACAAACTAAAAATACTTCTTGAGCAACACAAAATGGTACACTGAATTGAGTTAGTCTGGACTTTTTTTGGATGATAGATTCTAATTAAGAATAAATCATAGGTGGCAAATATCCATTGTAAGTGTTCACAATAAAGAAATCACCCAGAATGGATATACAAAACAGCTGGAATAAAACCGGTAATAACCAAATAAGAAAATGACACACAGGGCAGGCATTTGGCACAGCAGTTAGGACACTGCTTGAGATGCCCACTTCCCATGTCAGAATGCCTGGTTTGGATCTTGGCCCAACTCTGGATTCCAGCTTCCTGCTAATTACCAGGCAGCAGGTAATGGCTCAAGTACTTGGTTCCTGACACCCACAAGGGAGACCCACCTAGCTTTGGCATGACCCAGCCCTGTCTATTGAAGGCATTTAAGGAATGAACCAGGAGGTAGAAGATCTGTCTGTGTTTTTCTCTCTCTGTCTAGCAAATACACTGAAAATAAAAATGATTTAAAAAGAAAATGCTGTACAAATGGGGTATCTCATAGATGAATCATTAGGTGAACTCTCCCACTTACTCCCAGGGTGCCAATTGGACAATGGAGTGAACACTGAGTCTGGTCATCACAAATATTTAAGCAATATTAAGAGATTATTAGAATCATGATACACTTGTTATCAAGAAGCACAATTCTGCAAAGCAAAACCTGGCAGAGCGAGAGAAACAATGTGTAAAACTCAAGGGCAATTAAAAACAAATTAATAAATATAAAGTTTATTCCATAGAGTGGTTTTGGAGAATGTTCTGTTAATTTTGCAAATGCTAAAAGGCAGCTGTTCTTGGGATATGCTGACTACATTCATCATTCAAAGTCCAATCAGAGTAGTTACTGAAAAGGATGAAAGCTAGAATATGGATACCTCAACTTAGGAGAGATGAAAAGGATGCTAATGAAAATGATTAAGCATAAACAACATAAAAAAGAAATCAAAAAATAAGAAGACATCAGGAGTAGAAAAAGGAAGTGAAGGAGGTTATAATGTGATATCCCACAGATGAGTATAGTCTTAAAGTATCTCCCAGGCAACTGAAAATATTAATTCAAAACTTCTAATCAAAATAGGTGGCTCTGTGTTCATCTTGTTATAACACGAGGAAGGGAGTAGAGGGAAGGGGAGGGGAGGAGAGGGGAGGAGAAGAGGATGGAAACAAGGAAGGAAGGAAGGATGGAAGGAAGGAAGGAAATTTTGTTCCCCTGATTTCCTGCTAGCCTTAAAAATAGCTAAATATTATTTCTTTTTACTTTTTCAAAAATTTTATTTCCTTTCATTTGCCTGTATCAAGACTGCATTCTTTTGTACTCTCTCCAGTTCAAGAAAAACGAGCAATTTACAGAAAGTAGAGAAACTGCCAACAGGGCCCCCAGTAAGCCAGTTTCCATGTTGTTTGTTTGTTTAGCTTACAACAGGTAAACATGTTACAAATGCATTTCCTATAGCCCAGTGGAGGTTAAGATGAAATATAACGGGGAAGGCAAAGGCCCCCTTCCTTCCACACTGTCATCTACATTGTAAATTCATAGAGGTTAAGAATCAAGTCTGCTCTTTGTCCTGGACTTAATACAACAACAGGAACTTAAACAGGCCTTAACAAATATCTATCGAGTAAACAGATGAAGAAAATTAAGAAAGAAAAGTTTGGGGGCCCGACGCTGTGGCTCACTTGGTTAATCCTCCCCCTGAGGCGCTGGCATCCCATGTGGGCGCCGGGTTCTACTCCCTGATGCTCTTCTTCCAGTCCAGCTCTCTGGGAAGGCAGTGGAGGATGGCCCAAGTGCTTGGGCGCCTGCACCCGCGTGGGAGACCAGGAAAAGGAACCTGGTTCCTGGCTTCAGATCGGTGCAGTGCTGGCCGTAGCGGCCATTTGGGGGGTGAACCAATGGAAGGAAGGCCTTTCTCTCTGTCTCTCTCTCGCTCTCTGTAACTCTACCTGTCAAATAAATAAATAAAATATTAAAAAAAAATGCACCTTAAACAGTGCCTGCCTTTAAAAAAAAAAAAGAAAGAAAGAAAGAAAAGTTTGGAGAAGACAAACCAATACTGTTCTATTTACTATTGAGATAAGCTTTGTCCAAGAGGCAGACACTTTAGCTGGGTACCAGTGGTAATTTTTTAAAAAAATTAATTTACTTGAAATAAGAATGACAGGCAATGAGGACAAGATAGAGATGAAGATTGTGATGGAGATAGAGATGATAGTGATAGAAATAGATCTTCCAGCTGCCAATTTACTCCCTAATGGTCTCAATAGCTGAGGCTAGGACAGGCTGAAGCCAGGAGCCAGGAACTCTGGGTCTCCCACACAGGTAGCAGGAATATAAGTACTTGGGGCCCATCTTGTCTTCCTAGTAGCACTAGCAGGAAGCTGGATAGGAAGTGGAGTAACCAGGAGGACTGGAACCTGAACTCCAATATGGTTGCCTGTGTTCCAATCAGAGACATAACCAAGCTGTGCCACAGCACCTTACCCAGATACGGTCACTACTAAATTTATCTTCCATATCCTAACTTTTCTTTCATTTGTTTCATGTTTCTGTGCCCTACATTTCTAGACTTCATTTTCATAATAATTAATTTGCTCTTGATCTGACTTCATTCTATCAGACAGCTCTTCCACTTTTTTTTTTTTTACTTTCTCAAATTTTATTTTAAAAGTGATTTGTTATGTCTTTTCCCTTCTCATAGATGCTAGTCTCATTTTAGAAACACAGTGTCCTCTCAAACCATTTGGAAGATATTATTAAATTTTCTAATATTCTTCCCTAAAGAAGTTCTGTTTCCTCCCAGGTTATTTTTTAATTGTTGCTCCTATACATTCATGGTTTTGGGCTTTTCTCAAATTCTTTGGGTTGATTGATAGCTTTAAATAAATCAATCAGAAAGTGGTCTAATTAAATAGGGGTCTTGTGTGGGACTCTTCTGCATTTGTTCATCTTTCCCAGTGGCTTCTCTTCTAAATGACAACACTGACTGAAAGACACCTGCTGAGAAGAGAGGTTTATACACCGGAACCATCATGTAAACATGCACAGGAAAAATTCCGAGAAAATGCTGGTCCCATCTCAGAGTGTCCACAGGCAAAGGGATCTGCCCCGCTGTGGGTCCTTCAACACTTGCTTCCTGGGGCACAGCTCCTTTTGCCCCCCTTCTCTCTCCCATCACAGAGTTTCAGATGCCTCAGTTTTAGTTCTGTTTCACTCCTAAGGAAGTACAATCACATCAGTGGCCCGACCCTGGTGGATTGCTTGATTTCAGTAGTTGAGGTGAGGGGGAAGACCTTTTCTGGAATGGCAATCTTTGAATCTCCAAGAAGCCTACTTCTCTAAGGAGCAACCAAAACACAAACACCTGTCAGACAAACCCTTTCAGAATTCTACAAATCAGTCAAAGGCTTGCAACAACCTGAGAAGGAGCAGTATTATTGATAATTGATACTTGCTAACAACCATGAGGTTTCTATGGTTTTACATGGCCACTTTGGGAAGCAGGCTGGCAGTCCCTGAAAATGTTAGACACAGGGTTACTATATGATCAGCAATTCCACTCTTGGGCATTTACCCAAGAGAACTGAAAACCTATGTCTCCTCTACAGAAATGTTCTCATAGCAGCATTTGTCCTGACAGGGGAAAAAGTGGATACAACCCAAGTTTCATCAACTGAAGCATGGATAAGTAAAATACAGTACATAAAACAGAACTCTATTTGGCAATAAAAAGAAATGAGGTTCTGACACATGCTACAACATTGAGGAATCTTGAGAACATTATGCAAAGTCAAAGAATTAAGTCATAATTATGTTAAACATTATATCATTCCATTTAAGAAGTGAAAAAATTAGGCAAACCCATACAAACAAAAAGCAAAAGTAGATCAGTGCTTGCTAAGGTTAAGGGAGAAGATAGAATGGGGAACGTTTGCTAAATGGTATGGGGTTTCTTTTTGGAGTAATAAAAATACTCAGAAATTTCACAGTGGTAATAACTATACAACTCTGTAAATAGTAAGATACACTGAATTATATCCTTTAAAAATGGGCAAATTTATCATATATGAATTATACCTCTATAAAGTTATTTTAAAAAACATTTCAATAGAAGATAGTTTTTATCGGGCAAAAAAGACATATTAACCAGAAAAAAATTTCAATAATGTCTACATTTTGAGTTTCACAAATGTGACTTTAAGATTTATTTGCTTCCATGTTTATCATTCTAGAAAACACTTGTGGGAGCATGATCTCAGAGTTGCAAGTAGTAAATGTTCTATGCGCATATATTTATGTATTTGTGTGTATGTGTGTTTAAAGTGCTATCTATTGCCAAATGCTTATGTTAGCTTATTTATTATCAAATGCTACACTTATTTAGCAAATGCTTCCATAACTTCTAAGTGCTTCATCTGGGATAAGTCACTGACTTCTCAAAGCTATCCTATGAGACTAGTACTATTATTAACAGCAGAAGAAAAACTAAAAGAAATATCTAGGTCAAGGTCACCACTGTAGAGACTAATGGAGTTGAAATCTGAATCCAGACAGACTGGCTCCAGAGTCCAGGCTTTTAACCACATGCTATGCTGTTTCTGTTATAGAAATATTTAAAGACCACACTATAAGCAATACACTAAGTAGTTATGTTGAAGACATCACAAACATATACTATAAGGAGGATGATAGAAACAGAACAAAAACAATTCCTAATGTTTTATAAATAAATTCTTAAAGCTTGGCATATAGCTTCCAGCTTATAACATCATATAGGAAATCAGCTTAGTAGGAAAAAACTGTGCTCTGAAATACTGCTAAATGATCCAAAGATGAAGATGCATGCAGAAATTCAAACTTTTTTCATAAATAAAAGAACAGGAAATAGCAATATTCAGTTATTTAAATTAATAAATATATGTGTGATTTGAAATAATTACTGTAAAATTATTAAGACAAAAAGGTTAAATAGATATTTCAGTCCTCTGAAGAACAGGACATCACTTTATGTTCAAAATTACCTTTGGGAAGGACATTGCACATACAACTAGTCACTTTTCTATTAAAACCATCCAGAGCACAACTTCTAGCTATTCCATCTCCTATTACGTAATAACTTGGCAGTTCACCAGTGTATTTCGATTATGTCAGAAAACCAAACCCTAGCAGAACTTCACCTGATTTTCTATTTTTATTTTATTGTCGATCTCATTAGTTTTATCTAACTTTGTTACAAATGCCCTTATCATGTGGTGACTCCCAAGAAAACTTAAAATCTCACCTGTGTCAAGAAAACCAAACAGAACACAATGATCTCTTTGCAGGTTTCATGATGGGTTTCAATTTGACATAATCCACTGGAGACACATGATCTAGCTTCTGATTGTGTAAATAAGCCCTCTCATCATATGTCCAACAGTTCCATATTTCCCAGTCATCAACAAGACATACACGTGGTGTATTCTGACCCCCATGCAGTCAGTCACAGGGGCCCTCCTCCTGCCTCCCTCAGGGAATACTCCCTTCCCACCACAGGCAAATGAACCTCCTGGCATCAAAGAACACATTAGCTGCTAATACCTGTAAGGTCCTGTAACAAATTACTCGTCTTGACAGAACAAACTTGGACTGAACCTCCAACTGAGTCCTTGGGACTGAGCTTGACAGACCTGGGCTTTAATTGGCTCTGCCAATGAACTGGCTTTGCATTTTAGACATGAAACAAAGCCAACTGAAGAGAAACAAGATTTGGCTATTTTCCTTGCTTTGTTTTGCCACCGAGCATTCCTAAGATTCATAAATTTGCATTCTTACATAAAAACAATGCTTACATAAACACACGTGTTTGTGTCTGCAGACATACATATGTACATGTTGTATGGCAGAAAACCTAAGCCGTATTGCCACTCTTTTTTCTCAAATAAATGTAGTCCTTTAAATCATTCTGCTCATCTTTCTGGACGCTGCTTTTCTCTTTGGTCTCCCAGCACATTACTTCAGGTTACCTGCTCTTCTGCATGGCTTGCATTTGACCAACTGTGCCATTTCATTAGCCACAGTCCATTCCGGATGCCTGGAGAGACTGTAAGTATTGATGGCTTTTGCTCCTTAGGAAAAGCTGTTTCCCACCAGAGAGGTGCTCTCTCTGCCTGTGTTAGGGTCAGAGTGTTATAGAGAAAATTGTCCCAGGGTTTCTCGAGCAAGCTGGGCAGTATGGCTCCTGTACTTCAGGGAACTATTAAGTCCTTGAAGTAGAACTTGAATCTCATTGATCTGTATAACACATAGGCCACCTGCCAGAGTATCTGAGCATACAGAAGGTTCAATCAGCATTTGTTGAATTTAAATATTAATTGAGAAAGGGAAGGTGTCAGTTCTGTTGATACCCATTTGGGATAATCCAGTTTACTTTTCATTCTTTTTTCTTTTTCTCAGAACTCTAAAATGTCCAGAAAGATTTAGCACTCAGCTTACAGGAAATATCGGGCACATGGAAATAGGTTCATTGACAATACACGGATTTAATCAGCAAAATCCAACATGGAAGAAGTGCTCTGTGGTAAAACTAACCTGGCTTCTTCAACAAATAGAGAGTAATGAGAGGGAGAAAGAGAGAAAGATAGAGACAGAAAATGACCTATGGATTTAAAAAACTATTTAAACGGTATAACCAAAATGAAAAACATAGACCTTCTTTGGGGCCCTAATTTGAACCAACCAATTTTTTTTTTTTTTTTGAGACTTAAGATTTATTAGAGTCAAAGACTTCCAGCCAGAGCAGCATGGAGAGGGGCTTGAAGAGAGGCAAAATCCAAAAAACCAACCAATTTTAAAAAAAGAAATACAACATTATGAGGCAATCAGGAAAATGGGAACACAACACAGTGCCAGTGTGTTAATGTGACGATGGTGTGATGGCTTTGTTTTAGTGACCTCACCTTTCACGGTGTTGATGGCAATATTTACATATCAAATAGTATCATGTGTCAGAGATCTGCCTGAAAACAGTCTTAAAAGGAAGAGAGTAGTGAAGGTATGGAAGCCAGGTGATGCTTACATGGTGGTTTACAGTATTCGCCACCAATTCCTTGTTTTTACTATATGTTTAAAGTCCTAATGTGCAATTGTGATCATTATTAATTGCAGGGTCTTAGTGCACCCGAACGAGGATGGACTGGGTCCGAAGAAAGGTAAGTGCGCCGCTCGCCCGTTCCCCAGCCTCCCGCAGTGGGGAGTCAAGTCAAGCAAGCAAGAACTCAGTTTATTGGCATGTAGCAAAGCCTTTTAAAGCACAAGACCACATGATTACTGGGGCAGGGCTTAAGGACCAACCAATTACTTAAAAGGTCATTTTACAGGGCGACTTTTTACAGGACCAGCTATATGTCTGTACACTCATCATCAGTTGTCGTCACCTCCCCTGATGCTATGCGGCCAATCAGCTTTGGTGGTAAAAAACTTTGGGTACTGCCCACCTTACTTCCTTTGGGCGCCATCTTTGAATTGCCACGTGTGCCTAATTTCCCCACAATTAATTTCCACAGTTCTCTATTATCCATGAGGAATACATTCTAAGACCTTTAGTAAATGCCTAAAACTGCAGAGTACCAAACACCATATATTACTAGTTTTCCCAATATATATACACATCATGAAAAAGTTTAATTTATACAGTAGACACAGTAAGAAATGAACAGCAATAACTAATAAAAATAGAACAATTATAATATGCTGAAATAAAATTGTCAGCATCAGTTCCATTGTGCATTTTGGTCATTATTAAGTAAAAATAAACAGTATGGAAGAGTATACTCCTACAATTGATCTGATAGACAACTACAATGGGACTAATGGGACACAGTAAATCCAAAGTGGTAACAATGAATGCAAAGGGACAGAGAAAGAAGGGATGAAAGTTCATCTCACAACTTACCAATTGTTTATTTCAGAAATTTTACATTATTTTTTTTTTTTGTTCCATGGTTGACCACGGTTAACTGAAACCATGGAAAGAAAAAAACCACTGATGTAGGGGAGAACTACCATAACAATTAATTATAAGTAATTAATTTAAAGTTTCTAAATGCTACTTTCACTCTCCCTTGAGTTCCTTAATGTTACAACCACATAGTTTTTTTTTTGTTTTTGTTTTTGTTTTTTAAGAATTATTTTATTGATTTCAAAGACAGAGTTACAGAGAGAGGTAGAGCCAGTGGGAGAGAGAGAGAGAGAGGTCTTCCATTCCACTGTTCACTCCCCAAATGACCGCTTGGGCCATCTTCTGCTTTCCCAAGCCACAGCAAAGGGCTGGATCAGAAGTGAAGCAGCTGGGTCTCAAACCAGCGTCCATATGGGATGCTGGCGCTGCAGGCTGGTACTTTAACCCACTGTGCCACAGCACTGCCCCCACATGGTCTGTATTTGTACGACCTGGCTTGCCACTGCATCCTGCACATGGCTCTGTTACTGCATACATCACATTTTAATGTTCTGTTTGTTTCTCATATTGGAAAGTTGCTCAGTTGAAAATATTTTAGGAAACTAAACCTTAATTTACTTGCCCTTGTAATAATAATAATAATAGTAGTAATGGTAATACTAATAATAACAAAAGCTACTGTCACCCAAAGTTATTTTTGTCACCCTCTCTAATTTGAGATTACTTACTCAGCTTTAGCAAGGTCCAAAACTCTCTACAAGACAGCAAATGCTTGCAAGATGTTCTACCTACTCTCTACAATTAAGCTCTTCACTAATAAACAAAAAAAGGTCATTATTTCTTCTACTCTAAGGTTTTACCATAGATATAATCTATCCCTATGTTACTTTCTTCTAATCTAATATGAACTCCTCAGTCCCTTATTATGTGTCTCTCCTGAATTGTGAGTTAATTTAGGAACCAATTGTCATTCTTAGCATTTCAGGACCTGGCAAACTGCCAGGTAAACAGTAGCAAACATAGCAAAAAATACATATTTTGAATAGATGGATGGATGATGGATGATGATGAATATCAAGCTTCAAAGTAATATTTTTTGGTTTTTCTAAGTTAAATGGAAATGAAAAGACCTGTGGTTTTACTGTAAAAAAATTTAAGGGACTTTAGTTACACCAAAAGAAACTATTATGGCATGAGTGGAAAGGAAGCATAACTCTTCAAAACAGCATTTTATATGTTTGGGAGTTCTGATTTATAGCAAACAGCTAGTTGTTTGATTTTTTAAAAAGAATATTCTTATCAAAGCAATATCCAAATTTCAGTATTGACTTGGGAATTTTAAAAGAGATTAAGTTACAAGTACTCAAATTTCTCTGTCATTAAAATGTAAATTACCCCAAAGGTGAATTTTTTTGTTTTACACATTGTGACTTAGGAGGAGACTTCACAAAGTTCATGGGGAAAGAAATTAAAACATAAATTCTGTTGGGTGCAAAGAGTTTGAAACCCATTCACAGCTTTTTCATAATATATATTTCCAAGAACTTTTGGAAGATCCCTCTTCTAAAACCACTTGTGTCTAAAGGAAATCAGTGGACTATTATTTTTCTTAACTTACACTCTTTGAAGAAACACAGTGTTCGATACTGCAAATGTAAAATGGTTATAAACTCTTTTTTTCATTTCCCATTTATTATTTTTATTTATATAAAGGGAGGAAATTTCATGTATTTCTGATATAAAATATTATGAGCATATGATATTTCCCCATCCTAAACTCTCTTTTTTTGTCCACAATCAAAACTTTATTGAAAAACTGACATCAAAATAGGGGATAACTTGTATACCTTATAAAATCAAACAAAATTACATTTTCTTAGTAGATTCACTAGAATCACTGAACTTATAATAAGACCTTCTGTGAGAAACACAGGAAGTTGTGTGGGTTCCTAGTATTGCTTTCTTCTAAAGCAAAAGACTCTGTGAGTCAGGCCTTTCCAGCTGTAGGCTGGCACCAAACTGTAGAACAGCCTACACAAAGAACTACTGTCTGAGTGTGGTTGAAAACCGTGGTGATCATGTAGCAACCTAGACATTTCATATCTGTAAAATAAGAATTTGGACTTTGAACTAGCTGTTCCTTTTTATGCTGATTCTTTTCCTCCACCAAGGAGGGACAGAGGAAACCTCTGGCCAAAGGTATGTTGGTGGGCCACGAGCCGGGTGCCTCTGACTGGCACTCCCCACCCTAAACACTTAACAAAAATCAAGTACAGAAAAAAATGCACTCACCTTTTAATAAGAACTATATATTTTCTTTATTGTACCTACACAATGAGCTCACAAATCTCCAAAAGTTACCAAGACTAGGACACTGTAAAAAATCAATTTTTCATTCAATGACTGTTCATATCCATTCAGCACAAATTATTGCCTAATTAAGCACCAGGAACTTCTTCTCCCTAACTATACACCCCATTGTACCACGTATAGCTAGATGAAGCAGAAACAAATTCATATTTCCTAGCACTTATTCAAACTCTTTGGACTAGAAACTGCATTGCAGAGGGCCGTCACACTACCTCACATTATTCTCCCAGTCCAGTTCATACTAACAAGGCTCTCATGTATCACTACTTTTTCCTTTTATGAAAAAGAAAAAGATCTTCACTCATTTCATCGTACAATGTGTCATTCATTTCTTAATCTTGTTTCTTAGTCTATTAAAATAAGATGCATATGCTTTGTTGTATCACATTATTATATTCAATTGTTCGCTAAAAATATTAAAAATAAAATTAAAATTACCCTTAAATACCTTTAAAAGGCCGGTACCACGACTCAATAGGCTAATCCTCCACCTTGTGGCGCCGGCACACCAGTTTCTAGTCCCGGTCAGGGCACCGGATTCTGTCCTGGATGCCCCTCTTCCAGGCCAGCTCTCTGCTGTGGCCAGGGAGTGCAGTGCAGGATGGCCCAAGTGCTTGGGCCCTGCAGCCGCATGGGAGACCAGGAGAAGCACCTGGCCCCAGGCTTCGTATCAACGCAATGCGCCAACCGCAGTGCGCCGGCCACAGCGGCCATTGGAGGGTGAACTAACGGAAAAAGGAAGACCTTTCTCCCTGTCTCTCTCTCACACTGTCCACTCTGCCTGTCAAAAAAATAAAATAAAATAAAATAAAAATAGCTTTAAAGAAACATTTCTGAAACCCTACTGCCTTTTCTGATTTAACCTGTACTGACTGGCTGGCTGCTTATTCCTCAGATTTCTAAACATCTTTCAGAAATACAAAGAACAGCAGGTAGACAGGGATTGGCATTCAGCCATCATGTGTACATGATTTTTAGGATTTTTAACAATGCGAATTATGAGCATTACAGCAAAAATACAATTGTATTAATTAAGCACAATAAGAAAAATAACCAGTCTGGTGCTGTGGCACAGTGGGTTAAAGTCCTGGCCTGCAGAGTTGGCATACCACATGGGCACCGGTTCGGGTCCCAGCTGCTCCATTTCCAATCGAGCTCTCTGCTACGGCCAGGGAAAGCAGTAGAAGATGGCCCAGGCCAGCACCGCGGCTCAATAGGCTAATCCTCTGCCTGCAGCGCTGGCACCCTAGGTTCTAGTCCCGGTCAGGGCACCAGATTCTGTCCCAGTTGCTCCTCTTCCAGTTCAGCTCTCTGCTGTGGCCTGGGAGTGCGGTGGAGGATGGCCCAGGTCCTTGGGCCCTGCATCCACATGGGAGACCAGGAGGAAGCACCTGGCTCCTGGCTTTGGATCGGTGCAGTGCTCCGGCCGCAATGCGCCGGCCTTAGTGGCCACTTTGAGGGGTAAACCAATGGAAAAAGGAAGACCTTTCTCTCTGTCTCTCTCTCTCACTGTTCGCTCTGCCTGTCACAAAAAGAAAAGAAGAGGAAAGAGAAGAGGAAAGGAAAGGGGCCGGCGCCGTGGCTCAACAGGCTAATCCTCCGCCTAGCGGCGCCGGCACACCAGGTTCTAGTCCCGGTCAGGGCACTGGATTCTGTCCCGGTTGCCCCTCTTCCAGGCCAGCTCTCTGCTATGGCCCGGGAGTGCAGTGGAGGATGGCCCAAGTGCTTGGGCCCTGCACCCCATGGGAGACCAGGAGAAGCACCTGGCTCTTGGCTTCAGATCAGCGCGGTGCGCCAGCCGCGGCGGCCATTGGAGGGTGAACCAATGGCAAAGGAAGACCTTTCTCTCTGTCTCTCTCTCTCTCATTGTCCACTCTGCCTGTCAAAAAAAGAAAAGAAAAGAAAACGGCCCAAGTTCTTGGGCCCCTGCACCCGCGTGGGAGACCAGGAAGAAGCTCCAGGTCCTGGCTCCTGGCTTTGGATCGGTGCAGCTCTGGCTGTTGCAGTCATTTGGGGAGTGAACCAGTGGATGCAAGACCCCTCCCTCTCTCTCTCTCTCTCTCTCTCTCTCTCTCTGCTCTACCTGTCTCTGTTAACTCTGTCTTTCAAATAAATAAAAAGAAAAAGAACACCAGGAAAGTCCAAATGAAAAATATCCCCCCCCCCCTTTTTTTTGACAGGCAGAGTGGACAGTGAGAGAGAGAGACAGAGAGAAAGGTCTTCCTTTGCCGTTGGTTCACCCTCCAATGGCCACCACGGTTGGCGTGCTGCGGCTGGCGCACCGCGCTGATCCGATGGCAGGAGCCAGGTGCTTCTCCTGGTCTCCCATGCGGCTGCAGGGCCCAAGCACTTGGGCCATCCTGCACTGCACTCCCTGGCCACAGCAGAGAGCTGGCCTGGAAGAGGGGCAACCGGGACAGAATCCGGCACCCCGACCGGGACTAGAACCCGGTGTGCCGGCGCCGCAAGGCGGAGGATTAGCCTAGTGAGCCGCAGCGCCGGCCAAATATCCCCTTTTTTAAGTACCAAAATTGTTCTATCTGGCTTTCAAAAATAATTTCAGAAGAAAAGTAAAATGGGATAGTGGACCAACACTGGTAAAAATATGTGTAAGATGAAATTCTAACTGTAATGTAGAGCCTCAAACTCCTGGCTCCCAGTCGGAGTTTCCATCTCACTCTGGAGGCTGTTGCTATATAAAGTTGCTGTAAACAAGTTATTATCAACACACTGCTGGAGGCTGAGATGTATCCAGAGGTGTACCACAATGCCGGTCTTGGAATTATTTAAAATAGTGCTGTTATGAACATGCACATATACACATTCTGGTGTACTTACACACATTTTTCTATTGGGAATATTTGTGTACCTAGGAGTAGGATAGCTGGGTTCTAGGGAATGTTTAGGTGCAGTGACAGAAGAGATTGCCAAAATTTTCAAAAGCAGTTACAACTCACACTGCCAACAGCACCTTGAAAGCTCTAGCTGTTCTGTATCTTCCCTCTTTAACATTTGGTATTTTAAATTACTTTTTTAAATTTTAGCCATCCTTGGTGTGTTGTAGCATCAATTGTGTTTTTAATTCTCATTTCTCTGAAGAGCTAAGCTGCTGAATATCTTTTCATATACTAACTGAACAGATTCTTTGTAAACTGCTTACTTATAAAGTATTTCTTCTACTTTTCTACATTACCTTCTCTTATGAATTAGTAGGGGTTCCTATTTTGGACTTGAATTCTTCTCACTCTGGCATGCATTTCCATTACTTTTTTTTTTTTCCACACGGCATTAAAGCAATAAATCAGGTAACCATTATGGCCAGTGTTGTGGCACGGTGGGTTAAGCCACAGCAGGCATCACAGATGATTCCTGGTTCAAGTCCTAGCTGCTCCACTTCCAATCCAGCTACCTGCTAGTATGCCTGGGAAAGCAGCAGAAGTTGGCCCAAGTACTTGGGGCCCTGCCACCAATGTGGGAGACTTGGATGGAGTTCTGGGCTCCTGGAGTAGCCTTGGCTATCATGGCCATTTGGGAGTGAACGAGTAGATGGAAGACTCTCTTTCTGTCTCTCTCCCTCTCTCTCTGTAACTCTGCCTTTCAAATAAACACATATTTTTAAAAAAATCAAGTGACCATTAAAAAAGTGAATTTATTTCTGGACTCTTTATTCTATTCCATTGACCCTTTTTGTCACACTTTAACCACTACCTAATACTACAACACTGTAATACATTTTATCTGACAATGTAAGCTCTCCAACTTTATTTTTCTTCCTTAAGACTGTCCTAGCTATTCGTGGGCCTTTACATTTCCATATGTATTTTAGAATCAGTTTGTCAATTCCCTTCCCTGAAAAAAAAATCCTGCTGTATTTTTAATTAGGATCACACTGAATCTATAATCAGTTTGCAGAGTTGACACACTCCATAAAGACATGTTATATTTTTCCATTTATCTAGGTTTCTTTCAGTTTTAAAAATTATCTTGTTTTTATTGGAGAGGCAGAAGAGCAGAGAGACAGAGAGAAAGAGAATGAGAGAGAGCACTTCCATCTGCTGGTTTACTGGCCAACTGCCTGCAATGGGCCAAAGCTGAGAGTAAGGAACACAATCCAGATCTCCAGTGTGGGTGGCAGGAACCAAACCTCTGAGCCATCATCTGCTGCCTCTGAGTTCATTAGCAGAATGTTGGAACTGAGAGCGGAGGTAGAACTCGAACCCAGGTCCTCCAATTCGGGATGCGGGTATCCCATCCAGTGTCTTAACCACAAGGACAAATGCTCCCCCTTCCTCTAGTTTAGAAACACTGTGTGCACATGTTCTGCAAATCTTTTGTTAATACCAAGTTTTTAAAATTTCATTTTTTCACTGTTTCCACATAGTATACTAAAATAAAGTTACTTTTGTGTATTGATCTTATATATAATATTCCATCCTTATATATTCAGAAAAACATGTCAATTTAGTCTATTGGACTGGAAGTTTTATTGCTGAGGTTTCTTGTTTGTTTGTTTGCTTATTTATTTAAGATTTATTTATTTGAAAGGCAGTTACAGAGAAGCAGAGGCAGAAAGAGAAAGAGAAAAAGAAAGAGGTCTACCATCCATTGGTTCACTCCCCAATTGGTCGCAATGGCCAGAGCTGAACCAATCTGAAGCCAGGAGCCAGGAGCTTCTTCTGGGTCTCCCACATGGGTACAGGGGCCCAAGCATCTGGGCCATCTTCTACTGCTTTCCCAGGCCATAGCAGAGAGCGGATTGGAAGTGGAGCAGCCAGGACTCGAACTGGTGCCCATATGGGACTCTGGTGCTGCAGGCAGTTGCTTTACTCTCTACACCACAGCACCAGCCCTGCTGAGGTTATTTATAAAATTTATTTGTTTAACAAACATGACAATTCATATTTTGTATTTCTGTTTGGGTCATCAGAAGTGGAGATTCTCAAGACAAACTTTTATCCATTTAACTCAATATTTTAGATCTTATGTTAATGTTTTCAGAATCTTTAAATGTTGGCCTTTTAAAAATTTCTTATAATAATAATTTATATCCTTTTATTACCTAGTAATAGTTTCTCTTTCATTGTTTTCAACTTTATTTCTTTTAATCTAATTCCTTTGTATTTAGTTAATTTTTAATTTTAGTCATAGTAGTCACACAGTCAATATTTTCATTTTTTGATCATATTGATTATCTTAAACTCTATATTTGCCATTTCTAATGTTTGGTTCATTTTTTTGCTTTTATTTTACGATTATTTGGTCATATTTTCAGGCATGACTGGTAATCTTTCAATGAAAGATAAACCATACAAAAATCTATAGGGAGTCTCTGTGATATTATCTTCCTACAGAGAAGATGTGATACTTGTGGCAAGCAGAGGACAGACAAATAAAAAGACACATAGATACATACATAGATAACCCTGGATCCAACTGAGGTCAGTCCATGTCTGATTTGCCTTTATTCCCAGGCAAAACCTTTCAGGAACACCATGAAAAGCCTGCAGTCATAAGCGAGGCCCTTAGAATCCAGTGATTATGTCCTAAGAAGCATGGTGAGTTCTTCGTGGTTGCTGGGAGTCACCCTCTCCCCCTCCTCCCAAACATGCACTAACAAGTAAGCAAACACTACAAAAGGAAACTAGAAGCTAAATGCTGGGTTCGCTTCCTCTGCAGTTTTTCTCTTTCCTGGGGCTTTTCTGGGACCCTAGAATTCACAATTTGGCTGTCTGTGAACCCTAGACTTCAGTGTTCATACCCAAGACCAGTGACTGCTGCTAAGGCCTCTGGTTCCTTGTTCAGCCCACTGCTCTGGGATAAGAATTTCTGGATGTCCTGAGGAGGAGGCAGTGCAAACACTAACATCCTGTTCCACTCTGCATGATCTCAGGTCCTTGATTTCCTTCCTTTGCCTTCAGTTGGTTCTTATTTATCCCCTTAGTTTTGGATCTTCTAGGCAGGGAGAGATTAGTACGAGCTATTCCATCATAGTTGACAATGGAAGCTCCTGCCAAACGTATTTAATGGGAAGGAAAGCTACATTAGCCAGACCATTAAGGTTGTTAGTCTGCATGAGTGCTAATTAGTGTAAGTGAAAGAGGCAAAAATAGATGATTCTTTGTTCAGTCCATGATAGACACTACTAACTATGTGACATCGAGCAAGACATCTCTGGAGTTGAATTCACCTAGGCGCAAAGTTAGGAGTCTTAATATTTCTTTGTGTATTTCATGGGACTTACAAAATGACTTGCCTGAGTCCTGTCCCTTTATGACCCAACATTAATAATCAACATTACAAACAGTCATTTCAGATAAAAAACTTTTTTCTACATGTATCACTATTCTGTATTATCTACAAAGAGAAAATAAAGTAAGATAGTAATAATTGTCTATCATAGAACTATAATTAACTTCTAAAATACACTACAGACTGTCCGTTTACTGTTAATTGTTTTATTTTGTTCTTTTTTCTTTCTTTTAGTCTGTGGCCTTATGGCTTTTCTTTACTTATCTTTATACCTGTCTAGGGCATAAAATACAGTAGGAAAATAATAACTCTTAAAGAAACAAAAGACACAAGACCTTAAATTTAAAGAATTCACAACACTATGGACAGGAATCACATTTTTATCCAGGGCTAGGGCCCACAGTTGCCTGGTATTTAATATGATGCCAAGAAAGCACACTATGGGCTTTGGCTATTGAAATAATATTTAGAGTGATATAGTCTCATTATAGAAGTAATGCATGCTTGTACTAAACAAAATTTGTGAAATACTTTCAAGTCCAAACAAGAAAAATATCATGAATATTCTTAGACAGGTAACATATCCAACACTAAAATTTGACAACTAAGAGGATACAATATTTTCTCACATAAAATTGCTATCATACAGGACATAACTGTGATTAGATTTTATTTTATAGGCCTACCATTTTATTGTACTATTTTTAAAAATATCAGATATTGTTCAAAATAAGAGTACTAAAGAGACATGGAAACTGCATTAGACAACCTGTGATTTAAAAATAAAAATCAATCTCCAGATTTTTCTGTAAATTATATTGCCTCTAACATCTAACAAATGGAGGGTGGGTGTTATGGTGCAGGAGATCAAGCCACCACTTGGGGTGTGGACACCCCATATCCAATTTCCAGTTCAAGCATTGGCTAGTATACTTCTGATTCAGCTTCCTGCTGAAGCACCAGGGAGGCAGCAAGTGATGGCTCAGGTTCCTAAGTTCTTATTACCCAAAGGATAGACCTGGATAGGCTTTGGTCTGGCCGAGCCCTGGCTGTGGTAGCAGGTATTTGGAGAGTGAACTAGCAACTAGCAGATGAAACATCTCTCTCTCTCTCTCTCTCTCTCTCTCTCTCTCTCCCTTTAAAATTTTAAAAATCTTCCCTTAAAGAATAAATACAATATAACCATTCTTTTGCCTTAATCTTTGCATACATCTTTGATTGTATGAAATAAATTCCTATGAGTATTAATCATCACATATATACTCAAAACTCCTGTCTAGAAAAACTACGCTAATTTAGAGTCTCTTCAGCTGCTGAATATCTCATGTTAAAAAGAGAGGTAGACATGAAATAAAACATGATTTTAAGCTTAGAAGACAAAATCAAGGTATGCAATATTTTGGACATTTGGGATAAAAAATCTTTAAGTCCAAAAATGTTTTCTTGCCCTAAGGATTTGATCTCAATGATCCTAGGTGCACCATGGAACAAAATAAAAAATTACTGTGTTCTACTAACTTAGCCCCATGGCACCAAAAATATAAAATGATTCATATGCAAAAATAATTCAATATTTTATAATTACTAATAACAATGGATCACAGAAGGATTTACAGTCATTTATTTTTCATTATAAGTAATGAAACAAATATTTTGTTCCCTTCATGCATCACTAAGTAGCATTTATATGATAAGATTTTTATCCTGTCAGATCTGCTATTCCATATTCAAAATGATCCTGCTGTATACTGCAATGTCTACAGGGTTTTGAATACTAAAACTTCTTGGTGAGAACTACACAATTGCTATTCCTAGAAATAATTAGGAATTGATTGAACACAAAGTCAGACTTCCATGTGAATTATCTGCTTTAGCAAAAAAGAGAGTAGGGTAAGGTTGTGAAACATTATGATTCTAAACAATTAGCCAAACACACCTGTGTCAATGAATTCTTCCCAATGAATCTACAATTTTCTAGAACTACCTCCTAGAGAAAATTAGCTTACACTCTATTCTAAATAGTCTTATGTACCTTTTAGTGACTACTGACTTTTCCTACATGGCAGAACACATTTCATAAAGGGCCAAAAGGCAAAAGTTAACAAAGCGACAGAACTCTTTCAGTTCAAAACAGTGTCATATTATAAAACTGTAAAGTCCAATAAAGGAAGAAAAATATAATTACACAGTAAGCATATTTTCTGCATACCACTGGTTATTTCACAATTATTAACTTACTCTACTACATGGAAACACAAGCAGAACAAATCTAGCCTCAACAACCACATCATTAAAGTACATTACTGTCAGCACTACTTGTCAGAATTTTTATTACAGTTTTCTAGCATGTGAGTGCTCTCTGATCCTGCACTCTATTTACAAAATGAATATTTTATTATATCATTTCACTATTCAAGAAAAAAAACCATTTTGGCACAGAATCAGAAAATTACAAAACAGGGTTACTGTATTTTTTATGTGTCAAGGAAAATTTATTCCAGTATG
Source organism: Lepus europaeus (assembly GCF_033115175.1). NCBI lineage: Eukaryota > Metazoa > Chordata > Mammalia > Lagomorpha > Leporidae > Lepus > Lepus europaeus. Next base: position 52,159,867 of record NC_084827.1, read on the forward strand.
TTCAACCCTTCAAATTACTCTGATTATAGATAAGTAAATATAGGTAGATATAAATGCACACATATACATACACAGAAAGAGAAAATCGCCAAACAATGCTGCCTGCAAAATAAAACCAAACGCCAATGACAGTCAGCACCCAATTCATAAGGGTGATATGTTTTAAACTGTATAATATAATCCATTATAGCACTTGGGAATAAACACTGTTCACTTCATACAGAAAGTAGTGGCAATTAAGCCTGGAGGTAATTATGTGCTTTGACAATTGCTAGGAGTAATTTTAGAATGAAAAACTGTTTTGAAATGCAAATTTAACATCCATCCAAAATGCTAGTTTTTTCAAACCACACAGCTTTCAGTTATTTTAGGACACTGCTATATACATGGATACTATACAACTCGTTATGATAGTGTTTCTAAACAGGTGAGAAGTTACGGTGAGTACATATTTTTCAACGATCCTCAAATATGCATTTTATTGAATGATATAGATACTAAATGAGGTTAATCATTCCAGTTTTCTTGACTTAGCAAATTGGAGAACAAAGAAGTTATCTTGTAATTCTAAGCCTCCTTCCCAAACTATTTAGCCCACAGAGAACACAAAATCTAATTGCAAATGGTGACTAGTCCAACCTTGCTCCAATAGATACTTTTTGATCCACCTAAATATAGAATTTTTTAATGAAATGCACATAACCAACATGAAACAGGCATTCAAATTTTCTTTCATAAACATATGTTTAATATCTACATACTTATTCCACCAAATGTCACAAATGTGTCTTCAGAAATTCTAAAGTAGGTCACATAAAATTATGAGTGTTCTGAAACTTAATGGGTTCTGGCTGCATTCTACTAAGAAGGCATTTTTGTTCAGATCATTGCTCACAATGCTTATAATTTAAGACTCTATCTGGTTCATATGTTTGAGTTGCAGAAACGACAACCTTTCCTATGATTCTCCAAATTAACAGAACACTCAGCCAACAAATATAAACTCACTAAACAAAAGGGGAGAAAACAAAATAAATTACTTTTGAAACAAAGATAGGAAATCAGAAGGCCTGTGTTTTGCTTCTAGACTTTTCAACAATTTGCTGTGAAGTCTTATGTTGAAGAAATAAACTCTACAACCACCACTGCTCAACAGAAATACAAGTATAGGGTGAGTCATCTATCTAATCTTTCATTTTTTAATAGCCATATTAAAAAATTAAAAAGGAACAGCTAAAATGTTGATATTTAATTTACCAATTACCCAAAATATTATCACTTCAACATGTAATTATTTTTAAATGCTTAATTATTTTTTGAAAATACAGAGTGACCAAGGGAAAGATAGGGACAGAGAGAGACAGAGAATCTTGTGTCCTACTGGTTCAATTCCCAGTCAAATGCCTGCAGCAGCAGGGACTGCACCAGACCAAAGCCAGGAGACAAGAACTTCATGGAGATCTCCATGTGTGTGGCAAGGACTCAAGTACTAGAGGCATCATCTGCTGCCTCCCAGGATGCACGTTGGCAGGAAGTTGCATGTAAGCAGAAGAGCCAGGACTCAACCCTATATAGGAATGGGTATATCTAATAGTGGCTTAACCCACTGTGCCACAATGCTTACTCCAATACAAAAAAAATTATTAATAGGGGCGTTACATCCTTTTTTAGTACTAATTCTTCAGAATCCAAGTGCCTTTTATACTTCAAGCATATCTCAATTTTCACTAGCCATATTTCAATGCTCCAAAGATGGCTGCACCACAAAGTACAGGCTGCTTTAGAAGTTATGTTTTGGGCCGGCACCACGGCTCAATAGGCTAATCCTCCGCCTGTGGCGCTGGCACCCCGGGGTTCTAGTCCTGGTTGGGGCGCTGGATTCTGTCCCAGTTGCTCCTCTTCCAGTCCAGCTCTCTGCTGTGGCCTGGGAGTGCAGTGGAGGATGGCCCAACTGCTTGGGCCCTGCACCCCATGGGAGACCAAGGAGAAGTACCTGGCTCCTGGCTTCGGATCAGCATGGTGTGCTGGCCACAGCGGCCATTTGGGGGTGAACCAACGGCAAAGGAAGACCTTTTTCTCTGTCTCTCTCTCTCACTGTCCACTCTGCCTGTCAGAAAAAAAAATAAATAAAAAGAAGTTTTGTTTTGTTTTTCAGATTTTTTAAAAAACTTATTTGAAAGGCAAAGTTACAGAGAGAGAGAGAGAGAGAGAGAGACGGAGAGAGACAGGGATCAAGATCTTCCATCACTCCCCAAATGGCCACAACAGCCTGGGCTGGACCAGGCTGAGGCCAGGAGCCCTGAGCTTCCTCTGGGTTTCCCATGTGGGTGCAGGGGTCCAAACACTTAGTAATTTTCCACTGCTTTCTCAGGTGCATTAGCAGGTAGCTGGATAGGAAGTGGAGTAGCTGGGTCTCAAACTGGTGCCAATATGGGTTGCCAGCATTTCAGGCAGTAGCTTAACCCACTATACCACAATGCCAGCAGGCAGAATTTTGGTTCTTTACTTACTAAATGGTATAATTCATAAAGCACATTTAAGTGCTCAGCTTGCAAAATGCTAATTCTGATTAAAACTAATCAGTGGTAATGGGATGCTAAGTTCTTCCTGTAGTAAATATGAGCAACCAGAACACATCAGTATGAAATATGTCCAAAAAGTAAAATGGTGAATTAAAATTTTATTTATATCCATAAAATTGTATCATGATTATATTTATACTCTCATAAAATTATTCAAAAAATTAAAAACTGACAAAATGCTCAATGGAATTGACATATATAGGAAAATGTTAATTTCACCAATAAATCTGGGCAGTGTTTCTGTTTGGAATTATACGCGTTAGAGCAGCTCCCTGCAATTTGCACATTTCACAGTTATGGTTTACTAGAAGATGACTGTGGTAAGACCCAAATGTGATTCATTGTGCTTAAAGGCTGATATGGTGACTAAGTCACTTTGCTTCTGAGGGGGTAAACCAATGAACATTCATGACTCAGTTGGCTCTTTACTCACCAGCACAAGAGGGTCTTCAAAAAAAACCATTAAAATGCATATTCTGAAAAAATCTTTGTGTGGATTTCACAATTATTTGTATCAAAACAATCTTATCTCTTAAATCCATTTTCCAGGAACTTTTGGACATGTCCTTATATATCTTGAGTGCTACCTGTGAAAACTTTAGAGATGATTATTTTATTAAAGTAGAAGAAAGACTATAAATTTATGAACTAAATTGTGCCACTTGTGATTTTATATAATTAAGAATAAAAATAAAGATAATTGAAAACAGGTAATAATAAACAAAACAATAGAAACAGAAAAGACTAAAAAGAGAATCACAAAGCCCAATGTTAACTCCTACAAAAACTGAGAATTCAGATACCTTTTATAAGATCAAAGAGAGAGGTGGGTGTTTAGCCAAGCAGTTGGCATGCCCGCATCCTATATCAGAGTTACCTGGGTTCCATTCCTGGCTTGGGCTCGTGATTAAAGTTCCCGCGACTACTACTACAGACATTGGGAGGCAACAGGTGATGGCTCAAGTGACTGAGCTCCAGCCACTCATGTGAGAGACCCAGATTGAGATGCTAGCTACTGGCAGTGGGCTGGGCTGGCTTAGTCTTGGCTGTTGTGGGCATTTGGGGAGGGAGCCAGAGGAGGGAAGATTGATATTTCTCTCTCCCTCTCCTTTTCTCTCTCCCTCTGTTCTTCAAAAATTTTTCTTAAATTTTTAATAAGAAATGAAGGACAGAAAGAGACTCAAATAAAATTTAAGAATGAAAAGGGGAACCTAATCAGATATATAACAGAATTAAAAGATATTAAAAGAACTCAATGAAGAGTTAAGTCAATATATTGAAAAACTTCCATGAACTAGAAATGTCTTTTTACAAATAGAGTCAAATGCATGAAAAAATAAAAATTCAAAGAACTCTACAACTTCTAAAGAAACAGAATTATTACCTTAAAATCTTTCCATAATTATAACACACTTAGGGATTGATGATGCAAATTTTATCAGGTTTTCAAAACTAAAGCATTTAAATCTTATTTTTTTAGGTACTTGGAGAAAAACAAAGAGTAGAAGTCAGAAGTTATTTATTTCCCAACTCTATGAAACCAATATAATCTTGACAACAAGAAGAGAAAATGGAAAAGAAACCAAAAATAATAAGCCCTCTCACTCATGTATTTGAATGTGGTTTCCTGAACAGAATATAAAAAAAAAATCAAATGCTGTGATACAGGAAAGCATTTCTACCATGTGCCTAACTAAGTTCAACTTTTAGGAATGGAAGGGAGATTACAATGAAAAGATCTATAAATGTCATTCATCACATTTTACAGGCTGATACAAAATTACAATCATATCAAAAGATTCAGAAAAAACATTTGATAAAATTCAATACCCAGTTATGATGGTTTAAAACTCTTACAGCAATAAGAAGAAAAAGTACCAAACAAAAAGCTTCAGGAATAATTGTTAATGAATGTTATATATCCCATCATGGTAAGGCAGGCCCACTTTGTTCTCAGCGGATACATTCCAAGACTCCCCAGTGGATTCCTGACAATGCCAAGCCCTAATAAATACTGTGTTTTAGTTCCAAACCCTGTGCTACATTCTATGTTTTTTCCTATACATAACGGCAGAGGCAAATGTAATGCCTTTTCATCAGTACTAAGCACTTATCACACATTGTGACCAGAACTTCTGCAGTATCAGGTGCAGATAGTTTTTTTTGGTTTTTTTTTTTTTTTTTTTTTTTTTTTTACAATAGTTTTTATGAACCCAAGCATACTGTTTTTTCTTTTCTAATGAAGTCTGGAATGTTTACCTTAATGCTTACAGTAAGAACTTTACAGCTTGTCCTTGGTATATCTGAGCAACCAATATCAGTACTCCTTGGTGTGGGACCATTATTAATATAATAAGAATTACTTAACACAAGCACCATGATACTGTGATAGTTGGTCTGATAACCTGGGAGGCTACTAGGAGACTAAGAAGCAGGTGGCATATATATTGTATACCAGCTGGACAAAGGGATGATGCATGTCCTGGGTCAGCTAGAACAGGACAATGGGAAATTAAATCATGATATTCAGAAGGGTTCTCAATTTAAAACTTATAAATTGTGTACTTCTAGAATTTTCTTGGGACATTGCTAGCCACAGGTAACTGAAACTATAGAATGCAGAACCACGGACACTGGATGTTATTTTCAAATTTCGCAACTGTTTCAGAACATACTGCTAGAGAGCAACTGGTATTCTAAACAAGTGCATGATGTGGGTAAGCATTATTACATACTAATTTTTTTAAAATAGTGGTAGAGAGAATTCAGGACACTCTTTTTCCTGTAGCTCTCCCTTTCAATTAAATAAGAAACAATTTTTTTAAAAATGAAAGAAATTATGATGTTGAATGCCAGGGGCTCCATGGATGAGGACTGTGGAATTGTGTAGTAGTTACAGAGTTTCAGTTTTATAAGACAGAAAGATTTTTGTAGGTGGATGGTGGAGATTGTCACACCACAGAATGGATTACTTTTTACAACACTTAAAAATGGTTAAGTTGGTGAATATTATGCTACCTGTATTTTGCGTAACAGCAGGAAAAAACAGGCTATAAAGATACAAAAAAGATAAAGTAAATAATAGAGTAAAAAAATTTAATTAGATTACAAACAAAGTTTGTTTTTTTAAGTGAGCAAAATGTTTACTGTCTTGATAGCAAAGAAGCAACTCATTCATTTTAGCTGTAAATTGTTTTATCTACAGGACTATTTTTAAGACAATGACAAATAAAATGTCATTGGTCTTATATCTACTGTTGCAAGCTGTTGGCTTGCAACAGCTGGAGCTGTGCCATTCCAAAGTCAGGAGCCAGGAGCCAGGAGCTTCTTCTGAGTCTCCCATGCAGATATCAGGGCCTAAGGACTTGGGCCATCTTCCGCTGCTTTCCCTGGCCTTAGCAGAGAGCTGGATGGGAAGTGGCACAGCTGGGATTCCAACCAGTACCCATATGGGATCCTGGCACTGCAGGTGGTGGTTTTAACCACTATGCCACAGCACCAGCCTGACAATTTACTGTTTATTCCAGCTCCACAACTTGATGACAGATAGGAACCCAAGCCCCCTTCTGAGAGCAGTTACTTTAGAAAGCTTGCAATTCTAAATCCTTTCTCTGCCTTTTGAGGCCTGAATGTGTTACCACAAAGTGCTTCCTAAAGGATCAAGAGCTGTTTTTATGAAGAGCAAACATACAGGAAGAAAACTTTCAATCTTACTTCCAGCTCCTAGGTAAGAATAAGGGCCTGGCTTCCAGCAGGCACCTTGCTCAAACCTACAGGACTGCCTGCTGCCATGCAGTTTCTCTCTCCCTTGGGTAAGTACCCATTAACAAACCCAGGGGGCCTAATCACATGGATTGGCCACCATTAACACCCCTGAGTGCCTTTTCCTTAGCTGACTGCACTTCTGAAAAGCCTCTGGTCTTTTGTCTTGGTGATTTCAATTCATGCTGGACCCACCTTCCTACTGAAACATTTTGTTGCTGAATAAAGCCTCTCCTTGATACTACTTTAGTGTCTGATTTAATTTATCTTTGAACCTCTGGAAAAGGTGAGTAACCCTATAATCCTCAATATTACAAAATTAAGTCTCAATCCTGCAATGTCTTTGGCCCTTCCTTGTCCTAGAACTAAATCTGAGATGACTCGTGTAGGTTGGAGCTTTGTGAGCTTCAGAAAATGTTAGGGCACGGTAAGATGCTTAATATATTTTCTACGGGTTTTATGTGTAGTGGGGCAGCTGGACTCAGGACTCAGTTGCTGATATCCTAACCTAACAGCAGGTCCAATGGCTCTCTAAGGGAAAACCCTGTTGGAGAACTAACTCAGCATGCATCCAGTAGTCTGGGATCTGCTATTGAGAATGCCCTTGACATAAGGAAACACAGCTCTGCCAAACCTCAGGATAGGCCGTTGGGGTGTTACCTAATGATGAAGAAGTAGAATGGATGGGACTCCATTCCACCAACCATACTGGGATAGGCTTAAAGGCAAAAGGTCTGAAATAGCTACAAGAAGTACTATGTGGTAGGCAGAACCATATTTAGAGGATTAGAAACAGACAACTGGCAATGGCATAGTTAAGACATCATATATTAAGGAAAAGGAAGGATGGAAGGAAAAAAGGAAGGAAGAGAGGGAGGGAACGAGGAAGGAAAAAGGCCTCAGACCTAGTAATTAGGGAGTGCTGACACTTAGACTGAATTCTAGGAAATCAAGAGGTAATGCAAGCCAGAAAAACAGACAAGCTGACAGCACAGCAAGGTCTGACACTAAATGAAGTCACAGACATCAGGTCGCTTTTGGTCATCAGGAAAGTCACCATGGGTTCAGAGGTTGAGACTGGATGAGTTATCAGAAATGGCATTAGAGGCTGGCGCTGCAGCTCACTAGGCTAATCCTCCGCCTGTGGCGCCAGCACCCTGGGTTCTAGTCCCAGTCGGGGCGCCGGATTCTGTCCTGGTTGCTCCTCTTCCAGCCCAGCTCTCTGCTCTGGCCCAGGAAGGCAGTGGAGGATGGCCCAAGTGCTTGGGCCCTGCACCTGCATGGGAGACCAGGAGGAAGCACCTGGCTCCTGGCTTTGGATCGGCGTGGCGCGCAGGCCGCAGTACGCCGACCATAGCAGCCATTTGGAGGGTAAACCAATGGAAGGAAGACTTTTCTCTCTGTCTCTCTCTCTCACTAACTCTGTGAAAGAAAGAAAGGAAAGAAAGAAAGGAAGGAAGGAAGGAAGGAAGGAAGGAAGGAAGGAAGGAAGGAAGGAAGGAAGGAAGGAAGGAAGGAAGGAAGGAAGGGAGGGAGAAAGAGAGAGAGAAAGAGAGAGAGAAAGAAAGAAAGAGAGAGAAAGAAAGAAAGAGAGAGAGAAAGAGAGAAAGAAAGAGAGAAAGAGAGAGAGAGAAAAAGAAAGAGAGAGAGGGAGGGAGGGAGGGAGGAAGGAAAGGAAAGAAATGGCATTAGAGAGTGTGTGGGATTTGGCAACAAGGCATAAAGAAGCTCAGTTATCAAAACAGGGTCCTAATAACAACAGCACACAGTAACCTAATGCTGCAGCCCAGCAAGCTAGACTGTTTCAATCTATGAACTCGACCATTAGTCTGCCCTACAGGCAAAAGAAAGGCAGGATACAGGAGTCAGGCAGCCATCCCCAACATGGCATCTGTTCAGTTTCAAAGTGATTTAATTCAAATGAAGAGCTTGGAAGGTGTATCACCTTTTTTTTTTTTTAAACTTGTTTGTAATCTAATTAAATTTTTTTACTCCATTATTTATCTTTTTTTCTATTTTATAGCCTGTTTTTTCCTGCTATTATGCAAAACACAGGTAACATATTATTCACCAACTTAACCATTTTTAAGTGTTGTAAAAAGTAATCCATTCTGTGGTGTGACAATCTCCACCATCTACCTACAAAAATCTTTCTGTCTTTTAAAACTGAAACTCTGTAACTACTACACAATTCCACAGTCCTCATCCATGGAGCCCTTGGCATTCAACATCATAATTTCTTTCATTTTTTAAAAAATTGTTTCTTATTTATTTAAAAGGAAGAGCTTCAGGAATAAGAGAGGGGGATAGAGAGAGTGGGAGAGAAAGAGAAATATTTTCTATCCTCTGGTTCACTTCCCAAAGAGCCACAATGGCCAGGGCTAGGCCAGGCTGAAGCCAGGAGCTTGGAAGTCCATCCAGGTTTCCCATGTGGGTGGTAGTACCCAAGCACCTGGACTATCCTCTGATACCCTTCCAAGGCACATTCACAGAGAGCCAACAGCAAAGGAAGACCTTTCTCTCTGTCTCTCTCTCACTGTCCACTCTGCCTGTCAAAAAATAATTAAAAAACAACAAAACAAAACAAAACAAGTAGAGCAGCTGGGACTCCAATGGGAGTCCACATGGGATGTCAACTTTGTAGGCTGAGGCTTAATTCACTATGCCACAAGGCCAGCCCCATCTACTTTCTATACCTATGATTTAGACAACTCTAACCATTCACACAAGTTGACTCATCTATAACGTCTGCAAGGTTCATCTATACTACAGCATAGGTCTGGATCTCTCTCTTTTTTTTTTTCTTTTTTTTTTCTTTTTTTTTTTAAGGCTGAATGATATTTCATTGTATGTATATATCATACTTTGCTTACTGGTTCATTTGTCAAAGGACATTTGGGTTGCTTCCATATTTTGGCTAGTGTGAATAATGCTGCCATGAATGTGGATATACAAATGTCTCTTTAAAACCCTGCTTTCAATTCTTTTGCATGTATACCCAGAAGTGGAATTTTGGGATCATTATGGTAATACTATTTTTAATTTTCTGAGAAACTGCCACGCTTTTTTTTTTCTCACAGCAGCTGCTTATTTTATCTTTTAATGTGTTTCAGTTCTTTTAGCAATTTTATTAGTGCTTTCTACTCATTGCTATTTACTTAGTGTATTAAAAATTCAATTTTTCAAATCTTGATTTGTTTCAGTTGATAACAATGAACAATCACCATGGGGATAATAGACCTAAGTTAGGGAAACCACATGTTTTTCTCCTGATCAATTTGGCAAATGCCTTCTCAGCACTAGAACAGATCTCCCAGGCTCCTCTTTGAGAGAATTCCCTTTGGCACTTACAAAGAAGCCTGACAGTTTCTTCTTGTCAAGCTGTAGCTCTAGTTCCTATCAAGTAAATGTAAACCCCTGGCAAGTGTCCAGCATTATAGCAGATCCTCAATAGATGCATGTTGTTATCATTATAAAGATAACTCTCAACCAGTCAGTAAATATATGGCCTGAAAATTCTCGTATAAGACAGTAACATTACTGTCTTGTAAGATAAGCTTATTTTGGAGCAAAAAAAAAAAATTAAAATCCATGTAGTTTTACAACACTGTATTTTCCATTAAATAAGCTCTCTCATATTCATCTCCAACAAGAGCTCAAAATCTCCACTAGGCATGTATTATATCATTTGTACGGTGTGGGCATTGTGATACAGCAGGTTAAACCACCACTTGGGACATAAACATTCCTAAATCAGAGTGCCTAGTATGGAGCCCTGCCTCTGCTTCCAATTCCAGCTTCCTGCTAATGTGCACCCTGGAAGGCAGCAGGTGATGGCTCAGGTACTTGGGTTCCTGCCACCTACACAGGAAACCCAGATGGAGTTCTGGGCTCCTGGCTTCAGCCTGGCCCAGCCCTGCCTTGTGGCCATGTGGGCATTTAGGGAGTGAAACAGTTGGAAGTACTCTCTCTCTCTCTCTCTCTCCTCTACCTATAAAATAAATAAAAATTAAAAATAAATATTTAAAACAATATTCATAATTTTTAAATAACAAGAGAAAAAGGCAATAGTTCTTGCTTTCTTATCTCATTTAAACCACGAGCATGGACAAGTTATTGTCTACATTGCATATAGAAACTGCAGCTTACATGGCATCTTAGTCTCTTTTGTGCCAATCTAACAGATCACCACAGACTGGGTAAATTATGAACAACAGAAGTTTGGCTCATGATTCTGGAGTCTGGGGAGTCAGCGGAGGCTGCACCTGGCGAGGGCTTCCTTGCTGCATCCCAACATGGCAGAGCACATCACATGGCAGAAGTGCACTCAACTGGAGAGGAAAGGGGAGCCAATCCCCACTCTGTCCAACTAACTTACTTCCCTGGTAACAGCCTTAATACTTTCCTGAGTGTGGTGTTCCCCAGAACCTCATCACTGCTCTAAGGCCCCACCTCTTGGCACAGTTATCATGGCAGTTAAATTTCAACCTGAGCTTTAGAGGGAGCATTCAAACCACAGCAGGCAGGTAACTTGCCCAACTAATTAGTGACAAAGCTGCATTCTAACCCAGGAAATTCAAGAAGCAGAAACTGTAGTCACTACAGAGATGCAAAACCTAAAGAATCAAAATCTACTTCTGATACGATGTATGAAGTTCTCATCCAGAAGTATAGTCATTTTCCTGAGAACAGAATCCCTCCTACTCTGACCTACTTTAAAACAAACAAACAAACAAACAAACAAACAACTTGAATTCAGTATATCGGCTCTCATCCTTTGAAATTATAGCCTGTTAAGCTATAGCACAAAACAAACAAACAAACAAAAACCCCAAAAACCCAGCAACAACCAAACAATATCCAAACAAAACTGCTGCAAAGAGGTAGCGGTCCTCTCACAATGGAGGATTGCCTAGGATTTCACAGGTCCCTTCCCCACTCTGGAGTAGTGCGGACTGCATGACATCTGAGTTGGTTTACTAATCCCATGTGGATTAGCTGACTTGGGCTGCAGTGGATTCCAACCACAGAAATCTATTCTCTTGCAGTTCTGAGGGCCAGAAGTCTGACATCAATGTATTTACAGGGCCACACTTCTTCCAGAGTTTCTAGGGAAGAAGTCTTCTCCTGTTTACCTTCTGAGGGCTCCAAGCAATCCTTGGCTTTTGTGGCTGCATCACTCCAACTCTGTGGTATCTTCACATCACCCTCACCTCCCCTAGGAGTTTCACTCTTCTGGATATGTTTTATAGAGACATTTGTCATTTGATTTAGGGTTTGCCTTGATAATCCAGTGTGACCTCATTTGAGACCCTTGAATAACACCTGCAAAAACTCCTTTCGAATGAGATGATGTTCAGAGATTCCACGACATGGACACAATTTCGGAGCAGCAGAGGACATCAGTCAGTTCAGACACTGTGGACATACCCAACACAATTGCAGGCACATGCAAAGCTATGATTAGGAGACTTGATAACATCATACTCTTCAATCTACTCTAACTTAGCTACCACTGCACTATTTTCCCACCAGAGGGGTTTCCTCTGACCACAGGATGAACCTACCCTCTTCACAGTCTGCCTTCAGATCTTCCCTCTGCTTAAGTCCAATAATGAAAACTTTCAGCGATTCTGACATGCTGTCATCTGATTATCACAGAGCTGTTTCACACTCTCCTCACTGGTAAACTTGGTAACTATATTCATGAGCCACAAATCCCAAACATTTTTTTTTTCCATTCTAAAGAATTGGTCTGCTATGACAAAAATGACCATACATCTTATTTCACTAGTTTACCTGATTTGTCAGCCTACTTTCTTACAAGTTCCCCTTCCAGCTCGAAATTACACAGATATCCTAACTCTTATGCAGCTCAGCTTCAATCTGAATAGTATCAGGAGGTCACTGACTAGAATCATATTACTCCAAACCTCCCACAACAAATAGGTTATTGCACCATTAGTGTACAGAGGAACACATTCCCCAGTGATTAAGAATGTTCCCCAGCATTCGCATCCATAAGAGAATTGTCTTGGGCTTATTCTCTAATGCCTTTGTAAGAATTTAACATTATATGCCTGCCAAAGGTGTGGTCCTGAGAGAAAAATGAGAGCCTGGAGTTTCTGTATTGCCCCACACAGAATCCCCAGTAGAATATTATTGAGAGAGAGAAACGTGTATGAACAGATCTTGGTGATTTAAATTAATATTCAACATCTGGTATCTGAATTATTGGGTACATGCAGCAAGAATTATTTCACAAATTGGAAGAATATTTTTCCATCAACCACGCTTCCTCTCCTGTTTTTTTTTTACTATTTTGCAGATCTCTGCTTATACTAAGCTAGGTGTTGTTTGTTGCTCTTTCCACTGGAACGAAGAAATTCCTATTTACTTCATTAAACCAGTAACATTTTTGCATTAAAAAGTTTCATTATTAATGATTTAATTTAGGTATATTTAAATAACACTGGGTGTATACACCTTTCTGGTGAAATTTGATACCTGATTTCCTACTAGATATGCTTTTTTTTTTTTTCTGGAAAAAAATTTTAGGTTTAAAAAATTAAAAAAAATTAGCCAAAGTCATCTAATTAGCTGTGATTGCTTTTTACTTGTGTGCTCTCTTCAGTTCTTATTTAAAAAAAAAAAAAGAAATCTGAACCTTTGCTTTTATTTGTGCATTCTAAATCTATTTAGCTGGAAAACCAAACTCCCTGTGGTCCCATTAAGCATGTTGCTAAGCAAACCATCTTGTAGCATCCATAAACAAGAGGTCTGGGTGTGAGCCAGTCTTATAAATGGAGAGCAGGTCAGTGCATTTTAAACTAGCACATCACTAAAGAAGAAAGGTGTCTTGCAGCTGGGCTGGTTCACATTTCTTTCTGAGCAAATACACACATTTATTGACCTATACTAAACTGATTTTAGTGGGCTTTTTTTTTTAATATTCCATCTTCAAAGTATCTTCCATATTGCTATATAGATTTTACTTAGCAAGGATTCACTTAATGTAAAAAGCAGACCTAATCTTAAAGATAGACTTGTATACCTTTCAAGTGATGTTACACATTATATTCTGGCCTTTCCCTATATTATTTTTATGGGAAATAATTTGTCAGGATTAAATAATCTGGCCTCTACAACCAGCACTAAAAGTAACGTTTCAACAGTTTTAAATTGCTATTAGATCATCTGTCAATTAACTAAATCTGTAAAAGGAGCCTTCAAAAAGTTAATGAAAAATAGAATTAGAATTCAAGTTGAGGGCGTTGTGGTGCAGTGGGCTATACTGCTCATTGGGAGGCCTAGATCCTGTATTTGAGTGCCGCATCCAGTCCCAGCTCCTCTGCTTTCAATTCAGTTTCTTGCCAAGGTGCATGGGAACACCAGATCATAGCCCCAGTGCTGGGTTCCCTGCCACCCAACTGGGAGACTCAGTTTCTGGATCCAGACTTGTGCCTGTCCCAGCCACAGCTCTTGTCAGCATTTGGGGAGCAAACAGCTAGAGATCTATCTTTCTCTCTTTCTCTTTCTCTCTCTCTCTCTCTAAATCTCTCTCTGTTGCTTTGCCTTTCAAATAAACAAACACATTTTTACAAACGATAAGTTGATTTTGGTGCAAAATGATTTTGAAATCCAGGAATAGTATTTTTTAAAAATATGCATTTTCTTTCAACTTTCAGAAGACCCTCATGTGTAATTACAAGTTGAGCCAGTTGAGTCATGGATGTTCATTAATTCCCTTTTTTATAAATAAAGTGACTTACAAACCACATAAGCTTTAAAGCATTATGATTTACATTTGAGTATCAGCACAAAAGTTGTTTGGTAAAGCACAATTGTAAAATGTGGAAATGACAGTGGACTACTCTAAAATGTATAAATGCAAACAAAAATATTGTGCAGAGAATTGTCAGTAGGATTTATCAATGGCCATTCTATTGCACATTGAATTTCAACATGTTTTGCATTAAAACAGACATCTTTGAATTCCGTTTTCCATGAACTTTTTGATGCAGCCTTATTTGGGTTTCCCAGGGCGACTATAACTACTGGGTTACTAAAACAACAGATTTTATTTTTTCCCTCACTAGACACGAAAGTCTGAAAACAAGATGTCTTCAGGGCTGATTTCCTATGAAGATTAGCAGGGAGATTTTTTCCCAAAACTCTCTCCTTCTTCTGTCATTACCAGCAGTCTTCATTGTTCCCTGGCCTGTTGGCAGCATAGGCCGATCGATCTTCATGAGATATTCTCCTCATATCTGTGTTTCTCTGTCCAGATTTCCCCTTCACATAAAGTCACAGTCATAATGCGTTAGGGCCTTCTTCAATGACTTCAGTTTAACTTAATCAAGGTCACAATCATAGAGTCTAAGGATTAGGACATCAACATCTCTTCGTAGAGCATGATTCAATGCATAGCAAAATTTATTCAGGAAGGACCATCACAGACTACAGTGTCATACTAAGATTTCCATATTTTTATCAGATCCACTGGTTCTACTCTTCTGTTCTCTTCTTTAGTTATTCATGGTTGTTCTTTTTTTTTTTTTTTAATCATTTCAACTTTCTGTATTACATTTTAGAAACAGCTAAGTTAATTCAGGTTCATAAACGAATCAAACTAATCATCAGGGAAATGTATAGCAAAACCACAATGAGATATTATCTTATTCAACTTAATATTGGCCATTATCAAAAAGAGAAATATAACAAATGCTTGTGAAGATGGGGAGAAAAGGAAAACTTTGCACACCATTGGTGAGATTGTAAATTAGCACAGCCATTATGGGAAAAAGTATGAAGGTTCTTTTTTTTTTTTTTTTTTTTTGACAGGCAGAGTGACTAGTGAGAGAGAGAGACAGGGAGAAAGGTCTTCCTTTGCTGTTGGTTCACCCTCCAATGGCCGCTGCAGCCGGCGCGCTGCGGCCGGCGCACCACGATGATCCGAAGGCAGGAGTCAGGTGCTTCTCCTGGTCTCCCATGGGTGCAGGGCCCAAGCACTTGCGCCATCCTCCACTGCACTCTCTGGCCACAGCAGAGAGCTGGCCTGGAAGAGGGGCAACCGGGACAAGAACTCGGTGTGCCGGCGCCACAAGGCAGAGGATTAGCCTATTGAGCCGCGGCGCCAGCCAGTTTGAAGGTTCTTTAAAGCAGTAAATAAAGAGCTACCATATAATCCAGCAGTCCCACTTCTGGGTATACATCCCAGGGAAGTGAAATCTGTCTGTCAAAGAGATATCCACACCCCATGCTTATTGTGACACTAGTCACAATAGCCAAATAACCTGAGTTTCCACAAATTAATGAATGGATAAAGAAAACGTGGCACAAATGCACAATGGAATACTCTTCAGCCATAGAAGGATCCAATTTGTCATTGTGACAACATAGATAGAAGCAGATGTCATTTTGTTAAATAAAATACGCCAGTGCCAGTGCCATGGTGTAGTGGGTAAAGCTGCCACATGCAGTGCCGGCATCTCAAATGGGTGTCGGTTTGAGTCCCAGCTGTTCCACTTCCAATCCAGCTCTCTGCTATGGCCTGGGAAAGCAGTAGATGATGGCCCAAGTCCTTAGGCCCCCGCACCCACGTGGGAGACCCGGAAGAAGCTCTGGCTCTTGGCTTCGGATCAGCTTGGCTTCGGATCTGCTCAGCTCCGGCCATTGCAGCCATCTGGGGAGTGAACCAGCGGGTGGAAGACCTCTCTCTCTCTCTCTCTCTCTCTCTCCAGTTCTGCCTTTAAAATAAATAAATCTTTTTAAAAATAATAAATAAATTAAATAATCCAGGTACAGAAGGACAAATACTGCATGATCTCACTCATACACAGAATCGAAAAAGTTTTCCTCATGTGAGTTGAGAGCAGAATGGTGGCTAGTAGTGTGGAGGAAGGGATGGAGAAAGTATGGATATTAAACTATGTTTAGATAAAGAAGACAGTTCTAGTGTTTGATTGCATGGTTAGACTAGTATGGATAACAATTGTGTATTTTTAAAAAATGAGAAGTAAGGATTTTTTTTTTTTTTTTTTGGACAGGCAGAGTGGACAGTGAGAGAGAGAGAGACAGAGAGAGGTCTTCCTTCCGTTGGTTCACCCCCCAAATGGCTGCCACGGCCAGCGCGCTGTGCCGATCCGAAGCCAGGAGCCAGGTGCTTCTCCTGGTCTCAAATGCAGGTTTAGGTCCCAGGCACTTGGGCCATCCTCCACTGCCTTCCCAGGCCACAGCAGAGAACTGCACTGGAAGAGGAGCAATGGGGACAGAATCCGGCGCCCCAATCGGGACTAGAACCCGGGGTGCCAGCGCTGCAGGCGGAGGATTAACCTAGTGAGCCGCGGCATGGCTGATGTTTTGTTCTTAGTATGCATACATTCAGCATTTTTTAAAGATTATTTATTGATTAAATAGGCAGAGTTACAGAGAGAGAGAAAGAGAGACAGAAAAAGATCTTCCATCCACTGGTTGTCTCCCCAAATGGCTGCAATGATCTGGCTGGGCCAGGCTGAAGTCAGAAGCCAGGAGCTACTTCTGGGTCTCTCATATGACACTGCAGGCCATGGCTTTAATATTCTGTGCCACAGTGCTGGCCCCATAGTTAGGGTTTATTTCAAAAAATAACACAGGATTTTAACAGGTAAAAATGCTGAAGCTGAGTCATTATATTTTGGCATATATGATGGATTATCATTAAGAAGGAAAAAAGAAAAAAAAAGAGCTCTAGTGATCATTTCCCAAGAAAGAAAACGGCATCTCTTTCTTTGTTAAATTTGCATTAGTTTCTAGCCCTCAGGAGACCCAACAAGCTAAGCTGAGAAATCAGGCAACCTTCAAACCAGGAATTCTAGATGTGCAGCAAACAGATGGATTGGCAAGGAAATAAAAGCCAATTTAAGAACAGAGCTCTTTGCTTCTGTAGTCAACACAGAAGATGATGGCAGGGACTGATGTCCAGAACAAACAGAAGGAACATAAAGTCCAGAAACAGTTGTTTGAAAGAAGACTAAGGCAGGTTAGGCCAGTATTTAAGAAAGCCTGAGCTGTCATTTCCAGATGTGGACAGCACTGGGAGAGGGCATAGAGAGGTAGATGGTGTGACATAATGGAAAGGGCAGTTCTAGAAAAGACAATCCTACAAATTGACATGTTTGCTGGCATGTCTGAATCACAAAGTCCAAGGTTTCCTAGGATTATCTTCCTAGAACCTGGCTTCCTGTCCTGGAAAGAGTCTTTAAACAGAATCAAGAAGCTAGAGGTATCTGATCATAGCATACAAGAACGTAGTATATAAGAACACATGTTTATGTTATAGTCATGTTATACTAAAACTTCTGATTGCTCAAAGAAGAAAAGCTCTTGTTGTATGTTTGTTTGTATTTAATTGGTCCAGTTGTACATCTTAGAACTTGGTAAAAAAAAATCTAAAACTTAGGGGAGCAGTGTTTGGTGTAGCAGTTCAGTTGCCACTTGGGATGTTCATCATCCATATTAGAGTGCCTCAGTCTTGGTTCTGCTTTCAAATCCAACTTCCTGCTGATAGGAACCCTCCAAGGCAGCAATGACGGCTCAAGTACTTGGGGCCCTCCCTGCCACCCACACGGAAGACTCAGATGAAGTTCCTGGGTACTGGCTTCAGCCTGGTCCAGCCTGTTATTGTAGCTATTTGGGGAGTGAACCAGCAAATGGAAGATTTCTCTGAGTGTCTCTCTGTCTCTCTTTATTTTTTGTTTAAATTTGTCTTTAACAGATTCAACATGATGTTGTATGTACAATTCTAAGACCATCAGGACACTGCCCTCCTCCCTCCTTGCCTATATCCATCTCTCCCTTCCAACCCGCTCCTTCTCCTTTTCTCTCTCTCTGTCCAGATTTTTTAATAGTAAAAAGGCTTAAAACTTCACCGAATAAGAAGTTTAACAAGTAAAAAGTAAAAAGACTCTAATTTAGTGGGAATTCAGACAACAGCTATACATAATAATTGAATGGAAAAATGACCATTTCACCCAAATAAAGTAAATTTTGAAGTAATAACAGATTATTAAAACTATAGTAGTAGAACATTTTTTTGTTTGTTTTTGACAGGCAGAGTTAGACAGTGAGAGAGAGAGAGACAGAGAGAGAGGTCTTCCTTCTGTTGGTTCACCCCTCAATGGCCGCCACGGCCAGTGCACCGCGCTGATGCAAAGCCAGGAGCCAGGTGCTTCTCCTGGTCTCCCATGCGGGTGCAGGGCCCAAGGACTTGGGCCATCTTCCACTGCACTCCCAGGCCATAGCAGAGAGCTGGCCTGGAAGAGGGGCAACTGGAACAGAATCCGGCACCCCGACCGGGACTAGAACTCGGTGTGCCGGCGCCCCAAGGTGGAGGATTAGCCTATTGAGCCGGGGTGCCGTCCAGAACATTCTTAACCTTTGGTTCAACAAAGGTATAAAACAAAGTTTTACAAAATTATATTGCAGTAATACTGATAGACACAGGCAGTTCTCTTTTTTGGGGTTTGTTTTTTTAAATTTGAGCTCCCATATATAAGGCAGAACATGCAGCATTTGTTTTTCAGAGTCAGGCTTATTTTACTCAACATGATGTCCTACAGTTGCATCCATTTTGCTGCAAATGGCAGAATTTCATTCTTTTTTATACCTGAGTAATATACCACTGTGTGTATATATCACATTTTCTTTTCCAGTCATCTGATGATGGACACCTTGGTTGAGTCCAAATTTTGGCTATTGTGAACAGTGCTGCTATAAACAGGGTGGTGCAGGTATCTCTTTGAATCACTGTGTTCTCATCTTTGGGGTAAATACCCAGCAGTGGGATTTCTGGATCATATGGCAAGTCTATTTCTAGTCTTTTAAAAAATTTCCACACTGTTTTCCACATTGAATGCATTAATTTATATTCCCAGCAACAGTGTATAAGTGTTTCCCTCTCTCTATATCTCCATGCCAGCATTTGTTATTCCCTGCATATTGGATTTTAGCCATTCTAACAGGGGTGAGGTGATATCTCATTGTGGCTTTGATTTGCATTTCCTTTTTGGTTAATGATCTTGAGCATCTTTTCAAAATTTTTTGGACATTTTTATTTCTTTTTCTGAGAACTGTCTATTGAAGTCCTCTGCCTATTTTTCAACTGGATTATTAGTTGTTTTTTGTCCTTGAATTTCTTAATTTGCTGATGTAGTTGGGATATTTATCCTTTGTTGGATAGGTGGTTTGCAAATATTTTTCTCTGTCTCAAAATTAAAATAAATTTTAAAAAATGTAATACAAACTTTTCCTAAATATAAAGCAAAAAATACACAAGCTTTTATTTCCTCAAGTATTTCTACAGCCTTTTCATAAAAGAAAAGTATGCATGCAACACACATACACACACAGGATGGGGAAGCACACACCAGATGGTTTTCATTTATATTTACAGTTATCATGAATTAAGTTTTCCCATATGGCTTTCTCAATATTGCACTACCTTGAAATTATTAGAAACTCACTAGGGTAGCATAAAACCAATGTTTAGAATCACTGATCTCAAGAGAAATAAAACTTGAGCCTCTTAATTTTATAAATATCACAAGAACTATTTAAATATTTGCCTTTGAAGTCCAGAGAGACAGATAAAACCACTAGGGGACAACCTGTAGAACATAAATCATTCAAAGCTATCCTGTCTGCAGTCCACAAATTCAAGATTTTTCTGCCTCACAAAAGAACATGGTCAAAGATTTGCGAAAAACATGTTGCACAAATTTAGGTATCTAAAGATCGTAGTCATAATGCTTAGAGTAAAAGGAATGGGGGAAAAGTTTAAAATCCTGGTCAGACAGGGATTTGCCTGGGCTATGTCTTAGGATGCTTCTTAAGCCAACGGCAATATAAATAAACAGAAAAAAAAGCCCTTTAAATCTGCTGCTTCCCAAAACAAATTCTGATAACATTTATACTGACACATTAATGATATATTATTTTATTATTTACTATTATGAATATATACTGAAAGCAAACAGAAATATAATTAAAAGTTATTAAATCAAGAATTAAAAATATAAGAACCAAGTAATAAGGTATGATTAGGGGTGTGAAATGGAGCAAGGAATTGGTACTTTGAAGAGAACAATGAGTGGAAAACTCATTGGTGGAAATCAGGCAACAGGCATGCATTTAATTATTTCTTCTCTGTCTTTATGGAAAATAGTATCAACCTCAAAAAAAGCTAACATAAGGCCAGAAGCTCTTCAATGTCATAGACATACATATTGTTGAGGGTGTAATTTGAAGATAAATCATGTATGCCACTTGCTAAATCTGTTTGCAAAATGGTTTGAAATGTAAGGGACATTTGTAATACAACTGTGAATCATGGTACTGGTGCCTGAGCAGACTCCAACCCAAGTCCTTTGGAGACATAAGAAAGGAAATTCAGCAGCTGTATTTATTACTGATATTGGATTCAATCCTGAATTTAATATACAAATTGTAAAACTCTGTGATGCAATGCCTTATCTCTGTCAATATTTCTTCAACATGAAGTTGAGTATGTCAAATTACAAGAACATTTTTAAAAGGCTATAGACCATTAAATTAATTAAAGTCAACTTGAAATTGACAAAGTAGCCGAGAACGCATGGTGAAACGTTGGAAAAACCACTGTGCTGAACATCTATGTAAGCAATACGACTACGGTTTCCTATGTGGTAAGGAAGGAAACATCACCATACCATGCTGTACACAAATGAACTATACATGAAGCCAGTAAGAATTTCAGCAAATAATAACCAAGGGTATTGGTCATAAAAGACCCAGAAGATTCTATTCTCCTTAAAGTAGGGCTTTCTCTAAAAGCATTAAGAACACTACCAGAGTGCTACAGTCATAGAACAATTTTTAAAAACCTAAGTTATCTTTTTCTTGATGTCACATAATTAGCATCTAAAAACAGTCTCTCTCATTAGATAAAATACAAACACACTTCTCAAATATTGTCTTTTATTGATAATGATTTTAGAAGATATTTCTTTTTTTTATTTGACAGATAGAGTTAGACAGTGAGAGAAAGAGACAGAGAGAAAGGTCTTCTTTCTGTTGGTTCACCCCCCAAATGGCTGCTACTGCCGGAGCTATGCCAATCTGAAGCCAGGAGCCAGGTGCTTCCTCCTGGTCTCCCATGCGGGTGCAGGGACCCAAGGACTTGGGCCATCCTCCACTGCCTTCCTGGGCCACTGTAGAGAGCTGGACTGGAAGAGGAGCAACCGGGACTAGAACCTGGCGCCCATATGGGATGCCGGCGCCACAGGTGGAGGATTAACCAAGTAAGCCATGGCACCGGCCCCAGAAGATATTTCTAAACCAAGTTTTTACATGAATAAGAAATGCTAAGTATTACAACCACACACAAATGATAAATGCTGTAAAAGGAAAAGAACAAAATAATGATACAGGATCTAATTGAGAAGCATTAAAGTTACATCAGGTAGGAGTGGACTAGATAATTTTTATTGTTATGTTTCATTGTGCTGTATTTAAATAGATTTAAATACAGTACTTAAATAGATTTAGGAAATTTTTTAATACAAGGTAAAATATAAATAAAATAATTTTTTGATTTTATAGATCAACAGTCTTAAACTCACATAAGAAATTAACTTTCCCAAGGCCACACTGCACACCTACAAAGCTATACATTGCTTAGACACATTGGCACTATATTAATTTCCATTATAGGTAACATGTTCACAATAATGTTTAGCGTCTAACAGAATCAATGCACAATTTATTCAGCATTTTTCACTCGCCAAACTATTTTAGTCATATAAACAATGATAATTTTACCATTTCCCCCCACTCACAAACAATAATCCAAACAAAATTTAAAGTGAAAACTGCAGAAGTATAATTATTCCCTCTCCCACATGATTAGACACCCTATGATCACAAACAGAAAAAAATATGAACTGGGATGAGGGAATTCCAAAAAGTTTATGGAAGAAAAAAAGAGAATTAAAAGATAATTTGGGGGTAGGTGTTTGGCCTAGCTGATAAGATGTTGCTTGGGACACCTGCATCCCGTATCATAGTTAGCTTCCTTTTAATGCATACATGGATGGGTGGGGAGAAGGAGATAGTTCCAGTACTTGGTCTCTCCCTATCCATAGGTGAGACCCCAATTGAGTTTCTGGTTCCCAACCCTGAGCTGGCTCAGCCCCAGCCACTGTGGGCATTTGAGCAGTGAAGTAGCAAATGAGATTTCTCAGTCTTTCCGTCTGCATCTCAAATAGAATAAATAAATAAATAAATTTTAAGAGGATAAGTTTATCTTGTTATAAATTCTATTTTAAATTCAGGCATAGTTTTTTTCATAATACTCATTTTCCATGGACATCCTCATGACCCCATATGCATGGATTTCAAAACTTTTTCGGATAAATAACTTTTAAACTTTTAATTCAGGCCGGCGCCGTGGCTTAACAGGCTAATCCTCCGCCTGTGGCGCCAGCACACCGGGTTCTAGTCCAGGTCGGGGCGCCGGATTCTATCCCGGTTGCCCCTCTTCCAGGCCAGCTCTCTGCTATGGCCCGGGAAGGCAGTGGAGGATGGCCCAAGTCCTTGGGCCCTGCACCCGCATGGGAGACCAGGAGAAGCACCTGGCTCCTGGCTTTGGATCAGCGCGATGAGCCGGCCGCAGCGGCCATTGGGGGGTGAACCAGCGGCAAAAGGAAGACCTTTCTCTCTGCCTCTCTCTCTCACTATCCACTCTGCCTGTCAAAAAAAAAAAAAATAAATTAAAAAAATAAATTAATTAAATTAAATTAAATAAAAACTTTTAATTCAATTTTCTATAAACTTTTTAAAGTCCCCACATATGTTCTTGTGTGTAATTGCCCCTATGCTAACGTGGAAGATAATTTATATACTCTCCAAGAGGATTACCATTTAACTTAATCAGTAATTTGATTAAATGATTAGAGTAGCTTAGCAAATAGTTAAGAATTTGGACTCTAGAAAATTTAACTTGTGGTTCTGCTTCAAGTTCTACCTATATGTCAAGATATACGACTTGCTTTAGTTACTCAATTGTAAAATAATGATGCATATATAATCTGGCTATTATGATATTAAAAAGATTAGTATTTGTAAAAAGGGAAAAAAAAAAAAGAACACAGGACATGCCTGCCACACAAGCACTATGGAAGTATAGTGATGATGCCACTTAACAACAGAACAGGGATACATTCTGAAAAATGTGTCCTTAGACAATTCTGTCACTGCGCAAGCATCATGGAGTGCACTTACTCAAGCAAAGATGGTTATGACATCACTTGGTGTTACAATCTTATGGGAACAAGGTCATATATGTAGTAAATCATTGACTGAAATATCAACACAGCAAGTGATTGTGTTTATTAACCAAGTGCTACAACATATATGCTACTAATGGCATTCTGGCATGGCTATTATTAAAGATTTCTATGCAAAAGCATGAATAATGTCTTGCAACAATTTATGGATGGCTGAGTACAAGAGGAAGAGATGAATGCTGTTGCAAGAAATTCAGATAACTTAAAGCATAGAATTATTAGCCCATAGTTGGCCTCTGACACTCATTTTGTCACAAATGTGCATTGCATATTGCTTAACAAACTTCTTAAACATGCTAAGAACATTAAGTCTGTGTCTTCCCAGTTGAAAAGAAACACTGTTTAGAGAATGTATGATTTTTATGTATTGCCTGAACTACTCGTAACAACCAAAATGGTTTGGGGAACCTCTGCACTCATTCTCTTTCTCATGTCTGATAAATATGAACTATAGTTCACACAGTCCACTCCCAGAGAACAACAGTGAATGTTGCAGTAACAGGGCAAATTCCAGCCTTTAGTATAAAAGCAGATAAAACGTACCTCCTGGGATGTTTATCATACTCATGTTATCGGAAGAACAAGTCAGGAATGAAGTATAATCTATATATCAAATGCAAATAAAATAAGCTGAAGATTTTTCAGATGCAGGAAATATATGGAAAAAGTAGAACAAATGTGAGGAAAGGAGCTTCTACAATTATAGCAGTTACGAGAACTTCAAGTAATAATCTGTAATTCTCTATCATTTCATGATTTTCTTATCTCCAAACTCAGGAAACAAATCTAAATTTCCAAGTTACTGTACTAAAAACATCGACCTTGGGGTCGGCCCTGTGGCATAGCAGGTAAAGCCGCCACCTGCAGCGCCAGCATCCCATGTGGAACCGGTTCGAATCCTGGCTACTCCACTCCCAATACAGCTCTCTGCCATGGCCTGGGAAAGCAGTGGAAGATGGCCCAAGTCCTTGGGCCCCTGCACCTGTGTGGGAGACCTGGAAGAACCTCCTGGCACCTGGCTTCAAATTGGCTCAGCCCTGGCTGTTGCAGTCAATTGGGGAATGAACTAGCAGATAGAAGATCTTTCTCTCTCCTCTCTCTCTCCCCATTCTCTCTGCTTCTCTCTCTCTCTCTCTCGCTCTATCTGTAACTCAGCTTTTCATATAAATAAGTAAATCTTTTAAAAATAAATAAATTTTTAAAATCTACCTTATAGTGAGGTTAAATATATGATGTAACAATGCACACTTAGCACTGTAAACATGTTTTAAAATGGATTATAAACATCAATTTTTAATTAATTAATTTCAAAATCAGAGTTACAAGAGCCAGAAACAGAGAAAGAGAGGGCTTCCATCCACTGGTTCATTTCCTAGATGGCTGTAATGGCCAGGCCTGGACCATGCCAAAGCCAGGAGCTTCATCTAGGTCTCCTATGTGGGTGGCAGGGGCACAAACAATTGGGCCATCTTCTGGTGCTTTTCCCAGGCCATAAACTGGACTGGAACTGGAGCAGCCAGTACAAAAACTGGCACCCATATTGGAAGCCAGCATTGCACACAGCAGCTTTACCCCTACACCACAATGCCAGCCCCCAGCTTGTCCTTATAAATATGAATTACCCATGGGCATCCATTTATATAGCACAGAATTCAATTTTCACAACCTGCCTAATATCATAAAAGAAAATAGCATACATAATCTTACAGAGACATAGTTATACAAGAAGATCTAATAAAACTTCAAGATCTAGGTCTGATTTTAATTAGAATAGTACCACAACTAATAGTGATCTAGTTATAAACACATAGACTCAGAATAATAGTATTTCACAATGGAACAACTGTAAAATGTTCAGTAGTTTCACACAGTTAATCTCACTACATATTTAGAAAAGAAACAGACAAAGTAGATATTACAGACCAGAAAACTGAGGCAGGTAAAAGTTTAACAATTTTCTACAGCTATTAAGGGGCAAAGCCTAGTCTATTGACTTCCTAGACCAATGCATATCACCATACATACACAAGTGCATATCTACTTTACTGCCACAGTCTATACTCTTATTGTATATTGTCTTGGTGCCTCTACTGCCTTACCCAACACAAAAACATACTGCTGAATTTCAAAATTCAGAGTACAAACAAGAACTACACAAGCTAAATTTTGTGGCCCCTGTCTGATTATTTTTTAATTTCATGATTACCTTTTGTCTGCTTTGAAAAATTCTACTATCATACGAAAAACTATTAACCAGCATCCTATTGATTCTCGTAAAACAATTATTGAAAAAAGAACAGAGACCCATAAAGCATGTGCATAGAAACAAATGTAATCCCTTCTTGGCACAGATGCACAAACTCAAGTTGCCAAGAGAAAATGTGAAAGATATTTTGAAATCAATACTTGTGCAGTAAATGGTCACAGAGAAATACGAAAGCAAACGGAGGGACACATACATAAATAAAGTTCAGCACTAAAAGGATTTCCTTAAATGAGTCAGAATTTCCAATAAATCAAAGATAAGTAAATCCCCTGGTGGAAGAGCAGGCATATAGTAAACACTTAATAATTTCTTATTGTCATAAAGACCTTTACATTTTATAAAAGTATTCTATTATACTACAAGTGTTTTTTTTTTGAAATGTATCATAATTTAAGTGAAAAATCAAAAGGAACTACTGCCTTTACCTCAGAGTCCTCATGGCATTATATATTCCAAATGTAGGCAGAAGGATTAAGATTAACTACACAGCACCCTAGTTCTGTCTTGCTTCCATTTCTGACTCATTCAGCATGTGGGCCAGCAGATGGTCAAGGAAAAGGTTATACTACAGCAGTCAGCACTTTCCCCATCCTGGCTTATCAGGCATTCAAGAAAAAAATCCCTAAGTACCTACCCACACTCTTCCATCCCAACTATTCACTTTCCTCACCCACTCAAAGAGAGGAGGCAGAATGACATCATGGTATCTGTGTCAGAGCAAGGGGGACTGGTTTAACATTGATAAATCTGACTTCCAGTAAAAAACCTATTTTAAACCACCATTCTTGTTACTTTCCCAAGCAATAGGAATAAACATATTTCCCAATTTTGAAAAATGAAGCTTAAAAATCCATCTTTTTGTCCAGAGGAGATACTATTAAAGCTCAGTCTGAATGACAAAGATCCTGCCTTTTTAACTAATAGCTGGAGAAAGTCTTAATTTTCTTTCACATTTTGGTTTTCTCAGACCTGAAATGAACAAATATTACATATTCTAAAAATTAGCTTTAAGGTTACATTAAAAAAGGAAAACAACTTTTTTTATTATTAGGGTATAAACTACATAGAGTAAAATTTGCTGTCTTCAAAGAATGAAAAAAGACTCCAAGTATTAAATGCAATAATGAAAGCTAACACATTAATACTATTTCCATATAAATAAGGAGCATTATAAAAGAAAAACTAGATAGCAAAATATTACACCACTTAATTCATTCATTAGGATAACTTAATTGTAAACAACACTAGGGAAGTATGTTATACAATTTACTTCATTCATTGAGATAAATTAATTCATTTGTTGATGCATTAACACATGTTAATTTATCTTTTGAGGACAGAATTTCAGTAATACCATAACCAGAAATTCATTCTCCACAACCACTATTTCCCTGAAATCCTACCATCACAAGGCAATCACAGACAAATATATTTTATGATTATTGCTATGGTTTGAAGGCACTCCCCGAAGTTCATCTGTTGGATGCTTAATCCTCAATGCAACAGTTGTCAGCAAGTGCGATCTAACAAAAGGTCATTAGGTTCCCTAGGGCTCTGCCCTTATGAATATGGGAGTGGTTAGTTATGGAAACAGTGAACATGTTATAAAAGTGAATTCAGTCAACCCTTTGCTTCCTTGATCTTTCTCCTCTGCACTCTCTTACCTGTATACCTTCCACCATGAGTAAGCAGGCACAGCAAGAAGGTCCTTACCAGATGCTGAGCACAGCTAATGACATGTCTTCAGACTTTCCACACTCTAGAACCAGTAATCAAATGAATTACTTTATTCATAAATTATCCCATCTGTAGTACTCTGTTTTTTTTTATTTTATTTATTTATTTATTTATTTATTTAATTTTTTGACAGGCAGAGTGGACAGTGAGAGAGAGAGACAGAGAGAAAGGTCTTCCTTTTGCCGTTGGTTCACCCTCCAATGGCCGCTGCGGCTGGCGCACTGCGGCCAGCGCACCGCGCTGATCCGATAGCAGGAGCCAGGTGCTTCTCCTGGTCTCCCACAGGGTGCAGGGCCCACGGACTGGGGCCATCCTCCACTGCACTCCCGGGCCATAGCAGAGAGCTGGCCTGGAAGAGGGGCAACCGGGACAGAATCCGGCACCCCGACCGGGACTAGAACCCGGGGTGCCGGCGCCGCAAGGAGGAGGATTAGCCTATTGAGCCGCGGCGCCGGCCCTGTAGTACTCTGTTATATCAACCCAAAATAGAATAAGGCAAACAGGGATGGAAAAATACCATGTATCTTTTTTGACCACATGGAATGAAGCTGGAAATTAACAACACAAGAAACTCTAGAAAATATACAGATACATGAAGCCTGAACAACATGCTCCTGAAGGAACAGTGGGTCATAGAAGAAATCAAAAGAGAAAAAAAAATTCTTCAAAACAAATGAAGATGACAACACAACAAATGAAAGAGTGAAAGCAGTGTTAAGACCAAGGTTTAGGCTGGTGCCGTGGCTCAATAGGCTAATCCTCCACCTTGCGGCGCCGGCACACCGGGTTCTAGTCCCGGTCGGGGCACCGGATTCTGTCCCGGTTGCCCCTCTTCTAGGCCAGCTCTCTGTTATGGCCCAGGAGTGCAGTGGAGGATGGCCCAAGTGCTTGGGCTCTGCACCCCATGGGAGACCAGGAGAAGCACCTGGCTCCTGCCTTTGGATCAGCGTGGTGTGCCGGCCACAACGCACCGGCTACGGCAGCCATTGGAGGGTGAACCAACAGCAAAGGAAGACCTTTCTCTCTGTCTCTCTCTCACTGTCCACTCTGCCTGTCAAAAAAAAGACCAAAGTTTATAGCAATTAATGCTCATATCAAGAAATCGGAAAGGCATCAAATACTGATCTAACAATGCATCTCAAGGGTATAGAAAAACAAGAAAAAAACCAAACCAAAAATGAGCAGGAGGAAAGAAATAATAGAAATTAGAAAGGAAGGGGCCAGTGCTGTGGGGTAAGGGGTGGGGTTGCCTCCTGAGTTGCCTGCATACCATGTGGGCACTGTTTCAAGACCCAGCTGCTCCACTTCCGATACGGCTCTCTGCTATGGCCTGGG
The DNA here is from genome assembly GCF_033115175.1 of Lepus europaeus. NCBI lineage: Eukaryota > Metazoa > Chordata > Mammalia > Lagomorpha > Leporidae > Lepus > Lepus europaeus. The sequence continues at coordinate 52,188,912 of NC_084827.1, forward strand.
AAAGCAGTAGAAGATGGCCCAAGTCCTTGGGCCCCTGCACCCACATAGGAAGACCTGGAGGAAGCTTCTGGCTTCGGATCAGTGCAACTCCGGCCACTGCGGCCAATTGGGGAGTGAACGAGCAGATGGAAGACCTCTCTCTCTCTGCCTCTTCTTCTATCTCTGTGTAACTCTGACTTTCAAATAAGTAAATTTTTAAAAAAAAGAAATTAGAAAGGAAATAAACAGAATAGAAATTTAAAAAGTGCCAAAGATCTGTGAAATGAAAGCTGTTTTTTAACAACAACAACAAAAAAATTGATAAACCATTGGCCCAATTCACTAAAAAAAGGGGGAGAAGTCCAAAATTAATGAAATTCGAGATGAAAAAAGAGAAGATACAATGGATACCACCAAAAATAAGAAAAATCATTAGGATTCACTACAAATAGCTTTATGTCAACAAACTGGAAAAATCTAGAAAAAATGAAAAAGATTTCTGGACACACATAACTTATCAAAATTGAGGCATGAAGACAAAGAAAACCTAAGTAGACAAATAAACAAGACAGAGATTAAATCAGTAAAAAAGACTCTCCCAACAAAGAGGCCCAGGACCAGATGGCTTCACTGCTGAATTCTACCAAACTTTTCAAGAACTAACTTCAATTCTTCTTAACCCATCCAAAACAATTGAAAGGAGGGAATCTTCCTCCAAGCTCCTTCTTTGAGACCAGCATCACCTTAATTCCAAAACCAGAAAAAGATACCAGAAAACTATAGACCAATATACCTGATATACATGGATGAAAAAATCCTCAACAAAATACTAGCTAATCAAACCAACAAAACATCAAAAAAATCATCCATCTGAACCAAGTTGGATTTTTCTCTGAGATAGAGGGATGGCTCAACATATGCAAATCAATAACATGATACATCATATTGACAAACTGAAGAATAAAAAGCATATGATTATCTCAATAGATATAGGGAAAGCATTTGAAAAAATACAATATCCTTTCATTATAAAAACCTTAAGCAAAATGGGTATAGAAGGAACAAGTCTAAACACAGTCAAGGCAGTATATGACAAGTCCACAGCCAAAATCATACTGAATGGGGAAAAGATGCAAGCATTTCCATTAAGATCCAGAACAAGATCAGGACACCCACTGTCACCATTGCTATTCAATTTAGTTCTGGAATTTTTAACTAGAGCCAGTAGGTAAGAAAAAGAAATCAAAGGGATACCAACAGGAAAGGCAGAAGTCAAATTATCCCTGTTTGCAGATGATATGATCCCAAACATAGGGAAACCAAAAGCTTCTGCTAAAAGACTATTAAAATTCATAAGAAAGTATGGCAAAATTGCAGGCTATAAAAACAACACACAAACATCAACAGCATTTGTATATATAAATAATGCCACTTCTGAGAAACAACTTGTAAGATCAGTGCCATTCACAATAGCTAAAAAATTTTTTTAAATGCCTTGGGATAAATTTACCCAAGGAAGTAAAAGATCTCGACAATGAAAATTACAAAATATTAAGGAAAGAATTAGAAGAAGACACAAACAAATGGAAAAATCTTCCATGTTGATGGATTGGAAGAATTAGTATCATCAAAATGTTCATACTACTCAAAGCAATTTAAAGATTCAATGGAATCCGAATCAAAATGCTAAGGACATTCTTCTCAGATTTAGAGAAAATGACCCTAAAATTCATATGGAAACACAAGAGAGCCCAAATACCTACACCAATTTTAAACAATAAAAACATAGCTGGAGGCATCATAATGCCAGATTTCTAGACACATTATAGAGCAATTATAATCAAAACAGCCTGGTATTGACACAAAAAAACAGACATATAGACCAGTGGAACAAATTTAAAGACCCCAGAAGTTAATTCACACATCTATACCAACAAGTCTTTGACAATCGAGCTAAAATCACTCCCTAGAGAAAGGACAGTCTCTACATTCCTACTTCTATATATATATGAAATACATAAAACTTGTATAACTTCAATAAAATTTTAAAAAGGAGAGAGAGAAAGGACAGTCTCTTCTATAAATGGTGTTGGGAAAATTGTATCTCCGCATGCAAAAATATGAGATAAAACCCCTACCAAACACCCTATGCAAAAACCAATGCTAAATGAATCAAGGATCTAAACCTATAAGCTGAAATTACAAAATTACTAGAGGAAATCATAGGGAAAACACTTCTAGACATTGGCCTAGGCAAGGACTTCTTGGATGATACCCCAGAATTACAGGCAATAAAACAAAAATTATACAAATGGGATTAAATCAAGCTAAGAAGCTTTGGCATACTAAAGGAAACAATGAACAAAGTGAAGAGGCAACTGACAGAAAAGGAGAAAATATTTGCAAAATATACATTTAATGATATTAATGTCTAAAATGTAAGAGAAACTCACAAAACTCAACAACGAAACAGTCTAATTAATAAATGGACTAAGAACTTGAACAGGCATTATTCAAAAGGGGAAATTCAAATGGTCAACAGACCCATGAAAAGATGCTCCAAATCACTATAATCAGGGAAATGCAAATAAAAACCATGAGGAGGTTTTACCTCACCTGAGTTAGAATAGCTATCATCCGGCCGGCGCCGTGGCTCACTAGGCTAATCCTCCGCCTTGCGGCGCCAGCACACCGGGTTCTAGTCCCGGTCGGGGCACCGATCCTGTCCAGGTTGCCCCTCTTCCAGGCCAGCTCTCTGCTGTGGCAAGGGAGTGCAGTGGAGGATGGCCCAAGTCCTTGGGCCCTGCACCCCATGGGAGACCAGGAGAAGCACCTGGCTCCTGCCTTTGGATCAGCGTGGTGCGCCGGCCGCAGCGCGCTACTGCGGCAGCCATTGGAGGGTGAACCAACAGCAAAGGAAGACCTTTCTCTCTGTCTCTCTCTCACTGTCCACTCTGCCTGTCAAAAAAAAAATAATAATAATAATAGCTATCATCCAAAAAATCAAAAAATAACAAATGCTGATGAGGGTGTGGAGAAAAAGGTACCCTAATATGGTGGGAATGTAAACTAGTAGAACCACTACAGAAGGCAGTATAGAGGTTCCTCAGAAATCTGAAAATAAATCTACTATATGACCAACCTTCCCACTCCTGGGAATTTACTAAAGGAAATGAAATCATATCAAAAGTTATCTGTATCCCCATGTTTGTTTATTTTTTTTTACTTTTATTTAATGAATATAAATTTCCGAAGTACAGCTTACAGATTACAATGGCTTTCTCCCCCCCCATAACTTCCCTCCCACCCGCAAACCTCCCCTTTCCCACTCCCTCTCCCCTTCCATTCACATCAAGATTCATTTTCAATTCTCTTTATATACAGAAGATCAGTTTAGTATATATTAAGTAAAGATTTCAACAGTTTGCACCCACACAGAAACACAAAGTGAAAAAATACTGTTTGAGTACTAATTATAGCATTAAATCACAATATACAGCACATTAAGGACAGAGATCCTACATGAGGAGTAAGTGCAGAGTGACTCCTGTTGTTGACTTAACAAACTGACACTCTTGTTTATGGCATCAGTAATCACCCTAGGCTCTAGTCATGAGTTGCCAAGGATATGGAAGCCTTTTGAGTTCACTGACTCTGATCATATTTAGACAAGGTCATAGTCAAAGTGGAAGTTCTCTCCTCCCTTCAGAGAAAGGTACCTCCTTCTTTGATGGTCCCGTTCTTTCCACTGGGATCTCACACGCAGAGATCTTTCATTTAGGTCCTTTTTTTTTTTTTTTTTTTTTTTTTTTTTTTTTTTTTTGCCAGAGTGTCTTGGCTTTCCATGCCTGAAATACTCTCATGGGCTTTTCAGCCGGATCCAAGTGCCTTAAGGGCTGATTCTGAGGCCAGAGTGCTGTTTAGGACATCCACCATTCTATGAGTCTGCTGTGTATCTCGTTTCCCATGTTGGATCCTTCTCTCTTTTTTATTCTATCAGTTAGTATTTGCAGACACTAGTCTTGTTTATGTGATCCCTTTGACTTAGTCCTATCATTATGATCAATTGTGAACTGAAATTGATCACTTGGACTAGTGAGATGGCATTGGTACATGCCACCTTGATGGGATTGAATTGGAATCCCCTGGTATCTTTCTAACTCTACCGTTTGGGGCAAGTCAGCTTGAGCATGTCCCAAATTCTACATTTCTTCCCTCTCTTATTCCCACTCTTATATTTAACAGGGATCACTTTTCAGTTAACACTTAAGAATAACTGTGTATTAATTACAGAATTCAAACAATAGTATTAAGTAGAACAAACAAACAAAAATACTAAGAGGGATAACGTATTAAGTTGTTCATCAATAGTCAGGGCAAGGGCTGATCAAGTCACTGTTTCTCATAGTGTTCATTTCACTTCAACAGGTTTCCTTTTTGGTGCTCGGTTAGCTGTCACTGATCAGGGAGAACATATGATATTTGTCCCTTTGGGACTGGCTTATTTCACTCAGCATAATGTTTTCCAGTTTCTTCCATTTTGTTGCATGATAGCATTTTGAATTAGGAATAAATAAAATGAAGTCAAGGCTTTATTAAAGAAAAAAAAAACTGTTCTGAAATGAAAGTACTGTCTAATTATTTTTAATTCAATTACATACATATACTGACAGATGCTTTTTCATTCTGGCTCTGTATGGGATATGTGCTTCATTTTATAAATTGAGGAAAAAATATGACACATTGTATGTTCTGTTTCTATGATGTTTCCAGAATAGAAAAATGTTATTCCTTAAGGTAAATGTAGCATATTACAATAACATGCATATATTATGGTGTTAGTTAATGCTATTGGAAAAATAAAGGGAAAGAATAGTTTTTATAACTACCAAATATTGTGCCATTATTCCCACACTATCTTAGTATTATATAATTATTACTATATTATCCTACCATTATTATCACCATATGCAGACCTATTTAAATATAATTAGGAGTATACATTACCTTATGTCCTTATTACCATACTATTTTTGTAGCTAGTAGACAATTTGCTCATACATTTAAGACCCACATAATAAGAATGTCTTAAGATCACTGAGCCCAATTTCCCTTGCTATAGTTGGCTAGGGAATAAATAAAGCAATACCCTCATGCAGTTTCCCAAAAATAAGAACAGATAAAGTTTTCCCTAACCACATGCTTCAAACAAATGGTGTTGTATTGGTATTTACCAGTATTCTGATATTTTCTTATTGATTTGTTAGTTTAATTGAATATAAGCTCTGTGTATAGGGATCTTGTTTGTCTTGTTTGTTTTGCTCATCATTACATTCTCAATACCCTATACAAAGTCCTAAACATCATAACTCCTCAATAAATAAATTTAATTTAAAAACAAGTAGATTTCAGTAGGCTGAAATGCTAAAATAGAGAACAGTTTGGGAAGGAGATATGGGGAAGTGAGTACATTTGACTAGGCTTCCCTGGCTTGATTCATAGATTCTGGTCCTACATGCACAGCTCCTTGTTGGAAGCACAGCGTTGACTTTAAACCCAGCTATCAGTGAGAGATATGAAGTAGGCTCTGTTGCCCTAAAACATACAACATTGAACTTTCCAACTGTGAAAGTGGATACTGAGATACATGCAAAGGTTTCTATAATCATAAACAAATGACCAGCATTATTTAATCTAGTTGTATGCCACAAACAATGACAAAAAAATTGCCCATAACTCTTTTTCAATAGCACAATAAAAGCAAACACAGGAATAAAGAACACTAAGGGCTTCTTATCACCATTTCCACATTCCTGATTACTTCTTATTGCTAAAACCAATAGCTATAAACTCTGTAGCTAGCTAATCTGTCATTTTAGATATGCCCTAATCTTATTCACATATAGAACAAGTATTTAATACAATTCTTTGGCTTCAAAAGCTTTAAGAATAAACATTTCAATACACAGAGCCATTTCTTACTTCAATAAACAGAAACAAGCATAAAAATAATATAACGATTTTCAAATTTTCTCCCTTAAGTGTCAGAATGGGATTGACATAATAAAATGAAGAATCTTTTGTTATTATTGTTGCTATTTGCTACTTCCATCCTCCTCATAGCCAATTCTGTAAGAACTGCCCATTACTTGTATACTTCCAGGATTCAACTTGCATGCCATGGGACTCTGATATCCTTCCCAGGCTGAAGGCACTAATGACACTAAACCTGATGTTTGTTTTCTAGTTTCTGTTGCAATCAGGTATTTACCACGTCTTCCTTGGCCCTTTTAGGATTAAGAATGTCAGGAGGTGTTCCACCACCTCAACAGGATTTGATTTCAAAGGAGCCAGGCTATCTCAGAGCCCAGTTTCCCAATCTCAAGAGCAACCCTCAGATTCTTGGAAAACAAGAAAACTGCTTGGAGTCCCGATAGAGTTTGTCAGTTTATTTATTAAGGGAAAAGGGAGAGAAAATAAGTTTGAAAAGTAGGAACATCAGAATAGAACACAAAGTACTCCCAGAGATGAAAAGGCGAGGTTAAGAAAATAAAGACACCCCACCCAGCCTGTTATCAGTAAAAACAGAGCTGGGGTGGAGCCCAAAGGTAAAAGTAAGGTGCGAATCCAGGGCTGTCAAGATTTCAAGAATGCATTGAGTTGCGAATAAAAAAGTTCTGATCCAGCAAATATATTCAGTGAATTCTGAAGTAGGGACTTGCAAAGGAAAACAAGAGAATATGGGCTAGTTTCTGAAGAGTTGGGATTCTCTCAAGTGCTTATGTAAATTGAAAGTTGGAAGTAAGCAATTCACTAATCAAATCAACATTAATTTGTACTAAGGCTCCTATGCTAAATCTTACAAACAAAGAAGATTTGTCAGTATTCTTTTAAATTGGTGCCTTGCTGGAATGCATGAACTTTTATATTAACAACTACTTCGTAACAAAAATTTAAAGTATCATTTATATCAATGCTTAAGATCTATTAAGCATTTATAAATGCATCTTAAATGTCTACTTTGTGTCTGCATCTAAGCCAAAAAATAAAGAAAAGCCATTATGTTCTGCTTAAGCCCATGCTGCCTACGACGGCAGATGTGATATTTCAACCAAGAAATAATGCATAAACACTGTGTTTTTATGAAATGCGTGTTAAAATTATGTCAATAAAATATCTCCATCCAGGAAGGGAAGTAAATCATTTTGATGCATGCTAATGTAAGCCTTTACAAGAGATATTAGTCATATACTCAAATTTAGTTCTGATTACAAAACAAAATATGCTGGAAATTCCATAAAGATCAAACTAATTAAGGTACTTAATTGCCTCTGACTAATTATGGAAATTGGCAAGCTCAGTAAGGAAACAAGTTTTTTAAAAAAGAGTTTATATTTTAAGCTGTAGCTTCCTCAGCTTCATTTTCCTGGGAGCCACTTGTATCATTTCACATCTGATACTGCAAGCTCTGTCCACGGAGAGTTATAAAGGGAAATGACTGCATATGCATTCCGAGCTTAACTGGGACAAGCAGAGGCTCCATCCTCAGACTTAACAGACAGAAGTCGGCTTGGCACTTTCCTAGATAGCTATATGGCACGCTGTTTCTCATTAGCAAGATTTCTCTCATTTACAAGATTTTCTTTTTGTTAAGTGAGCAATTTCTTCCACAGGGCATACCTATAGCTTGCCCTGGTCCTTTTAATTCAAGAGAGCAGAATGTCTCAATCAAGAGACTGTCTCTGTGAAACAACTGCCTTGAACCAAAAGATAAAATATCTTTTTACACACACACACACACACAAAAACAAAAACAAAAACAAAAAACAACAACAACAACAAAAAAAAAACATGGACTCTGGAGCTAAACTAGTAATGTCTTTTTTTTTTTAAGATTTATTTTGGCCGGCGCCGTAGCTCAATAGGCTAATTCTCTGCCTGCGGCACCAGCACACCGGGTTCAAGTCCCGGTCGGGGCGCCGGATTCTGTCCCAGTGGCTCCTCTTCCAGTCTAGCTCTCTGCTGTGGCCCGGGAGTACAGTGGAGGATGGCCCAGGTCCTTGGGCCCTGCACCCACATGAGAGACCAGGAGAAGCACCTGGCTCCTGGCTTCAGATCAGCGCAGTGCGCTGGCCACAGCAGCCATTGGGGGGTGAACCAACGGAAAAAGAAGACCTTTCTCACTGTCCACTCTGCCTGTAAAAAAAATAAATAAAAATGATTTACTTTATTTATTTGAAAGTCAGAATTAAAGAGAGAGAGAGAGAAGGAGAGAGAGAGAGAGAGAGAGAGAGAGAAAGATGTTCCATCTGCTGGTTCACTCCACAAATGGCTGAACCATTGGGGCTGGGCCAGGCTGAAGCAAGGAGCCAGGAGCTTCATCTTGGTCTCCCAAGTAGGCGCAAGTTCTCAAGCACTTGGGCTATCTTCTCACTGCTTTCCCAGGAACATTAGCAGGAAGCTGGATTGGAAGTGGAACAGCCAGGAATCATACCAGTGCTCATATGAGATGCTGATGTCACACACAGTGGGTTTACTTGCTATGCCATGATGCCAGCTCCTAATAATGGTCCTTTTAAAACCAGTTCTGCCAATCAATAGGTTTGTCTGTGATAATTCTGGAAGTTATTTAATTTTGGAAGTTACTTAATTTCTCTTGGCCTCATTTTCTACATTCATGAATTGGAAATAATAATATCTAGCTTGCATATTATAATAATAGGAAATATATAAGGGGTATAGTTCATTTATGGAAATAGAAAGTGCTCATAAATGGTAGTTATTATAGTTTATGGTCAATGAAAGATTTTTTTTTCCATGATATGGTTCACTACTTATTACGGTATATGAGCAGTCATGAAGAATCAAAGATTATTCTAGGGTATTCCTGAGCCAAATTATAAATGTGCCTTAGAAATCAAAGAGAAATGAAAAAATAGTGGAAAAATCAATAAATATGTTCTCCTAAATTGTTTAAACTTTACCAAAAAATATTTGTGGTGCCAATTGCCATATCCAATTATATCCTCGAAAGTACTGTTATTTATAAACCATATACTATAGGGAATAGTTTTCCAAGTACATGATGGTAGGAAATCAGTGACATAATTGAAAATATTCAATTTCTCCATTTTCTTTAAAACAAGATGCAATCTATTTGTTCTCTCTAGCATTTAGAAGAACGTCCCTGCCTTTTCCTTCTCTAGATCTTCTGATCTCACCACTGCTATAGATAGCATTGGAAGCATTTGTGTCAAGCAGGACTACAAACATTGGTCTTCCCACCTTGCCTCTAAGTTGGCTTAAAACATCATGGAGAGGAAGTTGCTATGCTAGCAGAACTGCAACCAAAGTTTGAATTTAAAAAAAAAATATATATATATATATATACATATATATAAACACATATGCATATGTGTATGAGTTTTAACTGACATACAGCAATTGTACATATTTAGGGGACACAGAATGGGATTTCAATTCACATGAACAGCATATAATTGGGATATCTATAGCTTTAGACATAGATAATTGGTGTATCTGAGGCTTCAGCACCTTGATTCAGGTGGAACCTCCAGCAGACCTCAATCACTGTCACTAAAAAAGTTATGCCTCCATTTAGAACTAGTCACAGATATGAAAAATGTATACAGCCAAGCCATTTCGCATTTCATCCCCAAATTATCATACAACAGTGTTTGTATGACTTTAGTATAATAAGTCAGTAAGTGTAAAAAAAATTTAATCCAATATAGTGCTAATAAAGATGCTTACCTTTAGGCTCTATCAATAAGCATTGCAAAAATGCAAGAAGTTTCTTTCGAGATGGTTACTGTTTTGTTTTTAAGTAGCTTTATTGCTGATCTGTATATAAATGTCATCACTGAATGGAATGAGTCCAAGAGACTCATATCACTCCCACTAGAAAGAGAAGCTTCGATAAATCTCCAAAGCTATGGCGGTGGTCCAGTCCCTGTGCCATATGGCATTCCACCTGTCCCAAGAAGTTTTGTTAACGTCTTTTAAAGCTCCAAATAAAAATACCAAGACATAAACAATCAAGCCTGCTCTGCAGTTGGTTTTTTTTTTTTTTTTTTTTTTTGAGCTCTGTGTGGTAGCTGCAAAAATTCCCCATGCTGTGCCTGTTAATGAGACCTTCCATCGGCACCATTAATACAAAAAAGCAATCGCCCATAACTCTCAGGCCTTTTCTTTCTGACTGTCTCCAACTGTGTTCATTGTATTTAGCAACTGGAAATAAAATGGACCAGGAGAAATAAGTCTGAATGTCAAGAGCCATGAGGACTAAAGATCTGAAAAGGATGGCACAATAAGAAAATCTATATATTCTCAGCATATTACCTCCAAGGATTTCTTTCTAAACAAATCAGTCAATTAAACACAAAAATTATTAAGATCAATATATCTAAGTAAACAGCAATTACCAAAGCTGAAAATTCACTTTAAATGCACTCCTGTTGATTAGAACAATAGCAGAATGCTAAAATTTCTGCAATGTACTGAAAAGAATAGCAAGGATATTTGAATGAACATAATTGTATAGTACTGTCCAATCACTTTGTTCATTCAAATCTTTACTTCAATGGATCTAGGCATTTTTAAAGATTTATTTATTTGAGAAAGAGAGAGAGAGAGAGATCTTCCATTTGCTGGTTCTGGCTATGACAGCCAGGGCTTAGCCGAGTCAAAGCCAGGAGCCTGGAACTCCATCTGGGTCTCCCATGTGGGAGGTAGGAGTTCAAGTACCTGGGCCATTTTCTGGAGCTGGATCAGAAGTGGAGCAGCTGGACTCAAACAGGCACTTATATGAGATGCCAGCACCACAGGCAGCAGTTTAACCGCTCACCTCAATGGTCACCACAGATCTAAGCATTTTAGATTAGATTACACAGCATTTTAGAGGAGAAGTATAGCCAGAAATGAGTGATTACCTTGCTTAGCTTTATGACATGTAAGGAGATACACTTTATTGTAAATCCTGTGATGTGGTCACCAATAGAAATCTCACTTTTTTAACATCACACTCCCATTCCTTTGATATTTTGATTTTTTTTTTAACTTTTAACACTACTTTGAAATTATGAGTGGCTTTAGATCCAGTGTTAGATCACCTCAATCAATTCATTGAAAGATACTGTAAAGAAAATATGAATACAGTGAATCATAAATTTTAAAATATCTTGCTAAATGTATTCAATATAACTGGCATCCTTTTTAATCCTATACATTTTTATTTTATGCATTTAATATTTTATTCTGAGAAGAGGTCTGTAGGCTATAGCACGTTCCCACCAAAGGAGTCCAAGATGCAAAGAAAGGGTGCAATTACCTTCTCTGAAAGGAGCATCACACAGACAGACAGCAGTGCAAAGGCGTATGCTTCTGGCATGTGCTCATCACAATTACAGCACTTACAGCCATGGGACCTTTCACATCCTCCTGCCTACTTTGGTCTCTGCTAATTTTCTGCCTAATAAATAGCTGCCTATCATCCTACTCAATTGTTTCAAACACCTAGGACCTCATCTCAACTTTTATCAGGCAGGTTGATGGGGAAATCAATGTCAATATACAGCCTAAGAATGGGTATGACTGTCCAGTTCTTCAAGAACCTCTGGATTCATGTATCAAGGGCAGGGTCAGAAGGAGACAAAAGTGAGATGAGATGAGGCCACATCTGTTTTGGAAACTCTCCTCCAACAATTTCAATCCCCCCTCTTTTCATTTTGAATACCACCTTGTCTCCCTAACATAGTATAAATCACAAAATAATTTGGGGAGTAAAATTAATACAAGGCTCTTTATTCCCTAAAAGAAAATATCTACACACATATAAACACTGAAGGACTCCATAAGTATGAGTAAAATAGAAGTAAACATCAATGTGGCCCAGCACCACCCCTGCACACGCAATGTATGGCACAAAGTGGGGAAGAGTAGGAATGCAGGTGGTGTTTAGCAGCCTCCTGGCCCAAGAAAATCAAGTCCTTCCTTTTCTGTAGAGAAAGAACCCTTCCACAAGTAGAAGGTTAACTACACAGACAAGTGCAGTTACACCAGCCCCAAATAGTCATAGTGTCTGGGGCTGGTCCATGCCAAAGCCAGGATCTCAAAACTCCATCCAGCTCTTCCATATAGGTGGCAGGAGCCAAAGTACTGGTGCTGTCTTCTCCTGCCTTCCCAGGCAAATTAGACGGGAGCTGGATCGGAAGCAGAGCAGCTGACTCTATAAGCAAAAGCTTAACCCACTGCACCGCAATGTCAGCTCCTCGGGCTGTTATCAACAAAGCACCATAGACTGGGGGCTTATAAAAAGAAGGAGGAATGTGTTTCTCATAATTCTGGAGGGAAGATGATTTCTTCCAACCAGGGGGCCAACATGCTCTAGTGGGTAGACTGCCCTCATCGCAGTATGTCTTTCTGTGGCACAAAGAGACCAAGAGACCCCTCTGAAGTCTTTTTTATGAGGACACGAATTCTATACACAAGGGTTCCTTCCACAGGACCTAATTACCTCCCACAGACACCCCAACCTCTTCCTCTTTTCCCCCCTCAGTATTATCACCTTGCGGATTAGGACTTCAGAACATGAGCTTGGGGAGGATAGAAACATTCAGTTTATAACATTCCACTAGAGGACTCTGTAGTAGTTGGTTCTTGTCCTTCAAGGCAAAAGCTATTTTGGCCTAGGAGGAGCTAGGGGTCCATCTCCCAATGGAACTGATCATCTGGTACCTGTACCTGATGGGAACGGGATCCAGAGAGTGCCTATTGACAAACTTGGTATTGCTGACACTCACAAAAAGAGGGAGACTTACATGCTAAATCATATTATCTTGTTGGTTAGCGTTAATCCTGTGGAACCTCACTTTTCTCAATAGGGATAGTTGCTACCTCAGAACATGTTTTAGAGCTCACTTCATGTATGACCAGGCTTATGAAAAAGTGTTTCATGTTCAAGCATCATTCGAATGGCATCAGCCAGCTCTGCTAATCACACTAACAAAGTGTGATGTTGAGAGAACACTGTCCTCAAGTATCAAGCAGGGGCAAGCTGCAGGGAGAGTGGTCTACACGCACCACAAGCTCAGGTGTACTACGCTGAAGAAATGAGAAAATTCACATATTCCTTCATTGTGGCCATGCTCTCTAACCAAGGCTCCACAAGACTCCATTGCTTGAAGTTAGATTTCAATTAAAGTCACAAAAATAAGGAGGGAGGCTAAAAGGAACAGAGAAACATGTCTTAACGGCAGTCCAAAGGCCTTAGAGGGCCTCCATATCACTTCTGACTAGGGAAAGACATTAGTGCTTTCACGCCACCTATCTTTTTTAATGAAAGAAATGAAACACTACAAGGGCCTGCAGAAAGAAATTAGTTCAACATTGACCAACAAATGGCATTGGGAGTTAAAAAATATGGCAGGATTATTTTCTCAAGAGCTTTCCTATAATGTTATTACACTTCACTCATGGATTCTACTTTAACTTTCCTATTATTGATAGCCCAGGCAGGGAAAGTAATCAAAAGAAAAAAGACATATTTGCCTTCATGCTCCTCCACCCTACAGATACTGAAGAAACCATGGCATTTTTCAGCAACAAGCCAGGGTACAGATGAAGGTAAGAGAGCAACGATGCCTCTTCAATGCAAAAGCATTTCTGAGAATTCTCAGTCTTCATAGCTTTTATGATCTCAAAATGACTTAGCTTAAGATGATTTCTTTTTTTTAAGGTGCTGCACCGATCTGAAGCCAGGAGCCTGCTGTTTCTTCCTGGTCTCCCATGAGGGTGCAGAGGCCCAAGCACTTGGGTCACCCTCCACTGACCTCCCGGGCCACAGCAGAGCACTGGACTGGAAGAGGAGCAACCAGGACTAGAACCCAGCACCCATATGGGATGCCGGCGCTGCAGGCGGAGGATTAACCAAATGAGTCATGGCGCCGGCCCCTAAGATGATTTCTTCCAACTCCAATCCACCCCAGCGATGGGGAATGGAAGGACTTGGGTGTGGAAAGAGAGAGTGACTATATCTTTAAAGAGGAAAGGATGTCTCCCCTGATTTAAATGTTCGTTCAAACTGCTATCATAGATTAGCTTTAACCTATCAAATTCTATGTGAGTATAATAAGGTTTTGTTTGTGGGACAATATGAAGTGTGTGTTTATCGTACATTTTGGGGGAGTGTGCTGTGGATATGTTAATGAGACAACCCTAGTTGCACTACCAGTAGAAATTAACATGGCTGGTTGTCAGTATACAAAGATAAATAACAGTACAAAAGCACTCTGCAGACATAGGTTTTAAAGCATTGTCTGACACCATTTTTTACACTAAATTAAATGTCTGGCCAATAGCTAAAATCACTGATCACAGAGCTGGTAGGTATATGCTTTATCATTTCCTTTTATTTCCAGGGTAGCATGACAGTTATTATTTTTTATTCCTCTAAGCTTTCTAGCTACTTGCTCTATTTTTCATGCTCAAGGTAAACAATGACACCTAAGCAAAAACAAGGTTTTCTCTGTTTCTACTAGTCCTTCAGGCTTCAATTTAAAATTAAATTTAGCATTACCAAAACACCAGATTTGGATCATAGAGCTCTTTCATCTATCATCAAGTATACTTGTAGACTTGCCAAAAGAGAAAATTATTTTTGTTCTGCATAAATATATAGTTTAAAAAACCAAAAATTCAGGATCAAGAGAAATACTTCACTCATTTAGGTACTAATATAACAACCAGGAAAGTAGGGTAGAGAATAGTAGATGAAAGTACTTGAAAGAAGGGGAGGTGCAGTCCATCATATTTCTGTTCAAACCCTTTTACTAAATAATTAATCATTAATAATATGTGACCTTTGGCAAGTGACAATCACTGGAGGCTTGAATTTCTCAACAGCCACATTCTTTTTTAATAGAAAACTTTTATTTAATAAATATAAATCTCATAAGTACAACTTTTGGATTATAGCAGTTCTTCCCCCCATACCTGCCCTCCCACCCCCAAACCATCCCACCTCCTACTCCCTTTCCCATCCCATTCTTCATTAAGATTCATTTTTAATTCTCTTTATATACAGAAGATCAATTCTATACTAAGTAAAGATTTCAACAGTTTGCACCCACACAGACACAAGAAGTATAAAGTACTGTTTGAAGACTAGTTTTACGGTTAATTTGCATTGTACAACACATTAAGGACAGAGATCCTACATGGGGAGCATGTGCACAGTGACTCCTTTAGTTGATTTAACAAATGACACTCTTATTTATGATGTCAGTAATCACCCGAGGCTCTTGTGATGAGTTGCCAAGGCTATGGAAGCCTTTTGAGTTTGCCCACTCCGATCTTATTTAGACAAGGCCATAATCAAAGTGGAGGTTCTCTCCTCCCTTCAGAGAAAGGAACCTCTTTCTTTGATGACCTGTTCTTTCCACTGGGATCTCACTCACAGAAATCTCTCATGTAGGTCATTTTTTGCCACAGTGTCTTGGTTTTCCATGCCTGAAATGTTCTCATGGGCTTTTTAGCCAGCTCCGAATGCCTTAAGGGCTGATTCTGAGGGCAAAGTGAACAGCCACATTCTTAATCAGTATGAAGGTAACTGCTTCTCTACAAAACACATGGTTGTTAATATGTATGTGTGTATTAGGGCTGGCTCTGCGGTGTGGCGGATGGGGCCGCTGCCGGTAGTTCCCGTATCCCGTGTGGGCGCCGGTTCGGGTCCCAGATGCTCCACTTTCAATGTAGCTCTCTGCTGTGGCCTGGGAGAGCAGTGGAGGATGGCCTGCATGCTTGGGCCCCTGCACCCATGTGGGGAATCCTGGCTCCTGATTGGCACAGCTCTGGCCATTGTGGCCATCTGGGTAGTGAACCGGTAGTTGGAGGATCTCTCTCTCTCTACCACTCCCTACCTCTCTGTAACTCTTCCTTTAAATAAATATTTAACAAAAGAAGTATGTGTGTATGTAGGTAAATATTTCTGTGTGTCATCATCTGATATAAATAAATTCTACAACCATCTTGACTTGGCAGTTGGATGAAATGGATTTTGGAGCAGGGGAAAGAGAGTTGGTGTTGAAAGCCTGACAGTCACCTCAATGGGTTTATATGTAAAACATCTAATACAAAGCCTAACACATAGCAGTCATCAATAATGCTACTTCTTTTTTCTTTGAGCAGCCTATGAAGAAGAGAAATGGGCTGACTACTGCGCATCTGAAATAGGAGATAAGGAGGCATCACAGAGGTGCTAAGGGTGTAAAGCCACAAAGGCATACAGCCTCACTGACAATTTTTTCCAGGGGCAGGCTTCAGTATTACATACTTATATGACAGCATACAATTAACAGTATGTTATTTTGCATTTTGAATAGTATATATTTTTAAAATCTTCATTACAATAGTCTTCCTCAAATGCAGTTAATAAAACCAAGGGGAAAGTAGATGAACTATTTCACTTAACCTCACAGAGCAATTTAAATCCCATCATGGCATGTAAAATGCATTCATTATATCACAGCCAAAATTGCTAACAAAATACATCCAGGAACATAGTTAAAATTGACAGAAAGGTAAAATGCTTACACACACACACACACACACCCCATCTGCATGCTTTTTGTTCTAAAAAAAGTATCCTTGACTAGGATTGACTTTCAATGCACTCTTAAAAGCAAACCCTAGTAAAGCCAAATACTTGTATATGCTTTTCCCCTGACTTGGAAGTATTTTAGGTCAGTAGAACAAACCAGCTTCTACAGTAAGAAGATTCTAGCATTTCTCACTCAAGTGTGTCTTAGGATCAGCTACTGCCTTTAGAAAATGAAGTCAGGCCAAAGAGAAGATCTTCTCTGAGCCAAAAACAAGAGAACAGTTTTTAAAAGGATGCTTCATATTTCACATTCTTTATGTATACACCCTTCCACTCTGACATTCCACTCTAATTCTCTATGTTGGTTAAAGATAAATCCATTTATTCTGTGAAAGAAGGCCATGTGATTCTATTTTTTTTAAAGATTTATTTATTTATTTGAAAGAGTTACACAGAGAGAGGACATACACATACACACAGAGAGAGAGAGAAAGAGAGAGGGAGAGAGAGAGGTCCTCCATCCGATGGTTCATTCCCCAACTGGTTGCAACAGCCAGAGCTGAGCTGATCTGAAGCCAGGAGCCAGGAGGTTCTTCCAGGTCTCCCACACGGCTGCAGGGGCCCATGGACTTGGGCCATCTTCCTTTTTTTTTTTTTTTTTTTTTTTTTTTTTAAATTTTTGACAGGCAGAGTGGACAGTGAGAGAGAGACAGAGAGAAAGGTCTTCCTTTTGCCGTTGGTTCACCCTCCAATGGCCGCCGCGGTAGGCGCACTGCGGCCGGCGCACCGCGCTGATCCAATGGCAGGAGCCAGGTGCTTCTCCTGGTCTCCCATGGGGTGCAGGGCCCAAGGACTTGGGCCATCCTCCACTGCACTCCCGGGCCACAGCAGAGAGCTGGCCTGGAAGAGGGGCAACCGGAACAGAATCCGGAACCTCGACCGGGACTAGAACCCGGTGTGCTGGCGCCGCAAGGCAGAGGATTAGCCTAGTGAGCCGTGGCGCCGGCCAGGCCATCTTCTACTGCTTTCGCAGGCCATAGCAGAGAGCTGGATTGGAAGTAGAGCAACCGGGTCTCAAACTGGCACCCCTATGAGATGCTGGTGCTTCAGGCCAGGGCATTAACCCACTGCACCACAGCACCGGCCCCATGTGATTCTATTTCTACAGTCAGAAACTAGAGAGCAGCCGGTGCTGCGGCTCACTAGGCTAATCCTCCACCTTGCGGCGCCGGCACACCGGGTTCTAGTCCTGGTCGGGGCACCGATCCTGTCCCGGTTGCCCCTCTTCCAGGCCAGCTCTCTGCTGTGGCCAGGGAGTGCAGTGGAGGATGGCCCAAGTCCTTGGGCCCTGCACCCCATGGGAGACCAGGAGAAGCACCTGGCTACTGCCATCGGATCAGTGCGGTGCGCCGGCCGCAGCGCACCTACCGCGGCAGCCATTGGAGGGTGAATCAATGGCAAAAGGAAGACCTTTCTCTCTGTCTCTCTCTCACTGTCCACTCTGCCTGTCAAAAAATTAAAAAAAAAAAAAAAAAAACTAGAGAGCAGAAGCAGGGGGAGGAGATTTGACAGGAACAGGAGAGAAAAGTGGCCATATGGAAATCAGCGGTTACTAAGAACTGGCAAAGGGTGCACTTGGACTTATTAGGTATCACCAAGTTGACTTGGATAACTTATCAGGTATCACCCTGACTTTCAGGGATCAACTTTGTGCCCACGTGAAAGAATGATATTCTCTCATTCTTAGCCAGAGTGGTATGATCCAAGCAGAAGCCAGACTGCAGTGGATACAGTAAACAGGAAATACACACAAGGAAATATTGAACAAAAATTGCTTAAAAATGGAAGTGAGAAAAAAAAAATGTTTAAGGGGAGATACTGCGTGTGGGCTTTCCTCATCTCCTTCCTTTCCTTTTTTCCAAGGATGCTGAGATTTAGCCTGTTTTAGGACCAAGGAGAGGAAATTACAAGACAAAAGGAAGTCATCCAGTGACCATGCAAGCTCTTGCAAGGAGCATGGAGTGACAGAGGGGTACAGGTGGAAGCTTTGTTCTTGGTAGCGAGTTCAGAGATTCTTTCTCCCCATCTCGAGAATCAGTTAGGTATGAATGGATTAATAGGTACACAAGTTTAAAGCCAGAGCAAAGATTAAATTGAGGAAATTTATGGTCAATGGTGAGAAAGGGTATGAGGGGTGGAAATCAAAAAGACCTGGAAGGGCTTCAAAACAGAATAAAACATTGAGCACACATCCCCACCATTTTTAAAAGGAAAAATGGTTCTCATTTCACTTAGGTTTTATGACTCCCAGGAGTGTTGATTTGGAATTAAGATGGGTAAAGGGTGCTAAATATAACCCTTTTTGCATAGGAAATACTCAAGAGCCGGTGCCGCAGCTCAATAGGCTAATCCTCCACCTGAGGCGCTGGCACACCGGGTTCTAGTCCCAGTCGGGGTGCCAGATTCTGTACCGGTTGCCCCTCTTCCAGGCCAGCTCTCTGCTGTGGCCCGGAAGTGCAGTGGAGGATGGCCCAAGTGCTTGGGCCCTGCACCACATGGGAGACCAGGAGAAGCACCTGGCTCCTGCCTTTGGATCAGCACTGTGCGCCGGCTGCAGTGGCCATTGGAGGGTGAACCAACGGCAAAGGAAGACCTTTCTCTCTGTCTCTCTAACTGTCCACTCTGCCTGTCAAAAAAAAAAAAAAAAAAAAGGAAATACTCAATACCCAGATAGAGTCTGACTAGGGAGGGTTGAGGGCAAACTAGAAAGAACCTTCTCATTTGAGTGGACTGAGAATTAGAGATCAATAGGGGATCCACCAGTAAATATTTTGATTGTTAGATCTACTTAAGAGACTCTAGGTGAATTAGTCAATAGTATTTGTAGACAGCACATTTTTTATCTCTTTGAAATTATTTATTCATATCTATTATTTACTACATGGCTTGGCCACACTATGAGTCAACTTCCAATTATTTAGACCGTGTTCCATAAATTAATTAACTTTAAGTCTCAAGACTATCTCATGTATGCATTTTTTAAACGCTACTGATTTCTTAAAATTTCTCCTCTCTTCCATGCTAGCACATTTTTAAATCAGCTCTCTAGAGGCCAAATTACATTTAAAATCACCATTGTCAGATGGAACAAACTTTGCATAGCACTTATGACTTTTGCTTTTAGTGCACACACAGCTATGTCCCAGAGACTGCTAGCCCCCACAGAGCAGGGAGCAGACCTCTGCAACTTTCCAGTCCTTCAATGGCTAGTACAGGGCCTTGTCTGCTACAATTCTTCAATAAAATCAGATCAACTGAGTTTTGCTCTCCTTCTACATGTAGTAAACTACCAACGTTTAGTATGTTAGTTAATTTACTAGTTCTTAAAGATGTGATAGGCATTACATAAAACTTACATTGTTAGGTGTATTAAAGAGGCACCCAGGATTTTTGACTTCCATTTGTACTTACATAGAATTACAAAGCTTATATTAAGTCTGCTGGATTAACACAATTTAAGGTGAAAGTAATAAGAACAGTAGAAGTCCAAATTCCATTAATGCCTTTGGAAGGTAGATGAGAGGATAAAAATAGATTTTCTTTCAAAACTTATCAGTTATGTTTCAACTGAAATCAGTTTGTATGATCTCAGTACAAACTGGGTGACATTATCAGTTGCTGAAGACTAATTTCATAAACTCATAAAGTTGCAAGGAATAAAAATTAAGATAGGCTGGAAAAATATAATAGGAAACACTACAGAAAAATCAATATATTAAAGGGTCAAAATTTAGGGTAAAATTTTAGTCCCATCTGTTTATCAATTGCCATATTACATTTATACTGTATAGGAACTTGATACAGAAAAATTTTTAATATACATATCAAATTATAAAAAAACTAATTATATTTTTATTAAAGATCTATTATAGTCCTACTTCAGGGTGCCTTATATATATATGTATATATATAATTTAATTTATTTTCATTTTAACTACCCTATGAGTACCTTTTCACATATAGTATGCATAATTCCAAAATCCATGTTTTTTCAAGAACATTATGAATTTTAGTCATAGAACTATCAGAAAAATATAAAATTTTCTAAAACCACAACACACACAAAAGTTTATCTGGGTCTCTACAAATCTGTAAAAATACCTTGGCAATATGAATTGAATTCTGGAATATGCATTTAAATTTTATTTTTCAGCCAAGTTTATTATTGGTTTTCTAACAACTAAATAATCAAAATAATTAACTTTTTGGAATGAAATGAAAGGGATAGCATTCCCTAAAAGGACCAAAATGTTTCTTCTCGGCATTGACCTTCTACCCCACACCAGGCCAGCAAAGGCACAGCTCTGCTCTTCATTTTCAGAATCAAACCATATGATCAAACCCAGAAGGAAATAATGGTTTAAGGAAATGACCCATTCAGCACTAGGATCTTTAAACCAAGGCAATGTGCTATATAGGGCCAGGGAAAGAACAAACAGAAAAAAAAAGAGACAAAGGAAATTTTCTGGTTTTTTTTTTCCCCTAAAAGACACCACTGCTAATTGTTCCCTAGGAATCTATTACATCTCTCTCTCTCTCTCTCTCTCTCTCTCTCTATATATATATATATATATATACACACACACACACACACACACATATATATATATAACATATATATATATATATATATATATATATATATATATATATATTTGCGCAGTTCTGGCTGTTGCAGCTAATTGGAAAATGAACCAGCAGATGGAAGACCTCTCTCTCTCTGCTTCTCCTTTTCTCTCTGTGCAACTCTTTCAAATAAATAAATAAATCTTTTTTTTAAAAAAAGGTCACCTTAATCTTTCAGGAACTCTCTTCAATTCATGAAGCCACCTTGAGATAATGACATCTTATTTTACATGGCCTGCAGTCCAGAAAATGTTAAGAAAATATGGCAACTCTCATAAAGTTCAAAGAAGTAAGCTGATTACTTTGAAAATGAGTCAAGTAATTGTAGGAATACAATTCCCAGAGTAATAAAGTTAATTATTTAACAAAGAAATCTTTATCAAAGGCAATCAAAGATAAAATAATCACAGAATTGAGTCTCAACAAGAATACTAGAATGTTACCACAAAACATATATATATATATATGTATATATATATACCAAATTTAAAAAAAGAAAACAAAGGTAGTATAGGCTAGAAGAATGAGAGAAACTCAGCAGAAACAATATACCATATAGTAGCTTTTAGTGTGTTTACTTAAAAACATTACATTCCATTAAATGATAAATTGGTCTAATTCCAAAGACTAAATTTGCAGTTTCAAATATTTTTTCTCCCCCAATCTTTTATACCAAACAGTTACTAAAAACATTACATGATACTCAATAAATATGTACAGTTTTTGTCAGTTCATATTAAGATATAAGTAAATAAAATGAAAATAAAAAAATTTATCAGTAACAACAAGAAACTCTATATGTTGGAATTTTTACCAATTAGTAGGGACTTAAAGGTAAATATTAGCCCAACAGTGGCAACAGTAACCAACAATAAGGCTGCAGATCATTTAGAAATCAGTAGACAGGGGACACTAAACACAGGAATGGAGGTGATATACATAAGCCATAGTTGGACAAATTTTGATTTAATTTGGTAATTTTGGACTACTTTAACTTTTTGCCAAGAATGATTCTTTTTTTAATATTTATTTATTTATTTGAAAGTCAGAGTTACACACAGAGAGAGAAGGAGAGGCAGGGAGAGAAAGAGAGAGGTCTTCCATCCACTGGTTCACTCTCCAATTGGCTGCAATGGCCAGAGCTGTGCCAATCTGAAGCCATCAGCCCAAGAGTTTCTTCTGGATCTCCCACGTGGATGCAAGGGCCCAAGCACTTGGCCCATCTTCTACTGTTTTCCCAGGCTATAGCAGAGAGCTAGATCAGAAGTGGAGCAGCCAGGACTTGAATCCCATATGGGATGCCGGCACTGCAGGCAGCAGCTTTACCCACTACACCACAGCGCCAGCCCCAAGGATGATTCTTTTTAAAAGATGGATTTATTTGAAAGAGTTACAGAGAGAGGGAGAGGTAGGGAGAGAGAGAGGGAGAGGTAGGGAGAGAAAGAGGGAGCTTCCGTTCACTCCCCAAATGGCTCCAGTGGCTGGATTTGGGGCAAGCAGAAGCCAGGAACCTGTAACTCCATCTGGGTCTCCTATGTTAGTAGCAGGGGTTGAAGAACTTAGGCCATCTTCCACTGCTTTCCCAGGCAGTTTAGCAGGGAGCTGAATAGGAAGTGAAGCAACCCAGACCCCAACCTGTGCTCATAGGGGATACTGGTGTCACAGGTGGCAGCTTAACCCCCTGTGGCACAACACCAGCCCCCAAGGATGACATTTTAAGGCCAAGTGTTCTTTCCCTGTTCTCAGGGACACAAGAATACAATTACTATTGGGAAAAGGGAGAACACCTTTCTTGTACTCAGTATGAAAAAGAAAAGAAAAAATGTTCTCTCTGGTCTGCATAAAGTACTTGAAGGCTTCTCCTAGCACAGTTCCTCTAAATGTGACTCCAGAATCATACAAGCACAGAATACAGTGAGGAAGAACACAGAACAGAAAGGTCTGGGTTCATATAGCCAGTTCAATCACTTGATAATAGTAGAGTGATTTTAGGCAAAGACATTATGAGCCTTGTTCTTTCAACACTGTATGAAGTAGTAATTATTACCTCACAGGCTGCTGGGTAGGTTAATTAAGATAATGCATTCAAAGAGCCTAACACAATGACAGTGCCAGTCACTCTGGTTAATCATGGCTCATTAGGAAGCCATGATTCATACTTTCCCACATGCATCCCATGTTGCAATCAAACGGAACCCACATCTATGCCCTGAAGATTTCTGGCTTGACTCATGCTACTTCCTCTATAATCAATGTCCCTTTCCTCCATCGTTATTTACTGAAATTTTAGCCTTCTTTCAAAACTTTTACAAATGATAATTTCCAGCAGCGCCATGGCTCACTTGGCTAATCCTCCACCTGAGGCGCCGGCACCCCGGGTTCTAGTCCCGGTCGGGGCGCCGGATTCTGTCCCAGTTGCTCCTCTTCCAGTCCAGTGCTCTGCTGTGGCCAGGGAAGGCAGTGGAGGATGGTCCAAGTCCTTGGGCCCTGCTCCCGCATGGGAGACCAGGAGAAGCACCTGGCTGCTGGCTTCGGATCGGCGCAGCACGCTGGCCATAGCAGCCATTTGGGGGATGAACCAACGGAAATGGAAGACTTCTCTCTCTCTCTCTCTCTCTCTCTCTCTCTCTCTCTAACTCTGCCTGTCAAAAGCAAAAACAAAAACAAAAACAAAAACAAAACAATAAAAAACACAAATGATGACTTGCTTTATGAAGCTTTTTTCCAACCTCATGTTATCAGAACCTCTGTACTGTGAAAGCTGTGTATCCTTCTCTTAGTTTATTTGCTCCTGAAAAGAGGCTCTTATCTTTGTAGCCTTGGCAGTAATTACAATGAACACAACTACCTACTGAATTCAATGTCTGAGAAGACAATGCATGCATTTTCAGAGATATGTACAGATAGATAAAGTTCTAGAAAAGTGTACTTCAGTTCTCAGTGTGCTCCCTTTAATGCTGTCCAATGCTACTGATTTTAACATATATTGAGTTAATGTGTTTTGGAATTATAACTGTTTTCCAGCTGTTGACATAATTTTTGCGCTTTCTCCATTTTATTTAAAAGGCAGAGAAAGGAGTTGCCACTGTGGTGCAGCTGGTAAAGCCACTACCTGCAGTGCCAGCATCCCATATGGGCGCTGGTTCAAAACCCAGCTGTTTCAATTCAGATCCAACTCTCTGCTATGGCCTGGGAAAGCAGTGGAAGATGGCCCAAGTCCTTGGGCTCCTGCACCCACATGAGAGACCCAGATAAAGCTCCTGATTTCTGATCGGCCCAGCTCCAGCCATTGCAGCCATTTGGGGAATAAAGCAGCAGATTGGAGACCTCTTTCTCTGTCTCTGTCTCTCTCTGTCTCTGTCTCTCTCTCTCTCTGTAACTCTGCCTTTCAAATAAATAAATCTTTTTAAAAAAAATGGCAGCGAAAGATCGATTTTCTGTCCACTAGCTCATTCTCTAAATGTCTGCAACAGCTGGGAATGCGCCAGGCCGAAGCCAGGAGCTCACAACTCAACCTGGGTCTCCCATATGGGTGGGAGAGATCCAAAAATTTGACCAGCCATCTGCGGCCTCCCATGCCTCACACTAGCAGGGAGCTGGAGTTGAGACTTGAGCCCAAGCACTCCAATATGGGATGTTGGTGTCCCAAGTGGCAACATAAACACTGAGCAAAATGCCCATGCAGTTTTATTTGTGAGGTAGGTTTTAAGAAAGGGATTTAAATGAACATACTTTAACTCTGCCACTATTTACCAGAAACCCTGCCTTATTTTCTGAATAAATCAATAAAACTATGCATAATATGTATTAACACAAATATATCAATTCTTCCAACAAACCATATGAGAATCTCTATTTAAAGTTACTTGATTCTAAAAGTAAGAGTGAATGGACAACCTGTCACTTCTCCACAATTTTGTTTTCTGCTTTCAAACACTATTACAATATAGCCAAGATCCAGTCAAATAAAATAAAAATGTGCATACGGAATATATAAAATAATAACTAATATGGAACATGTAAGGGGTCAAAACACGGAAAAGCTGCCAAAACTAAATTATTATTTTAACACATTAATAATATTATAAATCTATGGGATGTGATGGCAAGTCATTATATATTTGAAAATAATTTGACATACCATACCTTGGTTTTCAAATTGTTTAACTTGGCATATCTACCTCTCCCTTTCCTTTGAAATGTTAAACACATCTAATCAGAATGTTTATCAAATATATCATAATAAAATACACCAACTTGCTTATTTTACATGTGAATTTACAAATGTGTAAAAGCAGATGCAGATGTCTATGTATGATTGTGCGTATGAGCATACATATGTATACAGGCCTACATTTCCTTCAGATATACCTCTATTTAAGTAACTCTAAGCAATAGTGTATGCTAGTAAGTTTTATAAAAAATCTGTAGTGGATGGACTACTATGTTAGTGATAACTGAACTGAGAAAAAAGTATAAATAAATATTTTATAAGAAATACATATCACTTTTGTGTATGTCATAGTGAAAAAACTACTATATATGAAAATAAAAAGCCAATATTAATCACTAAGATGTTATTATTCTGTAACAGTGTTCATCTATATATGAGTAATTTGACTGGAGTAAGAAATTACAGAACATTAGTATGATATAACACACCAATTATAAAAAGAATAAGCTTTATCTTTCACTATTATTCTCTTTTTTTGAAAGAGCTTATCGTAGTAAATAATTTACTACTGCCATTAACCTGATCTGGGTATATTATTATCAGAAGTTGCAAACTCTGCTAAAGCAAAAATTCTAATCTTATAACATGAATGGATGTCCATTAGGGATCATGTTAAAACCACCAAACTCATTTCACCAGATATCTTTTCTCATATAAAGTATGCTGCTAGACATAAAGTGTCACTGGTTTACCTCTAAATGATCCAGCCCCTTCAGGAAACTGGGTGTAGTTTTAATAAAATGGGACTCATAAGTTTTTATTACATTTATAATGAATGCTTTTCAGTTTTATAGGCTCTTTGAAGGAGCAATTTAGTTTCTCTATTAAAACATGACTTTATATCCTTCACAACTCTCAGGTTTCAATTTTATGTTGCCACCACTCTAAATATAAATGAAGATACTGAAGTTTTAATAAAAGTATAGAGTAACTTTTACTGACATGTATGGGATGTGAGTTTACAAAATTACAGGGAAACGTAGAGAACATTAAAATATCTTTCTGTTCTGCTTCTTTCGATATCATTTCCATCACATCAAGGTAATCAATGGTTATCTCAAGGTATATAAGATATTTAGGTGTTAACAAGGCAGGATTCATAATATTGCCTTTTATCCGAATAAAGTATAACATCTTTTCCAAAATGTCTTATTGGCACAGTAGAGAGTTGTAATACTGTTTATAAGTTGCTGGATCTTTAATCAGCCTCTTTATTACACCTAGAGAAACCATAAAAATTTCCCAACACACTGGCTTATTTTACACCATCAAAGTCTAACTCAGCCCAACAGCAGAGATTATTACAAATAATATAAAGATAGCTACAAAACATTTTTTGTTTGCTTACTTTTCCAACTAAAGAGCCTACTCTGCTACAGTGGGTTCTGTTCAAGAGGCTGATATTTTAGAGTCAGGCATTATCCTTGTCCATGGGGAAAAGTCAGATCCAGATACACAAACATGTTGTGATAGGGCTGTAATAAATCACAGACATAATACGAATCTATATAGACAATAGTTAATTCACAGCAGTGACGAAACCACTGACCAGCAGCAACCAATTCAAGGAAAGAAGACTTCAGGGAAGTGATGTTCCCACCGGGAATGCAAAGGATAACTAGAAGCTCATCACAGATACATCAGGAAAAGGCATGGACACAACAGGAAGAACTCATCTACACACTGCTAAGAAAACTTGGTACTCTTGCTCCAATCAATATTTTAATGGCTATTGACATTATTCAACAACAATTTCAACAAAGCTAAAGTATTAGAGTGAAAAACAAAAGAACTATTTCTCGTGTATTTTTTAGACTAAGGCTTCCACAAAGGCAAATTCATATCCTATTCATACTGGCCGGCGCCATGGCTTAACAGGCTAATCCTCCGCCTTGCGGCGCCAGCACACCAGGTTCTAGTCCCGGTTGGGGTGCCAGATTCTATCCCGGTTGCCCCTCTTCCAGGCCAGCTCTCTGCTGTGGCCCGGGAAGGCAGTGGAGGATGGCCCAAGTCCTTGGGCCCTGCACTCGCATGGGAGACCAGGAGAAGCACCTGGCTCCTGGCTTCGGATCAGCGAGATGTGCCGGCTGCAGCGGCCATTGGAGGGTGAACCAACGGCAAAAAGGAAGACCTTTCTCTCTGTTTCTCTCACTATCCACTCTGCCTGTAAAAAAAAAAAAAAAGAAGAAGAAGAAGAAGTTAGCTAGAAAGACCGCTTGTTCATATCCTATTCATACTGCCTTGATTACCCTGTTTGTTTGTCTGGATATTGGGAACAATTCTTATTTATTCTTCTAAGAAACATATGAAAAAAAATTTACTACTACATACATATGCTTGAAGAGTACTGGCATCTTTTAAATATAAACAGTTCATTAAATGGATATGCACAGCATGCCTACATTCTCCAACTACATAATGAAAATCAATGTGTTGTTCCAACCAACATTTATCATATCAAATCCACAGGCAATTGCTTCAATTTCAGCATTGTAATCTTCATGCAGTTTTGGGAAAATTACACTATACCTACAATGGTCTGAATGTTTGTATCCAGCCAAAATTCCTACACTGACACCCAATCCTGGATGCAAAAGTATTAAGAGATGGGGCCTTTAGGAGGTGATCACATCCCAATGACTCTATCCTCCTGGATAGGATTAGTACCCTTACAAATGAAGGCAAGAGACCCTGTTTCACCGTGCACCATGTGAAAGTGCAACAAGAAGACGCTGTCTATGCAAAAGGGGACTTCACCAGACATCGAGCCTGCCAACACCTTGATCTTGGCTTCAATCTCCAAAACTGTGAAAAATAAATTTCTGTTGTTATAAACTACGAAGCGTAAGCTATTTTGTGACAGCAGCCCAAACAACTGACACCACCCAATCCATATGAAAACCTTGAGACTAATCTCAAAGCACATCTTTTGACAAGTAGCTTCTTTATTTGACTAAATGTGCTTCCAGTGTTGTAATAAATACATCATTCCCAGGGTAAAGCAGAATTGTCACTGAGAAACAGTCAGAAGCCAGAAGAAGGATTTCCAGTTCCTTTGATATCATGTTATTAACTTCCATGAACCCCATTCCTGGCAGAAAAAGTCAGAGCAAATTACAATCCATTAATGAAACTTAAATTTAATGGGAAAAGGGAGCTATAACTGAAGTGCTGCCCCCTAAGTCCATCTCGTTAACAATTCTCTGATGACAAGTTTCAAAAATCAAAAATAACTGCACTTGTCATGTACTTATAGCTTCCTGTCATGCAGAATTCATTGTTGTAGAAGTGTCTTCCTTTCTCCCATAGAGGTCTATCATTTAAACTGATCTACTCCAAATAAACCCAACGGGGCAAAATGAGTATCCTCACAGTTAGTTTCACTCGTGAACCCCGTCAGCGATTCAAGTGCCTCTACTTTGTTCTAGGTTGCTGCACTCTAATGATGAACACTAGAGAGGATATGTAGAACTGACTCTTCACTGACAGCAGCTGAAACAGTGCAAGAACGAAACATCAAAAGAAAACATGATCCAAGCAAGAAGGGAGTTTGGGGAAATGGACTACTGCCCTTTAGGAATGGGATAAAGACATAATTAGTGACTTTATGAACTCTTGCTGACCCAGTACTGATAGAGTGGTAGACACACGGGTGAGTATGTAAGGGACATTGTGAAATGGTAGACAGCTGGCCTCGTGAAATCCACTTTGAAAACTGTCGATAGAAACAAGCCAGCAAGCAAGTAGATTCAGAAATCCATATTGGGAGACCAAGTTTATACAGAAGGTTTGAGCATTAGTCTCTTGCGCCAAACCGTCAACATTGATACTTAAGGGCAAGCAGTCTATTTCTCTGCAAACAAGCCATGCGCTATCTAGAAAATTAGAAGTGAAAATTAAAACTTCCCAAACTAGGACTATCCACTCAGAAGCAGTTACTAAAGAATAGGAAAAGGGCTAATGTTCAAAGGGATGACATTTCATTTGAGACAAACTGATCCCTGAAACGCATTGTTCTTTGTATGAGGATACAGCAGTAAACAAAACAGGTGCCAGTCTATTTCTGTATAGTTTGTAGACTAATGAAGGGGACAGATGATAAACAAGTGAGAAAAATACATGGTATGTCAGAAGGCAGTAGTGCTTTGAAGGAAATAAGGAAGGCAAGACGGGTACACAGATGTTGTTTTAAATAAGGTGGTTAGTGAATTTAAGGCATGCAGTTTTAAAGGGAAAGAAAAGAAGTGATGCTTTGGAAAGAGTAGATGAGGATTAGATTCCATAAATAGAAAAAAATGTATCTTTTTAAAAAAACTAAAACTGGAGGACCAAAGGAACCCAAAAAATTAGATTTATAATGCTCTTAAGTCTGCCTCTGTCCCTGTGAAGCATTAGGTAAAAGAGTCCATCCCTGTCTTCCTCTTTTCCATTTTCTGGGACGAAGACCAAAGGTTTGATATAAAAAACCTTGAAAACTGAAAAGATCCTCAGGCTATCATACAGTAAAATCAGCAATAGAGCAACATAACCCCAGAATGAAAGCACCCAATTACTTTCTCTTTTGAATGGCTGACATGTTGTTTACATTCTCTTGTAAACAATTTCCATGCCCTGGGTCCAAAACATTGGTTACTCTTGGAAGAACTTAGGAACAAGTTTAAGGCCTGCGCTGCGGCTCACTAGGCTAATCCTCCGCCTTGCGGCGCCGGCACACCAGGTTCTAGTCCCGGTCAGGGCATCAATCCTGTCCCGGTTGCCCCTCTTCCAGGCCAGCTCTCTGCTGTGGCCAGGGAGTGCAGTGGAGGATGGCCCAAGTCCTTGGGCCCTGCACCCCATGGGAGACCAGGAGAAGCACCTGGCTACTGCCATCGGATCAGCGCGGTGCGCTGGTCGCAGCGCACCTACCGCGGCGGCCATTGGAGGGTGAACCAACAGCAAAGGAAGACCTTTCTCTCTGTCTCTCTCTCACTGTCCACTCTGCCTGTCAAAAAAAAAAAAAAAGAGCAAGTTTAAAAGAGTTTCTTTACTGTGAAGGATCTCACATCATGGAAATGGACACCAGACCCACATATCAGTCACGCTCTTAATGTCTACCCATCCCAACCTGCACTCAGAAAAGAAATAAATTTCACTTTCAATAAATCATCTATCACCTTTTCCGTGATCTGCATTTAAAAATATTATTCTAAAATAATATCATTTCTCTAGTGGATGAGAAATGATCATACCCTGTCCAAGAATTTTTCACTGACTGAGACGTATCCTGCTGTGCGTACTTTGGAAAATATTTTCAAAGACCGCAGTACTCACTGATGCAAATATCTCAAGAGAGACATCTACCTTTAGCACGCAATTTACAATGCCCTTCTGTTGAAAATAAATTGCAGTATGTACTGCAAGGCATAAAACAAAAATCTCATTTTCATTTATAATAAGCCCCAGAGAATACAGTCACTTCTCCAACACATGAAAAATATCTGATTAAAATATAATATTCCATACCATTTTCTGAGCATAATAAGTATTCAACAATGCTGACTGACTGATGTGTAGTATGTGTGCCTGCAATAGACACAAAGTTGCTAACATATGATAACATTACATAGATCTTATTATAAGCTCCTCCGCCCATGAAAATTCTATATTATACATTGCTATTTAGGTTACAAATTAAAAGTTACAAAATGGAAAGCAACTTCTTGGCCACCTGTTACTTATATACTTACACTTCATGCTGACTACTTTCACATAAGTCACTTAGTCCACAAAACTACCTGGATGTTTTGCTATCCCCATTTTAAAGACCAAGAAACTGAGGTCCAAATGAGTTAACAGACTATCCACGGTCATAAAGTCAGAACTTGAAATTCAAACCCCAGTATTTCATAGACTCAACTGCAAGATTCTCTCTATGAAAAATCATTATGTAACAATTATATAAATTGATACTATTTTCTCATAGAAATAAAATTTTAATATGGCATTATACTCTATCAAAGGTCTGATGCTTAAGAATTCTAAAGAAGTAAAACATTGTGTTTAATTAGCTACTTGAGGGTCTGGTGCTGTGGCGCTGTGGGTTAACGCCCTGGCCTGAAGTACCAGCATCCCATATGGGGGCCAGTTTGAGACCCGGTTGCTCCACTTCCCATCCAGTTCTCTGCTGTGGCCTAGGAAAGCAGTGGAGGATACCCCAAGTCCTTGGGCCTCTGCACCCACATGGGAGACCTGGAAGAACCTCCTGGCTCCTGGCTTCAGATCGGCATAGCCCCGGCCATTGTGGCCAATTCGGGAATGAACCATCAGATGGGAGACCTGTCTCTCTCTCTCTCTCTCTATCTCTCTCTCTCTCTCCCTCCCTCCCTCCCTCTCCTCTTTCTGTGTAACTCTGACTTGCAAATAAATAAATAATTAGCTATTTGATAGAATATACATTTATATGTATACACACACATCCTGCTGTGAGTACTTTTGAATGTATATGTATGTGTTAGACATCTGTAAATTAGCCTAAAATAATAATAGTACTCTATATGGGACATGATTTTTTACCACAACAAAAAGCCATTAAAAATATAATAAAAAGAATCCAACATCAAGCCTCTTTAGGTTCCCTTTCCAAGTTACTGCCTAGCTACTGCCTTCCAAAAGGATATCTGACTTACATTTATAGTAAGAAATATGGGAAAAAGGTTAAAAAATCCTCAAGAATACAGAATTTGAAGGGTTTTTAGAGGGAGATTCTGAAAGTCAGATATTTACTAAGCAGAAGTATTGTGAGCATCTTTATGTACCAGGAACAATACACAACAGAAAAAGAAAAAGAAAAAAAAAAGCAAGGTTCTTATCTTTGAAAAGTACATATGTGACATCAGGAAATGGGCAATACATAATCGTTATACAAAATACTAAGTGCTACCTATGAAATATGAGTGTGTGCAAGAACTGGAAGTTTCAAGGACATTCTGGATAAAACCTCTGATGATTTCTTGAGAAAACTGCTTTAATTAAAAAAAATAAAAGTCTGCAGTAAAACTCTTATTTTCTAAAAGTAAGTTTCTCTGGACAAATACTGTAGGGTCCTGCAGTGCACAAGCAGCCATGCCTGTAGCATTCACAATTCCAGTGTGCACTTTGCTCACACACAAAAGCTTTATGTATGAACTAACCTCTCAGTGATACCAAACTTCCTAGCCTTGATCTCTTATATGATTTCTGCACATGGTAAAAAAACAAAAACAAACAACAAAACAACTTTACAAGAACAGCAAATCCCAAAGGTACAGAGCTGATAAAATCAAGTTAGCCTAAGCCAGCTAAAAATCTTTTCATTGGTGTAGTCATTGCTTGAACATGTTGTTGGGGGATGGACTGCAGTATAGGACATAAGACATAGTAACAAGACTGAATACTTTTCCACAAATGTATCAGACCTCCTACATTGTCAAAGTGCTTACTGCTGTTTAACAAAATACCAAATACTGATCAGAAATTTATTTCTTACAACTCCACAGGTTGAGAAGTCCAAGATCAAGGTGTTGTCATTTGGCATCAGGTAAGAACCATCTCACTGTGCCCTCACATTTTTTTAAAATTTATTTTATTTATTTGAAAGAGTTACAGAGAGGTAGAACCAAAGAGAGGTAGAGCCAGAGAGACACAGAGGTCTTCCATTCACTGGTTCACTCCCCAAACAGCTGCAACATCCAGAGCTGGACCCATAGGAAGCCAGGAGCCAGGAGCTTCTTCCGGGTCTCCCACATGGGTGCAGGGGCCCAACAACCTGGACCATCCTCTACTGCTTTCCCAGGCCATAGCAGAGAGCTGGATCAGCAGTGGAGCAGCCGGGTTTCAAACCATGCCCATATGGGATGCCAGCACTGCAAGTGGAGGCTTTAACGTGCTGTGCCACAGTGCTGGCTCCTTTCTCACATGTTAAAAGGGTGAAGGGGGCAGCAGGAAAGAACACTGTCCATATGGCAGAAGGCAGAAGAGTGAAAGGGGGTTAAAAAAAAACTACTATAGTTTCTTCAACCTTCAACTTTAAGACTGCTAATTCCGTTCATGAGCATTCAAGTGCCAAGACTTAACCATCTCATATAGGTCCCATCTCTTCATACTACCACACTGGTGATTAAGTTTCAAAGTATGAATTGGGGGTGAAGAGGGGAAATATGTATATCAGATGCAGTCCTTCAAAGTATTTTCAGTTGGTCGGTAAATGTATTTATTTCAAGGGCATCGTCATTGCTCCAATTCCTTTTACAACTTCCCTGTGGGAATTGTCACAAAGCCAATTCACCAGCTCCTCAGGGAAATCAGTTCCACTGAATGTCACAGGATGTTGTAGGTCAATAGTATCTCCTGCGAGCTAAATATATATTCTTCTCCTGCTTCTGATTTGATTTTGGGGATAAAATTTACAAACTAGCCATTTCAGTACAAAACCAATAAGTGATATTAAATAATAAATAGCAACCCAAAATACAGGTGCTCTACACACTTGTTTTTAAAAAGATCAAATCAGGAGCTGCAGGCAGGCTATTTTGTTCCTGCTCTGGTCTCCCGTAGCTGCTGCTGCTCTGGAGGCGCGTCTAATCCTATACAGAGTTCCATAGAGGAGCCCCTGGGAACAGGCTGAGGCTGTTGATGAGAGGGCCTTATTTGATTCACATCAGGAATCAGACTCACTGGGGCGAGTTCATTTGTGCCCTGCTTGCATTAAGTGCCATTACATAATAACATGGATGAAGCTGGCTGGAAGCCTTTCTGCATCATCTAGAAGCACAATCCCTGTAGGCACAGGGTGGCCTGTACAGCTCCCAATTCCAGTGCCTACGAGAATTAAAGCATACATCACACACAGTGTTACATCTCCAAACACAGCCCAACGACACCAACTCTGCGTCCCCAAAGACACACCTCGCTGCTTTAAAACTACCTAGAATACTAACTTACTCCCAACAATCGTGCTTGTTCAAAATCCATAAAGTCCTTCAGATCTCACTAGTAGGAAAGACAAGGGGTTTCTGATTACATCTGTGTTAGAAAACTAGATCCTGCCTGCTTTAACTTAAGCTTAGTTCCTCTTTATGTACCCAGAGGAAACAAATAAAAGTATGCTTCTTTTAATATCTCTTTATGCAGGCAAGTCCCTCTCAGCTTTCCAGCCCTAAGCTACATAAGTAGAGACTTGTTAGAAAATGCTCTAGTCTTTTGATTAGTTTCCCCCAAATCAGCATCACAAGTTGCAGGAGAGGATGAGTCTGTGTCCATGCCCTTTCTGATTTATACTGCCTCAATGAGTGACTCTGGTATTAAGATATTTAAAATGGGATTATTGCATTAAAAGATCATTCTCATCTCTTCAGCAAGAGAATAACAAAATAGAACAGAACACAAAGAATAACCAACAATACACCTAGTTGGGAGAGGTTACTCTTCTGTAGGTGTGTCACTCTGAAACTTCAAATGAGCCCACTATGTACATTTTAATATAAGCAGAATAAAGAACATAAAGAGGCAATTGTCATTTGCCTCTTTTCAACTCTTTCTAAATTAAAAAAAAATGGTAATTTTTAGAAAAAGAAATTGCTAGGACTTTTCAAGGAAATCTGTTTCACGATTTAACCTTGAGGGTGCCTCTCCTTGCTTTAGGATATATAATGTGAAACTTCCTACAGAGTCTCCCATCTGTCACTTAGCAGCCCTTTGAAAGCTACCAGTAGTATACAGCCCTGGGTAGAAATGTACTTAACGCAATAAAATATACCTTGGAGGGAAACCTGAGTGCTAGCCAAGCACTAGGGCTTTGGAATTGGGTTGTCTGGATCAAATATCTCAGCTCCGCCAATAAGAAAGCAATCTTTGTGCCTCACTCTCCTCATGGAGAATGATCTATTTTACAGCGTCCTAAGTAGAATGGAGATGATAGACAGCAAATACTCACTGCAGGTCCTGGAACAAAGTAAGTTCAGTTAATATGAGTTGCTACTATGCGGACTTCTGGATCGCTGTTTACCCTCACCATTCCAAGACTACAGATACCAGTGTATCTGAAAATACAGAAAAACAAAACACTCGTCTTCCTCCTCCTACTGCCAGTTCAAATGAACCCTTAACAAACAATTGTGAGCCCCCAAGACTCAACTCTTTTTTTTTTTCAGTCTTCAATCAGGAAATAATGGCCTCAAACTGGGTTCACTAGAAATTTTGTGTGTTGTTTGCATCGCTCAGCTTTGGTAACACCCATTTTGATCATATTCTATTTGTTACTATTTTAATAAGATTTGCTCAGGTCATTAAATCATTCAGAGATAGAATAATAAAATAATAAAAATTTTCATTGACATTGTTTTATTATAGGACAACTAATAGGAATGATCAAAATAAGAAAGGTTTTGTCTATAATATACAGAGCTCATTATTGATGAAAATTCTAAAATCGGCCAGTGCCACGGCTCACTAGGCTAATCCTCCGCCTGCGGCGCTGGCACCCCGGGTTCTAGTCCTGGTCGGGGCGCCGGATTCTGTCCCAGTTGCTCCTCTTCCAGTCCAGCTCTCTGCTGTGGCCCAGGAAGGCAGTGAAAGATGGTCCAAGTGCTTAGGTCCCTGCACCCGCATGGGAGACCAGGAGAAGCACCTGGCTCCTGGCTTCGGACCAGTGCGGTGTGTCGGCCACCGTGTGCAGGCCACAGCGGCAACTGGGGAGTGAACCAACAGAAAAAGGAAGACCTTTCTCTCTGTCTTTCTCTCTCTCACTGTCCACTCTGCCTGTCAAAAAAAATCTAAAATCAAAGTAAACCCTTAATTAATAACCCTTGTAAATTATATTATTTTGTGGCTGAATTAACACACTAATACTTATTCATTTAATTATGCCCTGGCCCAGAGAACTGGCATTTTTACATGTAGGTTATGAAATGTTTGTTAAAGC
Source organism: Lepus europaeus (assembly GCF_033115175.1). Taxonomy (NCBI): domain Eukaryota; kingdom Metazoa; phylum Chordata; class Mammalia; order Lagomorpha; family Leporidae; genus Lepus; species Lepus europaeus. The sequence continues at coordinate 52,225,365 of NC_084827.1, forward strand.
TATGAAGCCTAATTACAAAAGCCTTCTTTCAGAGGCTCACAAAGGGTGGAGAAGAGCTAGAAAATTATCTCCCTTTTGCTGAAGGAAGAGTTATAAAACAAATGAAAACAAATAGAGTAAAATCAGATGAACATGTATGTGTGGGTGGTTTAGAATAGGCACGAATGGGCTGAGATGCTGGGCATGTGATTCAAAGCAGAAAACAAAAAGACTGGTCCGGTGCCACCCTTTGGGTCTTTGTAGAAAATGTCATTAACATATTTGCTTTTATTTCTTCAATGAAGTTGGCTGTAACTGAAGTCTCACAGTTGCTAATATGTTATCATTATTCTAATAATTAGACTTGGAGCAATAGATTTTTTTTAATTATCTCAAAGTAACTGCCATTATAATCATGTAGTTATCCTTTGAAGCAGCTAATGTACAAATGCTTTAAACATTCACTACCTTACTTTCATGGGTGCTGGCCCCATGTTTATAGTTTAAAAATAATAGTATTAATGAGAATGCAATGATGAGAACTTAAAGAGCACAATTCATTTATTTCTAAAGAAATTTGAAAGTAATTTTCAGAAAGCAAGAATGCACTAATTACATTTAAATCTAAAAATGAAGATGTGGTTTCAGCTAATAAAAGTAGTAAGATTAGTGTTCATTTTCAATTTGTTCACATACCAATAAAACCTAAAGTATTTCTTAGCCTAAATGACAAACATCTAGCTATATTCAATCAGCAAGATCGCTTGGCTAGATAAATAATTAGTACCTTTATCAGGATAAGATGCCCTTCTATAATAGCATGGTTCAATCAGCCTTCAACAGCAAATGACTTTTTCAAAGACATAACTGTATTAAATGAGTCTCCAAAGAGCATACCTACCTGATTACTCAAGCAGTACTATGGAAGGGTACTTGGACTCTAAAATAACGGTTCTTCATTACTTTTCATTGTATGCACAATTATAACATCATGAGCCTGCCCAGGAATAGGTGGGTAGCTCTCAAATAAGAGGACCCATAGGTTTGTGACAGGATGGAAAAAATGACTCAGGTGTTCTTGATTGGTAGGCCTAACTCTACTTGCCTTTTGGCCCGTAAGCCCTGTTCCTGAATAGGGAAGTCTAGTTTTCTTTCCTTTCATATTCCAAGCTAAGTGTTCATTACCAAGAGGGAACCATCGCTGTTTTCTCTCCTTTTGGTTAAGACTTTGTTTCAATTAGTTCTTGTAACTTCTTTGGGTTGAGTAAATCCCTCCCAGTAACTTCCGACTGAGATTCTACTTTTGTGTTTTTTATTCCACAGTTGACAGAAAATCATCACGGCCTTGGCATTTCAAAGATGCAGCCCCTGATATCAATATTAGTAGAGACTTAGTTTAGCTGGCATATATGTCTTAAAAATTAGAATGTTCTTCTTTAAGGATGGAGCACACTTTCAACATCATTATGTGGTCAGCTCTATTTTATTCATCAGTTTGAATTTTTCTTTTTTTTTTTTATTTGACAGGTAGGGTGATAGACAGTGAGAGAGAGACAGAGAGAAAGGTCTTCCTTCCGTTGCTTCACTCCCCAAATGGCCGCTACGGCAGGAGCTGCTCCAATCTGAAGCCAGGAGTCAGGTGCTTCTTCCTGTTCTCCCACACAGGTGCAGGAGCCCAAGCACTTGGGCCATCCTCCACTGCCTTCCCTGGCCACAGCAGAGAGCTGGACTGGAAGAGGAGCTACCGAGACCAGAACTGGCTTCCATATGGGATGCCAGTGCCGCAGGTGGAGGATTAACCAGATGAGCCATGGCGCTGGCCCCAGTTTGAAGTTTTCAAGCTGAGTTTGTCTCACATGCAAACTGAAAGCCAGAAAACTTGCAAAATTTATCACATCTATTCTCCTTTTTCTAGGCAGAAATCTATTCCACTAGGCAGATAGGTGCATCATCATCCTTAGAAAAGTATAAGAACTATCTGCAAACTTACTTTATAACCCTATTAAGGTGCCTTCTTTATACCATAGGAAGGAAATATTTTCCTTTTTCTATACCTTAAATATATTTTTTAAGTATCACACATTTTTAAGTGTTTCCTTTTCTGGTTTCACATATAATACAAGAAATGCTGCATCTACCTATGTTTATATAAGACTGCCCTTTAAGGGAAGGTCTTAAAGATCTTAAAGACTGTTCTTAAACCATGATAGAAGTATGAGTATTGAAATAAGAAATCTTATACACAAAGAATCACCTTTTTCTGAGAGTGAGAACTGCAGCATTAATCAAAATGGAAAATAATACAGGGCCAATGCTGTGGCACAGTAGGTTAATCCTCTGCCTGCAGTGCCAGCATCCCATATAGGCACTGGTTCTAGTCCTGGCTGCTCCTCTTCTGATCCAGCTCCCTGCTATGGCCTGGGAAAGCAGTGGACGATGGCCCAAACAAGCTCCAGCCATCGTTTCCAATTGGGGAATGAACCAGAGGATAGAAGGCCTTTCTCTCTGTCTTTCCCTCTCACTGTCTGTAACTCTACCGCTCAAATAAATAAAATCTTAAAAAAAAAAAAAACTAGAACTTAAGAATCTGTGACATGGATAAGACGTGTGGCCTTACCTTGATGTATGTCAGATGAAATGGGAATGAGGAGGAAGAAATTTAAGCAGAAATTATCTGCTATTTACTTAAAAAAAGAGAGAACATATATCCACTTGCACTATGTACCAATTCATTTAATAAATATTTAAGTCTATATACAAAACTTTGTTCAGTTCCATGAAGCACATGAAGAAATACATGAAATTATAGATACTTGAGATGCCAAAGAAAGTGCAACAGGAGTTCAGAGGAAAACGACATATGAACGGTCTGCATGGAAATGAAAGCATTTTAGTTAGGCCTCAAAGCATGGACTGGACTTAACCAGAGGAGATAGCTAGAGGGTCCCAAGGAATGGCTCAGTATGGATATACAGAAACAATAGTATGGAGAAAACAAAGCAATGTCTGGTTGAGAAAAAGAAAGAAAAATAAAAATATAGGAATGAAAGACTGACAGAAGGAAGGCACTTTGAGTGTGAAGAATGGAGCAACTAGGGGAAATAGGACTGGAATCACATGTCAAGCACGATCAAAAACTGTATTGAATACAAGGCTCAGTCTGTTGAATTCTGTAACAGGGAACTTGAAAATAGTTTAACCAAGGGCATATGATCAAAGGTTGGCAGAGAAATGTAGCATAGTTTTAAGGCACAATATGAAGCAAGCAGGAAAATTTGGGGGTTACTGAAATGCAAATGTTAAACTAACGTTATAGAAATGAGAATATATGGGAAGAAATGAACTGCATGGCTTCATTCTTGGGTTGGGGATTGGGTTCCAGGATTATAATTTTGTTATTCTTTCTCTTATACACAGATATAAATGCAGAAATTGTTGCATAGTTTTATATTACAATTTTGTATTAAACAAGTACATGATGATATTTTAAATTTAAATGAATTTGGAACATATTTGAAAATGACATAATTAGGAAAATAAATGTATATAAAATAGAAAGAGGAAGGGCAGGATAATGACTCTGAATTACTGAAACCTGTGTCTGGGAGGTCATATCATATTAACAGAATAGAGGAGGTTTAATGAGATATTGATGAAATGGAATAAACACAGTTTAAGAAACTGGTAGCTATGGGTGTTTGGTATAATAGTTAATATACCAGTTGGGATACCCATGTTATTCCAATTACCTGCTGATGTGGACTCTGGGAGGCAGCAAGTGATAGCTCAAGTATTTGAGTCCCTGCCACCCATGTCGGAGAACTGGATTGAATTCCTGGCTCCTGCTAATACTGTTTATTATATTTCAAATTTACTAAAAGTAAATCTTAAATTTTCTCACCATAAGAAAACTATATGAAGGCTGGCGCCGTGGCTCAATAGGCTAATCCTCCACCTGCGGCGCCGGCACACCGGGTTCTAGTCCCGGTCGGGGCGCCGGATTCTGTCCCGGTTGCCCCTCTTCCAGGCCAGCTCTCTGCTGTGGCCAGGGAGTGCAGTGGAGGATGGCCCAAGTGCTTGGGCCCTGCACCCCATGGGAGACCAGGAGAAGCACCTGGCTCCTGCTATCGGATCAGCGCGGTGCGCCGGCCGCAGTGCACCAGCTGCGGCGGCCATTGGAGGGTGAACCAACAGCAAAGGAAGACCTTTCTCTCTGTATCTCTCTCTCTCACTGTCCACTCTGCCTGTCAAATAAATTAAAAAAAAAAAAACTATATGATTTAATGGGTACATTAGCTTGATTATGAAAATCATTTCACAATGTGTACATTTGTCAAAATATCACATTCTACATATGAATATGCACAATTTTTAAATGTCAAGCATACTTCAATAAAGGTGGGGACTCATGCTTGTAGAGTAAGTCAGCTTATTTATTTATTATTATTATTTAAATTATTAGGAATGTTCTTCCAGAATTTGCCTCAACCAAGTTGTTGAGAGAAAAAATAATACCAGAAAAGTAAGCTTTGAAACAGGAAAGGAACCTGAAGTATAAGCATGTAGTTGGTCTTATAATAAGAGAGAAGTGAGAAAGCCTTTTTCCTCTAGGGGAAGACATATTTGGGCAGAATAATGTGCATAGAGAGGGTGGAACATTTAAAAATCAACATTAAAATACTGAAATTTTAATAATATTATCCTCATCTTTCTATATTCTGAATGAAAATGGAATAATAATCACATCAGCCTAACTAATGGATCCTCTGTCTTCATCTCAAGATGCTGAACCAGATTGTCTATTTCTTTCTCTCATTCTATCTTCCTTTCTATCTATCTATCTATCTATCTCTCAACTCTCTGGAGAATTATAATGATGAATTAGGTCAGGTTTCAAAATCTTGATGTAGAAGGTTAATTCCACTTTATAAAATAATACACCGATAATAAACAACTTTTGGTCAATACTTATGTTTTATTTCTATTATCACAAAAATACAAACACTTTAATCCAGACAATGGAGGAATGAAGTGATGATTGAAAACTTAAGTATAAAGAAATACAACTATTTAAGAAAGTGGGGGTTGAGCTGAAAAGGAGAGCAATGCTGAGATTTGGGGCATCTTCTGCTCAGTGTCCTTCACATTCTCTGCTCTCTCCCTGAGGGGACTACCCCTCTCACTCCATGTGTTCTTGTGGGGATGTCAATCCTTATACCCAAATCCTGCCAAGGGCACAGACAGGTAAAGGTCCTTGAACTGCTGTCCATAGTGGCTAATCCAAAGGTTGTACAGAAGGCCAAAGTGAAGGCCGGCGCTGTGGCTTAACAGGCTAATCCTCCACCTTGTGGCGCCGGCACACTGGGTTCTAGTCCCAGTTGGGGCGCCGGAGTCTATCCCGGTTGCCCCTCTTCCAGGCCAGCTCTCTGCTATGGCCCGGGAAGGCAGTGGAGGATGGCCCAAATCCTTGGGCCCTGCACCCGCATGGGAGACCAGGAGAAGCACCTGGCTCCCAGCTTCGGATCACCGAGATGCGCTGGCCGCAGCGGCCATTGGAGGGTGAGCCAACGGCAAAGGAAGACCTTTCTCTCTGTCTCTCTCTTTCTCACTATCCACTCTACCTGTCAAAAAAAAAAAAAAAAAGAAGGCCAAAGTGAAATCAGAGTTGATCGCTGGGACTGTATAAATGTTCACTGAAAGAAAGAGATTGACTTCACTCTAGGGAAACGAGCTAGGCTGATGTATGTCTGAAAATATCTGTCACTTAACCCCTGAACTTTGCCACACATATGACAAAAACAAACAAAACACAGGGAAGCACTGCTGAGAAACAAAGATGGGCAAAAAAAGAGAACAGGAAACTGTGAGAATGCCATGGGAGCACCTGGCATTTCAAAGGCCAGTTTCACACTTGGCTTCTCCAGTTTTTAAAAATCAATAAGACATTCTCCAGTGCATCCCTAAGATTACTTAAACACATTTCATAGGGAATTCTGTCATTTGCCATCCAAAAAAACTCCTCCTCTATGTATTACCATGCAGCCTAGCCCAGAACAAAGTGATCTGTGAAGCTGGAAAGCCTGGATGTTCCCCTACTGCTGAGCACCTCAGAGATGTGCAAAATAAGAAATATGAAGCCTCATGCCAGCTTCATGAGAGAAGGAAAAGCAAATCTGGTTTCTACCGTGGTGTCCACTGTCTCTGCTTCAGGATGCTGTTCTTGGCCCAAGTCCTCAGGAACCTAGATATAATTAGAGACTGCCTGTATTACTTTACCTCAGGTGACATTTAACCAAATAAACTGATCTCAGCTTCTATCAAGGCGCACACATCTACACAGAACATTTCTCAGCATTTAACTGGAAATGACATTTTGGAAACGAAACGAATTATGCAATTTGTTCTCATCTTTGCTTCTGAATTTATTCAGGGAATTATTATAAAACAGTCCATTATTCCTGAGAAACACAATTACCTAGACATTCTAAACCATGATTTGGAAGGCATTTTCATTAATGTATCTGATATAAGAGAGACAAGACATCAAAAACTTGAATGAGGAAAAATAAGTACAGATCTTACCCTTATTCTAAGAAGTTTGAAAATGCAATGTTAAGAAAAAGTCATCATCCTTACATTGAGATATTTTTCATGCAATTCTTAAACTCCAGAACACTGCTCCAAATTAACTGAAAATGGTTCATATAAATAAAGAATGCCTTTATTTTCCAATTCACTAGCTCACTACATCATTACTTAATTAAATAATTTATATTTTTGGTGATGTACATCTGTGTGTGTGTGTGTGTTTCTGTGTACAGGTTGACTTATTTAAAAAAAAACATTCCCATTACAATAAAATGCATGTCCTTTAATAACAACAGTGATATCTATTAAGCACTTACATTGTGCCAGATTCTATCCTGTGTGCTTTATATACTTTCCTTCATTACACCCAGCAAGAACATTATCAAGTGGGCACTATTATTTTCTGTCTACAGATGAGGAAACAAAGGCAAAAAGAGACTACATGACACCTTTGAAATCAAGACCAAAAAGTGAGATTGACAGGGACTCAAGCAGTTAGGTTCCAGGATCAGTGCTCTTAATCTTACTGCTTTAGAAAAATCAGTAAAGCTCCATTCTAATATCCTTTCATAAGTGAAGTGGAAGCAGGTGGGGGGTGGGGAGAGAATGGTGAGAGTGGAGCAATTGGAGAAGCACCAGATGATGAAAGACCTTGGGACAAAAGAATATCAGCACTAGAAGAGTCTTGATAGAGCTAGAAGCCTGGTTCAGGGAGCAGAAGGATGTAAGGGATCGTAAAGGCCTCAGTCACAGGTGTTCACAAATCTGCATTCTGTGCTCTGCCCTTACTATTATTCAAGTACTCTTTATGTGTTGCTGCCCATTGTAGTAGCACTTGTATTTTGCCTTGGCTTATTCCAGCACACCTGCCCTTCATATTCTGCAGATGTTCAACTCTGTTTCACAAAGCCTTCTTCCAAATCTTACCAACGATTTCTATTCCTTCATAAGTTTTGGCTTCCCAGAACCCAGCAGGGTCACTAGTGAATTTGTGACACTGTTTTATCTTCATTTCAGCTACTAACTGGATCTTTCTCTTAGTTTGACTAATCCACTCCTACTTTTGAGTGTGGCCACATCACAGGACCAGTGATCTATGAATTGACTATCTTTGAATCCAGTGCTCATCTCCTACACAGATCATCTGGAGGAGAAATTCAAAAGGTGTATATCACGTACATTTCCAGAGTTTTCCCTAAAACTAAAAGGTTGAAATTCTATGTCCAAAGAATGAGGAGAAGGATGAAAGAAAGAACAAATGAAGACTGAATTATACAAATAATGAAGAATTGTAAACACACATCTTCAATAATTAACTTTGGTGACAATGAAGGTAGAGACATGGTTTTTTAAAATATATAGTAATTTAGTTAAATAGGCATAAAGATTTTATTTTGAAGAAAATATTTTGTTAAATTCTTATCATTCTTTTATCTTTGAATATCCATAAGTCCTTTCAAAGATATCTTTTCTTGCTTATTAACTAATTTGGACGGAAAACTTGAAAATGTATGTAATAACTCACTAAAATTAAAGAAATGAGATTAATCATCTTTTCCTTTGTGGTCCTATACTGGGAGCAGCTATACTGTTAGGAACTTTATTTTTATTTGTAATTTATTTGTCCCACACCAGTAGAGCAAAATTGACTTTCTGAGGAATTGCTTATATGAATAAATGAGAAAATCCACTGGAAAAAATATAAGTTTCAATGTACTTCTTAAAAACAAAACTAAAAAAAATAAAATTCTGGCAAAACAAGAACCTGCATTCCCACAGGTTATGACTTTCAGCGGAGCAGAAACACATTCAAACCGCTTACATTGGTTAAAGGTGTCTATGGTTGCCTCCACACAAAGACATGATAAGTACCAGAAAAAGACAGAAATACTGTTTCTTCCATTCTTTTCCTTAGCTTCCATGTACACTATGACCATATCCTTCTGCCTAATGCAGTTAAGTGTCTTGCTCAGAACCAAAAAGCTGCTAGATATCCGAACTGCACTTGAATCTGCATTTTCAGGCTTAAAATTCAATGTTTTCTAGCTTTTGCACAGTTAATATGGCTAGCAAATAAGTAAGTATTCTTCCCAAACAGGAATTATAAAGACATTCTACTCTTTTTCAACTATGACCATTCTTATATCACAAGATCAAATATATGATACATGCCAGGCAAAACATGAAGAGCATTCATTTGGTCTAACATCAAAAATAAGATGCATTCTTCCTTTCTGAATTTTCATCTTATTTCCTTCAGCATTAAAAGACAGGTTAGATACAAAAAGCATCAGACCACCCACCAATGGCCACCTTAAAAAAAAGAATATTTTGGCAAAACATCACTTTTCTCTTCTTTCAGAAACTTCTCTGTTTAAATTCTACTTTCATTCTTTCTGACACAAACTTAACTTTGGCTCTGACACAAAACTATTGAAGACATTCTTTTGTTCCTTCTAAATTTCTCATCTGTAAATGTGCTCATCAACTTGTCAGCCAGACTGTTAGAATTTGTACTTAATCTTCACATTCCCTCTCAGCCAAAGGTTTCTCCCATCCCTTAATCATTTCCTATCTTGATTACTATAATTTCTTTTTTTATTGTCCTCTTGAAATTCATACTTGTTAAATCATGTACGGCCAGAATAAGCAGCTAAAATAACATTTCCCTCCAACTATCTCTCTGTCTTTCACAAATACATCTTGACTCTCTTCTGGAGAATTCCAATTCACCTTCATGTCGCTCCGGGTACCCCACTGTAATTATCTTCTCTGTCACTATAGCCAGGACTGGAGTCGCACATCACCAGCTTTGTCATCTCACCTTCCTCCCATGAGGTCCCAAGCAGATAGTCTTTGTGATATTCTCTCCTCAAGAGCACTCTTTTAAAATGTTGCCTATTAAAGTGGAACAGCAGGAAAATATGTAACGTGGTAACTATACCTGTATTTTCTCTCTTCTCTAAGAAAAGAATGAATGGTTCAAAGTGTACTCCTCATCTTAAGCTTGCTTTGATTTTAGTTTTGGAGATATACTTCCTAATAAGAATTTGAAAGAAAATTGTTTCTCAGATTCTAACATTTTGAGGGCAAAAGATAAGAACTCCAATTCTATGACTGAGGCACTTGAAACACAAACACTAGAAAACTAACAAAATAAACAAAATAATATCATTTGAGGTAACACACCCTTCAACTTCACAAGAATTGGTTTTATGACTTTATATCCAGTCAACCTCATAATCATTTTAAAGTCTCTCAACAGGAGAAACAAGCATCTCTGATAGGGAAGAGAAGACATGACATCAAATGCATGCCCATGATGTGGTTTACACAAATATTTGCAGTAAAGCTCCGAGAGGTACATTCTCATTTCCACTTGCAAATTTATGAAATAGAAAAGCAAATGTTTATTCATATCTAGGATGCTTCCCTTTCACTTTCTTTCACTTTCTCTCTCACTCTTGCTCTCTCTCTTGTACACATACACACACGCACACACCCTACACACTCTCTCTTACACACACTCACACACTACTCTCTCTCACACACATAAACACACAATCTCTCCTTCTCTCTCTTTCTCTCTCTCTCTCTCTCTCTCTCTCTCTCTCTCTCTCTCTCTCTCACACACACACACACACACACACACAATACAACAGTGCAGTCACAGGATTCCTGGTTGGGAATATGTTCTCTGCTCTGAGATCTATGCTCAGTCTTTATGCTAAGGCTACACTCAGTATGCTTAAGTGGCTCACATTACCCTTAGCACATGCAAACAATAAGAGCCAGTAGGCACACTCCTAGAGGATGGATGTGGCCCAGTCTTTCCAGGAGCACTTGGCCTACAGAACAGATGCTGTGAAGAAACGAGGTGTGCCACAGGAAAGGAGCAAGGGGGCATCATTGGTGAGTGCAGCTGGCAATGTCCATTGAGTTAGACTGAGAGCTGGCACTACATGATCTTACCTCTTTTACTTTCTCCTTTAATAAACAACAGCAAATCTAGTGTTCTTTTATTCATGTTAGAAATAGATTACAGGCACCAGCACTGTGGTATATTAGGTTGTGTCTCTGTCTTCAGCTCCGACATCCTATATGGGTGCTGGTTCAAGTCCCAGCTGGTCCACTTCCAATCCATCTCCTTGCTAATGGCCTGGGAAAGCAGTAGAAGGTGGCCCAAATGCTTTTGCCCCTGCACCCACGTGAGAAACCCAGAAGAAGCTCTTGGCTCCTGGCTTTGGATTGGTCCAGGTCCAGCTGTTGTGGCCATTTGGGGAGAAAACCAGCAGATGGAAGACCTCAGTTTCTGTCTCTCCCTCTCTCTGTCTATAACTCTGCATGTCAAATAAATAAACAGATCTTTAAAAGAAAGCAGATTGCAGTAATTTTAGGAACCCATTATCTCAAAATCATGAAACTGAAGAATAATCACTATGAAACTATAATAAGGGAGAAGAACTTCTAGAGATGAAATACCTTATTTTCACTATAAAAATTGAATTTCATATTTTTGGAAAGTTTAGAACTCTAATACAAATTAAAGATTAACATCTCTCTGGAGCTTGGGGTTAGAATGCTAACCAGCACCAGCTTTTTTCATGTTTTTTTATATTTCATTTCAAAATAATGAGTTATAAAAATTCCATAACTCTTTTGTATTTAATAAGCAGTAAAATTCAAAGAATTCTATGGTAGATGAAAAATTAGAAGCATAAGTACAATAATAGGAACTTTCTCTCTTTATTCATCTTATATCTTTGTATGCCTTGTTTAGCCTATTACCTAGTGAATGCATTGTGAATAAACACCAAAATATGGGGGCAGGCACTTGGCCTAGTGCTTAAAATGTCCATGTGCCATACTGGAGTACCTAGATTCAATGTCTGGCTCCAGTTGCTGCCAAGGCAGAATACAATGGCTCCTGCAACCCACATGAGAACCACCAATTGTATTCCTGGTTCCTGGCTCCAGCAACAGATTAGTCCCTGCCACTACAGGCATTTGAGCAGTGAACTACCCATAGAAGCTTTCTCTGTCTGTCTCTCTGAATCACGCTGTCTCTATGTGTCTCTCAAATAAATACATATATAAATACCAAAATATAAATATATGTTCCAAACTGGGAACTAAGTTTCTTGCAGAAAACATCAACCAAATCCAGATAAACCAATATTATAGCAGTCTTACCAGTTTCTGTACACATTCTTATAAGCTTTTCAATCCTCAAAAATGGCACATTTCTTATGAAAACAAATTCCTTCCTCTTTAAACAGGTCCAAATCAAGAATGCTTGTATTTGTGCTATTATATGCTATATTTGCTACATATAATGAGATAACGTACATATAATTTTCAGAAGTTTTATCAGTGGTTTTCACTACAATGTTAAAGAAAACTGCAACAATAATCCTGAGGCAACACAAACAAAAAGCTCCCCATATGGCCATCTTCTTTAAAAACAGGAATGTCAAAGTCTGTAACACTCAGCTAAATAGAAAATATTTTCATTAACCTAATAAGAATTGTGAAGTCTCTACTGCAGGAAGATCTTCAATTAACCAAGTTTATAACCTGGAAGGTTTGAATTTCATCAGTTACTCAAATAGTTGTATCTGATTCATTATTTCAGGCTGACCAGTTGTAGGCCAATGTTGTACATGTCAAAGTCACTCACTTGGCAAGCACTGACATCAATGGAAATTGCTTTCCCATGAATGATTCTGAAATCTGGGCCCCTGGCTAAACTCTGTTATTGCAAAAGTGCAATAAATCTTGGAAATCAAGGGCCTGTCTCTTTGAATACAAAATAATGAATTTTTAAAAAACCTCACCGTTCAGCTTAAAAACTGAAATAACAAATATTTCCACAACTTAGAATATCTGTACAAGTTAAAGTCATTTATGTCGAGCCAATAAAACTAGTGAAGAGGTAGGGGAAGACACGGAAATACATAAGGAAAAAGGAGCATTAAGCTAGGGAGGAAAATACTTACATTGCTGAGTGACTACTGATATTTGTTATAATTAGATTTAGCCATTTAGCAGTTAGCTATTTAAAATTATTTTTATGTGAAAATTTCTAATTTACCGTACTTCAAAATACCAGACTACAGAAAAATTTTAAAAGCCTTTTTATAAAATATGAAATACCTGTCTAATCATAATAAAATCATATTTGTGTGTGTTTGTTTGAAGCACTATTTCTTAAAGCATATCTCTGGGACCTATGATGCTCAATATGCTAATTTCTAGGCCCTGCCAAGTACCTAAAGAAAACAGAAGCACTAGAAGTATGGCCCAGGACCCTACATTTTCAATAAATATTCTAAGTATTTCTTCATTACTTTGACCACTGTTTTTGCCATAGCAAAAATTTTAAGTATTTAAGACTAACTAAACCAAAAAATTAGCACCACTGATGTCATGGAAATGTTATACACTATTCAAATTAAGTGACCTTCTAATTTTATGTGCTTTTACTAAGCTTTCATGGGATAGTTTCTTTTATGAAACAATGAAATCACATCTAACTTAATATGTTTGTCTTTTTGTCTCAGTTGCCAGTATTCTACAATGTGAAGTCAGTGTCCAGTTGAATCAAACTCAAGTGCAATAAATACATCCTACTACTAATTTTTCTGCTCTAGATACAGCAACTTAATCATGTTTTTAACCTTTTGGTGTGAATTTAATATATTTTAAAGATTTCTCAAATCCTAACTGGAATTAATGAGGTATAAATCTTAAGTAAATGATCTAGAATGATTCAAGTTTGAAAATGATTCAAACAAGAATATCATTTTAACTTTTCTCGAAAGGCAATAAAGAGTTAATGGAAACAGAAATTTCACAAAATAAATTTGGAACATAATTTTTAGATGACAAATTCATGCTCACAATATTTCCACTACAGAATTATGGCACTTATTAAAAATATATCTCTAATTAGATTTAAAGAATGAACTACTTACCACAACCTATTTCTGCCATTAAAAATAGGATGAGTTCAAAATAGAAATGAAATTTAAAGTTAGAGATCAGCTTCTATTTATAATGTGTTTTATATGTATTATAAAGTAAAATAGTGTAAATAATGATATAAAAGATGAAGAGTAAAATATTGCTTGGTTACCAACTAGAAAGAAAAACCTATGTCAGAGGTTTTTTGGTTGTTTTTTTTTTTAAGATTTATTTTTATTTATCAGAAAGACAGAGTTACAGAAAAAGGTAGAGACACAGACAGAAGAGGTCTTCCATCTGCTGGTTCACTCTTAAAATGGCCACAATGGCCGCAGCTGAGCCAATCTGAGGCCAGGAGCCAGGAGCTTTCTTCCAGGTCTCCCGCATGGGTGAAGGGACCCAAGGACTTGGGCCACCTCTGCTGCTTTCCCAGGTGTAGTAGCAAGGAGCTGGATCTGAAGTGGAGCAGCCAGGACTCAAGCCAGCACCCATACGGGATGCCGACCCTGCAGCCCAGGGCTTTAACCTGCTGTGCCACAGTGCTGGCTCCCTAAGCCAGAGTTTTAAAATAAATCAACCCCATTCACAATAGCTACAAAAACAATCAAATACCTTGGAATAAACTTAACCAAGGATGTTAAAGATCTCTACGATGAAAACTACAAAACCTTAAAGAAAGAAATAGAAGAGGATACCAACAAATGGAGAAATCTTCCATGCTCATGGATTGGAAGAATCAATATCATCAAAATGTCTATTCTCCCAAAAGCAATTTATACATTCAATGCAATACCAATCAAGATACCAAAGACCTTCTTCTCAGATCTGGAAAAAATGATGCTGAAATTCATATGGAGACACAGAAGACATCGAATAGCCAAAGCAATCTTGTACAACAAAAACAAAGCCGGAGGCATCACAATACCAGATTTCAGGACATACTACAGGGCAGTTGTTATCAAAACAGCATGGTACTGGTACAGAAACAGAAGGATAGACCAATGGAACAGAATAGAAACACCAGAAATCAATCCAAACATCTACAGCCAATTTATATTTGATCAAAGATTCAAAACTAATCCCTGGAATAAGGACAGCCTATTCAATAAATGGTGCTGGGAAAATTGGATTTCCACGTGCAGAAGCTTGAAGCAAGTCCCATACCTTTCACCTCACACAAAAATTCACTCAACATGGATTAAAGACTTAAATCTATGACCCGAAACCATCAAATTATTAGAGAGCATTGGAGAAACCCTGCAAGATATAGGTACAGGCAAATAAATGCAGTGATTTTCTAAAGATTTCAGAGAAATTTTCTTAAAGTACTTGGAGGCCTATGAAGCTAGGTTTAATTCTAGGATCACAAAGATGGTTTGCCACCAGAAAAGTTCTTTATTATACTAGTACATGCAAAAAAAAATAGCATTTTGTTAAATTAAATGTTCAAGTAAATATTCTGCTGTATTAGGGCACTCTAGAGAAGAAAACTCACAGGACACACACACACACAGATTTATCATAAGGTATTAGATCATGTGACTATGGACCCTAAGTAACACCACTGGTAAGCTGGAGACTCAGGAAAGCCACTGATGTAACTTAAGGAGTGAGGGTCAGGGAATCCACAGTGTTGATTCCAGTGTGAGTCTACAGAGGCCTGAGAACCAGGAGCACCAAGAGCAGAAGAGTGATGTTGGAGCTGCACAGTCAGGCAGGGACCTCTTTGTTGTAGTAAGATCCTCAACCATTCGGTGTGTGATATGCACCCACATAACCAGGGAGGACACCTGCTTACTCAGTTCACCATTTCAAATGCTTATCCTTTACAGAAACACCCTCAAAGGCATACCCAAAAAATCAACCAGATATTGGAGCATCCCACAGTCCAGTCATGTAGACTCACAAAATTAATAATTACACCATCACAAAAAATGAGTAAAAGGACCTGAAGAAAGAGTATTTCTCAAGATATCAAAATATCAGAATATCAAAATATCAGAAATAAATTAAAATTTTAATCACATTACTATTAAACAAAGATATTCCACTGTTTCTATGCATACTGTATGGAAGATAACAGTTAATACCAAAAGACTGAAAAAAAAAATAGAGTTAGAAAGTGTTACCTGTATCTTCAGATGTTATGACTGCCAATCAGAAAATTCTAATACAATTGAAAGCAAACTTTTAGGATAAAGGAATTAACAAAGTAGCTAGTTTTAAGATTATAAACAAAAACTATACACTTTCTATACACAAGTAGCAGTGTGTGTAGACTTTTTTTTTTACATCTTTTTGTATTGTTTTGTTTTGTTTATTTGTTTTTTGTTTTTTTTTTTTTTTTTGATAGGCAGAGTGGACAGTGAGAGAGACAGAGAGAGAGAAAGAGAGAAAGGTCTTCCTTTGCCGTTGGTTCACCCTCCAAAGTCCGCCACGGCTGGCGCGTTGCGGCCGGCACACCGCGCTGATCTGAAGGCAGGAGCCAGGTGCTTCTCCTGGTCTCCCTTAGGGTGCAGGGCCCAAGCACTTGGGCCATCCTCCACTGCACTCCCAGGCCACAGCAGAGAGCTGGCCTGGAAGAGGGGCAACCGGGACAGAATCCGGCACCCCAACCAGGACTAGAACCCAGTGTGCCGGCGCCGCAAGGCGGAGGATTAGCCTGTTCAGTTACAGCGCCGGCCTTGTTTTTTTTTTTTTTTTTTTTTTTTTGAGAGGCAGAGTGGACAGTGAGAGAGAGACAGAGAAAGGTCTTCCTTTTTCCGTTGGTTCACCCCACAGTGGCCGCTGCAGCCAGTACGCTGTGGCCTGCGCGCTGTGCTGATCCGAAGCCAGGAGCCAGGTGCTTCTCCTGGTCTCCCATGCGGGTGCAGGGCCCAAGGACCTGGGCCATCCTCCACTGCACTCCCGGGCCACAGCAGAGAGCTGGACTGCAAGAGGAGCAACCGGGACAGAATCCGGCACCCCAATCCAGGACTAGAACTAGATTAGCCTAGTGAGCCACAGGGCCAGCCAGTGTGTAGACTCTTTTGAAGCAATTGAAAAAATATGTTATTTGGGGCCAGCATTGTGGCATAACAGGAACAGCCACCATCTGCAACATCAGCATCCCATATGGGTGCCAGTTCGTGTCTTGACTGCTCCACTTCCTATCCAGCTCCCTGCTAATGGTCTGGGAAAGCAGCAAAAAATGGTCCA
Organism: Lepus europaeus; assembly: GCF_033115175.1. NCBI lineage: Eukaryota > Metazoa > Chordata > Mammalia > Lagomorpha > Leporidae > Lepus > Lepus europaeus. The sequence continues at coordinate 52,242,096 of NC_084827.1, forward strand.
GGTGTTTGAATCCCTGTCACCCACATGGGAGACCTGAATGAAGCTCCTGGCTCCTGGCTTTGCCCTGGCCCAACCCTGGCTGTTGTGGCCATCTGGGAGAGTGAACCAGAAGATGGAAGATTTCTCTTTCTGTAACTCTTTCAAATAAATAAATATTAATAAAATAGAAAGCATGGTATTTATGGGGAAATGTGTATAATGAAAAGCTATTCCATGCTCAGAAATCAAAAGAAAACACATTAAAAGTATAACAAATTGTGGGGGCTGGCGCTGTGGCGTAGCAGGTAAATGGGTGCTGGTTCAAGTCCTGGCTACTCCACTTCCAATCCAGCTCTCTGCTATGGCCCGGGAAAGCAGTAGAAGATAGTCCAAGTCCTTGGGCCCCTGCACCTGCATGGGAAGACCTGGAGGAAGCTCCTGGCTCTTGGCTTCGGATCAGTGCAGCTCTAGCTATTGCAGTTAATTAGGGAGTGAACCAGCGGATGGAAGAACTCTCACACTCTCTGTGTGACTTTCAAATAAATAATAAATCCTTAAAAAGAAGTGTAACAAATGTGATAACTGATATATGAATTTAAAGTGATTTCAAAAGGGTTTTTCAAAGTTGATTGTTTAATCTTAAAATTCATTCAGAAGGTTAATAGGGTAAAATAACAATGATGACTTCAAAAAAGTAGTACAAGGCAGGAAAATGTCTCCCTACCAAACACTGAATCTATTGTTATTAAAACATGGTGGTATTGAGGCAGAGACAGACAGCCAGGGTGACCTAACAGAACAGACAGGAGAGAAACAGATAAGTAGGCAGGCATACAGGTTAAAATCAATTAGGTTTGTGAGCTGGAAGACCACGCCTTCACCACGTCCCTGTGTGACCTCATACCCTACCTGATACCCCCTCCACGCCCCCGTGTGACATCATGCCCTACCTGGCCATACCTGAGCACCCACCTGCCCACAAGCCACTCCCCTGTGAGAAATATATAAAAGGCAAGGAGCGTCCCAAAAGGCTCTCTGCCTCTGCTTTGCTGCTGGTGATAAGCGGTGGATAGCAGCTCAAAGCGCTTGCTGCACACGGCTTCTGGCCTGCTCTCTGCTTGGTATGGACGTGACCCTAGCTTCCAGATTTCCCCTTCTCTTTAAACTGAACTAAAGCCCTCACTTTCCTGTGCACCTTTCACACTAAATAAAAGCCTAAAATGTACCATGCTGCCTTGTTTATTGATACCGGTATTTAGGATTCTTCTCTAAATATTAGGCAAGAACCCTCTTGGGTTTATTAATATTGGGGATCTATTAATAGGCAGATGGTGATATATAGCACCCCAAATTCCAGTAACATACGTGGCATCCCAGATGGCGCTTCTGGGGAATTTTAAGGGCCACATTTTGATATATATTACAGGGGGTCATTTCCGATATCAATGGTAGAGATAGCTCGAAGCTCAGTGGGAGGAAATGAAGAAAAAAAATGAATTCCTACCTAACACCAGCAACAAAGGAAGTGGCAGTTACTTTTCCACATCTTCTCCCACTGATTTGAATGCTATGCCAATTCCTGATTGATTAGACCTCAGTGTGAAAAGCAAAATACAGAAAAATGTTTCTTTATATAACATGGGAATAAGAAGAACCTCTTAAGCAAGAAAAATATGAGCAAAGAAAAACTGTGTTACACTAAAGTTAAAAATTTTATACAAGAAAATAGATGAGCAAAATTAAGAGAAGGTACAGACTGGATAAACATCACATATGACCAACAGACAATTAGCATACAGAATATAAAAGGGCACCTACAAATCAACAAGTAATTTTTTAAAAAGTCTAACAGTGAAATATAACAATGGGATGTGGGACACAAGTATTTCCCAGACAGAACTGTCAACAGGCATGTGAAGAGATAGAAGTTCAGCCTCAGTTGTGAGCCGAGAGAGAAACTTCAAGGAGATAGCATTTGGATAGATGAATAAATGTACAACCTCACAACACCAAGTGTGTGAGATGAATTAAAATCAAGACATTCTTCTAGTATGTTAGGAAGTGTCAAAAAGAAAAACCACTTCTGAAAACAGTTTGGCAATATTTAGAAAAGTTGAAGAACACATAAACAAAATTGGCATTTCTACCTGTAACTGCATACTCCAAACTGTTGTCCATGTGCACAAGAAAGTACACGTGACATGTTTGTGGTGACCTTGTTCCTCATAGCAAGATTTAGAAGCAACCTAAAGAACCATCCACATGGAATGCAAAGATGAATTATGTCATTTTCATTAATGAATACTATACATTGTGTACCAAGATCATAGTACCCTTATTAATACAGATAGGCTCAAAGCATTGTTGAAGAACAAAACTTTTGTGAAGCCATATAGAATGACATCAAATTTTATATAAAGTATAAAGCATGAAAAATGCTATGTATCAATTCAAACATATCATAAAACCATGAATTATGCAGAAATGAGCAGTACATTTGAAAGATAATTAACTCTCTGCTGTGATGGACATAGTTTCAGGAAAAGAGACACAGGGCTTTTAGTTATATTTGTAATATCATGTCCTTTTAAGAAGAGAACAAAACATAGCCAAAAATACTAACTATGATAAAAGGGGATGATGGCTACATGGGTATGTGTTATTCTCTATTATTTGCTGTGTTGTAAAAACATTTTCTAACAAATCAAAGAAAACAAGCTTTTAAAATTCTAATTAAACTAAGTGAACTCTAGGAAGCTGTGTTTGGCCAAAAAGGAGTACTGCAAAGAAATAAAGTAAACTGATGTTTAATTAATTTTTATAATATGCAAACACTCCATGTTATTGTAAACTCTTCAAAACCCATTTTCATTAATTCACATCATATACTTCAGCCTTTTGTATTATTAATCCCAGCATATGATTATAGATTAGGCAGTCAACTTTACTTTGTAACATGCTTAATTACCCAGCAAATCTCTAGCCTCTGCATTGTTTTCCCTTACATTGGCTGGAGAGTTTATTTAAATTGTTCCCTGCAGTTCTCCTTGCAGCTGAAAATTTCATACCTGGGTTGGCTGATATTTATGAAGGTTAAAAAGGTATTAACCTTCGTGGCTACAACAGAATTCTGAGCAGAGTCTCCCCATCACCGAGGCCGCAGTTCTCACAGGTATTTGCCATTTCTTCTACGGCTCAGCATTTTTATCTAAGTCAACAGCCTGTGCAGGCATCTACTGATAGGAAGTGATAGCAGAAACCTGCCTCATGGACTAGGGAGGAAGACAGGAAATGCCTTTTGAATTGGTACAAGAGAGGAATGAGCAGCACAGAGGAGGGAACTGGAGACAGAAAACAGAACAACGCAGGCCTGTTCCGCATTCCCTCCCTGTGTGGCCTCAGACAACCCATTTCCCCTCTCTGAATCTGGCTTTTCTCGTGGAAATAATGGCATGGCCTAAAGACATGATACGTGCCGGCACCGCAGCTCACTAGGCTAATCCTCCACCTGCAACGCCGACACCCCAGGTTCTAGTCCCAGATGGGTTGCCAGATTCTGTCCCAGTTGCTCCTCTTCCAGTCCAGCTCTCTGCTGTGGCCCAGGAAGGCAGTGGAAGATGGCCCAAGTGCTTGGGCCCTGCACCTGCATGGGAGTTCAAGAGGAAGCACCTGGCTCCTGGCTTCGGATCATCGGCGCAGCGCGCCGGCCGTAGCAACCATTTGGGGGGTGAACCAATGGAAGGAAGACGTTTCTCTCTGTCTCTCTCTTTCTCTCTCACTTCTAACTCTGCCTGTCAAAAAAAAAAAAAAGACATGATACGTGGGGATGTGCTTTGTGAAATATATAGCATTCCATAACCACAAAGTCGGGTTGCATGCATGCACATATTTATTTATTTATTTGAAAGGCAGAGCCACTGAAAGAGAGAGAGAGAGATTTCACATCCTGTGGTTCACTCACCAAATGCCCGCAACTACCAGGGCTAGGCCAGGCCAAAACCTGGAGCCCATAGCTCCATCCAGGTCTCCCACATGGGTGGCAGAGATCCAAGTACTTGAGCCATATCTTGATGCCTCCTAGGGTTCTCATACGTAAGAAGCTGGATAAGAAATGGAGAGGAAACTCCAATCTAAAACAAGATGTGGGCATCTTAACCATTATGCGGCAATACCCACCTTGGTAATGACATTTTAGGAAGAAACTCTGTTAAGTGTGAGTAGCTAAGGAAAATGGAAGAAACTAGCCCAGAGAATGATTTTCCATAATTGCTCAAGATCTAAATTACAATGGTGATGGTAATTTTCCAATCAATGAATCAATGAAATGGCTATAACTAGAAAACAAAAACGAATGAAACAGAGTGGTACAGTAGGGAAAAATTAATTAATTCCACCACAGGGTTCCTTAGCAAGACCTATGCATACCACAATACATATTATGCCTTTAACATTCCCACGTGATTTTGCTTAAAAAAGATCACAACTACTAAGCATTCTTATGCCCTCAGACCACCAGAGCCAATTTTTTCAACTGTGTTGATCATCTTCCCTCCCTAAGCTTCCCCAACAACCCTGTTGTCCTTTGTCAATGACTGACAGGAAGAAAGTATGGACATCCAGCCCATTTAACTTTGTTTCAAACGGACATATAAGGGTACTTGAAAAAATCTGTGGATCTGTGGAATAATGGAATTAAAGAGTTATGAGTTTCTTTTGGTGCTAAATTCTTTTAATAATACATAGAAAATGAATATTACAAAATAACTATGCATGGATCTCAAATTTTCTTCTTACTAGCATCTCAATTTCCCAGTAAATCATTGCAAACAAAGCCATGTCTCATTCTCTATTCCAGGGCAATCCTACCTCTGCCAGCTATGTAGGGGTTCATTCAAACATTGATCACTATATTCTGGTGTTCTGGTAAAAGATGATCCACTTGACTATCAAAGCAATGAGAAGGTTAATGTACAATTTCATTTTATTGTAACATAACTACAGCTAAGTATGAAACAAAATAAGAAAGAAAATTGTGCTAATAACAATAAAACAAATTTTGGTTATCATCTTTGGTTCTCTTTTCAGAAAAGTCATGATCAGGGTTCACTATTTCTTTAATCCATAAAAATTACAACATTCCTCTAGAAAAAAGGCTAGAAGGAAATGGAAATAATATAGCAAAAATGTGATGGGATAACATGGAAAGAACTACCTTGGACACATTTACATGAACAAGTTTCCAGATCATAGTCACTGGAGAAGACAAGGCTGGAAATGAACTGATAAAGAAGATAGGTAACTGGATGGTATCCCTGCTGAAATGGGAGGGAACAAGACAAAGAAAAAGAAAAGGATGAAGAAAAGTGAACACACAAAAATACTAAGGTGGAAAACAAATGGGAAGCTGAGCAATAGGCATTCTACGGTTTCAGAGGTCATTCTTAGCATTGGTAGCAGAGGACGCAACACCTACTACACATTACCTCCTGGTTTCACCTTGCAAACAGGCATACAGCCCTCCATTAGATTAATGCACATTTCTCACATACCAATTTTTAAAAAGATCTTTATTTATTTGAAAGGCAGAGTTACAGAGAGGCAGAGGCAAAGAAAGAAAGAGAGATCTTCCATCTGCTGGTTCACTCCCCAGACAGCTGCGCTGATCCAAAGCCAGAGCGAGGAGCTTCTTCCAGGTCTCTCAGGTGAATGCTGGGGCCCAAGAACTCAGGCCACCTTCCACTGCTTCCCAGGCCACAACAGAGAGCTGGATCAGAGAAGGAGCAGCCGGGACTCAAAACAGCCCCCATAAGGGATGCTGGCGCTGCAGGCAGCAGCTTTACTTGCTATACCACAATGCCTGCCTGCCCCACCATTTCTTTTTATCTTCTTCGCTTTTTTGTGTGTATTTTAGTTGGCTTTAGTTGACATTTCAAATTATTACTTTGAGATGACAAATTTCTGCCTCCAGTCAACACATCTTTCCCCAGATCAATAACCGAAGAAGGATGTAGAATTTATTACAGAATATCTTGCAATATTCTTCTAGGCTTAGACTGTAAGGGCCAGTTATTTTTATAGTACCCAAGAGGTAACAAAAGTCACAGAAACCATTTCTGTATGAAGCCACATCTATCTAAAACTGCCTTTGCCAGTCCCAAAGGATAATGCTGAAAAGGAACCTTAAGGCATACATGTGTCTGCAAAAGTCAGTCTCTATAAAGACAAAAATTGAGTAAAAAAGTTGCTCTCATAGTCTGGACAAGCCAGGAATACACACACTACTTTTAACACTACAACCATGCAATAAATGTGTTCTGCTCACACATTGTTAAAGGCATGTGTGAAGTGTATTATCTCTTTACATTTAAAACTGTATCACAAAAGCTTTGTTAGAAACCAAATTCTAGATGCCAGCATTGTGTTGTATGGGGTTAAGCCACCATCTGCAATACCAGCATACCATATGGGCACCAGTTCCTGTCCTGGCTGCTTACCTCAGATCCAGCTCCATGGTAATGGCTTGAGAAAGCTGTAGAAAATGTCTCAAGTGCTTGGGTCCCTGCCATTCACATGGGAGGCCTCAAAGAAGCTCCTGTCTCTTTGACTTCCAAATAAATAAGTAAATCTTAAAAAGAAAAAGTGAACTTTAGCATTTTCCCCCACCCAAAAAAAAAAAATACATTAACTTAAGTGATATTTATAACTTTGATACTAAATCAGTACCTTGGGATGATATTTGAAAAGTGTTTTCTTTCAATATTGTCTCTTGAGTTGTATGTTACAGAGCTGAATGTGACAAGTTTGGTTTACAACAGAGATTTCTGAAGTGCTTCCAGTGAAACCCAGCCCCAGGCCACAGAAATCTATTAAAGATATTAGTCATGTCAGGATTGCCTTCAGGGGGGCTAACCAGGAATTGTCCTCATTAAGAGATTATCTGGGACAGAAAATAATTCTCCTAAATTCAAGAGAACGTATTAACCTCCATGATAGCAGCATGTAGAAACCACAGACATGAAAAGCGTGTTAAGGAGGGGAAAAGAGTCCTTGGGGAGTATAGTAGAATACAAAGTGTGTTTTTTAACTTGATAGAGCCACATCTATTCCTAACAATTTGTATCGGAGACAAGGTGGTTAATTTAAAAATCAGAATCTAAATGATAAATTTTTATAGGAAAAAGGCAAAAACAAAAAGTTTTCAAATCAGGGCCAAAGTTTTGTTGCATTTGTTGTATTAAGCAACCTGTGACAAAGGAAATCTCATCTGAGAGCACTGGTTGGAGTACTGGCTGCTCCACTTCCGATACAGCTCCCTGATAATGGGCCTGGGAATGCACTGGAAGGTGGTGGCTCAAGTATTTGGGCCCATGCCACTCATGTGGGGGACAGAGGAAATCCTTTTCTCTCGATCTCTCCCTTTCTGTCACTCTGCCTTTTTATTTATTTTTTATTTGTTAAAGATTTACTTATTTACTTGAAAGGCAGTTACACAGAGAGATACAGATACCTTACATTTACTAGTTCACTCCCCAATGGCCACAATAGTTCAGGCTGGGCCAGGCTGAAGCCAGGAGCCATCTGGGTCTCCCATGTGATACAGGGGCTCAAGTTCTTGGGCCTTTTCTGCTGCTTTCCCTGATGCATCAGTATTGGAAGTGGGGCAGCTGGAAACTTGAACTGGTGCCATATGGGATGCCAGTGTCATAGGCAGCAGCTTAGCCCTCTGCACTACAATGCTGGCCTTATCATTCTGCCTTTCAAATAAAGAAAATCTTTAAAACAAACAAAATAAATGTTTTCAACAGGTCTCAAATCTGGAAATACTAGAGGTCTTCAAAAATTTCATGAGAAATATGGATTATGAAAAAACTACACATGAATTTCATCTTTGCACCATAATAAACTCATATATTTTAATTCCACATTTCTGTGATCAGATGGCCAAGACCTGTGCAATCCAAAGTCTGTCCACTCAAGTGCACGTTGGAAATGTAAGAAGACTGGGGGACAAGACGAAGTTCACTGAAGTTTCCTCTGTTGAGCAATGGCAGCAATTTTATTCCCTGAACTTTGTCAGGAATGCATAAGTATTCTACAGATATTTGCAGATGTAAGAATTATGATAAAATATAACCTCTGTACTCATAAACATTGGTCTCAAAAGAATTTAATAAAAGTCCTCAGCCATCACAGGAAAAAGGCATTTTAGATACTGTAAAAAAATTAATGGATATGTAAAAATAAAAGGTAAAATAATTTAAACCCTTCAAAATGATGAAATGATGAAGAAGAAACAGCAAATGTTATGGTGCAAAAAAAAAAGTAAATCCTAACAATAAGTCCTTACAATGCTGGTGTTTTTTTCACAACCTACTAGTGTCATACTATACCCTAATTTTTCATATATCTCACATAATAACAATTCACTAACACACTAATAGTTTACAAATCAGTATTTCTTCTACTCAATCATCTCTATTACAAAATGACTTCTCTCCACAATGATGACAGGTAGATATACTCCAATGGAAACACTAATTTTTAATATTCATGTTTTACAATACTTTTTAAAAAACTATTGACTTAACAATTTAAAGGCATTTTGGAAGAGAATAGTAAATCATCTAGACCACAGCAGAGAAATGTAGGAGAATAAGTAGTACATTTACACAGGTTATCATTTTATTTGCTCTGGGTATGAAAAATCTCCATCAGGTGACCAAGGCAACTGCTTTTTCTCAGGGTCCAAATCATCCCTGGTTTCCTCCCGGAAGCTGCTGTTAAACATGCCACAACTGTTCCCAACACTGCCCCAACACACAGCTACATCCCTCACTATGTTCTTCCAGTTCTTCCATCTTTCTAGGCACTTATGTGGTTGAAGTAGTTAGGTTACGGACAGTGATCTTGCCAGTGGATAAAATTGGGTTTACTAAAGAATTTCCGGGGTGTGGACTAAAAGGGAAAAGGAATCATTGTGTATATTAAAATACTTCATATCACTATTAATTTCCATTGGAAGGCAAAGGTTTGATAACGTTCAACGAGAAGCTTTTTTTCACTCACTGTTGAAAATAACTGTAAACAGAGACTAACTATGGGGGCTGTGTTGCAATGAAGAAAGGCTCAGCAAAAGCCCATGTGGAAAGAACTGAAGACCGTGTCGGCTTTGGGAGAAATCTCTGTGTTACATTTTCTCAGCTTTCAGATCTAATTCCAAAAAAGACCCTGGACAGTGTTGTATGGCCTAGCATACAGTTTATTTTCAGCTTTGTGGAACAACAGGGATTTGCAAGCTTTAATAAATTCCCAACTATAACCACAGAAGATCTCTTTGGACTTCACCAAAAAGAAAACAAACAGTAATGAGTTGCCGGGGTGACAGAGTCTTTATTTGTTATAATGGCATAGAAAAAGAAATGTGTGCCTAGGGCATTTGTTTTAATCATGAAAATGGGCCAGCTAGTGCTCAGCATTCTTCATCCCTGTATCATTTCTACAACCATTTTAATTCATATGAACAACAGCCTCTGTCTTGTAAAGAATTCATTTATCAGAATTGACTTCACAGGTACCTAACAAGATCTAGTACCAACCCGAACTTCAGCATGTTCTTCCATAGCTAGGTCACACAGCAATTTGGAAGAATAAAGATATTTAAAAGAGAAGATGTGAAGAGGGAAGAATATTAACCTAAAATACTTATTAAGCCCCTAATTTTTAAGATAGCTTTGGGGATAGTGTATTTTCAAAAAATCTTAAATAATTAAACTCCATTGCTTATCTTGAAAGAAATAATGTGGGATAATGCTAGCTCAGTTCTATAAGGAAAGTTAGGCCAAGGTGGTATTACACTTACTCATTTCCTTCAATCATTTGTCTTTTTTCACCAAACACTTAGTGACCACCATGCAGGTGCCAGGCTCTGTGCCAAGCTCTGGTGACTTAAACATGCTATGATACCTGCTCCCATGGAGCTTTCAGTCTGGGTATGAGAAAGTGAGACACAGTAATCAAACACTAACACCAGCAGATGTGCAGTTATAAGCTGAAATATAGACAAAGGAAAATATGCAAGATCTAGAAATATTTGTAACAAAGGGAACTTAGAATTAGATTACTGGGGGAGATCAAAATGCACAGAATCCCTATGATATGGGGAGGAGATGAACAGGACAAGACATCATCAAAATACAAAAATAAAAAGTTAATGAAGTGAGAAGGTAGACAGTGAAGTGAGCAGTAGTTGCAGATGGATATGAAAAGGACTTTCCCTTAGGTTATATGGCGAAGACCCTTGGGGAGACTGTCAATGGTATTAACACAGTTTAGTCGTACTGTTGGTGAGGGAAATGTCTAAGTAAGTAAAGAAAATAATGCATGTATGCAACTAGGAAGAGAGGTGGGGTTTGGGTTGTGCAGGAGAGAGAGAGAGAGAGAAAGAGAGAGAGAGAGAGAGAGAGAGAGAGAGAGAAAACCTTACGTTTACATCAAAATGTGTGTACTGAGAAGCATACAAGAGGCAAGAGATACCCCTGAGGGCAATTACCAAGGTCCACAAGATATAATCAGCCCCGGGCTACATGCAAAGTAGAGATGTTGACCTTGAGACTCCCAAATTAACACTAGTCAGCATGGGGCTGGCATTGTGGCATAGCAGTAAAGTGCTTGGGCCCTGGCTACTCACAAGGGAGATCTAGAATAAGCTCTTGGGTCCTGGCTTTGACCTAGGCCAGACCTGGCCATTGCAGCTGGGGAGTGAACCAGCAGATGGAAAATCAATCTCTCTCTTTTTCCCTCCTATTTTTAATTCTGACTTTCAAATAAATAAATAAAGCTTAAAATAAAAAAGGACTGGTCAGTGTTACTTAACAAACAAGTGGAGAAAACTGGTGCAAAGAATAAAGTACTCAAATAATAGGGAATTTAGAGTTGTCTTGGGTAACAAAAACATTCTCAAGACAACACTCAGAAGGAACATAAGGCAGAGAAGTTCAGAAGAGAGAGTTTAATAAATGAAGGCAACTAGGATCTGCTACAACAAAGCAGGTTATAGTTCCAGATAATGAAATACAGAATGAATCACACAATTCACATGTGAAAAATACACCTGCTTCCAGCAGCTAACCCAGCCTGAAATATTTAGGCCATATAGTTGGTTCAAGGAGCACACTGTTCCCACCATTCCCTGAAACAGACTTGTGCATACACAAAACCCAACATGTACATGGATCTTTCAGTTCACTCTAGCAGATTAGAATAGTAATCCAGAAAAGACTGTGGGTTTTAATTTTGTGAGACTTAGTCCAGTAAAGAAAAAATGAAAATTGACCCTCAATCTGCTTAATTTAAATGAGAATGTTATAAATAAATATAATACATATTATATATAATAGAGATTTTCTCAAAATTCATTACTCAATACTATAAGCAGTTAAGTAAGTGGCATGTGCACATAGACATTTACAAAGTAAAAATTACTATAATATTGAAACCAAGTATTGTTGAGATAGCCTATCAGCAGTCAGATTCCTTGGTCTAACTTTGCAAGTACTTAGTAAATGACCACAAAATGTAACACAGCTTCATCTCCATTTTTCAAATAGCTAAAGTAAATTATTTGGATACTTTAAACTATTATATAATTCCTCCTTCTCTATTTGACCCACAAATGACTAATGAACACCATACTTTTTGAGATATGGAAATCGCCAAACAGCAAAAGTTCAGCTAGCTCCAACTTTAGCCTTCACTCTTAGCTACTACAATCTTTGATTCATCCAGAGTCCAGCTCATTCCTTCCTAAGGACATTCACATAGGCTTTCTCCCAAATCTTTGCCAGGAAAATGAACTCCTAATCACGCCTCTGATCTCTGCTGAATGTTATTTCCATATTGTGGCCTTCTCTGCTTGCTCATTCTGAAACAGGCTATTGCCTCTCAAACATAACACATGTTCTTTTCCCTCATCCCAGTTGTCAATGTTGTGTGGTTATTTGTTTAATCTGTCTTCCCCAACGCAGTGCAAGTCCTGTGAGGGAAAATATTCACATCTATTCATCAAGAAAGAGCATCACATATGTTGGGGTTAGTAAATATTTATTGACTGAAAGTAAATGAATGAATGATGACAGAGTAGCTGGAGTAAAATAGAGTAAGTAAGAGAGCCATGAATAAATATGTATTACGATCTTCATAAAAAAAAAAAAAAACCTTCACATTTAGGCATTCAAATAACTGAAAGACTCTTCTGACAATTTCTCAAGAAACATCCTATGATATAACTGTCAAGCATAATAATTTTTTCCATAAAGAAAGCTGCCAAATTTCAGTGTGCTATCTAGGAAATCAATCCAAATCTAAAGAAGGTTCATGGGGCCAGCATTGTGGTGTAGTGCACTAAACTGCCACCTGTGACGCCAGCATCCCATATGGGTATCAGTTCAAGTCCCAGCTGCTCCACTTCTGATCCAGCTCCTTGCTAATGCAGCTGGGAAAGCAGCAGAGGTTGGCTCAAGTGCTCAGTCCACTGCCATCCACATGGGAAACTTGGAAGAATTCCAGGCTCCTGGCCAGCCGTGGCTGTTGTGGCCATTTAGGGGAAAAAAGCAGCAAATGGAAGATCCCTCTCTCATTCTCTCTCTGTGTAACTCTGCTTTTTCAAATAAATAAAATAAACCTTTTCAAAAAAAGATGATTTGAAATAGAAAACAGGAAAAATTCTATAAGCAATAATTCTACTAAAAAATCACACACACACAGAGATTCAATATTACAAGAGAAATGTTCAATAATTATATACTAGATGAATAAATACTTAGTATTTCTGAAACTATTTTCTTCATGATTTTAAGTGCAGACAAGTAACATGAATTTATATGATACTTCAACATATTTATTCTTTTTATAAACCTCAGAGAAAAGTCAGGGATATATAATTTTTGCCAGCATACTGGCTCTACATGCAGTTTGGGATGTGTGGATTAAAGAATCTTTAATTTCAAGAATTCATAAACACCAATAAACATAGCCAACAAATTTCAGAAAAACATTTGTATGTTTCATAACTAATTCACCATACTGATCCATTTTGGAAGAAATGGAGAAAGGTTGACTAATGGGCACTAGGCTATAGTTAGATAGGAGTGTGAAGTTCTGGAGTTCTGCACAGTAGAATGACTATAGATAATGGCCTCTAGTTAAAAAGAAAAAAAATATAGAAGATAGGGCTCGGTATGTTTTCACTGTAACAATGAGTTACATGTTTGAAAAGATGGACATATTTGCCCTGATCGGATATTAGACAAAATACAGATGTATAGAAACATCACAAAGAAACCTACACATATGTACAAAATGTATGTCTGTTAAATTTTTTAAAATAAACAACGCAAAAAGAAAATCAGTTAGTTATATGTCAGCTGAGGAGTCATAATCAGCAGAGACACCAACTTGGTATAAGAAGGAATAGACACCAAGAATGGACTGAAAAGGCCAGTGCTGAAGTCAACTAGATGTAACTGAAATTTTCAGTCTCCCAAAGAAATTTCTTTTTCTTTCTTTCTTTTTGTTAACTTCCTTTGTATTAGATTTTCCAGCTTTGGGAATCAAACCAGCTACCCATGAGCAATTTAGTGAGGAACTCAATTAACCACATGCCCTACTCTCAGTGACCAATGACTTCTCATGGCACACCAGAAAGCTTTCAGAACCATAGTCACAAAATGAACATGATGTGGTCCCTCACTGTATGGTTTCTTTTGTGCTACAGGATGAAACTTAAACTATATAACTTATCCTTGCTCTGATTACCTCCCACCTGGCTATTCAAATCCACACACCCTGTAAGCCAACAACTCTGAACACTTAAAATTCTCAGTGCCTAGAATTCATTTCTCAAGAGTCCAAGCTCCTGAGAAGGAGTTTCCTTGTTCCACCTGCTGCAATAATACTGTTACACTGCTATTTGTTCTTAAGCTTTATTTGTTTTTTTGAAAGGCATACTGATAGATAGATAGATAGATAGATAGATAGATAGATAGATAGATAGATAGATAGAAGAGAGAGATCTTTTATCTGCTGATTCATTCCCCCAATGCCTGCAATATCTGGGACTGGACCAGGTCAAAGCCAATAGCCTAGAAACCCATCTGCATCTCCCAGAAGAGTGGCAGGAACCCAGGTACTTGATCCTTCATCTGCTATCGCCTAAGGTGCACACTAGCAAGAAGCAGGATTGGATGTTGAGCGGGGACTCACACACAAGCATTCTGATATGGGATGTGCACAACTCAGGGGGCATCTTAACCACTGCACCAAATGCCCACCACTGTCATGCTGTTCTTCAGGAATATCCTGCTTATAGCTCCATCAAACAACTGTGACATATCTTACTGCACTGCAGTTTCTGCTATGCCAGTCTATCACCTTCCCCTTACTAGACTGTAAAGTGCTTGAGGAAAAAGTCTGTCTATTACATTTCTGTATTCCCACGGAAAACACTGAACCTGACTCAGAGGTCCAATAAATTCTAGATGAATGGACATTTTATCCAAATATTTCATTCCATGCATTCAAGTAAATTAGCCGCTTTTTAAATTTAGTTATCCCTTTACAGAATAACAAACACAATCTTCAATATTTAAGTTTTTGAAAAAAGATTTTATTTATTTATTTGACAGGTAATGTTACAGACAGTGAGAGAGAGACAGAGAGAAAGGTCTTCCCTCTTCTGGTTCACTCTCCAAATGGCCACAATGGCTGGAGCTGTTGGAGCTGCGTCTATCCGAAGCCAGGAGCCAGGTGCTTCTTCCTGGTCTCCCATGTGGGTGCAGGGGCCCAAGCACTTGGGCCATCCTCCACTGTCTTCCCAGATCATAGTAGAGAGCTGGACTGGAAGAGGAGCAACCGGGACTAGAACCCGGTGCCCATATGAGATGCTGGCGTCGCAGGCAGAGGATTAACTTAGTGCATCACGGCGCCGGTCCCCAACCTCCAATATTTAAAATGATAGCTTATTACTCCAAATGATAGCTTATTACTCCAAAATTGGTTATTTTACTATGTTGTATGTAGGGAGAAAATTGCTGAATTTTACTCCATGAAATAAATACATTAAATTGCCCTTTTTAATATGGTTAGCTTCACTCTATTACTCTTTAACATTTCAACAAAATAAGAATTTTTGAAAAGTAACCATATGACATTGGTGGTAATCAACTAATTGACTATATAATCATTTCATTAAAATTATTTTTGAAATTAAATAACAGGCCCGGGTGTTAACCTGCTGTACCAGAGCACCGGCCCCAAAATATAGAATTTCTACATACCAATTTCTTTGTAGCATCCACTTGGAAATTAAATATATTGTTTACTCTGCAACTAAGATTTCTCCCCACAAACAGAATATATTTAGAAAAATACAGGAGATCAATTAACAAATTAGTGACTTTTAATAATGTAGAAGGATAGTAGGCTTACTACAATTAGTGCTACAAATTTCCTTTAAAATACTGTATTAGCCACACCATACAAATCTTGATGTGTTTTCATTTTCATTCAGTTCAAAATACTTTATTTTTTTTCATTTCTTCTTTAACCTGTGTGTTATTTAGAGGAGGTTATTTAATATCAAAATGTGTGGAGATTTTCTAGAAATCTTACTGTTACTCATTCTTAAATTAGTTCAACTAAACTCAGATTATATACTTTGCATAACAGAATTTTTTAGATTTTTAGAGTTTAATTTTGCATCAAGAACATGGCAAATTTTCCAAAGCTTAAAACAAATGTGCTGTGTGCTCTATTGGCTGAAGTATTTATTTTTTTGTCGAATTCATATTTTATTGAGATATTTTATATTTACTTTACAGTCAAAGGTTTAATGCTATGCTAAGTTCTTAAGAGTTAAACAAATAAAAACTAGAAGACCATATTCCATAGATGTCAGTTATACTAGGTTCAAGTCTTCTATGTCCTTACTGTTTTTGCCTACTTTGTTTCTCATTTATTAAAAAAGAATATGGAAGTGTAAAACAACAAGAAGATGTGATTTTTGTCTTGCTCCTTGAAATTCTGCCAGGTTTTGCTTCAGGAATTTTAATGCTCTAATTAGCACATAAATACTTAGCATTTTATATCTTCTTGATCATCTAACCTTTCAATTATGTGATGACTCTTTTTAGCCCTGAATACAAATATGAGTTCACCATTTTCCTATTTATTTTCTATTCCTTCGACCTATTATTTGCTATTCTGTTTTTTTCTTTCTCTGCTTTCCTTGAATTAAATGCATGTTTTAAATTAACCCATTTTTACCTACTTTCTTGATTTATCAACTATACTTTGTTTTTGCAGTTGGTTCTGAGGTTACAGTATGGACCTTCAATTTATCACAGACTGTCTTCAAGTAATATTATAGGTAGTATAAGAAATTTACAACAGTATATTTACATTGCTCCCTCTTCTAGCCTATTTGCTATTATTATTAAACATTTTACTTCTACATGTTACAACCCCCCTAATATATTTTTGCTGTTTTTGCATTAAGCAGTTAAATATATTTTTAAAGTGATTATAAAGGGGGAAATATCATTTCCAGTGCTTTTTGTTTCTTTTGCATGGTCAAGATTTCTCTCTGATAGCATTTCGCTTCTGTCTAAACAACTTTACATAATGTTTCCTTCAATGCAGACCAGTCAATGATTAATTCTTTCAGCTCTCCTATGCTTAAATATGTTTCTATTTCATCTTAATTTTTAATGTTATTTTTACTAGCTATAAAACTTCACATCGACAGTCTCTCTCTAAATACTTTAAAAATGTTATTCTACTCTCTGTTGCATTGTTCTTAAAAAAAACTCTTGCTAGTTAGGCTCCTCTGTATCAAAGATGTCTCTTTTTCCATCTGTTTAAAGATTTTCCCTTTCTCATTGGTGTTAAGTAATTTGGTAATAATGTTTTTGATATGATTTTTCATGATTCTTTGAGTTTCTTGAAACTGAGTTCACACTTTTCAGTGCTTTGTTAAAATTTTGCTTTTTTTTTTTTTAATTTCTGTCTGAACATGTCACATCCCTTACTGCCTAATGAAGGTCTCCAATTGCACATGTATTGAGCTACCTGAAGTTGTTCCACAGATTCTTGATACACTTTTTTTAAACTTTTAGTCATTTTTTTGTGTGTTCGGTCCATTTTTGACAGTTTCTTAAACAAAATTCATTTATCTTTTCTTTGTAGAATCTAAACTGTTAAATATCCATTCAGCAAGTTTTTCATCTTAGGACACCAAGATATTTTTCTCTAGAAGTGAGATTCAAGTCTTTTTCATTTCTTCCATTGCTTTACTTGGTGTGTTCAATGTAACCTCTCCTTTCTTGAATAGACAAAATTTAACAAACTTTTAAAGGCTTGTATCGTAAGTCTTACTTTTTTAATCATTTGTATAATGTCTATGTCTTTTATAAATTGATTTTCCTTCCATTTTGGGTCATGGTTTCCTGTATCTTTGAATGACTACTAATTTTTAGTAGATCTCAAAGAGTATGGTTTTTAAGATTTTGGATACTAAATATTCTTGTATTCTTATGAACAGCCTTGAGCTTTGCTTTGGAATACAATTAAATTCCTTGGCAACATCTAATCCCATAGTGGCTTGCTTTTAAGCTTTGTTAGGCAGAAGAGTAACAGTAAGTAATCCAGAGCCATGTTTGTGCCAACTACTAGAGCAATATTATTCTGATTACTCTAATACCTCATGTATTATGAGGTTGTCTTTTCTGGATTATGGGGAGCAGAATTATTCCCTGGCCATGTGTGAATTCTGAGGATTTCTTCCTGTGTTATTTTGGGGTGATTGTTTCTCTACTGGGATGCAGCTGTAATTTTCTTTCTTATCCTATACTCTGTCCTGCAACTCTTACCATGCTGACCTCTTTGGATTCCCAGTTCTGTCTTGGCACTAAGTTTCACCTGGGTTGTCCTCCCTGTGCTAGGGCCTGGACAATCTCTCAAACAAAGTATCACAGTCATAGGGCTTATTTTATTTATTTTCAGTGGAAAAGAATCACTATCTCAAACCACCTGATATCCAATATACAAAAACTACTCATTTGGGGCCAGCACTGTGATGCAGTAGGTTAAGCTTACGCCTGTAGTGCCAGCATCACATAGGGACCCCAGTTGGAGTCCTGGTTGCTCCACTTCCCATCCAACTCCCTGATAATGGGCTAGGATGGCCTGAGTGCTTGGGCCTCAGCACCCACAAGGGAGACCTGGAAGAAGCTCTGGCTTCCGATCAGCTCCAGCCATTGAGGCCATCTGGTAGTGAATCAGCTGATGGAAGATCTTTCAGTCTCTGTCTCTCCCTCTCTGTAACTCTGCCTTTTGAATAAAATCATCTTTAAAAAAAGAAGAAAGAAAAACCATTCATACATCATATTTGGTCTTCATAACTGTTTCAAGCAGGAAGGTACAACCAGTCATTGTAACTCCACATAGACTGAAGTATTCGAATATAATTGTATGGCTATGTTTAGCATGTAGAAAAGAGGTTCTTATAACTTGAAATTTATGCAGATCGGGGAAGTGAAAAGGATCTCTCTCTCTCTTTTTCTCATTTTCTCTGCCTCTCAAATAAATAAATGGATATAAAAATTTAAGATGATTTCTACACTGACTAGAAATTAATCCAATCTGCTATTTAAGATCTACAGTCTTTATCCAGAGAATAATACAGCCAGAACAGTCATCTTAGTTCATAAACTTTGGAGTAAAACAGCCTTTATAATAGATCACATGTCTTCCAACTACTTATTCTGCCCATGATTCAGTTTTCTATTCCGTAAAATGGTGATTATCACACCTACCAATGAAGTGGTTGTAAGGATTTCTAAAAGAATGTTGCAAAGTACCTAACAGAATTGGCTATTATTTTAATAAGGTTCATATCATTTTCCCTAGAAATAAAGCTCTTTTGTGAGGAAGATAGACTGCAAAGCTGAATTCTCTTACTCTCTATATTCCAACACTGAATTCTGAAATATCAAACTGTAACTTCCAGGGTGTCAATGGGATAAAACATGGAATGACATGGCCAGGAAAGGGTGGTTAAAGTTCCGAGTAACTAGAAAGGAATCCAGTACCAGGAAGGAGAAGACAAGCTAAAAATCTGGAAATATGTTTAGTCTACTAAGAATTCATGAAAAAAATGTGCATTATCCTTCAATTCTATATTTCTATAAATCCTTTGAAGTACTCTCATGAATGAGTGAATAATAGGCAATAAGAGCCAAAATACCAATGTTTCCACTAATGGAATCTATAAGGTTTTAAATCCACGTTCTACCGATTTCCTTATATTTGATTTTGAAAAGTTACCTACCCCCATCTATAAAATGAGAACAATAATAGTAATTATCACATATATTCTGTTAAGATTCATTCAATTTGGGGCAGGCATTTGGTCTGGTGGTACAGCCATCCTAACTCCATACTGTAGTTCCTGGTTCAAGTCCTGACCCTGCTCTTAATTCCAGTCTTCTGCTAATGTACACCATGGGATGCATAAGGTGAAATCTCCAGTGGTTGACTCCCTGCCCCTAATGCAGGAAACTTTGATAGAGTTCCTGGCTCCCTGCTAGCATCTGGGAAGTGAATCAGTGGATAGGAGCTTTCTCTGTTTTCTTTCCTCCCTTCATTCTTTTTCATTTATAATACTTTCCAATAATTTATAATAATGTGTGGAAAAGTCAAGCTTTACCAATCAAACCTAGCCTGAGTTGAAATTTTGTCACTAAGTAGTAGATGTATGACCTGGAGTGAGCTTCTTAAATTCTCTGAGTCTTAATTTTCTTTCTTTTTTCTTTTTTTAATTTATTTGACAGGTAGAGATATAGATAGTGGAAGAGAGACAGAGAGAAAGGTCTTCCTTCTGTTGGTTCACCCCCCATATAGCTGCTACAGCCAGCGCTGCGCCAATCCGAAGCCAGGAGCCAGGTGCTTCTTTCTAGTCTCCCATATGTGGGTGCAGGGCCCAAGCACCTGGGCCATCCTCCACTTACCTCCCGGACCACAGCAGATAGCTGGGCTGGAAGAGGAGCAACCGAGACTAGAACCAGTGCCCATATGGGATGCCTGCGCTGCAGGCAGAGGATTAACCAAGTGAGCCGTGATGCCAGCCCCCTGAGTCTTAATTTTCACATCTATATAAAAGACCCAACAACTATTAATCTTTCAGAGTGACTCTGAAAATTACATGAGAATGCATATAATGAACTTGCCATCATTGCAACAATAGTAGCTTTCATTATTGAGATGAAGAAAGATTTAGGAAGATTAAGATGTTGCCCACCTAGCTGAAGAAGGTAATTCAGGTTATTGTTAATAAGCCCAAAGTAACAGAAACCCTTCCAACAGCCCTGCCTGAGTCTGACTGAGTCATCATTTTTGTTTGACAAAAACATCTTCCTCATATGTAAATTTGAACTAATTCCAGATTCTCCCAACTACAACATAAAAGACTGGTTCAAATACTTACTACATTCAACATTATCCTAAAGCAAGTTTTTGCCAAAGCTTCAGTTATCACTAGATACTACTTTCCCTGAAACCAGCTCCTCTACTTACTTTCACTTACATAAACATCACATGTATCATTCATCGTGATCAGACCTTAAACCCTGCATTCCATCTCCTAGGCACAAGTCTCAACAAAGCCTCATTTAGGCTAAATAAACACTGCACCCTTTTCCAATGCAATTTTCATGAACATTCAATACAACTTGAATCTAAAGTTCTCACACAAAGACAAAGTAAAATGTTCAAGAATTGCAAAGACTCCCTTGGTTGAATATAACACATTTACGAAAATCTGGAAAATAAAAGCAGCACCCTATTAAGGCAAAGATTTTTAATTGAGGTTTACTTGATTATGATGTAAAAAACAGACAATTTCCTGATGCAGAATATCAACCTGATAAAAGCAACTCTTTTTGTATTGCCTTTATCTTTATTGATCCTTTGGGAAATCCAGAAAACTTAAACTTTTCTCATAATTTCAACTGCTATGTTTCACTGCCAAGTTCTATCCATTGGCAAGTAGATGAGCACCGTAATCCTTGGAGAAAAGGTTGGGGTGGGGGAGAATCAGTCAAATCAACTTACTTTGTTTCAATGGCGTACTTAATCTACACAATGACTGAGCCTATGTGTCCTTAAATGTAATTAAGTGGCATTTTGTAATTTCTGCTATAAAAGAAAAAAAAAAGAGAGAGGTTTTTTCTATCATAAAGCACCCTTTGTCCTTGAAGAACACTGGTAAAGGGGCAAGCACTGTAGCTCAGCTCAGCTGGGTTGTTTGAATGGGATAACACATCCTATATCAGGGTGCCAGTTCAAGTCCTGACTGTTCTGCTTCCCATCCAGCTTCCTGTAGATACATCCAGGGAGGAAGCAGATGATGGCTCAAGTGCTTGGGAACCTGCTACTTACACAGGAGAACTGGATGAAGTTTCTGGCTCTTGGCTTATGTAGGCATTTGGAGGTGAACCAATGGATGGAAGATATTCTCTCTCTCTCTCTCTCTCTCTCTCTCTCTCTCTCTCTTACTCTCTTCCAGGTAGATGAAAATCAACTGTTTTTTAAAGACTTTTAAATTGATTTATTTGAGAGGTAGAGTTACAGACAGAGGGAGAGACAGAGAAAGGTCTTACATCCACTGGTTCAATCCTCAGATGGGTGCAACAGCTGGAGCTGGGCCTATCTGAAGCCAGGAGCCAGGAGTGTCTTGCTGGTCTCCCATGTGAGTGCAGGGGTTCAAGCACTTTGGCCATCTTCTATTGCTTGCCCAGGACATATCAAAGAGTTGGATGGGAAGTGGATCTGCCAGGACTCGAACTGGTAGCCATATGGGATGCCAGTGCCACAGGTGGAGGCTTAGCATACTATGTCACAGTGCTGGCCCCAAAATAAAACAAACAAACAAACAAAAAAACCCTTCTTTTAAAGAATGGCAGAAAGAGTGGCTAGGTTAGTAATTTGGGATTACTGTTTTCACAATAATTTTGTGGCAGTGACAATAAATAGATTTCCTTATTAGTTTAATCAGAATTCATTTTGAATAAAGTTTTGGCAGTGGTTTTTAAGGAAACATAAGTGCATCAGTAACACAGAATGTCTCCTTAAGGACCTGCACTTACTGCTGTTTCCATTTCTTCCTCAAAAATCCATGTCACAAGAGGCTTCTATGAGTGGCTGCTTGCCAATGCAAACTGACTGAAACTCATCATTCCTTTAGAATATATTCTCCACGCAACAATAATTTAATAAGTTGACTTATTTGAGATTTGATTCAGACATATAATCTAACCAGGGTTTGGAAAGCACTTTACAGGTAAGAAAAAAAGGCTGTCATTATTAGTGCTACAGATGTTTACAACATAGCCAATTTTTAAAGGAAGGACAGAAACCACGGTCAATTATGAGATACATATTCACACCTGTTGTCTGTCATGTTTCAAACCCCTCAGGTGTGAGATTTAGTCAAGGCAAATAAAATGAAAAAGGACCAGCTGCACAAACTTATTTTGTTCTCATATGGTAATTAAAAGGAAAAACTGTACCATGTCTTGTATATATGACAATCCTATTATTTTATGTCAGGGACTGTTCTATTTTCTTCTAATAGATTTGTGCTGCTGTCAAGTCTGCTATCAAGGCTAGTATGTGCAAGTCTAGGCTATTGACCTAATTTATACTGGTGGTCTACCCAATTACCTTTGCTAAATTTTTCCCTGAAGCAGACTAGTCTGATGTCAGAATAATTAAACAGTATCATTCTCATTCTAACACCCCACACTTAAGTCTCTGCCATGATGTATTGTTTATCAATGTCCCATTAGACATGAGACCTAGTCAAGCCAAATGTCTTAGAAACACTGAGGTGTTATGAGCACCAAATGCTTTTAAAATGCAAACCAGGCATAATCAAGAAGACAGTATCTGTTTTAAATATCTGTAAATGCACTCCAAGTCACCATGGGTGTTGACTCATTTGAAGAGAACATAATACACAATAATTCAAAATTGAAATAGATCTTTGTACAAAAAGGCCACTTTAAAAATACATTCCCACTGTTTAATATTATGTAGAAATTAAAAATATTTCTTGCTTTGTAAAACTTATTTCTATATAAGAGTAGAAAGTTATAGGCAAAGATGAAAATATATAAGCTTTGGAACTAGATAGACATAGATCTAAATCCTGGATGTGCAATTTACTTGCTGCCTGACTTGGGAGAAGAGTTATTTAATAGTTCTGTTAGATTTATCAAGTGTAAAAATGAAGATATGGGGCTCGCGCTGTGACGTAGTAGGGTAAGCCTCCTCCTGCAGTGCTGGCATCCTATATAGGTGCTGGTTCGAGTCCCAGATGCTCCTTTTCCAATCCTGTCTCTGCTATGGCCTGGGAGAGCAGCAGAAGATGGCCCAAGTCCTTGGGCCCCTGCACCCACGTGGGAGACTGGGAAGAAGCTCCTGGCTCCTGGCTTTGGAACAGGCCAGCTCCAGCCATTGTGGCCATTTGAGGAGTGAACCAGCGGATGGAAAACCTTTCTGTCTCTCCCTCTCTCTGTCTGTAACTCTGCCTCTAAAATAAATAAATAAAATCTTTTAAAAAGATATATTTCAAATTAAAGTTAAATAGCTAAATAGCATGTGTAAAGTATCTAGGGGAAAAAATGCTTATGGGAGGGAGCAGTAAGTCTAGCAGTTAAGATTCTCACATCCCACATCGGAGTGCTTGGGATAGATCCCAAACTCTGGCTAATGGACTCCAGCTTCCTGCCATTGCAGACCGGGGTGTAGCAAGTGATGGATCAAGTGATGGAACAAGGACATAAGCCTCAGCCATTCTCCCTCTTTGCCCAAAGGAGATAAACACTGGACTGTATTCCTTGCCCTTGAAACTCAATTGGGTCTCACACCCTATTGCCTTAAAAACCTGAAAAACCAGTTGCTCTGACCACTTTAAAGACCAGTTGCTCTGAACACCTGAAAGACCAGTTCCAGGAATTCCCCTCTGCCTGCTGCCCCCTATCCCACCCCCAATCCTTAGCCCTCCTAAAATAAAAAAAGGCCCAGCCCCTGGGGGTCAGGGACTCCTGCCACGTGTTTCATCATGGGCAGTTAGTCACCCACCTCTACGGATTTATTTTCTCTGAATAAATCCAGTCTGGCTGTAAATTTGTACACTGCCTCCTCTCTATTCTGACCTCTTTTCCTAGCATTTTGGTGCCCCGTGTGAGGAGGCACCAATCTGCAACTCCTTTCCTAACATTATGGTTCCCCTAACATCAAGCAATTGGGTTTCTGCCACCCATGTAACTTCTCAATTCCTGACTCTTGCCCCATCCCAGTCCCAGATACTGAAGCTATAAGTGAACCAGCAGAAAGGAGCTCTGTCTGCAAGTCTTTCTTGATCTCCTGCCTATTAACTAAATGATAATGATAACAGCAGAAAAGTTATTAGAAATCTAGTCTATTTTCAATGACAAATCCATCCCTGAAATGATTTTTATTAAGGTAATGTAATTAGCAATAAAGAATTGTTTAGATTAAGTGAGCAAAACACTACTTGAACTGGTATTTAAGCACTAAGTTCAAGGGTCTAGCTAAATACATGCTGTGCTTGAACTTTATAAAGTGTTTTATACTTACATATTAAAGTAAATATAATGGCATACTTGCATGTAAAAGTAAACACAATAGCACACATTTCTTCAACTGAGGAGAAAATATCAGATTTGTATATCTCTGGATTATTTATGGAACTGAGTAACTTGAAACAAAATGAAGTAAGTATGAAATAAGTACATTTTAACAGTGTAAAAAATATTTTCACATCTAAAGTCAGGACAGGAGCTGATCAGTTCATTGTTGCTTATAGTGTCCATTTCACTTCCTAGGGAGATTACTGACGCCATGAACAGGAGTGTCAAATTGTTAAGTCAGCAACAGGAGTCACTGTGTACTTACACCCCATGCGGGATCTGTCCCTAATGTGTCGTCTAAAGCCAAGTGATGCTATGACTGGTACTGAAACAGTATTTTTATACTTTGCGTTTCTGTGTGGGCGCAGACTGATGAGGTCTTTGCTAATTATATACTGAAGTGATCTTCTGTATATAAAGAGAATTGGAAATGAAAAAAAAAAAAAAAAACAACCTGGTGTTAAAATGGAAATGGCATAGAAAATTAATTATTTTGAAAAAAAAAATTATGTAGGATCTCTGTCTTTAATGTGCTGTACATTGCTATTTAATGCTATAATTAGTAATCCAATGGTAGTTTTTTACACTCGATGTTGCTATATGGGCAAAATGTTGAAACCTTTACCTAATATATACTAAATTGATCTTCTGTATACAAAGAGAATTGAAAATGAATCTTTACATGAATGGAAGGGGAAAGGGAGCGGGAGGGGGGAGGGTTGCGGGCGGGAGGGAAGTTATGGGAGGGGGGAAGCCATTGTAACCCACAAGCTATACTTTGGAAATTTATATTCATTAAATAAAAGTTTAATAAAAAAAAATATTTTCACAGTAAATGAAATAGGTATTTTTGTATTGTTAGGGTAGTTGCAACTTCTAGGCCAAAGCATGCTGCTAAATTTTAAAATGTTCTACCATTATATGTGAAAAATTCGATTCACCTGATCTAACCATAGAAAATCCCCTTAACCAATCTATGAAATAGGTTTCCTTTCCAGATCACAAAGAATTATTCACTGAGAAAGTTGTGCATCATTGAGCTGATTTTTTTTAAATGGAAGCTAAAATGAAAAGAATAATTCAGACAATAGAATATTAGTTTCCCTTCCCATAAATATACTTTAGGAGATAAAGACAGCGACAATGGGGCAGAACAGGGACAGGGCTACATAGCTCAGCGATCAGTCAGCTGCAATACATCAGTCCTTTTACATGCTGATTTTAATGTGTAGTTTCAAGTATATCAGCAAGGGGAGAATCCAATCTCTTCCAACATTATTTACGACAAAGCACTCCTAGCTGAGGTCCAATGTCTGCTGAATTGCGGTCATTCTGATTCAACTAAACAATAAATGAATCTGCTTTACATAGCTCCAACTCCAGAGCACAAAGTGAGACAAGGGGAAACTGCAGCACGAAGACGCAGCACAATCCAGGGGCTTGGCTGAAGGAACAGTGGGAAGGCAGCATCCGGAGAAGCAGACAATCCCATGGGCTACAAAGCACACTTCACTGACCTGAGACACCCGCGTACTTTTTGCAACTGCTCCATATTCGCCCAGGAAACCATTCACAACACACAATGGAGCCTGCAGGCAGCTTGTTCATAATCCGTCCTTACTTTCAATGTCTTGTGCATCACTAAATGCTGGACAACCCGGATAAACACTCTCAACGTTCCTCCAACTCAGCCAAAGCCTACAGTACCTCCAGACCCTGATTCATTAAAATACAGAAAATTCAGGAGTCTGAAAGTAGGAGCATGTTAGAATTTGTCTAGAAAGGAAAGAGAAATAAATTTCTAACTATTCTCCAACTAACTCTACTATCTTTCATGAGGATCCCATTATTTAGAAATACCTTTCTGGTGTACTATAACTGGTTTTTCTTACTTTGTTAATTTTACCAAGTTATGTTTTATTAGGGAAGAAAAAGGAGACATTAAGAATTTTTTTCTATCATAAAAAATGTTTTTGTGTATTTATTTTGTGATCTAAATGGCTGGAGGTGAACAGTGTCATTTCTAAAAGGAATTGCCTTATTCTTTTTGCTCCACGTAAATAACAGTTGTATTCAGAACAAACATCAGGAATCTTGAAAAATACGGCCTGTTGTTACCTTGTTCTTTGGTCACTCAATCATTCCAGAAATATTTATAATTCTGAGCATGAAATACTTATTATATGTTGAATTATGAAACATTTATTATGCTGAAAGTGTTCCCTATCACTAGAAATTCCCCGTCTAAAACTTGTAGAAATAAAAGCTGAGCCATAACCAATGCACTGTGGCAGGAATGGACACTGCACCACTACCTTCCCCAGTTGTTGCAGCTAAGATTCCTGCATAGGTTAGTCATTTCCACAACAATAGATCTTAAAGCCCTTCTTATATTGGGCTTAAATTCAGTATGACAGGAAAATCACATGCTTTAAGAAGTCAAATGTTCAACTCCACTTCTTACAGTTTAACTAAATATTTACAAAGAGCGCACCATCCATTTAGGGGGACAGCCATATTTCTGTTGAACCACTCTGTCATCTTTCTTCATAAACTTTGCTCCTTAATACAAGAACCTGTCTGCAGCCTACCTGGTAAACTAACTCCTAACAAAACATTCTTATAGCTATAAAAACTGTGACATTAGCAGAAAAGAGGAACAGTATTTGCTTCATGCATGTAAGAAGAAAGCATTTCTCAGAATCTTACCAAACATAAGTCCTTAAAATAAGGCATTCAGAAGGATGAACAAGGACAACTCTCTCCATTTAAAGCCTCCACACAGGATTCTTTCCATTAGGTGTAAATTCAAAGGAAGCATAGAATGTCTGGCTGGTGGGGTGTATGATTAACCAAGAAGTGGAAACAAACTCAAAGTGTGTGTGAATGTGCATGCATGCATGTGATTATATGAACATGCAAATGTTTATGTGTGCACTGGGATATTTAATAGGCATAAGCCAGTTGGGGGTGGGGGTCGTTCTTATTTGGGCAACACAAACTCAGAACCACCGATGGGTTCCACAGAGATAAACTATTATGAAAGATGAACAAGTATCCTAAATATGGCCTGAGAATATTTTAAATGGCTAACATATGATTTGAGAAGAAAAAGTCTACCTGACCTAGTCACTGGAAAAAGAAAAAGAACAGGGAATCATTTGAGATGGAGGCCAGGAGAGAAGAATACCAGTCTTCAATGTTGCATTAGACTTGAAGCCAACACTAATTTGGGTCTTTGAGGATTTAAAATAAAATTCTACTGCTGAGAGTCTAGTTAAGACCAGTAATGTTGGCACAATAATTATCTGCATAATTATTTGGAGGTCTCTTCTGATACCGATTCAGATGCATGGAGTTTTTTATTTTTAAAACCAAGCATTAGAAAATGATGTTTTCTATTATATTCAAAAATTTTAGAAGTGTGCTCAACACTACATTTAAAAAGTTGCTAGATTCCAAGATTGATAATGTCAGTCTATAAAAACTAAGATTCAGTTCATGTCTATATGAAATGGTTTCTTTTTAAATATTTCTTTTCTATTTATTTGAAAGAGCGAGAGGGTGAGAGCACACACATGCACAAGCGTGTTCCCCAAATGCCTACAACAGCCAGGGCTGGGCCAGGCCAACGCCAGGAGCCAGGAACCCCATCTTATTCTCCCATGCGGGTCGTGGGAACCCGAGTACTTAGGCTATCATCTGCTGCCTCCGAGAATGTGCATTAGCAGGAAGCTGAATTGTAAGCAGAGGTGGGATGGGATCCCAGGCACTTCAATATGGGATGCAGACACCCCAAGCTTTGGCTTAACCCACTGCACCACAACGCCAACGTAAAATGAGTTCTATAAAAGTAAAAATGATGTGACAGTTACAGAACTCTCACTAATCTTGCCTGATCTTTCTCCTATAAATGTTCCCAAATTCATAATAAGTAGAAAATATGGTAAGAAAAGGATAGGGAAAAGACTCATTCTAAACCAATAAAACTGTATATGATCGAGATTCCACTTGGTTTATTTGGGGGGGGGGGCAGGATTTATCATTCCAATTAAAATTAAACATTTCCTAAAACAGAAACTACCTAAGGTTCAATGCCATAAGAGAATTGTGACACACAAATTAAACAAACACACACAAACATTTCAACACTACTATTAACTGAGGGTTGATGACTCATGGGCACAGTGTTAAATGCAGAGTGGAGCAAAGGCTGCTGCCTGCCAGGCCTTGCAGGGCTCACAGTGCAGCAGGTAAGCAAGAGGAAAGTGAGTGTCAGGGAGGTCTGTGGGGGAAAGCCAAAGGAGGGGGACGTGTACACAAGACACACTAGGGTGGACAGGTACTCCAGACCACAGAACAGACAAGGCTACGGAGGTGTGATTCTGCTGGGCTGCAGGCACCACGAGAAAACAAGGGCTTTGAGACAAAGGCCAGCCAAGGTTAGAAGTCGCATCTCGGATGTGAGGAGGGAAGCCCTGGGAAGGATTGAGGTTGGTCCCAAAGAATCCCAAATTATGCAACACTGTATATTAGGGTCTTGAAAACCTGTTACAGGCCAGCAGCGCGGTTCACTTTGCTAATCCTCTGCCTGCGGCGCCGAAACCCTGGGTTCTAGTCCCAGTTGGGGCACCAGATGCTGTCGCGGTTGCTCCTCTTCCAGTCCAGCTCTCTGCTGTGGCCCGGGAAGGCAGTGGAGGATGGCCCAGGTTCTTGGGCCCTGCACCCCATGGGAGACCAGGAGGAAGCACCTGGCTCCTGGCTTTGGTTCAATGCAATGCGCCGGCCGTAGCAGCCATTTGGGGGGTGAACCAATGGAAGGAAGACCTTTCTCTCTCTCTCTCTCACTGTCTAACTCTGCCTGTCCAATAAAAAAAAAAAGAAAGAAAGAAAACCTGTTACATACAACTAAATGTTTTAAATTTATATTTATTTATGTATGTATTTTAAAGGCAGAGAGAGAGAGAGAAAGAGAGAGAGAGAGAGAAAGACACACACAAATAACACCCATCCACTAGTTCACTTTCCCAAAATACCTGCTAGGGTTAAGGCTGGGCCAGGAGAAAGCCAGGAGCTAAGAAATCAATCTGGGTCTCCCTAAGTGGGTGGCAGTGACCCAAGAACTTGATCCATCACCTGGGACCTCCAAAGGAGTACATTAGCAAGAAGCTGGAATAAGAAGCAGAGCCAGGTTTGAACGCAGGCACTGCGAAACAGGGGTGTAGTGTCTCAAGCAGAGTCTTGAACCACGATGCCAAGAACCCGTCCCTACATATAACTTTATCAAAAGTGAGAATTATGCAGGCCAAAGTTCACAAGATGAAATGCTTACAAAATTCAGGCACGTGATGTAAGTGAACAGTGGGGCCACTAGTATACCTCAGATGGCAATGGTAACTCAGCTCCAGAAAGCCACTGCCAGGCATAGGCCTGATAACACGTACAGAAAACATGAAACCAAGATGCTCGGGTGAAATGCATTTTTTTTTCCAATAATGACAACCATATCTATGTTTTCTTGAACTGCCAAATAAAATATATGTGGAAATTATCTAACTCCACAAATCGCAGGATCATTTAAAACCAATTCACCAAGGAATAAAATTTGTACAAATTACCACATATCAAAGTTCAGCATTTTTTTTTTTTTGCCCAAATATCTCAACTGAAAGAGATTTCTGAGCGATAAAAGCCTCAAAATCTCTGCTTTGGTGGTCACAAAAGTAGAGAACGGCCAGTTAACTGGTTCTTATTTAAAGCAGCAACTGGTTTTCATCTCTGGTTTGGCACAACTCCAAGTAAAGCAGATGATCCTAAGCACTAGAATGATCCTAGAAGTCCTTGTATGCAAATCTGCAAAGGGGAAGGTTTACAAATGTGAGCCATAACAAATATGGCATATTTTCATTTTCACCTATCAATCGCTCATCTGGTAAACAGAAATGAACATAAGAATGCTATTTCATGGATGAAAAACTCCTCTGATATAGGATATTTCACTACCTACTATGGTACTCAGTGTGATGTTTTAAACCTCAGGGTGTCTGTCAGAATGCATAATACCCTCTTTTTTGATAATTGATGAGTCCAGTGTATTAATATTTTATAGGCAAAAAGAAAAAATCAAGTTACAAACAGATACTTATTTAGTATGTATGCTGTTCCTGGAAAAAATCATTAGCTTTATATCAATGTCAATTTTTACTTAGCAAACATATAGGTACCTTCAAATGTAATTCAATTAACGTGACACGGAAAATTTTTTTTAATTATCCATGATTCCAAACCCAGATATACCCACTTTACAGTTTTAATCTACACACCACAGGAATGCATCAAATAGCTCTGCACTGATGAAACTGTCAATTATAGATTAATTCTATCTATTCCCCAACCTGACTACTACAATCACAACTACCAATATATTTTTTAATCATTTCTCCCCATAGCTATCAAATGGGTACCAATTCAGGCAGACTATTTTCTTTTTTTAAAAAAAGGCAGAGAGAGAGAGAAAGAGAGAGAGAGAGATCTTCCACCTGCAGGTTCACCCCCCCCCCCCCAAATGGTCA
The DNA here is from genome assembly GCF_033115175.1 of Lepus europaeus. Classification (NCBI taxonomy): domain Eukaryota; kingdom Metazoa; phylum Chordata; class Mammalia; order Lagomorpha; family Leporidae; genus Lepus; species Lepus europaeus. The sequence continues at coordinate 52,273,417 of NC_084827.1, forward strand.
CAACACCTAGGGCTAGGCCAATCCAAAGCCTGGAACCAGGAGCTTCTTCCAGGTATCCCAGGAGGGTGCAGGTGCCCAAGGACTTGGGCTATCTTCTACTGCTTTCCCAGGCCATAGCAGAGAGCTGGACCAGAAGTGGAGCAACCAGGACTCAAACCAGCGCTCACATAGGATGCCAGAACTGCAGGTGGCAGTTTTATCCACTACACCACAGTGCTACCCCCAGGCAGATTATTTTCTAAAAAGGACTGTCAATATCAAAATTAAAGAAAACAAGTAAAATCCGGCCGGCACCGTGGCTTAACAGGCTAATCCTCCGCCTTGCGGCGCCGGCACACCGGGTTCTAGTCCCGGTCAGGGAGCCGGATTCTATCCCGGTTGCCCCTCTTCCAGGCCAGCTCTCTGCTATGGCCCGGGAAGGCAGTAGAGGATGGCCCAAGTCCTTGGGCTCTGCACCCGCATGGGAAACCAGGAGAAGCACCTGGCTCCTGGCTTCGGATCAGCACGATGAGCCAGCCGCAGCGGCCATTGGAGGGTAAACCAACGGCAAAAAGGAAGACCTTTCTCTCTGTCTCTCTCTCTCACTATCCACTCTGCCTGTCAAAAAAAAAAAAAAAAAAAAAAAAAAAAAAAAAAAAAGAAAACAAGTAAAATCAACCACAGGGTGAGAATTTACCTAGCAGTTAAGACACTGCTTAGGATACCTATACTGCACAGAGGAAAGCCCAGGTTACAAGTTGCAGCTTCACTTCCAATTCCAGTTTCCTGCTAATATACACACTAGGAGACAGAAGATAACGGCTCAAGTACTTGGCCCCTGTCATCCACATGAGAGACCCAGATGGAGTTCCCAGTTCCTGGTTTTGGCTTTGCACAGCCCTAGCTGATGAGGACATTTGGGGTGTGAAACAGTAGATGGAAGATCCTCTCTCTCTATATATTTATATCTATACATCTATATATAGAGGGACTCTATTGCTCTCTTAAAATGAATACTTTTTTAAAAGATAAATTGATTTTGATACAAAAAGAAAACTGAAGTCCACATATATGAGGGGTCTTTAAAAAGTTCAAAAACACATAATATAAAAAACTATGCATGGATTTAAAAACTGTTTTACATCAAAATCAACTAATCCACTACTTTTTGAAATATCTTCATATATTACAAGCAAAAACATTGACAGATGTAATGTAATTTTAAACAGTGTTTGAAAACATCAGAGTACAAAACTAAGGAATATGGAAGAAGGAGAGAAAGGAAGGTGGCAATGATATATTTTACATAGAAAATCATCACTTAAAATGATTCTTCATGGGATTTCCTTACACAGAAGCTCCCAGAAAAAGAAAATTATTGACCATAATCATATTTAATAATGTGATTATATTTCATTGATATCCTTTATTAATATTATTTATTTATTAATATTATATATAATTAATAGACTCATTTTATCCTGATAAAAGCCTGCAAATTATGGGTTAGGCACTAAAATGAAAAGCGAGGAAGATGAGGCTCAGAAAAGGTTACCCAGGATCCGAGAGTTCTATCAACCAAGATTGGATGATCCAGGACTTGACTGAGGCCTACTAACTCCCAATCTCATGCTTTGATTAAATATTTAAACATTTTTAGAAAATTCAGAGTGTTCCCTAGCACTAGTTTCCCAAACCAAAAGTTTTGACCAAACAATGGAATTCTTTTCAAGAAAAGGTTATCTATCTATATGATGCTTCTAATTCAATAACTCCCACATACAAGCTTTATCTGTATCTTATCATTCAAAACCACAATTAACGATTAGGGACTTGAGAGCAGCAAGATGGCAGAATAGGAAGGGAGCACACTATTAGCCCGGCCGAGAGACAGGTTAATAAAAGGGGGGATACTGCAGGGTCAAGGAAGAGTAGGGGAAGAAACAGCAGAGGAAACTCTTCAGGAACTAGTGATTCACTGTGGACCTGCGTGGAGAGCGTGGGAGCCCAAGTTCGGGACACCAGCAGCAGACTCAACACACCAGCGCTGGAACGCGAGGTGAGCCGAACCTCAATAGCCCGAAACACCAGCGGGCAAGCGGAAAGAGGAGGCTAGAGGGAATGAGGCTTGAAACTCCGTGGGGAAAAGTTCACCAGGCTAACTAGAAGAGAGAGAGGAAAAAAACAAAAAAAGTGACCGATACGGACACGAGTTTCTCTCTCTCCGCTCACCCCTCAAAGGCAAGCAAGACAAAGAACAGGCGCCATTTTGGACATACATCATAAGCAGGGCGACCTCAGGTCTGCACCGGCCCTGAGCCTAGCAGAAAAACATGACTCTGGGGGGAGGGGTAAAATAACAGGAGATTAGCATCTAACTTGACAACCCAGTGGGAGACTGCAGGAGAATTGGAGCCCACACTGAGGGCAGCACAGATTCCCTGTGTGGTCCTTGGGAAAGAGCTTCCAATCTCTGGCTCCTGTGGGTATATCATTTGCCTGCTAACTACCCCCAATTACGTTCAGCTGTGCGGAATTACTTCCCTTTTGAATCAAAAAAAGAAAGAAAGAGAGAGAGATTTACCACACCTAACCTGGGAGTGTCATCTTTGACACACCCTCAACCCTGAGGAACCAAACACAACTCTCAGTCCACACTCATCTCAAGCCTCTAAGGCTCCACCGAAAGCAGACAGTCCACTTAATATAGAGCCATAGTGTAACAAGAAAAAACACCACAGTGAAGAAACCAAATATCTCCAACATGCCAAACAACAAACGCAAAAACCGAGGTAACAAGAACAAAGAAGATACTATGACACCCCCAAATGAAAAAGACACCCCAATTCAAGATTATGAAGATGATGAGATAGAAGAAATGCAAGAAGCAGATCTCAAAAAATTGATAAGAACATTAAGAAGTTCTCAAAAACAAATTCTTGAACTACAGAAATCCTTAATGGACAAGATAGAAAATCTCTCTCATGAAAATGAAACATGAAGGAGGAATCAAAATGAAATGAAACAACTTGTAGAACAAGAAACTGTGATAGTGATGAGAAATCATAATGAAATGAAGAATTCAATAGATCAAATGACAAACACATTAGAGAGCCTTAAAAACAGAATGGGCGAAGCAGAAGAGAGAATATCAGACTTAGAAGACAGAGAACAGGAAAGGAAACAGGCAAACCAAAGAAAAGAAGAAGAAATTAGAAATCTAAAAAATATTGTCGGGAATCTACAGGATACTATTAAAAAACCCAACATTCAGGTTCTAGGAGTTCCTGAAGGCATGGAGAGGGAGAAAGGATTAGAAGGCATTTTCAGTGACATACTAGCAGAAAATTTCCCAGGTTTGGAGAAGGACAGAGGCATCTTAGTACAAGAAGCTTATAGAACCCCTAATAAACATGACCAAAAGAGATCCTCACCACGACACGTTGTAATCAAACTCACCACAGTGAAACATAAAGAAAAGATCCTAAAAGGTGCAAGAGAGAAACGTCAGATCACTCTTAGAGGATCTCCAATTAGACTCACAGCAGACTTCTCATCAGAAACCCTACAAGCTAGAAGGGAATGGTGACACATAGCCCAGGTACTAAGAGAGAAAAACTGCCAGCCCAGAATATTATATCCTGCAAAGCTCTCATTTGTGAATGAAGGTGAAATTAAGACTTTTCATAGCAAACAGAAACTGAAAGAATTTGTTGCCACTCATCCTGCCCTGCAAAAGATGCTTAAAGATGTGTTACACACAGAAACACAGAAACATGGTCACCAATATGAAAGAAGGTAAAGGAAGGAAACCTCACAGCAAAAGATCACAGGAAGCTCAGTTTCTCTTTGACATAGAATTAAACTCTGATGCTCTGTTAAAGCAATGTGTTAAAGTAATCTATTATGTTCTCTTGATGTCTATTAAATTCTAATTGTATAAAAACAGCTGAATTTTTATTAAGAGCTATGGGTTATTTAAATATGTGCTTATTTTCAAAGATTTGAATAATCACCTGTAACAATGATCAAATTTGGTCTATATTATGTCATGATTTTAAGGAATCTTATTTCAACCAGATATTTTGGATTTTGAGCCTTCTTGGCATTCTTGACAGGCATCAAAAAATCAAAGTTTCAAACAATCTGGTCTCTAAAATTTCCAGTAAATCCTGGACTTTGGTTTTTCCAGTTTGGGCCCAACTGAAAAAATCGAAAGACCTATGTCTCTCATCTTATAGAGACACCAACTAATCAGGCTATTTCGATTATATTAGAAGGACTGTCAAGATGTGATGTGGTACCAAACTTTAAGTTTCTATAATGGAAAATGCTATTAATACAAATGTTTGAGAATTAAAAAGTCTAATGATCTTGTGTTACTAGACATGATAGTTATCTTAATGAGAAAGCCCCAGAGGCCTAAAGGGTTAAATTCTTGTAAAATCCTACAGGTGCTTTCAAAAATACTGGGAAGTAAGCAAATGCCTCTTGTTGGTTGATGAGTTTATAATTTTAAACATGGCGACTTAAAGTCTTTTGTCATCCACAGTTATATATGATGTGCTGCTCATAAAACTAAAGCGTTGTTGGTTCTGTGTTTAGCTGTCCTCCTATAGGTTCCTATGGACTTTTTCCAGCCACTTCTATTGTATTCAGTACTTTGGGATGGCTCTGTAAACAGATGAAGCCAATAATGTATTCACAGTACCAACTGAGAGAAAGTATGGTTAACTGAGGTTACTAAAAACAAAAAGCAATTCAAATCAATTGGCAATCTACAAAAAGAGTTAAAGATTTTAAAAGCTATTATTAAAATTGCTATATTGGTCTATTATGCTATGTTATATGTGTGTACATATTGTATGTCCACATGGGGAAATTTTATTAAGAGTTTTATTTTACATGGCTTATAGATAAGATTGTCCATAAATTTAAGCTGCTAAAATCAATCAAAGATACATTTTAATTTGTGTGACCTGAATCTCTCTATCATATGTTTTAAACGTGTTGGTAGAAAGAAACTAAAAACATTTTAGATGGTTGTGCTTAAGTTTACTGGTTAAACAAAGTACACCATGTTAGATATTTAAGAGGTATTTTCAAATACATGATTCTTTTTTTTTTTTTTTTTTTTTTTGACAGGCAGAGTGGACAGTGAGAGAGAGAGACAGAGAGAAAGGTCTTCCTTTGCCGTTGGTTCACCCTCCAATGGCTGCCGCGGTTGGCGCGCTGCGGCCAGCGCACCGCGCTGATCCGATGGCAGGAGCCAGGTGCCTATCCTGGTCTCCCATGGGGTGCAGGACCCAAGCACTTGGGCCATCCTCCACTGCACTCCCTGGCCACAGCAGAGAGCTGGCCTGGAAGAGGGGCAACCGGGACAGGATCGGTGCCCCGACCGGGACTAGAACCCGGTGTGCCGGCGCCGCAAGGCGGAGGATTAGCCTAGTGAGCCGCGGCACCGGCTCAAATACATGATTCTTAAAATTTATAGAAGGCATTGGACTTTCTGGTAAATGTTTTCTTAAGTTGTTGTCTAATGGTTGAAACTGTTTGCTAAGTATTCATGTGATATTGCTAATGTCAGCAAGCGATCTAGGACTTGCTCCCTCATTTCTCTATTCTAAGCCCAACTTGTTCTTTCATTTCTCTATTCTCTTCAAGGTAGGAAACTAATTCTATTATGAAGGAATCTGTAGGACACACAATTTAATCTTTAGACCTTATAAAAGAGATGGCTAACATTTTACTGTAATAGCATAGCCAAAATAAGAACTTAAATAATAATCTCATAGCTAGATTTACTTCGCCATCAGCGAAGTATACAGTAAGTAGGAAAAAACCTCCCTTTCAGACCAAAGGGAGAGAAAGTTTTAAAGTGAGAATATAATTTTCCTCATGGGCATTGTCTACCTTAGAAAAACTACTACAGAACATGCCTGTGACTATAGACTTGTAGTTCAGGCCACCGAAGATTAGAGATGGCACTTGGGCACTCCCTTGACTTGCATCCTCTGGTCTGCTTTAACACAAACCAGGAGGAAAAGAAAGCTCTGCATCAGAAGCTATGGGTGGCAGGCCTATTAATGGCTGATCTGTACAGTGATCTGCCCTCAAGGAGACCCAACAGGCCAGTCCACTGCAGTGGCTTTCAAAGTGGTAAGCCTGGACTTCAGCAGAAGTCAGCTTGTGAAGAGCCCTGGCAGCTCACTGGAAATGGACCTGCCCTGGAGTGGAAGGATGCCCAGGTCAGAGCCACAGATCTTATTGGCTCTAAGCTGAAAAGCCCTTCACTCAGCCCAACTTCCAAAGTGACCACTGCAGCTGAGGGGATGGTCAAGTAGGGTCAGCAACATTGCAGGCAGAACTGTAAATTGCTTGTTAGAGATGCCACCTGCCTTTACCTGGCCAGCTCTCCTCCCAGGCCAGCCAAGTAATGAAAGTCAACAGAGTGCCTTCCCCTAGGAGGTTCACACCTCCCTTAGGATGTACCCCATGTGAAGAGATAGATAGGTCTGGGCCTCTTAACTTACAAGGCCTAAAGCCCAACAGATTATTATCAAGCCCCTTCTATCAGGTTCTATTTGCCTCTCAATCAGAAAACTTAATTGTAGCTTAGACAGCACCTATCTTAGCTCCACTAATAATGACTCTGTCCTTTGTTCTAGACCCTGTCTAGCGTACTTGGGCCTCATTCCTTTGTAATCATAACCTCTATCACCAATGGCTCTACTCCCAACCTGTGTGTACTGATGGTCCTCTTCCCCACTTAAAGCTGTATAATTGTTCAAACCTGGTAAATGCCATCTTAGGATCATTGGTTACTATCCTCACTCTGTCTTTTATGACCTTGTCTAAATATGATCAGAGTCGGCAAACTTGGAAGGCTTCCATAGCCTTGGCAACTCATGACGACAGCCTAGGGTGGTTACTGGCGCCATAAACTAGAGTGTCAATTTGTTGGGTCAACAACAGGAGCCACTGTGCACTTGCTCCTCATGTGGGATCTCTGTCCTTAATGTGCTGTACATTGTGATTTAATGCTATATAACTAGTACTCAAACAGTATGTTTCACTTTGTGTTTCTATGTGGGTGCAAACTGTTGAAATCTTTATACTAAATTGATCTTCTGTATATAAAGAGAATTGAAAATGAATCTTGATGCAAATGGAAGGGGAGAGGGAGCGGGAGAGGGGAGGGTTGCAGGTGGGAGGGAAGTTATGGGAGGGGGAAGCCATTGTAATCCATAAGCTGTACACTGGAAATTTATATTCATTAAATAAATGTTAAAAAAAAACACAATTTCCAAGCAATGTTTCTGGAAACAATAAGTGCGATGGGTTGTCATTTTCAATTTTTTCATAGATATTCAATTAAGCAGTAAGATTCTAAAAATCTCAACATTTTAAAGAATAAACAACAAAAAGTTTTCTCTCTCAAAGTGAAAATGAAGCATTGAAATTTATACCATACATCACATGTTGTTTCTTTGGAAATGAGACTGTTCTTATTTAAAACAAAACAAAACAAAAAAATACTCACTTGACTTAGTTAATATTCCAGCAAGCTCATTAAAAAAAATCATCTGTTCTTATTTCTTGCTTTAAAGTACTATGCTAATTAAGTTTATTCATACAAAATCATCTATTTACCAAAGTTACACAATTGCAAAATAGCATATGTAATGGTAAAGCTTCATTTCGCATTTAAACCAAACACATTTAAGGCTCCCTATCTGCAATCGATGCACATATGAGCTTCAATAATTTCTGAATTTGAAAAATAATGTTTGAATCAAATATTCAGTATGTGCTACAAATACAACTTTCACAACCTACAGAATTCAGATATGAAAAAAGAAATACAGTAACATTCCCAACCCTAAAGTGGTTACAAATGTGACACGAGGGACATATTTGTGTTCACTGTGTAAGATGGTACATGTTATTTTCTTCTTCTAATTCAGTTTGGAAACCAACTCTAAATGAACAGAATATATCAAGGTAACATCCCACTAAAGGAGGATTTCAACTCTAAACTGCATTCCACATTTACAAATAAGATGCATCATTTTAAAGATACCTGCAGCTTCTCATTCTCCTCACAGATGTTCAGTATCTCCCCCTTGTTCATAGAGGACATGCTGCCTCGAGAGGAAAGTTCTTTAAAACTGAGTAAAAGGGTTTTTCAATAGCACAGCATAATCATAAGCAGAGTATCCCTAAAGGGATTCAGGGTGGTTCTTAATACTTCAATTCTCTGTCTTGAATTGCCACATTAAATTATCACAGTCTGTGAATTCACATTCTCTGAGAAAGAAGTTTTCAAAATATGTGCACAGTGATGATAGTGTGCTGACTCCAAAAGACGAAGATGCAAGGGCAAGGTACACTATCAGGTGGCTGCCTAAGAAATATCTGGGTAGATCATCCATTCCCAGAGCTCTTCCTAAACATGAGAAGAATCCATCATTTATGTACAGAAGCTGCTTAAACCACCTACAGCTTGCAAAAGTAGGCTAGACATACACAACTATGTTCCAGACAAATATCAAAATACAAGTTTTTCTTTCAAAATGTTTATTAGATTATGATTTTCATACAATTCAACCTGAAGGAAAGAAAACACATTCTCAGATTTTATAAAGGAAATATCCAAGAAAGACTTAATTTGGTTGGCAGTATGTCACATAGAACTTATAATAATTGGCCCCTGAAGTTGTCACACTAAAACAGCTGGCTTACAAAGAAAGAATAATATAATAGTCCATCTTAAACATTAATAAGGTGGTGTTAAGTTGTTTTAACTGAAAAGTAGCCCCAAAACCCATTATTGTGTAGAACAGATTGATTCAGGTCACCTGTTACTAAATTAAACATTTTCTGCTTTTGCTGCATCTCATTAAACATGCTACTGCAAGTTTAAATAACTCAGTGCTTTCCATTTGCACAGTCACCCTTTTCGTTATTGTTTACAGCAAACTAATTTGACACATAATCATTCAGGAAGCACTGGTTTCATGTTACGCTGAAGTATTAATTTTTAATATAATTGCATTCTTTCGTCCAACAAAAGACCCAGTTCAGTGGGGATTTTACTCAAGTGATTCTTCAATCATAATACAAGGCAAATTCTACTAATACTTTGTAACTCTCTTTGCCCTACTGTTTCATTTCTCTATAAATCAAAACCTCATTATGAGCTTATTTAAACTAGTTTATTTGCTTAAGAAACACTGTGAATGATTACATTAGCACAAGATCTATGGCCCATACATCTTTAAAACACCTTTTTCCAAAAGGACATTTGATTGATTAAAGGAGCAAGGCATGTTTTCCTAGCACAAATTACTAAATCTCATAATTTTGTGTGAATTCTAATAAAGAAATTCCTAGAATAACAATAAAATAATAACTACAAGTTACTCCTTTATGCTTCTTTCTATCACATATCTGAATGAGGTAGATCTTTGGAGAAATACAGTATGTTATCATGCCATCCCCTATATGTGGTTGATCACAGAGTACAATGGACACATTTGAGAAGAAAAAAAAAAAGTGAAATGATTGAAAATAAAGGGTTAAACTTTAGTTAAGAAATAAATAATATGTTCAAAAGGTAGCAGAAAAGGACTTAAGTTAAATACTAACTAGCTTTCATTTTGATCGCTCATGTTTATATATCATCTATATGATGGTTCATAATTATAAACCCCATTTAAAATACTGGTGTTTAAGGACAGTATTGTGGCACCACAGATTAACGCACCAATTGCATCAACCATGGAGGCCAGTGTGAGTCCTGGCTGCTCTGCTTCTGATCCAGCTTCCTGTTAACATACCTGGGAAGGCAGCAGATGATGACTCAAGAACTTGGGCCTTACCACCCTTATGGGATACCCTTCTCTTTCTCTCTCACTGTCATTCTGCCTTTCAAATAAATAAATCTTTTTTATGAATAAAAATATCTTTATGGAGACAAGCATATTTTTAAAATGAATATTAAAATCTCATTTTTTCAAAATTTGCATTAAATGCTTAAAGAGGAATAAAATGATTAATTATATGAACTATAATTTCAATTCTATAACACTGAGATTAAGGTATACTGGCCCGTGGACAATTTACTCCAATGCAGACTCTGGTATAAGATAGCTAGTTTAATCTGATCTAGAAAAACTGTGTTATCCAACAGAATGAAAAAGATGTGAAATTTTTCAATGGCTTTCATAAAGCAATGTAAAAGTTCACATTTGGAAAGACTCATATGGCCAGCGCCACGGCTCACTTGGCTAATCCTCCACCTGTGGCGCTGGCACCCCAGGTTCTAGTCCCGGTCGGGGTGCCGGATTCTGTCCCGGTAGCTCCTCTTCCAGTCCAGCTCTCTGCTGTGGCCCGGGAGTGCAGTGGAGGATGGCCCAGGTTCTTGGGCCCTGCACCCGCATGGGAGACCAGGAGGAAGCACCTGGCTCCTGGCTTCAGATTGGCACAGCGCGCTGGCCGTAGCGGCCATTTGGGGGAGAACCAATGGAAGGAAGACCTCTCTGTCTCTCTCTCTCTCACTGTCTAACTCTGCCTGTCAAAAAAAAAAAAAAAGACTTTTATAAAAATATTCTTCCCACTATTATAGTTCACCAAATAATTTAATCATAATGGGTTATATGAAATGTTTGTATATTAATTATTTTTATATAAGATAATGAGGAAAAGACTGTTTTATAAAGGAGGATGCAACTGAGGCAGATATCCCAAATTATAGAAATAAAAATTATATAAAAATATAACACAGAATTTTGAAATTTTAAAAATTTATTTTGTTTGAGAGTAGAGAGGAGAGGGAGACATACAGAGACCTCCCATATGCTGGTTCACCCCCCTAAATGGCTGCAAAAGCCAGGGTTGCACCAATCCAAAGCCATGCATTAGGAACTCACTCTGGGTAACCCACATGGGTTGCAGGGATATGATTACTTGAGTTATCATCTGCTCCCTACAGGGTAGGTCTTAGCCGGAAGCTGGAATCAGAAGCAAAGCTGATACTTGAACCCAGACACTCACAATATGGTATGCTGGTATCACAAGAGATGTCTTAACCACGAGGCCAAACAGTGCCTCCAAACAGATCTTTTAAAATTTGTTTTATCAATTTTCCTATTTGTGCTTAATAAAACAAACCAGCTTAAATTAATAAATCAACAATAATTAATAAATAATTAATAATAATTAATAAATCAACAAGTAACTTACAGATTAATCTTGATTACAGTGTAAACATGCATGGGGATGAAAAAAAAATGTGCTATTTGAAGTTATAAATTTTAGTATTTGGAATCAAGAGTAGAAATTCAAAGAAGCCAAGAACTGTGAACCTCAACAGAAAATGTGCCCTTCCTAGTTAACCTTTAACTCTCAGTTTAATGTAACAAGTACATGGGTCAAAAACCTTTCATTAACTTCTTTAAGTTGACCTATCTAATAACACGACAAAGATTCAATTATGGCCTATTCTGCAGAGCCCTTAAGTAAGGGATAAAGATGAATAAGAATCCTCCTGAACGCTCATTCCTAAGAGTTGAGCACTTTAAGGAGAGTGCACTTCACCAGATTCCCTGTGTAATCACCACCTCACTGTTATAGTTTAGTTAAGGTTGGATTGTCCCCAAAGGTTTTATGTATGGAAATTTCATCCCCATTATGAAGTATAGAGAAAGGAGAACCTTAAAGTGACTCTACTGTTCAGAGGAGTTTGAAAAATGATGAAGTCTAGACTTAGGTTTAATCATTACAGTGGCATTCCTATGAATCGCTCATTGGAGGCTTTGTGAGAAGAGGCAGAAACCAGACAAAAATAAAGCAGGTATTCCCTGTCTCTGGTCATGCTCTGCCAGCAAGAAGGTAACCACCAGATAAGGCCCCTAGATCTTGCACCTCTAGACCCTTGAGCCAAAAGAAATTTCTTTTCTTCATAAGTAGCCTGTCTCTGGTATTTCATTACTAAACAAAACAAGTTAATGTGTCCCCCAACATCACGTCCCTCCTGGATCATTCCCTGTGAAGTCTGACTTAGTTGCTGCTCTTCATGTGATTTGCTATGAGATCTGACTAATGAAATAATCTTTTGTAAACAAGTCAGAACTATTTCTTAATAGTTAGTAATCTATCATATGTTGATCTTATTTCATTTGGGTAAATTCCTAGGAGTGAGATTGCTGGGTCAAATAGTGTATCTATTTTCAGTTTTCTGAGGTTTCTCCATACTATTTATTGAAGCTTAATTCACAATAGATAAGACTGGAATGAACCCAGATGTCTACCAACTGATGACTGGATAAAGAAATTGTGATATATATGTGTATACCCACACACACATAGAGGTAGATAGTACAGAATACTATTCAGCCATAACAAAGAATGAAACCCTGTCTTTCGCAACAAAATAAATGCAATTGGAACCATCACACTTAGTGAAATAAACTAGTCCCCAAAAGATAAATACCTGATATGTGGTAACTAATAGAGTACCAACAAATTTGTAACAAATTTGTTACTAATTTAAGTGCCCTTTATTTTTGAGGACCTTCAATGAACCAAATATCTTGTAGATACAAAATGAACAGAACCCAAGAAACATGAAGTGTAGTGAATAAGGCATCACATTCAAGGATAAGTACCTCACAGCATGTAAGTGTTGTAGCCATAAAACGTTAAGCACTGATTGCTATAGGAGAACACTTAACCCAAACTAAAGAAAATAAAGTGAAACATTACATTTATATTATTATTTTTTTGACAGAGTTAGACAGTGAGAGGGTAACTGATTATCTTAATATGAAGAGATATTTAAAAGGCAGGCATAGGTTTTACAGATCTAAAATGATTGCTAAGGTTCTGGCGAGGATGGCTGAGTAGGTGACAATATATATAGAGATGGACATAATAAATCCAGAGATGATACTCCATGCTCAACTTCCGAGTATGATAAAAATCTCCAAGTACATTTTAATAAAAGTTTAACATTTAAAGTGAAATACCAATATATTAAAAATTATTTATATTTTTAAAATTAATTATTTATTTAAAAGGCAGAGTTACAGAGAGAGAAGGAGAGACAGAGGGATTTTCCATCTGCTGGTTCACTCCCCAAATGGCCTGAATGACTGGGGCTGGGCCAGGCTGAAACCAGGAGCCAGGAGTTTCATCTAGGTCTCCCATGTGGGTTGCAGGGTCCAAGCACTTGGGTCACCTTCTGCTGCTTTCCCAGGCACATCAGCAGGGAGCTAGATTGTAAGCAGGGCACCTGAGACTCCAGTGCCCATATGGGATGCTGGCACTGCAGGCAACAGCTTAACCCACTATGCCACAGCATCGGTCCCCACCTATTCTTAAAATAAGATTTGAATTATCACCTGAAAAGGGATACTGGAGTCATTTACAATCAAAGTTATTTTCGATTAAGAGAAGAGAAGAGGCAATGAGCTTCACCAAGAAGTCTAATCTTTTGGGCAAGAAAGATGTTTCCAAATCATTTCTGCTTGAAACAGCAGATGGAGACTTTTTGTTCTCTTTTGTTTCAGTTGTATCCTCTTGGCAAACACATGTCTGAAAAACCTGCCCTGCGGAAACTAACTCTCTGAGTAGTAATTTCTTAGTTTTCTACTCAACAGGAATCCAACTATAGATAGGGGATTTAGAGCTGGATACTGGCACTAATTGTGAATTGACTACAAGCCAGACCTGAGTGAGACCAAAAGCTGACTGGCTAGTTACAGGGAAGATAAAATGATGATATAGGCATTCCAGGAAAATTCACACGAGCAACTGCGAGGCTGCCTCACCACCCAAATGTCAGAGGCACTGGGTCTGAAAGCAGCCATCCATCTCCAAACTGTTCACTATTAGAGAAGCAGTTCCTAGGTCTTGGGAAGTGTGGATCAGGTAGATTAAATTAACTCTCCCATAGGTAACAGTCTGGTATCCATAGCTCATAGCATGGTAGGGTATGAGCCAAAAGGGATAGGACAATAACATCAAACTGATTATATTACTCCCAATCCTTTGAGACCTGAGTCTTTTATAAAATTAATGAAAGGGTTAATTGTTTAAAGCATTCTTGTTTACAGATCATTGAAAACAATTATCAACTTGATGAGCTTTGGAGAGCTGTGGGATAATTTAGTACCAATCTAAAGAGATAGACAACATTTCTAAAATGTTGCTTATTTTAGAAGAAAACAGTTTAAGACAGATTTATTTCCACTTGGCTCAGCTGTCAGCCAGCTTCCTACATAAATTCATGTGAGTACAGTCTCTTTCCAACTGTCCCTGAACATAGATTAGGTTATATTCCTGTTGAAACATATTCTATTAAATATTTTTTTCTCACACCTTGGTTGCAATTTCATGAGCAGTATATTGAACACAAATTGAAATAACTTTTCTTTGAAAGCTCTGATTCTCAATGGAATCTGATACATACCATTCAATCCCTTTCAACAAACCCTTGTGGACCAATTGTAATGTGACAGTAGCTAATGATAGATAAGATGATTAAGAGACCAAGTCTCATCTTCAACTAGGTTTAGGAAAGCGGTAGCAGTAGGGATCAGAAAAAACTTCATGGAAAGGACATTATTTGAGATGGACTGTGAAAGACAAAGGGTTTCAATGGGCAGAGGAGACTTCATAAGAGAAAAACAACACACAAAAGCCACAAAGAGGGGAAAGCAGTCCATGTTCAAAGGCCTGAGAATGGCCTACCTGACAATTGCAGAGCATGGGAGTAACAGGATCCAGTTTTGATGTCTTGAAAATTAGGCTGCAGGCAGGATAATGGGTGCCCCAAAACCATGATAGAAAGAGAGGGGAAAAAAATCTGTCATCAAGAAGAGATATCCTCAGGGTTTCCTGGCTGTCCCTCTTTCAATCCAACTTTCTGCTATAGCCTGGGAAAGATGGCCCAAGTGCTTGGGCCCTTGCACCCATGTGGGAGACCCAGATGAAGCTCCTAGCTCCTGGATTTGGATCAGCCTAGCTCTAGCTGTTGATATCATCTGGGGAGTGCACCAGCAGATGGAAGACCTCTCACAGTCTCCCCCTCTCTCTGTGTAGTTCTGCCTCTCAAATAAATAAATAGTTTAACCACTGTAGGATTGGACTGAGTCCCGTTTAGTCACCCAAGGATAAGAAATCTTCCTGCCAGATCTATAAAACGACCAAATTCTTGGGGCCGGCGCTGTGGTGTAGCAGGTAGAGCCGCTGCCTACAATGCCAGCATCCCATATGGGCACTGGTTCGAGTCCCGGCTGCTCCACTTCTGATCCAGCTCTCTGCTATGGCCTGGAAAAGCAGTGGAGGATGGCCTGGTTCCTTGGGCCCCTGCACCCACATGGGAGACCCAGAAGAGGCTCCTGGCTTCTGGCTTCAGATAGGCACAGCTTCAGCCGTTACAGCCAACTGGGGAGTGAACCAGTGGATGGAAGACCTCTGTCTCTCTCTCTCTCTCTCTCTCTCTCTCTGCCTCTCCTCTCTCTGAGTAGCTCTTTCAAGTAAATAAAAATCTTTTTTAAAAAATACCAAATTCTTATTGTGCCACTGCTTTTTTATACATGTGGTAAAAATCATTGCCCAGAGGGATCTTACATTGCAGTAGACATGCTTGCATTTAAAGTAGGGATAGAGAAATTTTTTTCTGCCAAGGGTCATTTGGATATTCCTAACATCGTTTGCAGGGCATACAAAATTATTAACTTAAAAATTAGTCTGCTATAGATTCATTAAATTTCCAGTCCTGCTTGTGGTTGCCTTGGCAGGGCCAGACCAAATGGCTTCCCCGGCCTCGTACAGCGTGGTTGCCTGGCAGATGAGCCAGACTTTCCTCATCCCTGATAAAGGCATGTTGACAAACAGCAGCACTCCTCTTTTTTTGAATCAGACTCAGCATGAGTAAGGTCGCAGCCTCATCCAGATGGAAAAAGCAGAGTCAGGGCTGGGTGTCCTTGATCAATCTTGATGCCCTAGCTTTCTAATGATCCAGAGAGCTTGTTACCCAAAGGCCAACCTTAACTGACTTAATATCATGTTACCTGGATGGTTTTGAAAATGAGTTGGTCTAAGGATCACAATCTAAAATTCATTTCCTCCCAACCTCTAAGATTTCTTTTAGTACTAACATGCTACACACCTTTATAGCGCCACACTACCCAGCTGTGGTGCTAATAAACTTTCTTCCTTCTAAATATAAATTCTCCTTCAGCATGTGTACAGTCCCACCAGATGGACATTGTTTTTAAGCATTGAAAAGAAACGGTGATTTTGAATTATGGGTAATTTTAGAATGGGTAATTAAAAATAATGGTAAAGTCCTTTGGAAATATAAAATCACTGAGATATATTCCATGCAATTATTTAAACACATCCTAATTTGTTATTATTTAACATTCATTTCCCAGTTGGTCGGCATTATGGCTTATGAGCTGCAGGGTGATGGGGGAATCATGCCATCTGCTTCATTGCTAGGAGCACTGGTCTCTGGAGGTCACTTACTGTGATTATAAACAAGGCCTCCAAGGAAACACTGACTCCCTGCCCTTACGAGACCAGAAGCTCAGATGTTCTTCCTCCAATTCTCTCACTGATTTACTGGGCAACTTCTTAGCAGGAAACTCTTAACCTTGAGCTATCTCTTTAACCCAATCTTTAACAGAGTTGATGAGGGCAGCATTTTTTTCTTTATCTCAAGCTTTCAGATTATATTACCTTTTTTTTTTTTTAAATATACTATTCTCTCAGGATAATACTAGTTATCATCCTCAAAGGTGTTAGCTGGGTTAATTAAAATATGATGCCAATATAGACCACAAACTGAAATAATAAAATATGGCCATTTCCTTCTATGAGTTCATGAATCTTGTACAAAAATATTCTCAGCTCACTCCCTACATCATCACAGAGTGTCATCTTCAATGAATTAGTAAATGCTGGCCTATTCATGCCCAATATTAACTATTTAAGTATAGGAATACCAAGGATTTTTAATTGGCACTAATTATTAATAACTGCAGCCTTACAAAAGGGACACCCATACATTTGTTTTAAAATTATTCAAAGGCCCCTGCTCCCAATTTTCTCACTCACCAACCACCCACCACCATAATGTTTTATATTCTACCATTAGAGATTTTCTCTTGTGTGTTACTTATGTTTTGCTTCCCTCCTGGCATTCTCTCCTATAAGCCTGATATTCCAGAAAGAAGAAGGATATTAGGACGCAACCATCACAGGCCCTTGGGCAGAAGGAATTCAAGGGTATTAGGTGCATGGTAGCAGGCAGAGTCAGTGACGGAAAGGTAGCAAATATCTAAGACAAACTTCACCTATTTCATGGTTTTGCCAAGGGCAGGCTTCCAGTAATAGGTTTTAGCTTTCTGGTGGTAGCAATGGGAAAAACACAATGGCAAAAAGGTAAACGTGCTGGTTTTAAAAATTCAACCCAAGAAAAAACTAAAATGAGAACTATACCCCTAGGATAGAGATATGAGTAACATTTCACATTTCTATACAAACTGTCTTTGCTGGTTCCTGGTAACTTGGAGGCATCTGCTAATCTTGGACATTATTCTTAAAGTATGTGAAGCAAGATCTAGCAACCACACAAGGCTAGAAAGGGCCATACAGAGAGAGTGTGCTCAGGTCCTGACTGTGCTACTGCATCCCTAAATGCCAGAGTCTGAGCTGACACACTCAGCACTATTTGATTACAGGGCAGGGCAGGCCAGAGTTTGTGGTGGCAAAGGAGGCTCCAACAAGTAAAATTTGTAACAAAGGCAGCATCCACACATTTGAGAAATACTTTTATCTGACTCATATTTGTCATAAGAAATATGAATCTTCTTCAAGTTTTGGTTATACAATATTATCTCATCATGCTCAAAAACTATGTAGATGAGCATTAAGAAATGCAGTCTTGCTTTTGGCTCTCTGAGCACCACCATGGCGGTCGGCAAGAATAAGCGCCTTACGAAAGGAGGCAAAAAGGGAGCCAAGAAGAAAGTGGTGGACCCATTTTCTAAGAAAGATTGGTATGATGTGAAAGCACCTGCTATGTTCAACATACAAAATATTGGGAAAACACTGGTCACAAGGACCCAAGGAACCAAAATTGCGTCTGATGGTCTCAAGGGTCATGTTTTTGAAGTGAGTCTTGCTGACCTGCAGAACGATGAAGTTGCATTTAGAAAATTCAAACTGATTACGGAGGAGGTTCAGGGCAAAAACTGCCTGATTAACTTCCATGGCATGGATCTTACCCGTGACAAAATGTGATCCATGGTCAAAAAATGGCAGACCAGCTGGCGTCGTGGCTCAATAGTCTAATCTTCCACCTTGCGGCACCAGCACACAGGGTTCTTAGTCCCGGTCAGGGCACCGGACTCTGTCCCGGTTGCCCCTCTTCCAGGCCAGCTCTCTGCTGTGGTGCAGGAGTGCAGTGGAGGATGGCCCAAGTGCTTGGGCCCTGCACCCCATGGGAGACCAGGAGAAGCACCTGGTTCCTGCCTTCAGATCAGCACGGTGCGCCGGCCGGCTGCGGCTGCGGCGGCCATTTGAGGGTGAACCAATGGCAAAGGAAGACCTTTCTCTCTGTCTCTCTCTCTCACTGTCCACTCTGCCTGTCAAAAAAAAAAAAAAAAAAAAAAAGGAGACCATGATTGAAGCTCACGTTGATGTCAAGACTACCGATGGCTATTTGCTTCGTCTGTTCTGTGTTGGTTTTACCAAAAAACGCAACAATCAGATACGGAAGACTTCCTATGCTCAGCATCAGCAGGTCCACCAGATCCGGAAGAAGATGATGGAAATCATGACACAGGAGGTGCAAACAAATGATTTGAAAGAAGTAGTCAATAAATTGATCCCAGACAGCATTGGGAAAGACATAGAGAAGGCTTGCCAATCTATTTATCCTCTCCATGATGTCTTCGTTAGAAAGTGAAGATGCTGAAGAAGCCCAAGTTTGAATTGGGAAAACTCATTGAGCTTCACTCAGAAGATAGTTCTGGAAAAGCCACTGGGGATGAGACGGGTGCTAAAGTTGAACGAGCTGATGGCTACGAACCACCTGTCCAAGAATCTGTTTAAAATTTAGACTTTAATAGTGACAAATAAAATGTCCTATTTGTGATGGTTTGCTTAAAAAAAGAAAGAAAGAAAGAAAGAAAGAAAGAAAGAAAGAAAGAAAGAAAGAAAGAAAGAAGGAAAGAAAGAAAGAAAGAAAGAAAGAAAGAAAGAAAGAAAGAAAGAAATACAGTCTTAATAGGGAAAAAAACTAAGGAGAAAGACTGAACAAATGGTAGAATTTAAAAATATTTATTTATTTGAAAGTCAGAATTACAGTGGGACGGGGCAGGGAGGGAGGGAGGGAAAAAAGGAGGGAGAAAGGGAGGGAAGGAGAGAGAAAGAGAAAGAGAGAGAGAGAGAGAGGTGTCTTCCATCCATTGGCTCACTGCCCAGATGGTCACCAACAGCCATGTCAAAGTCAGAAGCCAGGAGCTTCAACCAGGTCTCTTGCGCAGGTGTAGGGGCCCAAGCACTTGGGCCATGCTCTGCTGCTTTCCCAGGTGCATTGGCAGGGAGCTGTATCAGAAATGGAGCAGCCAGGACTCAAACTGGCACCCATATGGGATGCCAGCACTTCATACTGTGGCTTAAGCCGCCATGCCACAGTGCTGGCTCCAAATAGCAGAATTTTTAAGCCAAATCAAGTACATGTCATCTAGAAAAAAAGTGCAACTGTGTAAATAATGTGTCTTATATATACTAGGGCCTTGCTCTTCAAAGCCAGTGACATTTATTTCATCTTATAGTTTAAGAATAAAGGGGCAGGTTGTGGTGGAGTTTGGGATACCCACATCCTATGTCAGAGTGCCTGGTTCAAGTCCTGGCTACTCTGCTTTTAATCTAGCTTCCTGCTAAAGTGCTGTCCAAGAGGAAGCAAATGACGGATCAAGTATATAGGTTCCTGTCATGCACGTGGGAGACCTGGAAGGAGTTCCAAGCTCATGGCTTCAGACTTTTCCAATTCTGACTGTTGTGGACATTTGGAGTGTGAACCAGCAAATAGAAGAGCTCTCTCCATCTGTCTCTCTGTCTCTGTCCCTTTGTCTCATTGCCTTTCAAATAAAATGAAAATAAAACTATCAAACATTTTTTAAATTAAAGACATACTTAAAAGGATTGATATAGAATTTATTGCATTATATTATCAATGTAATAATATGACAGTAGGTACTACAGTTAAAAAAAAACAATAGGAGCAGGGGTTTGGTATAGTAATTTAGGTACCTCTTGGGATACTCACATTCCATATTCCAACTTCCTGCTAATGGGTACCCCAGGAAGCAGAAGATGATAGCTTAAGTATTTGGGTCCCTGCCACCCATTTGGGAGACCTGCAGTGAGCTTCAGGCTTCTGGCTTCAGCCTGTCCCAGCCTCAGCTATTGTAAGCATTGGGAGAGTGAATCAGCAGATGGCAATCTCTCCGTCTGACTGGCTCTGTCCTTTCACCTTTCAAATAAACTTGTAACTTTTTTAAAAAAAGAAACAATAACTAATGTTCTCGTTATGAAAAAAGAGGTAGTAAATTATGGATTTATATTTCCCAAACACAGAAGTATTTATGAGATAAGGCCCACTCTTGTATTGGAAAGCAAGGTAATACTAACTGCCTGCACAGAAATATTTTCCTGAAGTATATAATGAAAGGCCACTTTGATATTTACTGGGAGTCGTACCATCCTGGGCTCCCTGTACCTGTTCTCAGGGGAAGAATATGCCATGTTCTGGTTCTAGAATACCTCTTTCCATATGGACTAGCTCTTCTTGTCCATCAAGATTCAGTTCTGGTATCATCCTTTGGTATTTGCACATTATTAACCTGTGCAACCCCTACTCCTATTGCACACCATCTGTGTGAGAGTGGATGGTCCCTCTCCCACTGATCTGACAGTCACCTATTTGCTGTTTCTGAGGTCTACAATGTCACTTCCTATAAAATGGGGGTAGGAGAAAGCTAGCTTGCCTTTTATCTTAGAAAAATATTATTTCATTCAAAGAAAGTCTGTCAATTCAATGTACTATAGCATAGATTCCATTACTGAAAATTATCATTACCTGCCTCCCATTATAATAAACTTCAATGCTGCCTTAAAGAAACTTCTTCTGCACTGCTCTCCATTTTATCATAACGCACAGTATTATTCTTTAGCGTGGTGACAGAATGTAATCCCAGGACCAAAGAGTCTAAATGCATTCAATTTATCATGAGTATTACACTTAGAAATGTGGATTCTTTTTATGTAGATGTAGTCCATCAATTATCTCATATATTTATCAGAATTAATTATAAATGGAAAAAAATCTCTTTTAAAAATATGGGGTACAAGAGAAGAAGCTTTATAGCATTCTGTGGGCAAATTAGCTGTCAAAGCCAACTTTAAAAGGCTTACCAAATAGCAGCCTACCCTTTGTAAAGTATTTGCCAAGATAAAGCATTTCATCAAAGTTAACATCTATGTAATACCTGTATTTCAATAAAATATGGACTGCAAATTTGACCTGGAAAAGCCTCCACTCAATGAAAATACAAGTATTTATCTGCTTATTTTCTTACTCACAGAATTTTTCCCTTAGCTGCCCTGAAAGATGTAACAATTGGATTTTCCTTCTGCATACTAAAGCGACATCCCTCAAATGAGCACTTATCTCACATAAACAATATTAAAAGTCTTAGTGTGAAGTACAGTCTTAGGGCCGCATAACTGCTTCTAGGACTGTCACACTTCCCATTGACATGCACAATCGATGGAATGGCCAAATACAGAATGATATAAAACTCACCATAAACTAGATTGCTTGTGCAGTAAAACAACAACAATATCCTTAGGCTCCAGGCCTGCCATTGTTCTTCACTCTACCTTTTACTGCCCTACCCAAGTGGTGTTTAAGTTTCAACTACTCAGAATCCATGGAAGGCTTATCAACCACAGAGTGCTGAATCTCCACATTCAGAGTTTCAGATGAGTGAGGAGCTGTCAAAAACATCGTGGAAAATGAATATTATAAAATAAAACTATGTATGAATTTTAAAAGTTTTTGCACCAAATTAACTTGTCTTTACTCCCATATTCCATGGACGTTTTAAGAATTACCTTCATAGATAAATAGGTAGGTCTGAGTTTAGGCCTGAGAATTTGCATGTCTAAATTCCCAGATCATGCTTGTGTCTATCTGGGGATCACATGTGGAAAACCACTGGACTAGTAATTGCATCCACACAGACATCTCCCAGGACTTGAAATCTCCTTTTCCACATCAAGTCCTTCCAAAAAAACCGCCCATTTGGATACCTCGGAAGGTCTCTCAGTGCTCTATCCTGACTAGGAGAAAAAAAACAAAAACAAAAAACAAAAAATGGCACAATCATCTAGCAAACTGTTCAAGTACAAAGCACAGACGTCATTGTTAACTATTGTCTCTCTTCTGACAGGTCTAAACAATTGGTCCAAATTTTTATATTCTGTTCCTACACATCTTCCACAGCCTATCAACTTCACTTCCTCTCCACTACTACCTTCACACAGGCCAGCATCATCTCATGCCTGGATCACCACAACAGCCTCCAGATAAGCAGTCCATTTCTACTTTCCCTGTATTAAATCTCTTTCCCTCACAGCAGACAGAGCAATTGTTTAAAACATAAAAATGATAATAACTAATTACTCCAAGGATTTCCTCAATCTTTTAGAATACAATCTAAAATCCTTAATGTGACTTTCCATAGCCTCCAAGATAAAGCCTCAACTCTATCTCTTCAATATATTATCTTGTGGCCGGCGCCGTGGCTCAACAGGCTAATCCTCCGCCTTGCGGCGCCGGCACACCGGGTTCTAGTCCCGGTCGGGGCACCGGATTCTGTCCCGGTTGCCCCTCTTCCAGGCCAGCTCTCTGCTGTGGCCAGGGAGTGCAGTGGAGGATGGTCCAAGTGCTTGGGCCCTGCACCCCATGGGAGACCAGGATAGGCACCTGGCTCCTGCCATCAGATCAGCGCGGTGCGCCGGCCGCAGCGCGCTAACCACGGCGGCCATTGGAGGGTGAACCAACGGCAAAGGAAGACCTTTCTCTCTGTCTCTCTCTCTCACTGTCCACTCTGCTTGTCAAAAAAAAATAAAAAAAATTAAAAAAATATATTATCTTGTATAAACTCTCCCATCTAACACATTGCCCTTACCCCACATCTGATTTTATCCCACCTTTAAGTTTTGGTTTATGCTGATGCCTCTATATATTATCTATCTTGCTGTTCTAGCAAACTCGTAATTCCTTGGATCTCAGCTTAAATGCCATGTCTAACACAAACCTTTCCTAACTCGCCAGAATAACTCAAATGACTACCAATTTATTCCCATGGGGTACTGTATACTGCCCTGTTTGTATTATTGAGCAACTTTGAAATTACTTGGTCATCGTACATCTACCACACCAGTGGAGACCCACAAGGAACAATTATGTTTTGTTTTCAATTTCAAGGCCTTCTAAATGTTTAACACATAGTAAATATTCCAAACTTAGCACTGATTGGCTGATACTGGAAAAATTTTGATGAAGAGTGATTAAAAATAGAAAGGAGCTAGTGAAGCTCCCAAAAATGTCTATCCTGGACTTCTCCCATAGCACAGCTCCAACATTTTGAATGGGGCTCACTGCACCACTGTCTTTTGGCTCACACAGCTAGGGCTCCAGAACAAACCTGGGACACTAAAGACTTAGAAATCAGCTTCTCGCCTGCTCAGCAATCCATTGAAACTGGCTTAAATCCTTCAGGATTCCACTGCAGTCTTACTGTTAAGTGTTACCCTGCCTGAAAACCCAATATACCTCTGAATCCTGACTAAAGAAGCCAGACCATCCCTTTAAGACCATTCACAATAATAACCACCAATCTGAATCTCAGAATATAGGCTTACTCTCCTCTCCCCTAAGCAAGTGTCTGTCCTGCCCCAAATGGACACTGATTCAGAATCAATACATACTTCCAATAACATTTACACTGCTAGCCCTTATCCTCACAGACTCATCTCTTATGTTGGAAGCTGACAAAAGATTCTTGGCCCTAAAAACTCATGTCTTGTTATTTTTTCTCAATTCTGACTCCTGACATTTCACATGGTCTATGGAATATCCTTAGTCTTTGCTATTCTATCCATTCATTCAAATGCTTCCTGGAAACCTCCTGTGTGCCAGTTCAAGGCTAGATTTGAGGACACAATAATAAGAAACAACTGTTGTCCTGTAAAACACCACTTCAAATTACAATGCAGATAAACACAGTGAGATGTAGTAAGAGTCAAAAGCTTATTAGCTAACTGATCTACAGGTAGGTGGAGGTGATAATGGAGTCTTGTTAGATGATCAGAAATTAGCTATACTTTGAATATGACAAAAAAATAACAACAGGCAGAAGGAATGCCCTGAGCAAAGTCCAGAATCAGAAACATGGAGAATTTGTAGTGAAATAAAAAGAGTTCAGCAACACTAGAATGTAAATAATTAGGAAGGTCTAAGGAATGGGAATTTGGGCTCCAAAAGGATGGGTTGAATCACAGGCAGCTTTATTTGACTCATGGAGAAGTTTGGTATGAGCTCATAGCCTAACAGGGACTATCTGGAAAACAAAATGCAGTTGAGAGTGATAAGCTCTAAATTAAAAGGAACTGTTAGAGGACAGAACAACAGCTGTCTTTCCATGGGTGTGGGTTTATCATGAATACAACATGTAAGTTCCTGCTCTGAAAATATAGGAAGGTACAAGTACATCATGAGATCTGACAGCCAATGAGAGGCCCGAATCTGAAGAAGGGGTAAGCTTTGGCTGGAGTTAGGTGCAGTCAGGGCTAACGGATAATCAAAACTCAAATCATAAAGTTGCACAAAACAGTCTCAGAGCTAAACAGTTATGTTTGGCTGGAGCACAGGTGGCATAGAACGATGTGAAAGAACAGAAATTGGGGCCGGCACTGTGGTGTAGTGGGTAAAGCCGCTGACTGTATTGCCAGCATCTCATATGGTTCAAGTCCCGGCTGCTCCACTTCTGATCCAGCTTTCTGCCTATGGCCTAGTAAAGCAGCAGCAGATGGCCCAAGTCCTTGGGTCCCTGCACCCACGTGGGAGACCCAACAGAAGCTCCTGGCTCCTGGCTTCAGATTGGTCCAGCTCCAGCCTTTGCAGCCATTTGGGGAGTGACCTGGCAGATAGAAGACCTCTCTCTTGCTCGCTCACCCTCTCCCTTCCCCTCTCCCTCTCTCTGCCTCTGCCTCTCTGTAACTATGCCTTTCAAATAAATAAATAAATCTTAAAAAAAAAAAAAAGAAAGAGCATAACTAAAAGTAAGTTTGATTATAATGAGGGTAGGATACTGATATCCAAGTCATCAATTCAGTTTTATTACAAATTCCATTTTAAACAAAACACACTATACACATGTAAATATTTTTTTAATTTTTTGAAATTAATAATTTTCCTAGAGTTTCCTCAGTCAACAAATAATTTAGAAGACTTTTCAAAGAAAATGTGCTTGTGTATCTTTTCCTTTATTTACCTGCAGATACCACCAAAAGTGTTACTTGCACCTGGGTTTTACTTACACCTGTTTTCTGTAGAAAAGGAAAAAAAACTCAAATCAAAATGCAATATGGGAGGTAGCTCTAAAATGTAAAATTAGTGATGATAATCAAACAATTCCTACAGGAAAAATTCACAAGTCTCTAATCTGGTAGGCTCATTTTTTAGAAATAAAAAGTCATCATCACACAATAGGAAACATTAAAATTTCCATTAAAAGGAATGTTAAAATGAGTCTTAAATAAGACACACTCATACTAAGATTTTTTTTTTTACAGTGACTGTAGAGAATCTTAATTATTTTACTAACTTTACTTGAGCCTCTCTAAAAACCTTACTGCCAGTAATTTGGGCTGATGAATGTAGTCAATAAAGAAGAGCGTCGACTTCAACACTCCTCCCTCAAAGCCTGTCCCTCTTGTGGTTTTCCAATACGCTGCTGTTAGATTCATTTACAGTAAAATAATTACCCTCTCCCTAAGCAAGACACATAGCAGGTTATCTATTGTCCCTCTGAGGACTGTTGGGCTGTTCCTAACAAGCATTCTAAATTACAATAGCAGCTTTATTGCAATTAACACACAGACACGAATCACCAATCCAGTGATATCTCAAAAGACAGAAGGGTTTTCTGAAGTATACTGCTGTGGTGGTTCTCTGAACAACTGTTTTGCAACTTTAAATTCAAAGACCAGTCTTTAAGGAAATAGGCACATGTCCCAGGAGCAGGGAACACAGACAGAATGGCTTTTCTTGCTATTCCCAACAGAAAGAGTAACACTCTAATGGTTTTGAGAATTAACAGAGTGCAGACATGAAAAAGATACCAGCATCCCCCATCAGTATGTCAGGCACTCAGGCTTGATCATTTACAGTGCTGTGTGCTTGACATCTCCCAGTCTCCAATCCCACAGCAGTAGCACCACGGCACAACTCTGCCTCTCAACTTCCACTGACATTCTAATCTTGAAATCTGTCAAAATTACAGTTGGCGAGTTTCCAGCCCATCTGAATACTTTCATGTTTGGCAAAATGCAATTGCACTGTGTGTATTCACAGGAAGCCCACAGAGGCTTTGAGAAGGGACTTAAGAAATGCAAGGAAGTGCCTGTAAGTCAGCAGGACTGCGCTGCCCACTACTGCGAAGGTCCTCTGGTGAGACAAGGACATGGCCCAAATGCTTCTTTCTTTGCAGATAACGGTAAAGCACTCCTATAGAAACAGTTTGGATGACAATGCACTTCTTAAACAAGAAATTTATGAGCTAGATTGAATACTTAGTGGCTCTGAAGCAGAATCATTGCCCCTCTACCATCATTTTTATACTTGAGCTACTTGTTGTAACTAACACCACATTCCAAAACAGTTTGTGGGAGACTGGCTGAACAAAGTACATACAGTGATTATATTGAAAAATTAATAATTAAATCCCACTTTCCACAAATCAAATAGACCTTATATAGTATGGCATATATGTGTATGTGTGTGAGAGTGTGTGTGTGTGTTCATAAATTATTCACAAGGCAACACAATTGAGTTTTAACAAACAGTATGTATGCACTACTTAATATTTTCTACCTGTGGCATATACAGAGAAGTATGCATTTTGTATGGAACATATAAACCTGCTTGTGTAACTGAAGGTAACTAGCTTGGGGGCCCAGTCACTCTCTAACTCTAAATCTCTCCAATACCCCAACCCACAGGTTTATAAAACAACACAGTATTATTGCAAAAAAAATAATAAATCAGAACTGATTGCTTAAAAAATTTAAAAACCTGAAATCTCACCCTGTAGAGATACTGTTGTTACTGCTTGAGTAAACATCCTTCCGTTTCTGTCTCTGGGCATACACATGGACACATGGGTTATGCACCTCAGGTGTGAAGTTGATAAGGCATGATTTATACATATCTATATTAAATCCCAACTGGAGTCTTTTTAATCTTTAAGCTATGAATCTGAAGATGAGAAAGGAAAGCCTAATAAAGTATGGTCTTTTATTCATAACATACCATTTTCTAGCTCACAAGCATTATTCTTACTCTAACTTTCTCATTCACACTAATGATCTAGTGTTTTGTGATCAAAACTATTTCCTTGAAATCTAAACCTAACTTGCAGCCAGAAATAAATTGGATTTAAAACTCTACCACCAATTTAACTTTCAAGACACCTTTTTGCTCTTAACAGATTTAGAAATAGTCATTTTTAATGGTTTCTGTGATATTTTTCCTAATCCTTAAAAAATGAAACACAGAGAAGAGAACTTGAATTATCTGAATAATCAATAAAAGGCAAGGCACGTAAGTAATCCATTGGGGAACAGCCTCCTGTGCTGTTTTTATAAGCACAGACATCAAAAAACATTGTTGTATTTGATTCTACTTGTGGAAAATAACAAATCTTGTATACCAGTGGCTGTTTTATGGAGGTGATGGGACTTAAGTCAGACTTTCAAAATTGGGTAAATTTTACAAAACATCAGAATAGCAGCAAAGTTGGAACTCGGTGTTATCTCAGGCAGATGAAGAGAAGAGCTCACTATGTCGGATTGAATGGTGACTCTCCCCATGCCCCCAGATAATATGTCTATATCCCAACTCCAAGGAATGCTCAATGTGACCTTATTTGGAAAAGGGATCTTTATAATTAAGTTAGGATCTTTCAATTAGAAGTATCCTGAATTAAGGTGGGCCGTAGATCCAAAGAGAAGTCTCAGAAAACAAGCAGGAGCACAACAGAGAAGGTCATGTGAAGATGGAGGCAATGGCTTGGAGAACTCCTCCCAGGCAAAGGATGCTCATGACTGCCAGGAGTCCCCTGACACTACCAGAGTGAATGTGGAACAGATCCTCCAGCAGAAAAGAAAGAACGAACCCTGCCAATGCCTTGACTGTAGACTTCTGGCCTATGGAATGAATTTCTATTGTTTTAAGCCATGAAGACTGTCATATTTAGTTACATCAGACCTAGGAAATGAGTACCTAACCACAATTGAATATTTGCTATATACAGGGTGTTCTCCAAACACTTCACACTGAATAGCTCACTTAATTATATTAACACTCCTGTGAATAAAAAATATCATTGTTCCCATTTTACAGATGAACAAACTAAGGTTCCAGAAGCATCTGACCTGAGATTACATCGGCAGGGACAAAGCTAGGATCCGAACTCAGACACCCTGGAACAACAACATGTACTCTTTACTATTCTTCAGACTGTTACTTGAAGAACAAAGTTTACCATGGGGCATAAAGGAAATAAACGGCCTTATAAAAAGTCCAGGTGACAGAGACCTTAAGAAGACAAAGGACTTGGGCCATGACAGGACAAATAAACAACAAACATTTCAGGCTCTTAACATGTGGCCAAATCCACTGGCTGTAGTTCCAACATATGTGTATGCCTTGAATTCACCCAGTTTTCTCCACCTTTAATGTCTCCATCCTCCATCCTAGAACAAGCGATTCGTGGTGCTCACCTAGGCCAGTATCCATCTCCTTAGCTGTATCCTGCTTCTACTCTCGCCAGTCCAAACTCTTCACACAGCAGTCAGATTTCCCTTAAAAAAAAAAAAAGCTTTCATTCTGATTCTTATTTATAGTCCTTATCTATACTCTTGAGGAACAGGGGGTTTTCTGCTTAGTACTTATTGAATTGTTTATGTAGTGGAAGGTTAAGCCTCTGATTATAATATAAATTCAAAGTATGTCATTGTAAAAATTAGAAGACAAAAAAAGAAAGGACAGAGGAGGAGTGTGGGTCCAAGAGAGGGAGGGAGGGTGGGGTGGGATGTACCATTATGCTCTTAAAATTGTATATATGAAATAGGTGAAATTCATTTCCCTTATGTAAATAAAAATAATTTAAAATTTGTATATAATTTAAAAATAAATCTGTCTCACTCCTCTTGCAATCATGAGGGACTTCCCAGTGCTGTTGGAACGAAATCCAAACGACTCAGCACAGCGTCTCAAGGCCCTACAGAATGTGCCTTCCTCTCTAACATCATCTCATATCATTATTCTCATCCTTCACAATACCCTAGCTGGCACAGCCTCCTCTCTGCTCCACAAGCAGGCCGAGTTAGCCCTTGCGTCAGTCTTGGCATCTGTGCTGATGTCCTCTTTCACCAGGGCTGGTGAGGCTGACTCAGGTACATCCTTCAAGTCTCAGGGGGATAGTCCCTCTTCATCTGCCGAAGGTACTCCTCTAGTTACCCCATAAAACAGGTTAGCATCTCACCTCCTAATCCCAATTATCACACAGCACTTATCACCAGGTAAGAATCTCCTTGATTTATTAGTTCACCCCCCATCGTAACAGAGGACCTAAGAAGGCAGAGAGCTTGTCCACCTGTTTACTGCTGGACTGTAGCACCTGAGACAGTAGCTGGCATAAATCAAAGCATTCAGAAAGCATCTGCAGCAAAGCAATAAAGGAAATGACATGATGAAGTGGGACTCTCAAAGAATCCTGGCCTGGAAGTAAAGTGTAGGATGGTGTCAAAACAACGCAGGCTAAAGAAGACAAATTAAGGGGGCCCTCACTATAAACTAGTGATGAGTGTTCTAAGGCTTGTATGAGAACTGAATGAGTAAGAACAGCAATGAAAGAGTGACGTTTAGAAACCTGTAAAATATAAAAGCAATAAAATTAAATGACCCACTAAATACATAGGATAAAGGGGTTTAAAAATGGTGAAAGTCAAGGAATTGTCACCAGCATTATTGCTGAGGTTACATGGACGACTTCCAAGGTATTTGGAGTCTACATTTTATATACTTCATAGTTCACCTTTTAATTTATTCAGTGGTAACCAAACAGTGCCTAACCACCAGCAGACATATTTGGGAACTTGACTAAATTCCATAGAGGTGCTACCAATCTGGCCCCAGAAATGACCAATATTTTGTTTTTGTTTCCTAATCCAAGCAGAAATATTATCCTATCCATGTTTATCATAAGAATTCTGGTCCTATATTTCAGCTTTATATAAATGAGGTAACTCTGCTGCAAGTCAAAGAGAGGGGCTGCCATCAGTTGACACCAAAAAACAAACTCAATGCCATAGCCTTATAAGACACATCATGCAGGACAGTAAAGTGCTCTCTTCTAAAAAGAGACTACAGGAACACTGTAGGGACAAGTGTGACTGTTTTTATGGGCACAAATGGCTACTGTTTAACTGTAACAGTAACTGCTTCATAATTGTTGCTGAATTATACTCTACTGTTATTTTCCTTTTTTTTTTAAACGTGTTCTAAAATTACTTGTCTGTTATTTTCCTCTTTCTTTTTTTGTACTACCATCCGATACTTCACTTTTTCAAGTTAGTGTATTAATATGAATGGAACAGATTCAATACAATTCATAAATACAAAGCTAAGGATACAATGATAATAACATTGATATGCATAACCAAATTCTTCAGTATTCAAAACAGTGTCCAAAATAAAAACAATGTGTGGGGTGGGTGTTCAGCCTAGTGGTAGGGATGACTGCAACCCTTATTTGAGCATCTGATTGCATACTGGCACTGGCTCCTGAATCCAGCTTAACTTCAGCTTCTTGCCAGTGCAGCAAGGGGGGAAGCAGTGCTGGCTGACGCAGGGGGGATTCTGTCGCCCATCTGGAGACCCTGACTGCATCCATTGCTTCTGGCTTCAGGGGGCCCAGCTCCAATCTAGATCCAGGCCTTCTTGGGCATTTGTAGAGTGAGCCAACAGATGAGAACTCTGCTTCTCTCTCTGTGTCTCTTTCCCCTCCTCACTTTACTTCTCAAATACATAAAATTTTTAAAAATATGCTTAATGAAATAGCGAGTCCCAACAAGATAATTATCATGTTTCCTCTGATATGTGGTATTTAATAAAGAATACAAAAATAAAAACAGCTTATAAGAATGAAACTGACATTTTATGATTTGATTATTGTCTATTCCTGTGGAACAGTGCTCTTTCTGCATTTTTCTTGTTGAACATTATGGTTAGTGGTGTATTAAGCCTGTGATTATAGAGTAAATTAAAATTGTTGTTTCAAAAATTAAAGGAAGAAAAAGAAAGGAAGGAAGGAGGAAGGATTGAAGGAGGGAAGAGAAAAGGGAAGCATGATTACCTTCTTAGAATTTTACCTATGAAATACATGAAATCTATTCTCTTTATATTAATAACGATTTTTTAAAAATCACTGAATATGGCAAAATGTTAAAAATTGTTAAATCTATGTATACTCATTGAACTATTTGTATTTAAAAAATTAAAAGATACACAAAAAAGACTAACCAAATTATTACTCTCACACACACACACACAAATTGTTTTAAGAATTATTGACCATTAGTATTTCAAGTAATGGGCTAGGTAGTATGCAAATTAAGCAAAGGCTCATAAGGCTCCTTGGCTATTCTGGTACAGGACACACACACACACACACAGAGATAGGAAGGGGCAGGCCATTTCATCCATTTCCATTTCTAGCAGGACAGCATGAGCTCCACTACTCTGGTCTCCAGGAAACTGATGAAAATTATTTGTAAAAAAAAAAAAAAGAAGAAGAAGAAAGAAAGAAAAACAAAAGGAAATGGCCCAAGGACAACCAGCAAATGAAGAAACATCTATTCAAGAAAATCAATAGAAACTCCATAAGGCAGGCGTCTGCGGGCCATCATTAAAGCTACTGTAAAAGGGAAGGGACATGATCAGATTTGCACTTTCTGTCATACTCTGTTTTGGAGTATTCAGGTATATCACCATTTTCTCTTCAGTATAAACACAAATTTTTCAAGTTGGGTATAATACCCCAACCTTCCTATGACCCTGCTACAGTTATTGGTGTAACAGTGAGAACATTGCAGTAATTCAATAAAATTTTTTTTTCTGTACAAACAATGCAAAAACTTCAAAAGATATTTTTCCCATAAACTGAAGACTTATTCTTTTACTTTTAAAGTCCAGTTAGTCTTGCTAGCTATTCAATATAAGTGAACATACTATAACTAAACTGTGTTTCCTTATCCTCGAATGCTACTAGAAAAGGAGTCTAAACATCTTTTTCTTCCATGCAACAATTTTTAAAGCAACAATGCTTAACAGAGAATGAGACCAAGAAAGGCCCAAAAAACTTTGTTAATCTTGACATCAGAAAGGAAAATCCATCTGTATTGAAAGACTATAGGGGCTGGCGCTGTGGTTTGTAGCAGGTAAAGCTGACGCCTGCAGTGCCAGCATCTCACATGGTTCAAGTCCCGGCTGCTCCACTTCCAAACCAGCTCTCTGTTATAGCCTGGGAAAGTAGTAGAAGATGGCTTAAGTCGTTGGGCCCCTGCACCTGCGTGGGAGAACTCTAAGAAGCTCCTGGCTCCTGGCTTTGGATTGGCTCAGATCTGGCCATTACGGCCATTTGGAAAGTGAACTAGTGGATGGAAGACCCCTATCTCTTTCTCTGCCTCTGCCTCTCTGTAACTCTGCCTTTCAAATAAATAAATAAATACTTTTTTTTTCAAAAAAAAAATAAAGAATATACTAAATCTATACCACAGCAATATGCAAAACATTAAACCTTATTGTGGCTAGACTAGAGAAAATTGTAATGAAATGAAGGCACAAGGATTTAGAAGTCTATCAAGAATTTAACCTGGAAGCAGAAAAATCTTGCCCCTGACCATGAAAAAACGACCTTCCACTTCTAAGAAACTAAATGAGGCACATGGGATAAAGCAGCACAGGAAATGCACAGAAGATCAACAGAGCATAAGGACCGCAGGACTTAGTTATAAAGGCAACAATTCTTTCACCTAAATCATTTGGCTTCATAATTTTCTAAAGCAAAGCATCACAGCCTGAAAACAAAAACAGAAAAAGTAGCTGAGGCAGTCTGGGGTTAAGGGATGAGTATGGGAAAAGTCAAAGGAAATAATGAGCAAAGGCACTGATTATTACAACTGTTGGTTGAGGAGCTCAAGCAAAGAAAGCCTATTATTACACCAAAAAACAGGAGGGCGAAATCTGCAAATATAAGGCTGCCGGTCATGGAAAAGAAGCTTGAAGGGAAATTCAGCCTTCTTGGATGTAGGACAGTTTTAGAAAAGCTGAAACAATGAAGATAACTTTGCAAAAGGCAAGCCAAGAATAAAGAGGAAAGAAAAGACAGCTGAGAAGGATACTTTCCAGATAAGCAATGGGATGGGCCTTGAGAGGAAGTGGAAAATTGAATGAGACGCTGTCCTTGAGGGAATGATCCCCAGAAGGGTAGCAAACAGCAGGGGTGACGCGGGGTAGAAGGGTGGTGCACAGATGGAGAATCATTGCCACAGGAGAAAATGTTAAATAACTGCAGAGCAATGCCATGGAGGTCATACAGGGTAGAGGAGCTGTGAGACAGTGAGTTGGGTCAAATGTCAGAAGGCATAGGACAGCTGTTCAGGAATCAGATGAGACTGCTCTTTGGTCTATTTATTTAGAGATCTAGCCATCTTTACTGAATTAAACATGTTGTAGAGAAGACCTCTAAAAAAGGCATTTTTAAAATAGAATAATGGCACACGATATTCTAAAAGTAGAACTGAAGTTTAGCTCGCTTCCGGAAGACAATGCAATCCACATCGATGTTGTTCAGACTCTAAAGTTCAGAGAAATTACCTGGGGATCTGGTTACACTACAGACTCTAATTCAATAGCGCAGGGTCCGAATGTCTACACTCCCAGGTATCCTGATGATGGTGTACAGATCACCAAAGGTAACAGCCACCTGGGCTTCAGACCATCAAAACTTGGATAACTTGTGTCTCCCTCAAACTGATATGCATAAAACTCACTTGGGGATTTTGTTAAAATGCAGATTATGGCTCAGAAGTTCTGCAGGGGCAGTAAATATATCATGTTTCTCAATATCCCAGGTGTACAGATGCTGCTGATTCGTAGGCTAGTTTGAGCAGCACGAAATTAAAGCACACACACTTAATCCATGGTTTTACCTACAGAACTCATGTTGGCTCTCACGTGGCCTATCATCCAAAGTCAACTGAATAAAGCAACACAAACTCAAGAACTTCTCCTAATATTTCTTTCATAAAGTCAAAATGCCTGCCTCAACATAATAACTTAATTACTTAAAGAAAAGTATGTGCCTAATTATTCATTGTATGGGGAAGATATCATCATAATCTCACCAAGGGATCATTACCTACTTTTACAAAAAATATCAGTAGAGCATACTAGTTTTCCAATATTGGTGAAAATTAAAGCTAAAGAACCGTCTGTGAAAAACAAATGCAGGGGCCAGGGTTGTGGTGCAGTAGTTTAATCCTCTGCCTGTGTTATTAGCATTCCAAATGGGCGCCTGTTCTAGTCCCAACTGCTCCTCTTGTGATCCAGCTCTGCTATGGCCTGGGAAAGCAGTAGAAGATGGCCCAAGTCCTTGGGCCCCTGCACTCACATGTGGGAGACCTGGAAGAAGCTTCTAGCTACTGGCTTTCTATCAGTGCAGCTCCGGCTATTGCAGCCATTTCGGAAGGGAAACCAGTGGATGGAAGAGCTTTCTCTTTGTCTCTCCCTATCTCTGTAGCTCTACCTCTCAAATAAATATTTTTTTAAATGCAGTAATAATTTCTATTAATTTGCAAATCATCCCAGAATTCCCCCCGATATAAATTCTCAAGGATAAATTGAGTCTCTTCTGGTTTAAAAATAATAGGAAACAAAAGGCAGAATTGATATTGAGTAAATTTTCACTAAGTATTATGGTGATAATAGATAAAACAATAAAAATAGATAAAACAAAAGTGATTAGAAATACATTTTTCATATTAGTAAAGGTGACACACACAGCACAGATGTCTAAATGCACAAAACCTGTGGAGAGAAAGACCCATGGCAGGGGCAAACATTGTGGTGTCCACATATTGTTTTGGAGTGCTGGTTTGAGTCTTGCAACAGATGATGGCCAAAATAATTGAGTTCTTACCACCTATGTGGGAAACCCAGAGAAGCTCTGGGCTCCTGGCATCAGGCTGGCCCAGCCATAGCTGTTGCTGGCATTTGGGGAGTGAATCAGAAGATGGAAGATCTCTTCCCCACTCCCCCAACCACTACCCAACCCCTTCCTCATCTCTTCCTCTCTGTCACTTTTCCTTTCAAATAAATAAATCATTTTTTTAAAAAAGAGACATATATGAGAAAACAGGATCTGGCTTACCTATTTAAACTTTCCAAGGGGATGTCTATTTACTGAAAAACATCTGGTTAAGTTTTATACTAGAAGATCTAGCAACATGAGATTGAAAGTCTTTGAGACCATATAATTAGGCAAGGACTTTGTATAACATTATTCAAGGTGGACAGGATGGAGGCTCTGTCGCCCAAATTAATCTGATAAAGGAAAACAGGTTAAGATTTTCCTTTTAATCTAAAAAAAATTACCCAGTTATTCAGTTAACAAAATTTGCCTAATTTCATATTTCTCACAAATGGCTAATTAATTCAGAAAGAAGGGAAAGGCAATTATGAATTGGAACTTCTCTGATAAAAGGAGTTCAAACAAGTGATCCTCAGAGACCCTTTGTAGTGCAGTGCTTATTTAACATGTTTATAAAGAAGCCCAGAGAGAAAGCTCAGTTACAACAATGAGCCCTGGGAGCTGTGAAAGTTCCAGGGGCTTTTAATATACTGCAAGACTGTGCATGTTTACGGTAGGGCAAAAGAACCACACATACAGAGAAACACACTCACTCTATCAGGCGTTTGAGAAAGTTCAATAAAATATAGTCCTTGCCTACTAGAAGCACAAGTCTAAGGGGAAGAAAGAAATGTTAATTAATCCCTATAATCAATGAAATGAGCACTGATGAGGCTATGTGCCCAGTCATGAATATAAGCATGGGGCAACTGTGTTCAGATGTCAGGAAAGGCCTCTCAGGTGCATGAGAGCACTGGAAGGAATGACATAGACAGCATGAAGAAATCAGGTCCTGCCAGGAAATGTAGCAGGCTACCCTATAACATGAAACAGTGTAGCCTAAATGAAGTTGTTATGGATGGAACAGGAAACTGAATCCCCCAAGCTCATGCAGATGTCTAAACTTCAGAGTCCATGTTAAAAGGCTGATAGATTAAGGGAGACTTGATGTAGCTGCAGCATCTGAGAGGCAGCTCTACTGGAAGGCCTTTAATCACTGGGGGCTTGAAATGGGAAGGTTGTTCTCAGGAGAGGGGCAGTTTTGCAGAACGTTTCTCTCTCCCTCCCTCCCTGCCTCCCTCCCTCTCCCTCTCCCTCTCTCTCTCTATCTCCCTCTCTCTTTCCCTCTCCCTCTCCCTTTTCCCCCCTCCTTCCTGGCTCAGCCTGTGGGTGTTCTGCACACAACCACAATTGCACAGCCTCCAGATGCCAGACTAATGGGTCCAAACCTAAGCCAAAATAAACCATTGCTCCTC
Organism: Lepus europaeus; assembly: GCF_033115175.1. Lineage (NCBI taxonomy): Eukaryota > Metazoa > Chordata > Mammalia > Lagomorpha > Leporidae > Lepus > Lepus europaeus. Next base: position 52,310,504 of record NC_084827.1, read on the forward strand.
CAAGAAGACCTTCTTGGGTATTTTAGCTAAAGCAATGAAAAGCTGATTAACAGAAGTGAAGGGGCTCAAGGCTAGAAAGGCCATTATCAGTACACAGATTACAGAGGGAGCTGAGTACTGTGCCACAGCCTAGTGAATGACCTCAAATCATGCTCATCTAAGTAGGACATCCTAGGAGGAAAATAGAACACAAAACTAGTAAAAGAATCATAAATCATCATTTACAGAGCTATAACAGTTCCTTGTGAAGGTCTAATTGAACTTGAAAAGGTCCAAAGAAAAGTGTTTGAAATGATCAGAAAATGAAGGGAAGAGGTTAATGCATCACAAAGACTAAGGTTCTAAAGTCTGAACTGGAATCTATAAAATCATGACATCAATCAGGGCTCATACTCTAAATTTCATAACAGTAGCTTAAAAAGGAATCTTTGAAACTTGAAGGAAAAAGAAACCCGATCCAGATCATACAAGAATTATATAACGCAATTCAATTTTTAACTATAACAATGGACTTCCCCAGGGCTGGAACTGTAGCGTAGCAGGTAAAGCTGCCACCTGCAGCGCCAGCATTCCCAAATGGGTACTGGTTCCAGTCCTGGCTGCTCCATATTTGATCCAGCTCTCCACAAATGCACCTGGGAAAGCAGCAGAAGACTGCCCAAGTACTTGGGCCCCTGCACTCATGTGGAGACCCAGAAGAAGCTCCTGGCCTCTGGCTTTGGATAGGCTCAGCTCCAGCCGTTGTGGCCATCTGCAGAGTGAACCAGCAGCTGAAGATTCTCTTTCTCTCTCTCTCTTCCCTTCTCTACCTCTGCTTTTCAAATAAAATAAACCTTTAAAAAATTTTTAAAAATTAGAAAAAAAAAAAAAAAAAAGAATGGACTTCCCCAAGGCAGCCTTCCCCCGGCAACTTTTTAGATCAGCATCTAATGTCATCTCTAGACCATCACCAATCAGAATACATTTCTCTCTCCTCCAAATTTCCACAGCATATGATATCTCTTAACACAGCTTTCCTTGGGTCTCACCAAACTATAAAGCAATTTCCTAAGGCTAGGGACTGCACTTTATCATATTTGTATATCTCACAGTATCCAGATTGAATAAATACTTTACTTAATCTAAAAATATTCATACAATCTCTGTATGAGACTGCTAAATGCAAAGCACTGTGCTAATAAAGAAATGAGAGACAAGATCCATACCCACCCCCACCCCCTGCCAAAGACTTCACATCTGGTGGGGAGTTCAAGTGAGGAAACAAGTCACTACAGGACATAACCAAGGAAGAAAGCACAGTCAAATCACACATCTGTAGACTGTGTTTGGTGTTTATTCATCTTACAGTGTGTTTCAAGAGGATTTTGATAACTTACAGAAACACATATAGCAGAATACCAAAACAACTAATAATTGAGGAAATACAGGTAAACAAAGAAAAAAATAATTTCAAAATAAGACAGAATCTGTCGTTCACAAAAAGTTTAACCAAAGTATAGCTAGAGGTCAGTAGCAAAATCAACGGGAGTTTCTTATCAACAGGTGCTCAGGAGAAGTTCAGCCTTTCTGACCCTGGGATCTTCGAGAACTTTCACCTATAGGTGCTCATAAGGCAAACATTATGTGATGTGCAGACCATTTCCTTTCCCATTCCACTGTGATGAACCCACTAACTCAGCTGCAGTTGCTTATTAATAATGACTCAATCAGGGCAATGGCATGTCATAAAAGAGTTTAATAGAAAAAATTCTCAAAGGAGCCAAAACTCAACTCTCTGAGGCCTGCCTTGAACTCAGGGAAAAGATATAATATCTAGAGGAATGGCTGGATTACACAGTCTTTAGGAATATTATGCAAATATCTATTGGTATTGAGTTTTAATAAAGACAAAGTAGCACAGTGTTTGAGAATGTAGTCTCTGAGAAGAAACCAGAGTGTAAATATTCTCTGTTGTCAATTAAGGGCATATTGAACTTTGAAAATCAGCCAACTGACAACCAGGTTGGCAGCATTTCATGAAAACCTAATGGCTACATGTAGCGATTACCCCACTCTCTATGCACAGGAAGGCCATATTTTTCTCAGAAATTTGTATGCATCCTGTTTAACATACCCCTCAGTGGGTGACTGAGATCCTAGAGACTTGAAGCCTGGTAGGAATGACTTAGGATAAACAGTTTCCAAATAAACATTCCCAGTCACCAAGCTGTAAAAGATAAGACTTGATTAGACTTCTTTAGAATAATTCACAGTATGCAATGTTTTAAGATGTCTTTCAAGATAAACAGGCTGCAAAATGTACTCTCCCTAGTGGAGTGAAATGGGATCCTTAGTTACCAACCAATAAAATGTTAGAGGATGTCTGCAATTGATTTTAGAGAAAGTGCCATGAAACCATTTTTACTGACAGTAATCAGATATCAGAAGGCTTTCTTTAAAGGCTACACCCCAGACTGTGGTGATAAATTCATGATTCCAGCATAGGAAAGGACCTTAATTTTTTCTTGTCTGAGTGGGAAGAAAGGTGATAATAGGCAGAATCCTGCTCCCTTAAGTATATGGGTATGTCAAGAAACAAAACAGAACTCCAAACATATTCCTGCTTTGCCAGCTCAGAAGTAGTTACTACACTGTCAAGAAAATGTTTTCATATCCTCATTTTCAGTGTGGTACTCAGCAACACAAATGCCTCGTAAAGACATCAGAACTAGGAAGACACATGTATCATGGATATAAATGTAACTCAGAGTCTTCTGTTCTACCAAAACAAGCCTCCACACCAAGGGAAAAGCAATGTGAATTAAATGTTGCATTGTCACGAAAATATGTCTCCCAAAGTATTGAGTATGACAATGGAAAAACTTTGAGAGTTCTGTTCAAAGTTGGTATAAACTTAAAAACTTAAGATGAACATCCTTTTAAAAATGTATATACCCTAAGTTTAATCATAGAAAACCAAGATGTAGAGCCAACAAGGGTGAGGGACGGAAGCTGGCACCTTGAGATATCCCTGGAGTAGTTCTGAAGAGAGGAGAAATTCGCCAGGCCTTCTCCTACATGATGGATAGTTACAAGAAACCAATGGGAAGAAATCTTGGTATCAACAAAATTTGCAGCACTTGATCTTGTCCTGAAGCTGGGAAAATGTAAAGAAACCAAATTCCAATCAAACAAAATCTAGGTCTCTATAAGATCAATAATCAAGTGAGCTACATAGGTAAACATCAAAAATTGTCCATCCTATAAGCAAGTGTTTGGTATAGCAGTGGTTAAGTACTGCTGGGGATGCCCACATCACACACTAGGAGGCCTGGTTTCCTGCTCCCAGCTTCCTTCTAATGTGTATACCGGGAGGCTGCAGACGGCTGCTCAAGAATTGGGGTCCCTGTCATCCACATGAGAGTCTCAAATTGAGTGGTTCCTGAGCATTTGGGGAGTAAACCAGATCCATGAATTCCAAAGAAAGGAGAGCTCACATCCAATAATAGATATTCAGCCATAAGTAGAATAAAATATGAATTCTTAGAGTAGACAGAACTTGGTCAAAGGGAAAAATGTTTTCTAAGGGAAGTAATTACTGCTTTTGTGGACTCAGAGTATTTGATAAGAACAAGGGGAAAGTCTGGAAAGGCACAGTGGTGGTAAATTCCAAATGCCCTTAAATGATGGGTAAGGGAAGAGGGCTTTATTTGGAAGACAATCATAGTCATGTTGAATTGAACCTGGACCAGAAAATACACTTCTGAACAGGCACCCCAGGTTTCAAAGAAATATATAAATCACAAGACCAATTTTGGAAATCTTAGAGAAGAGATCCAAGATATTTTGTAGTTCTAGAAGAAAAATCCCAATGGCTTCATGTAAAAATTGAAAATATACCTATCTTCCTCATCATCAATGATAATCTATTAAATGTTCTGCATGCTCTAGAGAATACTTATGTTGGAACAACTCCAGGTTATATATTATTTTAATGACCATTTGAATTAGAATTTGATTGAACATAATACCTATCAGCACAGTTAACTTTCTCTCAATATTTCTCACCCAAAAAGCAAAGCCTTGAACAGTCTGTCCCTGTTCAAACTCCCCAAATCCTTACTGCACATCTCTAATCTGATTATTATCTCTCTTTTCTAAGATTTTATTATTTATTTAAGAGGTAGAGTTACAGACACAGGGAGGGAGAGCCAGAGATAAAGGTCTTATAGCCACTCGTTCACTCCCTAAATTGCCATACCAGCCAGCAAGGCTGATCCCAAGCCAGGAACCAAGAGCTTCTTCCAGGTCTCCCAGCAGGTGCAAGGGCCCAAGCACTTGGGCCATCTTCTATTGCTTTCCCAGGCCATAGCAGAGAGCTGGATTGGAAGAGGAGCAGTAGGGATAAGAATCAGCACCCATATGGGATTCTGACGCCACAGGTGGAGGCTTAGACCACTATGCGAAAGCCACAGCACAAGCTCTGATTATCATATCTCTTAATACCAGCCCCTCCTCAGTCTGCCACTATACAAAGAAAGAGGACATAGTTCAGTTGCTTCTCATTGATCATGGCAGCAATTCAACATCATTTTTAATTTTATCTTCTTCCAATGCAAAGGTCAAGATATTGGCCCAGCATCAGGGACAACGAACATTAACTGGGCTTTCTGGAAATGGGCTGTGGAATCCTTTCACACTCCATTGCTGAGTGCCCTTTGCAAAAATCACTCAGTAGGCAACACACAATAAAAGGTGGCATGGAAAGTGAGGAGACATAGACCTCTAGATACTTAGAAAGTGGTTTATAGGCTTGTTAGATTCTGGTTATATTTGTATGGTCATCGAGATGCCTGCCTAGGTGATTTCAAGATATAATTGGTGTTTATTAAAACTTGAGTGATTTCTTTTTTCAAAATAAAGTAAGTGACTTAAATCTCACAGGCTCTATTTATATCAGAGGTCAGCAACCCTACAGAACTGGTGTGTGCCAAGCTGCCAATTCCTGTTTCTGGCAAGCAAAGGAGAAAGGATGCAGAAGCCCAGAATAAGCAACTCAAAAATATCTGCAATGCACAGAGATGTGAGGTGTCCCTGACAGATCCACTTCAGATTGAACTCCTGACCTTATACAATCCTGTTTCCACACTTCATTTTCCCTATCACTCCGATCACTATTTTATACAACATGTAAATATATATGAGGGACTTCAAAATGTCTGTAAGAAATGGAATTAATAGGCCACAAACATTTTCATGAATTTTCTGAAGATCCCGTGTATATAATTTCTATCCATTTCCTCAACTAGAATGCAAGTGCCAGGAGGGCTGAGGTTTTTGTCTGGTTTATATTGTCAATGCCTAGAACAATGCCTGGCATCCAACTGAATTTTAGTATGTATTCATGTGAGGGAGGAAGGAAGTCTGGCCATACAAAACCCTACAGGGACCATTTATCTGCACTTCACACCTTACTACTTTCCATCCATTAGAAACTGGCCTCTACCTTAAAAGCTACACTAGATCTACAGCTAAGAAAACAGATGTTGCTTCTAAATAAAAACAGGAAATGTGGAGACACAGACACAATTTTGCAATTTGGGAGTGACTCGATCAGAAGAAAGCTTTTGAGGAAGAAAAAGGAAATAGAAAGTCAGGGAAAGCAAACTGGGAGGACTTTGCAGAAGACAAGTGGTCATAGCAGCAGCTCCCATCATCAGAATGCCCTCCTTTCAAAGACAATGCCTTCCTGGGCCTTGGCCCATGAGCAGCTCAGAGAGTCCCTAAGTGGATCCACCAAGCTGAACTAGGCTCATTATTATAACGTGAACATGCCTATCACATAGCTTACTATCATGTAGCTCATTCTTTTTGTAGAGCACAGTATGAAGAGCATCTAAAAATGTTTATCTTTTTTTTTTTAACTTTTATTTAATGAATATAAATTTCCAGTATACAGCTTATGGATTACAATGGCTTCCCCTTCCCATAATTTCCCTCCCACCCGCAACCCTCCCCTCTCCCGCTCCCTCTCCCCTTCCATTCACATTAAGATTCATTTTCAATTAAAAAAACCAGCAAGGTAACTTTTTTCCCCTTCCTTTCAGTCTGAAATCCTATCTCCTGAACCTTGGCCATCTACATACAAAATGGAATGGTGCTTACCAGAGGCTGAGGGTGGGGAGTGGATGAGGAAAGGGCAGAAGGTTCATTAAAGGGGAAAAAACTTCAATTAGAACAGAGGAATAAGCTTTAGTGATGGACTGAACAGAATGAATATAAAAATAAAAAAGATGTGCTGTATTATTCAAAACTTCTAAGTGTAGATTTTAAATGTTCTTACTACCAAAAAAAGTATGTCGAGATGATGGATTTATCAATTAATCTGATATAATCACACTGTGCTGTAAACATAGATGTATACACCTACATTTATACAGTTATTATTTGTCCATTAAAAATAGAATTAAGGGACCAGTGTTGTGGTACAGTGGTCTGTACTGCCACCTGCAACACTGGCATCCCACATGAGTATCAGTTTGATCCCTGGCTGCTCCACTTCTCATCTAGTTCCCTGCACATGTGCCTGGGAAAGCAGTGGAAAATGGCCCAAGTGGTGGGACCCCTGGCACTCATGTGAGAGACCCAGATGAAATTCTGGTTCTTGGCTTCGGCCTGGCCTTGATCCTGATATTGCTGCCATTCAGAGACTGAACCAGTAGATCCATACACTTCCTCAATCTCTTTTTCTCTGCATACCTCCCTCCATCCTTGCCCTTGTAACCCTGCTTGTTCAAATAAATATATCTTTTTGAAAAAATAATTAAAGAATTTTTTAAAAAAATTAAGTCTTTACTGAAAGAATCTCAAATAGCTCCAGGGCTATTTGAAAAGTTCTCCCTGAATCATGCCTGCAGTGATTTCAGCTCTTCTTGATTGTCCCCTGCAGTAAAGAAAGAAGAGCTGTTCATCATCACTCATATAATACCCTTTCTTTCACACACAGTGAAAACCAAGAAAACAACCATATTCTCAAATGCTTGTCAAAGACAATTCTCATGGGAACTACTTACTTGTGGCCTCTGTCTCTAAGATACCACAGAAACTGAACACTGTAATTAAGTCCCTATTCAGACTTCACTTCTCTAGGCTAAATAAACCCAATCCTTTAGACTTTCATCACAGAACAGACTTCTCCAACCTTTTCTAATTTCTGTTAGGTTCCTCTGGATTCTCTCCAAATTCTACACAGTAAACTCATGGCCTGGGCTTCACGAGAAAAAGGGAATTGCCTGCGAGCCTTTTAATGCTATACCCTTGCCTTTTTTTTTTTTTTTTAGTTTGATTTTCCTCCCTATGTGAATTACCCTGTATATGTCTTTCCTAAGCCATGCTCTGTTTATATTTAGTAGTTCTTTCCAACTTGCCATTTGCCATGATTATTTTAGGATTGTAACCTAATTTTTTTTCTTTTCCAAAGTACCCCATCCCAGCTTGATTTGAAAATACTGACTTGTTATGCATCACTAATGAAAATGAAAAACACCAGGCTAAGGACTGGGATGTGCAGACAGTTACTCTGAATCCATTTCCACAGACACACCCAAAGTGAGCTTAAACTAACATTTCAGACACTCGTGGATTTAAATTTCAACTCTTCCATTATCAAGACCACAACAAATATACATACTTGCAGAAAAATAACACCTACAGTGGAATGAGTTAACAATGCACCACCAAGTATGGCAGGATGATATGTGTTCTGTCAAAACACTGATACGCATTCATCATTTTATCTTCTTCGTGGAAGAACCATGCTAGCCATGTCTGAACTATTTCCACAGCACAGTGGTAAAGGCCAGGAGGGCTCATTCTTCTGTGGAATGCAGCTCAATGTGAATGATGAAAGGCTGGTCAAGATAATAAGAGCAAGACTTAACTCTTAGCATAGCTCACCCTCCTGTTTCTCAGGCAAGACAGCTGCAAGGACATGGGAATGGCATGTAAATGATGGTGCAGACTTACATGTAGGGAACTCAGAGAACAGGAACCCGGTAGAGGCAAAATGAATGCAGAAGCCAAACCTCTAAATTTTACTGCTTTTTCAGTGTACTGAGTTGAGCATTAGACTAAAAGACCGTTCAGGTATAAAGTTGGCATTTCATTTTGGAAAACAGAATAACTGCTTATCATTTCAAAAAATTCAAAATATTAAGGATTTTCAAATTCTGTAAAATAAATTTTTTTAACATTTCAAAACAGTATATGTGCTTCAATATAAAAAGACTTATCATTTTACATGAAAAGCTAGTTGAAAAACAAATTTTTAATAGTTAAATGATCCTAACTAGAACAGGGCAGGAAATTAATAACGCATATTTTCTAATGAATTCCCTGACATTTGACCTGGTCAGAACTCAACTAGAAAACCAAAGAGTTAGCTCATTCACAGGAGCACTATGAAAACATAACTACTGCTTGACAAAGCATCTCTTTAAATGCTTCAGTCTTCATGGCAGACAAGAACCCAATTTCAGCTGCGATCTTTAAAAAATCTTGTAACAACATGGTGAAAACTTCAGTCTACTGTGGTCTATGTAATATAATCTTAGCAGAGGAAAAATCATGTCTATAATAGGAACAAGCAAGGAGAACAATTAACACACAAGGAGTTCTTCCAGACACCAGGCACTGTGCTAAATGCTCAATATAGCCTGTATCATTTAATCATCAAATTATTTAATCTTAATTTAATCTTCAGAACACCTTACCTCAGGAGGATGGAGAAACTGAAGCTGAGAGAAGGTAAGTCACAGCTCATAGTGAAAAACTAAGACTGCTACATAAAATATCTAAATTAAAATATGTATCTCAACTCAACCTAAATCTGGTTATATAGTAGGTCACGACAACCATTTCTTTTAATAGGCTAAATAAAAATTGTATGATAAATAAAAAAATAAACATTTTAGAAAGCACTTCTTTAAACTACTGTTATATTAAAAGTTACTAATCATCTAACAACACGGACCTTTTAAAATATTTTTTTATTTATTTGAGAGGCAGAAAGAGAGAGAAAACTCCCATCTACTGGTTCATTCTCTAAATGCTCACAGCAGCTGGGCCTGGGTTGGGGCCAAAGCCCAGAGTCATTAACTCAATTCAGGTCTCCCACATAGGTGGCAGGAACCAAATTGCTGAAGCCAGCACTGCAGCTACCCAGGGTCCACATTAACAATAAAGTGAAGCCAGAGCCAGGCATGAAACTCAAGTACTCAGATAGGAAATGCAGGCATCTTAACCACTGAGCCAAATGCCTGTCCTGAAACTTAGAAAGTTGAGGTCTTCAAGTGGTAGATATACACTATGGAGTTCCTATTCAGCTGTTAAAAAAAAAAAAGAAAGAAAGAAAGAAAGAAAAAATCCCATCTTTTACAACAAAATCCAAAATGGATGCAACTGGAAACCATTATACTTAGTGAAACAAGACAGTCCTAAAAAGACAGATAACATGTTTTCCCTGATCTAACTAATAGAGCAACTAAAATGTAATGTATTGGAGTGAAATGGACATTTTTAGATTGGATGATTGTTTACAGCCCTTGTCTCATCACTGCTATTCAGGAACAGTGTTTTATTCTTGATACTATTTGCTAAACTCTTTATTTAGTGTAGGGTTAACTTTATGAGTATAAAGAAAACTGAAAATAGATCTTCGTAAAATCAAGAGTGGGAATAGGAGAGGGAGGAGGAAGAAGGGTTATAGTGTGGGCTGGGAGGGAGGGTAGGAAAGGAAGTATCACTATGTTTGTAAATATGTGTTTATGAAAGACAGGAAGCTTGTATACCTTAAGTAAAATTTCGAAAAAAAAAAAAAGAATATTCAAGAGATCATCTAGTATTAATGTTCAATTTGGCTTTATACATAAAAAGACTCAAAAAATGTTTGGATGGCTTTCTTTTACCATCATATGACTAGTTAGCAAAAGTATCCCAGGAGTATTAAAAGTATGTTGATTTAAGAACTATTTTATAATTACGTTTAATTATATATCTTATTATCTTACTATACAACTCAGAATTTTTTAAAAAATTAGAGATTACAATTGAGAACCCAAAAGGAGGTAACACTTAGATGTGCAAGATAAAAAGCTGACTTCATGGAAGTAGAAAACAGAATAGAGGTTACCAGGACCTGGAAGAGAAAGGGAGGATGAAGACATGAATTTCACTTGGGAGTATTAACTACATAACAAATGTAGGCACAAACCTGAACTTTTCTGGGCACACCAGATTGGACAGTATCTGGCTTTAGAAACAAACCAAAACTTGTCTATCAAGCAAACATGGTGGAAAGGATTTTTGTAATGAGGGTTTTTTTCCTTTTTCCTTTTTTTTTTTTTTTTTTTAAGGCAGAACAGTTTGAACATACACCTAACGCTATAAGTAATACCCCTTATATCTTATGCCTTCACTTTTTTTCTTTCTAAAAACATTTATCTAGTTTAAACACTGAGCTACTAGGGAAACAGAAGGAAAAGATTTTGAAGCATCATAGCAAAGAAACTATGAGGACCTTGTCAACATTTCACAGATTCCTCAGTACTTTACAATGACAATATCAAAACTGGCAAGGACAGATTCAGACTAAATTGCTGATACTGTGAAGTAATGCTCACTAGATGCAAGAGACATTCAATACAAGTGACAGTTTCCATAAATATAATTCATACCTAATATTCAAAGAATTTATCAAAGAGTTTAAAAAAGAAATATCTTATTTTCACATGTAATTATTTCACCCAGTATTTCAGACTGAAGATTAGAATGGACATTTCTTTCTCCAGGAATGTGTTACACAGCAGTGAGTGAACTTTGCAATCAATGAGAAGATAACTAATATTTTAGTCAATGAAATCATTCTGTAAATTTAAACTGGTTTATCCTACAGGCCTTATTTATGATTTGAAACATCTGTTCCATACAAGCTTTTCTTATAATACATAAAGTTTCCAACTGCAAATGACAGCATTTTGTAGCATATTTATAACATGATGGTTTTGTCCTTTACTAGATAAGACACTTTTAAGGGGTGACCTGGAACAAGATACTGATCACCTCACCATATGCTCATAAAGAGCATTTATAATTGTATTAGGAAATTATCTTCACACAATTTGGCACTTAATTGTATGTATTAATACCTTAGTTACTTGAGGTCACCAATTCATCACTGCTAAAATTTAAAGACCACAGACGAGACCCAAAATGGAGATAACACTGATTATGTGAAAGCTAAGAAGTTGACTTCATGGAGGTAGAGAGTTCAACAGTCGTTATTAGAGTGTGGGGAAGGTTTGAAAGGGGTTACGGAGAGAAGATGGTTAATGGGTACGGGGTACAGTAGGGTAGAAGGAACAATTTCCAATGCTCGGGGAAAACCATGCTTGAATATAATTAATTATATATTTCAAAACAGGTAGTAGTGAAGTAGGCAGGCATACAGGTTAAAATTGATTAGGTTTGTACAGTGATCTGCCCTCAAGGAGAGCCAACAGGCCAGTCCACTGCAGTGGCTTTCAATGTGGTAAGCCTGGGCTTCAGCAGAAGTCAGCTTGTGAAGAGCCCTGGCAGCTCTGCCAGCCAAGAGTTGGATCACTGGAAATGGACCTGCCCTGGAGTCGAAGGATGCCCAGGTCAGAGCCACAGATCTTATTGGCTCTAAGCTGAAAAGCCCTTCACTCAGCCCAACTTCCAAAGTGACCACTGCAGCTGAGGGGATGGTCAAGTAGGGTCAGCAACATTGCAGGCAGAACTGTAAATTTCTTGTTAGAGATGCCACCTGCCTTTACCTGGCCAGCTCTCCTCCCAGGCCAGCCAAGTAATGAAAGTCAACAGAGTGCCTTCCCCTAGGAGGTTCACACCTCCCTTAGGATATACCCCATATGAAGAGATTGATAGGTCTGGGCCTCTTAACTTACAAGGCCTAAAGCCCACCAGATTATTATCAAGCCCCTTCTATCAGGTTCTATTTGCCTCTCAATCAGAAAACTTAATTGTAGCTTAGACAGCACCTTTCTTAGCTCCTCTAATAATGACTCTGTCCTGTGTTCTAGGCCCTGTCTAGTGCACTTGGGCCTCATTCCTTTGTAATCATAACCTCTACCACCAATGGCTCTACTCCCAACCTGTGTGTACTGATGGTCCTCTTCCCCACATAATGCTGTATAATTGTTCAAACCTGGTAAATGCCACTCTTAGGATCATTGGTTACTATCCTCACTCTGTCTTTTATGACCTTGTCTAAATATGATCAGAGTCGGCAAACTTGGAAGGCTTCCATAGCCTTGGCAACTCATGACGACAGCCTAGGATGGTTACTGGCGCCATAAACTAGAGTGTCAATTTGTTGGGTCAACAACAGGAGCCACTGTGCACTTGCTCCTCATGTGGGATCTCTTCCTTAATGTGCTGTACATTGTGATTTAATGCTATAACTAGTACTCAAACAGTATGTTTCACTTTGTGTTTTTATGTGGGTGCAAACTGTTGAAATCTTTATACTAAATTGATCTTCTGTATATAAAGAGAATTGAAAATGAATCTTGATGCAAATGGAAGGGGAGAGGGAGCGGGAGAGGGGAGGGTTGCGGGTGGGAGGGAAGTTATGGGAGGGGGAAGCCATTGTAATCCATAAGCTGTACACTGGAAATTTATATTCATTAAATAAAAGTTAAAAAAAAAATTGATTAGGTTTGGCCAGCGCCATGGCTCACTAGGCTAATCCTCTCCTTGCGGCGCTGGCACCCCCAGTTCTAGTCCCGGTTGGGGCACCAGATTCTGTCTCAGGTGCTCCTCTTCCAGTCCAGCTCTCTGCTGTGGCCCGGGAAGGCAGTGGAGGATGGCCCAAGTGCTTGGGCCCTGCACCCGCATGGGAGACCAGGAGGAAGCACCTGGCTCCAGGCTTCGGATCGGCACAGCACGCTAGCCGTAGCGGCCATTTTGGGGGGTGAACCAACGGAAGGAAGACCTTTCTCTCTGTCTCTCTCTCTCTAACTCTGCCTGTCAAGAAATTTTTTAAAAATTTCAAAAAAATGATTAGGTTTGTGAGCTGGAAGACCACGCTTTCACCACGCCACTGTGTGACTTCATGCCCCTACCTGGCCACACCTGAGTGCCCACCGGCCAATCAGGTTAATTAACCATTCCCCTTTTAAAGTGGATTAAAACCCTGGGACATGGTGCATCCACCTGTATTTCCTTTCCCTGGCCTCTTGCCAGTATGAGGCTGGCTGCAGTCTTGCGCCTTCAGGGCACGTGGCCTTTGGGCCACCCGCCCCATGCTTCCTGGCCTAGATGCTCTTCCATGTGGCTGGTTCCTGGTATTCGGTATGAACCCAGATTTACCTCTCTCCTTTAGACAGATACCTCACTCTCCTATGCATCTTTCACACTAAATAAAAGCTTAAAATACACCATGCTGCCTCGTTCATTTATGCTGGTATTCAGAATTCTTCTCTGAATATTAGGCAAGAACCTACACAGGCTTATTAATATTGGGGATTTATTAATAAGCACGTGGTGATATCGTATGGCACCCCAAATACCAATAACATATATGGCGACTCCACTGAGACTTTTGGGGAACTCTTAGGGGGCCACATTTCATATCATATTTTAGGGGGTCAATTCTGATATCAGTAGGAAAGATTGCAAATGGTTCCAACACAAGACATGATAGATAGGCCAATTACCCTGATCCTACTATTAGACATTCCATAGATACAGATGGATCACACTGTACCCTATAAATACGTACAGTTACTGTAGTCAATTAAAAATGAAAAAAGGAGATAAAAGGGTGGCTAAGTTGGCTAAATATGTATCACAAAGTCTAAAAGCATTCAGTAAATCATGCAGCTTTAAGGTCTTTGTGCTTAACTTATGTAATCCTAGTTTAGGCATAATTTAAACACGTTAAAAGTATTTCACAGACAATTAGAAAAAGTGAATTAGAAAAGAGTCACAAGACTGTTACAGAAAAATAAGCTGAGAGCAACATGACACAAAATATGATATTAGAATCAAGTGAAAAGATGGGGGTATCTTATATAAGTATTCCTAAGCAATTAAAGGAAACAGAAATTTTTTCACCATTCTAGGGGTAGTATAAGTGTATAAACCAACATGGAACGGCAGCTTGTACACACCTAGTGAAATTAACATATATGCCTTACCACCCAGAGATACTTTTCCATATATCCACCTGGAATCATATATAACAATCTTTCAGCCATGTGATTTATGCTAGAAACCTAAATAATTATCACCAAGGGGAATAATGACAATAATACAGCAAGTGTATAAGAATTAACACTAAATGGGTCTGAGAACCAAATGTAAGACCTCTAACTCTAAAACTTCTTTTGGATGACTTCCAAGTAAGCAAGGACTTATTAGTAAAAATGTAAAACACACACACACAACTTAAAAAAAAAAAAAACTTGGCTACACCGAATTTCATCAAAATTAAACTATTTTCAAAACATTTCATTTAAAAAATGAGAGAGTCCAGCCATACGATGAGAAAAAAATATTTGCAATAATAGATCTGACAAAAGACTGGTATCTAGAGTTACAAATTCTTACAACTCTATTAAAACTGAAAAAAAAAAAAATCCCACACCTCAAAATGGGCAAAAATAAAAAAATTCAGACATTTCCAAACACACACACACACACACACATAAGATGACTGATAAGTAGTTGAATATATGCTGAACATCCCACAAAAACTAAAACGGCAATGAGCTACCAAGACAATGGTTAAGATTAAAAACTAATAATACTAGACACTGAAAGACATTTCATAGAAAAGGATATACAAATGGAAAATAAACACATGCAAAGATGTTCAGTACCACTGCAAAATAAAGCAATGCAAATTAAAAACAAATGAGATTTTTAATACAACTATTAGGGTAGCTAAAATAAAAACTAATGACAACATTAAATGCTTGTGAGGCTATGAAGAAATTAGATAAATTATACATTTGCTGCTAGAAATATAAAATGCTATAGCTACTCTGGAAAATAATTTGGCAACTGCTTAACATAAACAAAAGAAGAAAAACTTAACATACACTTATTATATGACACAACACTCACACTACTGAGAATTTATCCACTGGAAATGAAAAGTTAATTTACAAAAAAGTGTGAACATGAATGTCCATAATACTTGGTTTGCAACAACCAAATTTAGAAATAACTCAAGGCCGGCGCCGCGGCTCACTAGGCTAATCCTCCGCCTTGCGGCGCTGGCACACCAGGTTCTAGTCCCGGTCGGGGGCACCGATCCTGTCCCGGTTGCCCCTCTTCCAGGCCAGCTCTCTGCTGGGGTCAGGGAGTGCAGTGGAGGATGGCCCAAGTGCTTGGGCCCTGCACCCCATGGGAGACCAGGAGAAGCACCTGGCTCCTGCCATCGGATCAGCGCAGTGCGCCGGCCACAGCGCGCTACCGCGGCGGCCATTGGAGGGTGAACCAACAGCAAAAGAAAGACCTTTCTCTCTGTCTCTCTCTCACTGTCTACTCTGCCTGTCAAAAATAAAAAAAAATAAAAATAAAAATAAAAAAAAGAAATAACTCAAGTGTCTTTCAATGGGTGAATTGTTCAACAAACTGTGCCACATCCATATTGACTCAATACAAAAGAAAGAGCCAGAAAGTACTGATATAACCTAGCACCTAAGACAGATATCACAGACATTATGCTTCATGAGAATAAAAAAGTAACCTCCAAAGGTTATATTCTGTTTGATTCCATTCACATAAGAATCTTAGTTTAGAAGAAGACTGCAACACTACCAGTTGTCAAGGATGTGGTGAAAATCAAATTCTTATTTGTTACTAGTAGAGGGTTAAATGACACCAGCATTTTGTAAAATATTTTGGCAGTTTTTCATGAAGTTAAACATAGTTGCCATACTATCCAGGAATACACAACTAGTTATTTACCCCCCCCAAAAAATGGAAACATATATCAACATAAAGCACAGTGTATAACTATTCATAACACCTTCATTCATACAGCCAAGAAACTGGGAAAAAACAAAACACCCACCCATAGGCGAACAGATATAAACAAACTACAGCACTTCCATGTAATAAGAAATGGCATAGTAATAAAAAGAAAGCAACAGGATGAATCAATCTCAAATGCAAGCTAAACAAAAGAAGTCAGACTCAAAAAGTACATATGAGGGGGTATTCAAAAGGTTCATGTAATATACAAATATTATGCAAAAAATTATGTAATTATGTGTGGATTCCAGTATGGATTTTTCTGAACAAAAATAGACATATTATAGTTTCATTTATTCACATTTTAAAAAATAATTTGATACTGTATGACTTCATTTATACTAATGTAGTACAGGAAAAATAAGTCCATTATAACAAATCAGTGGTTTCTCAGAATCAAGGGTTGGGAGAGGTAGCAAGGTATATCTTAGGATGAAAGGAATTTTTAAAAACATTTTTAAAATTTCTTTGAAAGGTAGGGTTAAGTAGGGAGAGAATAAGACAGACAGACACAGATCTGTTATCCACTGGCTCACTCCCCAATTGGCCTCAACAGCAAGGGCTGGCCAGGCAAAAACCTGGAGCCGATAACCCCATCTGGGTCTCCTATGTGGGTAGCAGAGGCCTAAGCACTTAGGCCACCTACTGCTACTTTGCTAGGCAAATCTTTAAAAGTGTAACAGAAGCAAAAGGAAACAAAGCTTGTGCCTATATACTTTTAAAAAGCCAGAAAGTAGGTCTTCTGGAAAATAAAGTATTAAACTCACTCATGGTAACAACTGATTACTGCAGTTTCTCATCAAAAGCAACATACACTCAGAAGAGGAATTTCCTATGTGAAACAAATGTTTGTGTTTAAAAGAATCCTGCAGATGCCGTGGTGAAAACAGAGGAAAATCCAAGAGAAATCTCCAAACTGCATCCTTGCTGACAACATTACAGTGACTACAAGTAAGTTGAGTAATAATTTCAACTGGTGGCTAAAAGAAAAGCTGAATACGCCTTGGGAAAAAGCAAAATTTATATTGAAGGCAAAAATATTAAGATATCTAGAGACATATAGATAGCTCAGGCATTCTCAGTTGAGTGGTTCACTGTTGAGGAGGTGACACAGGTCCTCTGGGATCAGAGCACAGGCTTGCAGAGTCAAATGCTTCCAACAAGTATCACAACCTAAAACACTCATAGGCAACATCCTGAACATAAAGCCCAGAGGGATTTGCTTAAGGTTTTGCAGAGCCCCTCAAACCCATCTGCATAGCAGAATCTCCTGAAGGTCTTTCTAAAAGGACAAGATACAGATCTCACCAGTAACTAGGGCTAGAGGCCAAACATTCTCTATTGATTGGCCAAAATAATGTTTTTTATTCTTTATTGAAACTTACATTTTGAGATAACTGTAGATTCCCATGCTGTCGTGGGAAATAACACAGACAAATCCCATGTACCCTTGGCCCAGATGATGCCAGTGGTAACATATAAAGCTCCAGGATATTGACATCAATGCAGCCAAGATACAAAGCAATTTCATCAATCAAGGATCCCTCTGGTTGTCCTTTCATAAACACAATCATCACTTCCTTCCTTCCCCATCCCCAACTCCTAGTCCTGATTCCTGGCAAACACCAACATTCCCCTTGTCACAGTCCTGTCATTTCCAAAATTCAAGATAAGTACAAATGGAGTCATTCAGTATCTGAGTTTTGGGGATTGGCATTCTTTTCTTTTTAAAATTTTGAGATATTTTTAAATTCACATTATAGTCAAAGGATTAACACTTCACTACTAAACAGCTCAACAAATAAAATATAAAAAAGACCATGGTTCAGAGGAATATAGGCAAGGGATATAAACATTACTCAAATGAAAAGATGTTAATTTCACTCACTCATGTTCAGTTCAGTTTAAAATATAATCCCAGATAATTAAAACTGCAGTGGTATATCATTCCTAACAACTGTTTGACAAAGATATAAAACAAAGTTTGAAAAAACTATATTTTAAGTGATACTATTACATACATGCATTTCTTTTTCTGTTTTTGTTTTTTGGTTTCATTTTGTTCTTTTTAAATTTTAGTTTCCACATATAAGGGAGGACATGTGGTATTTGTTTTTCTGTGTCCAGCTTATTTCACTCAATATGATGTCTTCCAGTTGCAATCATTTGGATGCAAATGATAGAACTGCATTCTTTTATATAGCTAATAGTCCATCACATATGCATATATACAATTGTATAAATACAATTGAGTTTGCCAACTCTGATCTTATTTAGACAAGATCATAGTCAAAGTGGAAGTTCTCTCCTCCCTTCAGAGAAAGGTACCACCTTCTTTGATGGCCCGTTCTTTCCACTAGGATCTCACTCGCAGAGATCTTTCATTTCTTTCATTTAGGTCCTTTTTTTTTTTTTTTTTTGGCCAGAGTGTCTTGGCTTTCCATGCCTAAAATACTCTCATGGGCTCTTCAGCCAGATCTGAATGCCTTAAGGGCTGATTCTGAAGCCAGAGTGTTGTTTAGGACATCTGCCATTCTATGAGTCTGCGGTGTATCCCGCTTCCCATGTTGGACCATTATCTCCCTTTTTGATTCTATCAGTTAGTATTAGCACTAGTTAGTATTAGACACTAGTCTTATTTATGTGATCCTTTTGACTCTTAGACCTATCATTATGATCAACTGTGAACTGAAATTGATTACTTGGACTAGTGAAATGGCATTGGTACATGCAACCTTGATGGGATTGAATTGGAATCCCCTAGCATGTTTCTAACTCTACCATTTGGGGCAAGTCCAATTGAGCATGTCCCAAATTGTACATCTCCTCCCTCTCTTATTCTCACTCTTATATTTAACAGGGATCACTTTTCAGTTAAATTTCAACACCTAAGAATAATTGTGTGTTAATTATAGAGTTCAACCAATAGTATTAAGTAGAACAAAAAAAAAATACTAAAAGGGATAAAGTATTAAGTTGTACATCAACAGTCAGGACAAAGGCTGATCAAGTCATTTGGAATCCTGAAATCACATAGATATCAAGGTCTCAAAACACAAAAGCCTAATGTAGTTCTATGCTCTACATGTCCTAAAAGTGTTTCAGGTTATTGCTTTCTCTAAGGGGACAAAAGAAATTTGGTGAAAAAAGCAGCATTTAAAAATTTACAGATCATTTCATATTTATACCACCTACTACTTAGCAACTCATGAAGTATGAACATCTCTTTAAGGGAAAATTCCCAAAAAAAAATCAGAGCATTGAATCACTAGTTTTGGTGTTTGATTTGATACATGTCATACAGAACATTCTTTGAGTGCACTGTTTTTTTAAATTAAAAAGCCCAGTCTCATAAAATCATTTTTGAAACTTACTTACATTAACAGTTTGGAAAGAGTCACTCTTGATTATTTATTGAACACAATGCTTTTACTGATTTTATAAAGTAATTTGAGATTCCATGTCTATGACAATGACTATACAAAGTTAGGACATCCTGTTCCATGAGACTCTCAAGGTTGATTCTCCTGTTCTCTGAAACCAAACCTGATCCCTTTGTCAGAAATAATGGCAATAACAAGGAAAGTTTTCAAAACTGAGTAGACTGCTCTGGAATAGCAAACATTCCAAAGATATTGGTTTCACAAATTTCTTTGTGTACTTTTTAAAAGGAAAACACAAAACCAATCTCGACTTTCAATAGAGTTCTCTAAAGATTTCATAAATGCTTTTGGAGAGACCTCATCATGTTCTGTTTAGAAGACAGAGTATGATGAAAGAAACATAGTTGAGGGAATGCAAATCTCCCCAACAGAACTCCAGTCTAAAAAAAATAAAAAGAGGATACTGAATATTCACATCTATAGGAAACAAACAAACAAAAAACCACAAGAATTAACCTCACACATTAAAGTTTATTGCATCAGAAAGAAAATGAATTCCCATATAGTATTAATATCATACACTAAAATGAACTGAAGAAACTAATTACTCAAAAAGGAATGATGGCCTTTGGGAAACATTGCTGCTAAAAGGATTTAATGGTCAAAGCTTGTCTGTATTATTATCATGAATTAAACTAATGTGAGGATGAAGATGTTATTATCAGAAGAGAGGCTCTCCTGAAATGTTAACCTTGCCATTTCTGTCATATGATGAAAAATCAATGTCCAAATAAAATGTGCAGCTAGAGCTTTTACAGAAAATAAATGCCACGGTATTTACGGAGATAGCTTCTTCCAAAGCAAAAATACACTAATGGTGGTGGAGTGGAGAAAGAAAACAATAGTAAATACCATGCCCCAAATGGGAATGAAGTTAACACTCTCTAACAATGAATAGGGAAGAGTAAAAACGTAACAGTCAGGGGCCAGTGCTGTGGCATAGTGGGTAAACCTGCTGCCTACGCTGTTGGAATCCCATATGGGTGCTGGTTCGGGTTCCAGCTGCTCCACTTCTGATCCAGCTCTCTGCTATGGCCTGGGAAAGCAGTAGAAGGTGCCCCAAGCCCTTGAGCACCTGCACCCATATGGGAGACCCAGAAGAAGTTCCTGGCTCCTGGCTTCAAATCGGCATAGCTCCAGCCTTTGCAGCCAGTTGGGGAGTGAACCAGTGGATGGAAGACCCCTCTCTCTCTGTGTGTGTGTGTGTGTAACTGACTTTCAAATAAATAAATAAATCTTTTAAAAAATGTAATGGTCAATCAGTTATATAAATAGCATGAATCTATGTGTATCTGTGTGTATAATGTACAGATATAATGTACATGTTTGTGTGCGTGTATATATATATATATATATATATATATATATAAAATAGTATGTGTGTATACACACACAGAGAGAGACACACATAAACCTGGAAAGAAGAGATCCTCTCTAAATACTACTGTTCAAAAATCAAGATGACCTACATGTTACAGCAAAAAGTTTAATCAGGGGCGGGCCTTTGGCACAGTCGCTAAGACACTGCTTGGAACATCCACATTCCATATTAGAGTATCTTTCAAGCCCCAGCTCTGCTCCCAATTCCAGTTTTCTACTAATGCAGTCTTAGGAGACAGCAGATGATGGCTCAAGTAGTTAAGTCCCTGTCACCCACATGGGAGACCAAGACTGAGCTCCCAGAGTGTAGCTTTGCCCTTGGAGTGTGAACCAGTACCCGGAAGGTCTCCCTCCTCACATTTCTGTCTCTACCTATCTGTACTTCAAATAAACAAATTATAAAGTCGTAAGTACAACTAGAAGAGAAGTATTCACAAGAAAGTTCAAATATGACTGTTACTATTTTCCTCAAAAAAAGAAAACAACGAAAAAAATATAGAATGATCTACATGACATCTACCCGAAGTAAGAATTTGAATGTCTGAGAGAAAGCTTTCAGATGGCTCCAGACTTCAGATTTTAGTTGACAACAGGAGGCAGAACAAAAGGACTCTTTGATTAGTAAAAGAATATAGAAAAAATTTTGTATTTTTTGGGGGGGAGGAGTGGTTACTGTTTAATTTTGCTTTGCTGTGAAATGAGATTTCTACAGAGTTAGAAAGAGTGGGAAGTTGGTGAGGAAAAATAATCAGAGAAGAGTATAAATCCAGTGAGGGAGAGGGCTGGATTATAAGGAAAAGGTTGGCATTTTGGCAGCAGCGTGATACACAATGGAAGCTTCTGGGCTTTAAAACATCTAATTCCTTGGGGCCAAACTGCAACTGAAAATACATGAATCAGCACTCTGATTTACAAATCAGTCAAATCATACAGTGGGTCTATCCCACAAAGTGATAAATTTTAACAAGCTGAAGAATTAGCTTTCAGGATCTGCAAAGCTAAGAACAAGATAGTAAGAATGTAGTCCTTAAGCCCAACAGTTGCCTAATGAGAGTCACTGTCCTTGATGGGGTCTCCATTTGGCTATACTCTATCAACAGTGTTCTACACAAAGTGTGGTTGAGAGTTCAGTGAAGCAGTTTCTGAGGAAAAGCTGTGGAAGAAGGGGCAGGCCAGGGAAAATATGGTAGTTAACTTTTAGAAACGATCATGAACCTCAGGCATAATCCATATGCATGGAATTTCACAAAATGTAACAACATGTCCCAAATTCACAGGGATCATTTTTATATCTTGGTTTAAGTACAAATGATTTAGACCAAAATGTGTATAATGAGTATCTTTCCACTTTCTTCATTCTATTCTATATTTCTAAATATTCCAGTTCACACATATAATTTTAGTAATCAGAAAAAAATGTATTTTAAAAATCTATGGAAGAGTTCCAGGACAGTGACACCACTCTGTATAATGGTGGGTACATGTGGTCATAAACTCATCCAAATCCACAGAATGTTTACACAAGGAATGAACCCTAAAGTAAACTAAGGACTTTGGGTACCAATGGTTTATCAATCAGTTGGAATAGATGTGCCATGCTGGTGGAGGATATTGACAATGGTGGATGCTGTGTATGTTAGGGGACAGGGCGTATAAGGGAAATCCTGTATGTTCTATTCAGTTTTGTTGTGAATTAAAACTGCCCTGAAATATTAATTCTATTTTTTAAAATTATTGCCCAGATCTGACCCTACTTATCTAGTATCTACATCAACAAATTTTCAGAAATACTAAAGCATCTTTCATTTTCACATGCGGGATCACAATAGCTCTGCAAACTGTATGCAAATATATGGTTTTAATCTAGAAAAGGGATATTGACTAGAATTTTGTATTAATGGGCTCTCCTGATTAAATAATGTGGCAAGAAAAATCTTTAAGGGCTTGAAGACAATTTCAATGTGCTGATTTTTCCTAAATATCCTTTGGGATGAATCAAGGGGAACAAAGACATTAACAGAATTGAGAGCCTGCTATCCTTAGAAAACAGAGGTGAAAAAAATTATACTGATTGTCACTATGTATCAGCATTATTACATTTTTTAAACTTTTTGTTACATGTTTTAAAGATTTATTTATTTGAAAGTCAGAGTTACACAGAGAGAGTAGACACACACACACACACAGAGAGACAGAGAGAGAAAGAGAGAGAGAGAGAGAGAGAAAGATCACCCATCCATTGGTTCACTCCCCAAATGGCTGCAATAGCCTGAGCTGGGCCAATCTGAAGCCAGGAGCCAGATGCTTTTTCTGAGTCTCCCACATGGGTGCAGAGGCCCAAGGACTTAGGCCATGCTCCGTTGCTTTCCCAGGCACATTAGCAGGGAACTGGATTGGAAGTGGAGCAGCCTGGACTTGAACTGGTGCCCATATGGGATACTAGCACTGCAGACTACAGCTTTACCCACTATGCCATAGTGCCAGCCCCCATTGTTACATTTTTTAAATTTACACTTGTAGAATGAATTCCTCACTAAAATAGCATATCTGATATCTGAAGAAGTAGTTAATGGTAAGAACTATTTTTAAATAAATTTTTGGTTCTTACTTTATCATGTACAATCCATTTTCCATAAGGAAAAGATGGAAACCTCAAAACAGGGAAAAATAAGCACATGTCCATAATCTTAAATTATACTTGCACTAAATATGTCTGTATGCCATGTTGTATTATAAAACACAAATAGGCAAAAACTATGATTTTCTGCCTCACAGTCAGTAAACATATAGAAACATTCAGAATAATATTCACTTCCAAAAATTATGTATGCTTTATATGATACACAAAATTTAATCTTGTATGAAAGCTTAACATAGCATTATAAAGTGTAAATATGCACACAATATTATTTATTAATTCAAGAAAATAATTTTCAAGTCACAAAGTTTCTACGTTTTACCACAGTTGTAATTTGCCCAGCTTGTCTTTATTCTTTGACTCAATTTTTCTTTCTTATGTGGAACTGTTTCTTATATGTTGCCATTGTATTTCTAACTCCTCAGAAATGGCCACAGCAGTACAATTTTTATTGATATAATAGTTCATGGGACAGTGTTTCTTATTAGGTCAAGTCCAGTAACAAAACAGAAAAATAGAGCAATCCTATAAAATAAAAAACAGTACAAATCAACCAAAATCAAGCATCATCCCTGATACTAGGAGAATTGTAGTAATAGGAATGCAAATCAACAGTACAATGACATAGTATCTCATCTCAGTTAAATTGCTATTATCAAAAAGACAAAAAATAGAAATGCTGGCAAGAATGCAGAAAATGGGGAACTCTCCTATACTACTGGGGGAAATGTAGATTATGGAAAACAGTTATTGGGTAAAACCACATGGCATTTC
Source organism: Lepus europaeus (assembly GCF_033115175.1). Taxonomy (NCBI): domain Eukaryota; kingdom Metazoa; phylum Chordata; class Mammalia; order Lagomorpha; family Leporidae; genus Lepus; species Lepus europaeus. The sequence goes on from NC_084827.1 coordinate 52,334,801, forward strand.
CTCAGAAAACTAGAAATACATCTACCATAGGATCCTGTAAGCCCGTTGCTGCATATATATCCAAAGGGAATTGAAATCAATATGCTGAGGAGACACCTACATGTGCATGTTCATTGCAGCACTATACACGGTAACCCTAGTTGTGTCATGATATGCATTTTTTTCTTAAGCCTTTTAAAGAATTCTCTTGTGCTTGGATTTCAGACATCCAAAAAAAATTAATTAAATTTACCTTTTATTCCATTTTCCATAAATATTATTTTTTTGAGAGGCAGATAGACAGGAAACAGAGGGATAGAGAAATGAGAGTTCCCATCTGATGGTTCATCCCACAAATGCCCACAATGGTTGGCGCTAGGCTGGAGCTGGAGTCAGAAGCTGGAAACTCCATTCAAGTCTCCCACACAGGGGGTAGTAACCCAACTACTTGAGTCTTCACTGCTGCCCCCAGCCCCAGTCTGTAATAACAGGAAGCTGGAGTCAGGAACTGAAACTGGAGCCTGGAATGGAACCCATGCACTCCAAAGTGGATATGCAGATTTCGTAACCAACATTTTAACTACTATGCTAAATGCTTTCCCCTCCGTGAACTTGTGGAAGCAACTTCATACTCCAACTCATTCATTTAAGTTATAATTATGCTCTTACATCTCTAACCCTTATCTTTTGAATCTTGAGTGTTACATGTCACCTAGAAGACAATGTCCTTAAATCAGCCATAGCATAGGAAGGAGTCCTATGCTAAAAAGTAATTGTAGTCTCTAGACATGGCAGTGTCCTGCTTCAGAGATGCACTGTGACAAAATGTTACTTTCTGACAATGTTACAGTACACATCATGAAAATTCAATAGTCAAATAAATGTACAAGGGCAAATAAAGTAGTAAATCTAAAGAGTTATTTGGCACATTTGATACAAATCCAAGAGAAAAGTAAACTTTGGATCTTAATAATGATATAGGGATCTAAGGAAAGAAAGTGGAGATGGAGCAGGAGTAAAAAAAAATATAAGTAGAAACTATATATATATATATATATATATATATATACACACACACAAATAGTTACAGAAAATTATTTAAACCTTCCATTTAATGTTATATGTTCTGAGGCAGCCTTTACATCTGAATATGGAGAACAGAAAATAATTTCTAGGCAGAAAAATATTATAAAATTTATAATACAAAGTGTGAATGACTACAATTTTAAAACATCTGCCTTCTTTTAGCCAATTTTACTATAATCTATCATCATACAAAAGAAAGAAAATTACAAGGAACGAATGGAAAAAAACCTACCTGTATCATAAACTCAGAAACATAACATTATAATGAAAAAACTCTCAGAAGAAATTTTGGGGATAAAAAGATATATTCTTTGATAATAATTTAACTTGGCCTGAATTCATCAGACTATCCTTCAGTTTTGCAAATTGCCTCCAATTTGCTGAGAACTACTCTTTTTTGCCAGCTTAAAAAAAGCAAAGATTACACAAGTACCATGTGCCATCCTAAAAAAGGAAAGGAAGGAAAAAAAAAAAAAACAGTACAATATGGTATTTAAACAGCTGTGTGAAGATACTGGTTAAAAGAAGAATCATTTTTCATCTGAGCTTGTTATGCTTCGTTTTGCTAAATATAAATGAGAGCATCATTAAATTAACCACTGATTTGTAGACTAAAACACAGAGTCCCACCTGCAAATAATTCAATAAACGCAATAATTTTTTCAAATGCTTGTGGAATTGTCATAATTTGGGGTTGAGATTGTGGAGAAGGAAGAGCAAATGCAGAAGTTATTTTGCAGCTGTTGTGGCACAATACAATCGTTTTCATTATTTGCTGTTTTATCTGAGTGAGCTAACAAATGTACAACAAATAATACATTTATAAATACCCAATACAAATTTTATACCAGGCAGTCAATGAAGATTTTTATAGAAAGTCAATCTTTTGGAAATACACAAAATTTTTAAATACTATGTGGCCAGTCTAGTTGAGCATTGTAAGTAAATGAGCTTGAACCAGTTGACAAAATGGAGGAAAACAGAGTGTATGCTCCAAATATTTTGGCTCTTCAAGACCCATAAAGCACTATTTAGGATATATGAAAAGTTAATTTACTACATGGTAACTCATTAGCCAAAGAATTAATGTCTATTCACATAGCCTCCTGGGCTCTTCTATTTTGTTAGAAGTTTTTGTTGCTTCCTAAGGTAAATAAAATATTTTGGTAAAATATGTGGTGAAGCAAGTATCTTCAAAAGAAAATATTCGGCCGGCGCCGTGGCTCACTTGGCTAATCCTCCGCCTACAGCGCCAACACCCCAGGTTCTAGTCCCGGTTGGGGCGCCGGGTACTGGTCCCGGTTGCTCCTCTTCCTGTCCAGTTCTCTGCTGTGGCCTGGGAAGGCAGCAAAGGATGGCCCAAGTGCTTGGGTCCCTGCACCAGCATGGGAGACCAGGAGGAAGCACCTGGCTCCTGGCTTCGGATTGGCGCAGCACACAGGCCGTAGCGGCCATTAGGGGAGTGAACCAACGGAAGGAAGACTTTTCTTTCTGTCTCTCTCTGTCTATAACTCTCTCTCTATCTCTCTCTCACTGTCTAACTCTGTCAAAAAAAAAATATTCATTTTAAAAATCATTGTGTTATATAAATTTTTCAGAGCACAGTCTTTAAGTAGGGTTCAGGAAACCTTTCCCCACCAAACTATTTACAGGACAGATCTCAGGGGAGGTGGACTGTAAATTTGGATAAGAAAAAGACTACATATTAATCTTCAATAGCATTTAACAAAAAATTTAAATTTCCTTCCATTCAGAATGCACACAACAAATTATAGCAATATTAGAATACTTGTGACCAATAGAAATCATATATATTTTGAACTGTTGTTAACATTCATCAGTAACTCCAAAATCAAAGTACTCATTAGAAGCAATGCTACATCCTATTATTATCATGATACTTGTTTCACTATATTTGAGGGTACAAATTATTTTGATGGCTCTACTTTAATTTGTTTCCTTTATATTCATAAATCATTTATTCAGTGTATTTAAAAACATTCTCAGACTGAATCCATAGACTTCACCAGATGCAAAAAGGTCTATGGCACAAACAATATTAAGAAACTCTGATATTAAACCAAAAAAGAATCTCTGATTTTTTAGAGGCAGTTTACACTGTCTCCAGGTTTTGTAGCTCTGGAGTAGAGTTAGATGGACAAATACATAGCTGAAAGACAATAGCACTGACACAAAATTAAACAGTTATGGTAAAATAAATTATGACAATTTTTATCCTTTTTAACCTGTCAATAAAAAAAGCTAAATTCATGTTTTGTGGCACAATTATAACTATATACTGCAGAAGAGCTCGAAATGCCATTTCAATCTAATCCTAGCTTTCCTAATAATCAACAAATATTTACTGTCTATATGATATTTGGACAAATGCTGGAGTTACATATTTAAAGCCAATTATAGGAGTTTAACAGTAGGTGGGAAATAGATGCAGAGGAAGGAAGCAAACTACATAATATAATAATAACTAGGCAATGGGCAACAGATATAGAAGAGAAAATTCCAACACCAACAAAAATTGCCATGTATGGCTTCAGGAAAGAAGTTATCCTTGGAGAAAAACTAGGGTTTGGGCAGAATATAGGAATAAAAGGACATTCTAGGCCAGAAAAAGAGCATATATAGAGACACACAGACAAAGCACTGGCTGTCCTGGAAAGTAGCCATATTTTATATGGCCGAAATGTAAGAATTTGGGAGATGATCAGGAGTAAGTTGAGGGAAATGGAGTACAGGTGAAAAGTGAGCAAAGTATGACTTCATATCACATCTATCATTGAACAAATGGTGTACCACATAAGATCAAATTTGCATTTTTAAAGGATAACTGTCAGAGGGATGGAGGGTTGATTAAAATAGATAAGACTGGAGGAATGGAAGATCAGTCCAAAAGCTATTCTAGCACAGAATAATAGAATAAAGGTGCAATAAACTGAAGTAATCCCCACCTGTCCCATATTCATAATCTGAAAAGTCTGAATCTCCTCCTCATTCACCATCTAGATTCCCCAGCTTCTCATTAATCTACCAGATAAGTCTAGGTTTCTAAAGTAATATATGTTTTCAATGTCCATTTTAACAACTATGTGTCTCCACTAAGATTAAAGAAATAAAATTATCCTGTAGATTTTTCTTACCAAAAAATAGAGACCCAGGGCCAGTGCTGTGGTATAGTATGTTAAGTTTCCAACTGCAGCATAGGCATCCCATATGGGCGCCAGTTCAAGTCCCAGTCACTCCAATTCTGATCCAGCTCCCTGTTATTGTGCCTGGGAAATCAGTGGAAGACAGCCCAAGTGCTTGGGCACCTGCTCCCGTGTGGGAGATCCAGAAGAAGTTCCTGGCTCCTGGCTTGGTATTGGCCCAGATCCAACCATTACAGCCATTTGGGGAGTAAACCAGAGGATGGAAAATCTCTCTCTCTGTTTCTCCCTCTCTTTGTAATTCCGCCTCTCAAATAAATAAATCTTTTTTTAAATGGAGAACCATGGAATGTAACTGAAAAAGTAGCTAGTAAAGTGTAATTTGATGAAACTCGATGAAGGGCGGGATGGGAGAGGGAGTGGGAGAGGGGAGAGCCACCGGAGGGAGGGAGGTTGGGGGGGGAGCCACAACAATACAAAAGTTGCACTTTGTAAATTCACATTTATTAAATAAAAAAATAACTATAAAAATGTAATTTGAATTATGATGTGGAATATATTCTAGTTTTTATTTGACTATATTATCATAATTATTATCATTTAAATTCTGATATATGACAAAGTCACTCATGTTAATTAGAAGAAATAAAAGTTGCCTGAAATAAATTGAGAGGAAATTATTTTAAAAGTATGGTGGCAAATCCCACCCATAGAAAAATTAGAATCAATTTTCACTGTTTTTCAGGTGGCCCTCTTAAAATAGCATTGACTATTTTTTAACATCATAATAGAAGGCAATTATTTGTGGTTTTTTTTTTTTTTGTAATTTCCTATATTTGTTTTAAAGATTTACTTATTTAAAAAAAAAAGATTTACTTATTTATTTGAAAGGCGGAGATACAGGGAAAGAGAGAGGGAGGGAAAGAGGACGGGGGTAGGGGGGAGAGGGAGAGATATTAACCAGCTGCTGGTTCACTCCCCAAAGGGCCACAGTGGCTGGAGCTGGGCCAATCTGAAGCCAGGAATAGGGAGTTTCTTCCTAGTTTCCCACATGGGTGCAGGGGCCCAACCACTTGGACTATCTTCCACTGCTTTTCCATGCCATTAGCAAGGAGCTGGATCTGAAGTAGAGCTTCTGGAACTCAAATCAGTGCCCATATGGGATGCCAGCACTGCAGGCAGCGGTTTAACCTATTATGCCACAGCACCAGCCCCTAGAAGGCAATTATTTGTAATGGTATCCCCGTCCATGGTATAGAATAAGCCTGGGAAAATGTCCTATTCAATTGCAATCCATTGTTTTATACCAAACTCCTTTTATTGCTGTGGAGAATCTGGACAACCGGGCAGAAGGAAGTCCAAAGAACAAGGTAAGACACAGGGACCACTTTGTGGTAGGGATAAGACAGCAGGAGGACAGTCATGCTTCCTTATCACGTTGTTTTCACTCATGTCATAGCATTTAAGATAATTTGCTAATAATTATTTATCTGATTTCTCCATTAGCCCAGGAGTCCCTTTGATGGCAGGAAATGACTGAAAGAAATTATAAGTAAATGAAAATAATGACAAATTAGTTAGATTTTAAAAATATTTTTAAAGCTTTCAGATTTCTTAAAAATTTACATGGACATATTCTGGGTGAAAAAAATACTGTCAGATTATTCATGCACACAGTACTCTCTATTCGCAAATCTATTCTACATGGTCTCAGAATTAATCTCTGTTCAATGTAAACCAATCTCAGCAATACCTTCCTCACCACCAAAATACTGCTTTAGAAATGAATGAGACTAAGTCAATTTAGGCAGAGGACACACAAGAAAAGGTTTCTGAGAGAATTCTAGAAAAAAAGCCCTCAACCAATAAAAAGTTGAGTATTATAGGTAATAACTACATATGAATGTAAAAATACAATAATCACAGTGGCTACATTCGTTGGGTAAGACTTCATGGAAAAGATGAGGTTTAAACTATGCTTAACAAAACAAAGAATCTCAAGAGAAGAAAGGAACTAAAGAGAGTGGATGGTATACTAATGCATGAGAAACATGAAGACAGGATATACCGGATGTATTCAAAGCACAGCCAACCACCGTAAGAGAAAGATGATTTTAAGGAATCTTATTTCAACCAGATATTTTGGATTTTGAGCCTTCTTGGCATTCTTGACAGGCATTCAAAAAATCAAAGTTTCAAACAATCTGGTCTCTAAAATTTCCAGTAAATCCTGGACTTTGGTTTTTCCAGTTTGGGCCCAACTGAAAAAATCGAAGGACCTATGTCTCTCATCTTATAGAGACACCAACTAATCAGTCTATTTGGATGATATTAGAAGGTCTGTCAAGATGTGATGTGGTACCAGACTTTAAGTTTCTATAATGGAAAATGCTATTAATACAAATGTTTGAGAATTAAAAAGTCTAATGATCTTGTGTTACTAGACATGATAGTTATCTTAATGAGAAAGCCCCAGAGGCCTAAAGGGTTAAATACTTGTAAAATCCTACAGGTGCTTTCAAAAATACTGTGAAGTAAGCAAGTGCTTCTTGTTGGTTGATGAGTTTATAATTTTAAACATGGCGACTTAAAGTCTTTTGTCATCCATAGTTATATATGATTTGCTGCTCATAAAACTAAAGCGTTGTTGGTTCTGTGTTTAGCTGTCCTCCTATAGGTTCCTATGGACTTTTTTCCAGCCACTTTTATTGTATTCAGTACTTTGGGATGGCTCTGTAAACAGATGAAGCCAATAATGTATTAACAGTACCAACTGAGAGAAAGTATGGTTAACTGAGGTTACTAAAAACAAAAAGCAATTCAAATCAATTGGCAATCTACAAAAAGAGTTAAAGATTTTAAAAGCTATTATTAAAATTGCTATATTGGTCTATTATGCTATGTTATATGTGTGTACATATTGTATGTCCACATGGGGAAATTTTATTAAGAGTTTTATTTTAAATGGCTTATAGATAAGATTGTCCATAAATTTAAGCTGCTAAAATCAATCAAAGATACATTTTAATTTGTGTGACCTGAATCTCTGTATCATATGTTTTAAACGTGCTGGTAGAAAGAAACTAAAAACATTTTATATGGTTGTGCTTAAGTTTACTGGCTAAACAAACTACACCATGTTAGATATTTAAGAGGTGTTTCCAAATACATGATTCTTAAAATTTATAGAAGGCATTGGACCTTCTAGTAAATGTTTTCTTAAGTTGTTATCTAATGGTTGAAACGGTTTGCTAAGTATTCATGTAATATTGCTATTGTCAGCAAGCGATCTAGGACTTGCTCCCTCATTTCTCTATTCTAAGCCCAACTTTATACTAAATTGACTTTATACTAAATTGATCTTCTGTATATAAAGAGAATTGAAAATGAATCTTGATGCAAATGGAAGGGGAGAGGGAGCGGGAGAGGGGAGGGTTGTGGGTGGGAGGGAAGTTATGGGAGGGGGAAGCCATTGTAATCCATAAGCTGTACACTGGAAATTTATATTCATTAAATAAAAGTTAAAAAAAAAAAAAAAGAGAAAGATGCACAGAGAAGTAGGGGGCCCGCGCTGTGGCATAGCGGGTAAAGCCGACGCCTGCAGTACCAGCATCCCATATGACCACTGAGTTTGAGTCCTGGCTGCTCCACTTCCAATCCAGCTCTCTGCCATGGCCTGGGAAAACAGAAGATGGCCCAAGTGCTTGGACTCCTTCACAAATGTGGAAGACTAAAGCTAACATAGACTTAAAGTTAACGCCCACATCCCTATATACAGGAATATATTGAGCAAAAACTTTTTAAAAATAATAAAGTGAAATAAAGAAATAAGTATAACTGATAGGCAGTGTGTATTGCCTCATATATGTATAAGATTGAGTAATAAAAGTTATATTCCTATATTTGAAACAACTATAAAGGATCATTTGGGAAGGTCCTCACATATATTATCTTTCAATTTTCACAACAACCCAGTGAAAAAGATTAATGTCTTCTTTATACAGACATGAAAAGTGGCTCAAAGACACTGAGTGGACAAGGAAGGGCCAGGATCTCATGAAGGCCTCCAAATCCAATTCCTGTATCCACTGCGACCTACTTCATTTCATCTAAGAGACATGTACATTACAAAGTTCAGTAATATCTAAAGCCATCCTGGATTGGAGATAAATGAAGACTCCAATTATTAGTACATCATTTTATCAGAACTTATGTTTAAAAAAAAGATTCAGTCATGTTAAACATGGCATGATTTTTTAGAATTCAAAAGCAATGCACCAAATCCTAATGTTATATAAACAAAGAATTACTGCATGACTCCTTGAAAATTCAGAGTCCCTAGCTAAATCAGTATATTGAAGACATGATGGAAATGGGTAAGAAATGGAAATAAAGTAGTACTCAAAGGTCTAAAATGTAAAAACAAACATCCTTAGTTAAATTTGGAAATTCACAGAATTATCAAAATCAACAATTCATTTTCATCAGGTCATGGCCCCAGGGAGACAGTTGTCAGATTGCTGGCAATAGCTTGTCAATGACTGATGTCACTCAGTTACTTTCAGGTGTTCGATTTGTTGCAGAATTCCTTAAGATAATTTTAATATGCTTAGGTCAAGTTCTTTAAACATATTAATAAGAAGATTTGTCAAACTTGTGAAATTAATATTTCATTATTCCTTTGAACTTGTTCTATCAAACTTTCAAAATGCCAGGGAAGGGTAAATATGGTTGCTGTATTTTAAAAAAAATTTCCAGTACTTTAAAAAAAATGAAGTGGGCAGTTTTACTTTAAAATCTACCTTTTTTTCCAACTATCTCTTTTATGAGCATAAATTATTTAAACAAATATTAATTGAATATTAATATATTTAATATATATGAATATTTGCATATAGTGCCATCCCTAAAAGGTGATAAATGACCTAAGCAATGGAAGAGTAGGGAAGTAGAAATCACATTGGCTTATGATTGAGCAGACATATTTTTCAATATAGGCCAGAATCTAAAAATTTAAAGAGTAAAGGAGGGCACAGGTGCCAGGAGAAGGACTTTAAGAGGCTCAGAAATCAGTGTAATGTAAAGGCCCTCAAAACAGAGGCATCCTATCCCCAAGATGTCTGGCTACTACAGATGTGGAACTGACAGGGAAGTCAAGTTCCTTACAAATAAGGCAGTGCTAGACAATATACAAAGGTAGGTGGTGGTGTTGGGTGGTATCAGTGCATGCAGGTACAGAGGTCTAAAGGAAGCAGAGAAAAGGGGAATACACACCCCATAAGTAGGTTTTAGCACAGAAGTAATTATAATCATTCAGAAACCTCAGGTCAGGTGGCAGCCACAGCAGGCCTAAACACAATTATAGACCAAAGAAATTAATCAAAAAACAGTGATATGACCCAGATTAATTCACAAATAGGCTTTTGAGTTCTGAGGTGCATGGCAAACTTATAAGCCATAAGATATTCCAGATAATTGCACTTTCTAAAGGCAATGATCTACCACGCTACTTGCAGATTAAATAACTGAACTATGACATGAGCAAAACATTCTTACTTTGTACACTCTTTAAAAAATATTTTGGGTGAAGATGTTGTAGCTCAGCAGATTATGCCATCACTTGGGACACCTGCATCCCATAACTGAGTGTCAGTTCAAGTCCCAGCTATTCCACTTTCAACCTAGGTTCCTGTTAAATGCACTTGGGAGGCAGCATGTAACGGCTCAACTGGCTATGTCTCTGCCACCCAAACAGAAAGCATGGACAGAGTCCAAGGCTCCTGGCTTCAGTCTGGTCCAGCCCCAACTGTTGTACGGATTTGAAGAGAGAACCAGCAGATGGAAAATCTCTTTCTCTCTTTTGCTCTCACTCTGCTTTCAAATAGTTGAACAATAAACATTTACAAAATGTTGTAGTTACTAGGACCATCAAATACTTGTTGTTATTTACATTTAGAATATAGAAAAACAGTTCTTTCAAAGCAATTAGTGAACAAATTTATTGTATATTCTTCCCCAGATTCAGCATTAGCCAGACTTCACTGAACCATTCTAAGATTAGCCTTCTAATTAGCCAAAAGTTAGCCTTCTACATAAATTCTATCTTTGGTGCTATTACCCTTAAGTTGGTCCATATGTTGTGATAGCCACAGAAGTAAACATCCCACTTGTGCCATAATGGTATTCAGAAAATCATTTGGCTAAATGTAATGGATTTTGATAGCCTGGGTAAATGCTACCAAAAATGTCTGAGGAAGGGCAAGGCTGAGGGCATGCCTGCACTTTCAGGACTAACTTAGTAAAGAATCATTTGTAAGCATGTCACACTCAACAAAGTGCTGAGAGCATTTTTTTTTTTTTCATCCTCACAGCATCCTGAGAACCATTCAGCAATATCAAGTTGTGACCTTGATGTCTTATAGCTTAAAGACCACAGTTAAAGTCCTTATGAGCACAAAAAGCCATCTCTGCACAAGAAGTAGAATATCCTCCTACACTGAGGTGCCACATGTTATAGACTTCTCCACACTGTTCCAAATGTGATATAATGCTTTTTCCAGAATAGCAAAAAAATGTATAGTACAGCAGATGTAGGCAGGACTCCTTTGGCTGGTGAGGGAGTAGGAATGGATCGTGGTAGGTGGCAGAGGAAGTAGAAACAGAAGAAAATGGTGGTCCTTGGATGACAAAAATCCTCATCATTCATCAAGTACATGTGTTTCCTTTGACAAATACCAGCCTTCAAAAATGATCTCATAATCTGTTTCAATAGGGAAGAACATATTTTATAGAGGTAGATACTATTTTAGGGAAAGAAATCATTTCATTTCCAATGTTGAGAATTTTAAACCTATTTTTTTTAAAGTGCTAAGATAGCATATAGCATTTTTAAAAAGGAAACAAACAGATTAAAGGGAGGTCAAAACATCTCCTGAAAATATACCTTCAGGGTGCAATTCCAAGCAAGCTCCAAGGCCTATTAGGAGATAACTAATGGTTAATAATCCAGTTGGCACATTCTGTGGAAGAAAATAATAGTGACTTCTTATACAAAAGTATTTTTCCCTTTGACTTTTAGTTTTAGGACTACTAACAAGTTCCTTCCTTCCTTGTTAAGTATTTATTACTATAATACCTCAAAAAGGAGCTGGCATTGTGGTACAGCTGGGTAAGCTGCCGCCGTGACACTAACATTCCATATAAGCATCTTTTAGAGTCCTGGTTGCTCCACTTCCAATCCAGTCCCCTGCTAATGCATCTGGGAAAGCAGCAGAAGATGGCCAAAGTGCTTGGACCCCTGCCACTCACATGAAAGATCCAAATGGAATTCCAAGTTCCTGGTTACAGTCCAGTCCAGCCCTGTATGTTGCAACCATTTGAGGAGTGAAACACCAGATGGAAGATCCTTCTTTCTCTCTCTCTCTCTCTCTGTGTGTGTGTCTCCTCTTCCTGTAATTCTGCCTTTCAAATAAATAAAATAAATCTTGAGGAAAAAAAACCTAGCAATAAATGTCCTAATCCTCACATCAACCTCCATTCTAGGAAAACATGGTCTCAGAAAGAGAAGTCGGGGCCGGCGGTACAGCGCAGTAGGTTAATCCTCAGCCTGCGGCGCTGGCATTCCATATGGGCGCCAGTTCTAGTCCCGGTTGTTCCTCTCTGCTGTGGCCTAGGAGAGCAGTGGAGGATGGCCTGGGTCCTTGGGCCCCTGCACCCATGTGGGAGACCGGAGGAAGCTCCTGGCTCCTGGCTTCGGATCGGCACAGTTCTGGGGAGTGAACCAGCAGATGGAAGACCTCTCTCTCTGTCTCTCTGCACTGTCTGTAACTCTAACTTTCAAATAAATAAATAAAATAAAATAAAAAAAGAAAGAAAGAGAAGTCATTGATCCCTGCCATATGTCATGTGAAGGCTTCAACTAAAGATCATACCAGGGCTGCATATCACTGCGCAACAGAAACATCTCATCAGGCTGTCATTCCAGGACAGAAGGTAATTCAATGAAACTCATTTAGAGGACTTCAAGTGCCCAAACTTGCCTTCAAGTGTTGCTTGATTCACTGTGCCAACAGCATTGTCATCCATCTACCTTTGCACTGGGCCCTACCCGTGCCTCTTCCCTCTCAGACAGTCTAGCAGTCAAAATCTTGTTAGCTCTTGAATCTATTCACTTCTTTTCAACAAATTGCCTTGGCATTTGCTTAGGCCACATCATTGCTGACACGTATTATCTCTTCAGTTATTTCCTGTTTTTCTCTGCTTCCCATCCTGTAACCCGTAATTTCATGCTCTAAAACACAGAATAATCTCACTAAAACCAATTAGAGGCTCCCAATTACCCTGAGGTCAAGTCCAAACTTCTTACATTGGCTTAGAAGGCACTTTATGGTCTGACTCAGTTTACTTCCCATGCTCAGTCTCTTACCACTCCTATTTTTTAAGAGCCCGACAACGTTAAAACTACTTGAAACTACTCCATCAGTCACATTCTCTCAGTGTCAGGCTGTACCTCCATCAGAGCTTAATTCAGGCATCATCCTCAAGGAAGCATTACTACACCTCTGCATTTTGGTCACTGTGTTCCAAAAGCACCCTGTGCTTGCTTGCAGTTACCCTATTTCTAGTGTCATGCTTACTTTTTTCTTCCTCCCTCTATCCCTGGCTATAACGTACTTAAAAGGAAATAATCATATCCACATCTGCATCTTGGCGACCAGCACAGTATTTGGAACAAATGAGATTCAGTGTTTGTTTGTTGAGAAATGAACAACACATAAAAAGCATGATGGGATGGTATACAAATCTGTGCTTCAAGAAAATATGGCCACCACAATGTATGAACTATGAGCTAAGGACAAAGTCTACCCCAAGAAAACAATCACAGCCAAAAGGTTATTAGAAATTCCAGGACACTTGTGGTGAATGCTGGAGCATTGCAGTGGCCTTTAAATCTGACTTTTGCTTCCCTTCCCGCAATACCAGAAAAGCATGAGGCCATGCTGAGAGTGTTTAAGTCAGCACCCAATTGGCTTAGGGTCAGCAGATTACAATCTCCATCAAAAGAAAGGATCTTAATAAAAATCTTGCTTCCTTACCTGATTTAATCATTGGGTATTGATTAAGTGAATGACAGTAATTATAAAGAATGTTTTCCATACATTTTGAGCACTCCAAACCTCAACTACTCAGATCTGCGATTTGAGAAAATATTCTCAATGTAATAAATTAAATGCATATATTCTCAACTGCAAAATAGTTACAGAAAATTTTTTCCTTTGAATTATTTAGCAGAGACTAAAATTCTCAGGGGAATTAGAAAGAAAGGAATCCTTAGAAAAACTGCTTATCAAATTTCAAGTCCTAACTCCAAAGCTAGCTGTTACTATATAACTATGCCCCCAAAAGTCTAAGTTCAGAAAGCCTTAAATACAGGCACCCATATGGTTTCTATCTAAGCATCACCTTAACAGACTCATCCTTAACAGTCCAAAATGAGGGAATGACTACCTATATGATTAGTAGTTATTTAACTAGAAGGTGCAGAACTACATAGTGATTAGTACAGAAAAGTTCAGCATGCCTTTTCAAAGGTATGTAAAATAACACTTTACTTTCATCCTTGCCTTAGTGACTAAGGATTTTACATTATTAAAATACTCTGAGTTTTGACACAAATCATTAAACTTAAAATGCCTATGTTAAGAACCAAAGCATGGTGAAACCCAAAATAATTTCAAACCCCAAGTATCGCTTATAGCACTTAAAGGACTTTACCTGATTTCTAAACTTTTAACATATACATAAGAGAAAGCAATGTCAATGGGATATCCCTGTAGGAACTGATGTAAGATAATAGCTTCCGATACATAGCTGTAGCTCCATAATCAGTCTTAAAACAGCCATAATGACATTTTGACTTGCTATCAAACTAAATAGTTAATAAATGAGAAGTTGTTCCAAAACTTGCTTTATGCCAACTCTTGGGAATGGTACAAGACAGATAACATATTCTCAAAAATATTTATAGAGGTTAAACTGACCTCATGACTGGTTATACTGTGCAGATTTTAGTTCATACCAGAAAGACATCCTAAAGCTAAATTTGGCACAAGCATAGTTTCAGTATAATACTTGTATTATAGAGGAATGTGTAGGCAGAATCATCAGTCACTCTCTGCACTCCAAATCAATGAAATGCTGAGGTAGAAGGAAATAACCTAAGGATTTTGGGCTATATAGCTAAATACGAAACAAAGGGTAATGAATTTCCAGGTGTCCACAATTGAAAATGAGCTCAAAATCTGGGTGGCACCAAGATGTGAATTAAAAAAAAAACTGGCATACTAATATTACCATACTGATACTAACATACAAATAAACTAACAGTGTTCACTTATTACAATGTAACAACTGAAAAAATAATTAATAATCAATTAAAAGAGAAAAAGAACTTTTCACTTGCTAATTAAAAAGTTATTAAACAGTTAATATTTCTATTTCATAAAGAAAACCCTTCTCAAAGCAGAATCCACAGTGTTAAACACTTACATAAATAAGTGTTTTTTTAAAAAAGCAATGACATGCTTAAGTGACAACTCAAAAATCTAGAAAAGGCTGGCAAAGTAAAACAAAAGCAGAAGGAAAAAAAGTAACCAGAATGAATACATAAACGTAAAAGCTGGTTCTTTGAAACACTCAACAAAACGAAAAACTAGTAGCCAATCTAACAAAAAAGGACATGAGGTAAGCAGAAAGCACAAAAGCACAAAATGAAAAATAATGAGAGAAATAACCATCAAAAGAAATGAAGCCAAGAAAGAGAGCGATGACAAGAAGCACATGAAAGAAGAAAGGCCTATTGTGGATGCAAATACATTTGAAATAGAGATGAAATAAAATTTCATGTAGCTAAACTGAACTTATTGGAGAGAGAGAGAATGTTACTGAGGAAATGCCTGAAAAAGAAGTCAAACCAATTCATCAACCACAGACCATAATTCATAGGTGATTCCTTAAATTAAATTGAGGCAAGTCACCTTAAAAGAAAAAGAAAAAAAAAAAAACTGTAAAAACATGAAGGCACATTTGAAAAGCTCCTGGATATTTTAAACAACAGTTGAGGATCGAGATAATAAAATTCACTGAAGGTGATGTGCAATATAATTTTTAATTTAAACATTATTTCATTAAAGAAGACTTCCAACAGTAGCTTCTCTTAAAAAATACAGAATAATTTCCAGTAGCTGGAAAATATTCAATATCAATACCATCTTTTCATATAGTGATAAAATTTACTTTTATGCTTAAATAAACTAAAAGAGTACCAAACAATAACATCAAAGATATTTTTTTAGAATACTGAGAATCTACTGGTACAACTTGCTCAACATTTGGTTGCTTCACAATCTGTTATTTTTTTTCATCAAATATGACTAGGATAAGTCTGTCACATCCATAAAGACATTAACTGAAATTAATATGCAAATTATGGTGCCTGTGTGGGATGCCATTTCATTAATTTCAATTCACTGACATAATTGTGCTCTCTAAATTTATGAGTTCTGCAAATGCCATCCCATGGAGAATGCAATTTTTAGTGAATATTATTTTACTACCATAAAACCCAACAAATGAGTTGGTACACAGATATAAAAGAAATCTATGGTTTTAGTCACAAAACAATTTACATATATTTTCATAGATATATATATCCTTTGGACTACTTCTTTTTTCCAAAAAAATATTTCTTTTAAAGTAATTCTTAATGGTAAAAATTTTGAAATTTCCAAAAAGTATATAAAAGGAATATTTTTTAAAATCTGATGTCTTTATGAGTAATAATTGCTAAAACTTTGGTCTATTTTGCTCCAACCTACTTGAATATAGATGTAATGTTTTAAAAATAGAAATGAGAAAGCATATAACAAAATAAATATCAGTTTATATTCCATCTTTCACTTAATATTATATTATAAAGTATTTTACCATATCAATAAATAAATTCTATATGTAATTTTAAATGGATGTTTATTATGACAATGATTTCAATCTACCAGATTTCTTTTAAATCTTATTTAAGGTATACAAGTTTCATATATTTCACATATACAGATTTAGGAACATAGTGGTACTTCCCTACCTCCTGCACAAGCTCCAACCCTTCTTCTTCCTCCTTCTCCTATTCCCACTCTTAATTTTTACAAAGATCTACTTTGTTTAATTTAAACTCATAAGGTTAACCATACAGTAGGTAAAGAGTTCAACAAATAGTATGAAGAAAAAAAAAAAAACACTATTCCTCAACAAAAGCAAAAAGAGCTGTAAACAATCATCCAATTTCAAAATGTCCATTTCACTCCAATACCATTTCTCTGAGTCTAGAATTTAGGGTTTTAAAAATATTTTAGTATTATAAACCTTCTGTAATGAAAATCTTCATGCAAGTATTTATGTAGCTCTCTGGTTATTTCCTTGAGAAAGGTTCCTTGAAGTAGAATTACTGACTCAAAAGATGTAACCCTTATATATGCCATGTAAAAACCTTCCAAAAGAACTGAAGCACATCACAGACCCACTATGAAACTGCTCCTATTCCCTTGAACCCTTGCCCATGCTACACACTATTTTTCAGAACTGTCAATGTGCGAGATCAAAAAGGAATCTCACAGTTGACTTATTTGCATTTCTTTATTAGAGAGGTTGAACTCTCGTGAAATTTTATGGTAGTAATCATCTGCTGGAAATTTAATTTAAGTTATAATGTACTTTTGCCCATAACCAAATGGTGAGCAACAGTACTATTCATAATTTATTACTGCTTGGATTCACATACAGTAAAATCTGCTGTGTTGAAATTACAAATAGTATTTTTCTTAAGTTACATTTCATAAACTCTTCTAATCCAAATGTGAGTAAATTTCTTTTCTCCTTACTTGCTCTTATTTTCAAGTCTATAAATTTAGATTGAAATCATACTGAATAGAGTTTTATGTATTTTAGGCATTTTGAAAGCAATTAGTTTATCATAATATCTCAAGAATATAAATTATCAAAATAGAAGAGTGAGACTGAAAAAAATCTAGGATATTTAACAAATAACAAATCTGATAAAAAGGTCTTTAATATTTTTAAAACCTCATACAAATTTTGATGAAAACCAATGATTAGAATTGTTGCAAAAGAAAGGATTTTATAACTTAGTAGTATTCCATACCACAATTTCTTTATCTAGTCATCAGTTGATAGAGTTTCTCACATCTTAATTGTTAAAGCTTACTGTTCTTTAATCATTAGATTAGCTAAGTAATGGTAAACATCAGTGAGTTCACAATGAAATTGGAGTGTGAAGTTTATCTTTTTATATTTAGTATATTATTTATTTAACTCTGAGTATATATGCAAAGGAAATGAAATCAGTATATTAGAGAAATATTTGTGCTCCCACGATTATTGCAGTCATATTCACAACGGCCAAAACAGGAAGTCAACATAAATGTCCAAAGACAGATGAACAAATAAAGAAAATAGGTTTTACACACACACACATACACACAATGGAATGTTATTGTGCCATAAAAAATAAATCCAGTCATTTGCAGCAAAGTGGATAGAAGTGAAGAACATCATGTTAAGTGAAATAAACCAGATATACAAAGACAAATAACACCTGCTCTCTCTCATATGTGGAAGCTAAAAGAGCTCATATCAAAGTAGAACAGTGATTACTAGAGGATAGAAAGAGTAGGGGGAAGGGGCACAGAGGAAGGCTGTGTAACAAGTACTGATATACAGTTACATAGAAGAAATAACTTAGTAGGCTGTAGCTTGCAATAACCTACTGTATATTTGAGAAAGATTAGAAGATGCTCAAATCCTCCAAATACAAAGAAATGGTAAGGAGATAGAAATGCCAATTGCCATGATTTGATCACTATACATTGTACACATGTATTGAAATGTCACACTGTTCCCCATAAACATGTACAATCATTAGGTGTTAATTTAAAAAATCTTACTCTGGCAATGTTTTAAAATAACATGGCCGGCGCCGTGGCTCAACAGGCTAATCCTCCGCCTGCGGCGCCGGCACACAGGGTTCTAGTCCCGGTCGGGGTGCCGGATTCTGTCCCGGTTGCCCCTCTTCCAGGCCAGCTCTCTGCTGTGGCCCGGGAGTGCAGTGGAGGATGGCCCAAGTGCTTGGGCCCTGCACCCCATGGGAGACCAGGAGAAGCACCTGGCTCCTGCCTTCCGATCAGCGCAGTGCGCCGGCCGCGGCAGCCATTGGAGGGTGAACCAATGGCAAAGGAAGACCTTTCTCTCTGTCTCTCTCTCTCTCTCACTGTCCACTCTGTCTGTCAAAAAATAAATAAATAAATAAAATAAAATAACCTAGGGTTGGTCATTTGGTATGGCAGTTAAACCACCTGATAAGATGCCTGCATCTCATATTGAGTGCCTGGATTCAGTACTCAGCTCTGGCCTAATGAAGCCCCTGAGAGGCAGCAGGTGATGACTTGTGTTCCTGCCACCCTCATGAGAAATCTAGGTTCAATTCCCAGCTAAGACTTCTAGCTCGGCCCAGGCCCAGCTGTTTTGAACATCAGGGAAGTGAGCCACTGAATAGGAGTGTGCTCTCTTTTTCTTGCTCTCTCTCAATCTCTCTCTCTCAAATAAATACATAATTACATGTAGTTTCACAAAGAAAAATGTCCATATGCTGTTATTAGAATAAATAAATAAATATTCAAAACACAATACCCCTCACCATTCCAGGCACAAGTGTAGCTGCTCTTTGTTAGGTAAGCACAACCACTGTGATTAGAGTTGTCACCAGTACACAGAGTGATAGGCTGCCCTAAGCAAGACCAAAAAGAATCATACAATTTGTGATAGCGTTTCATTTATGTTGTGCTTTTTCCTCTTGGTTTTAAAATGCTCTTTCTCTTTTAATATAATTGTTTTTGAATAGAACAATAAAAATAATTATAATATTAAGCTGTTCACACAACAATTTTTTCTCTTATAGTGTACATGAATTTTTCACATTTCATAGTATATAAATTCACATTCCTATACCAAATTTGAAAATATGGATCAATTTAGATGATATATGTGCATTTAGTAGGAATGAGCACAGAGAAATAGCATATTCCATTCAACTTCTAAAGTCATCTCCACTAAACATGAGAAAATAAAAAGAAATAAAGTGAATGGTCAGTGATATATAACTCATACAGAAATACAGAATGCAATAGCATCTAACAAAAATTATCTGATGTTGTGGTACATATTAATTAGGTAGCAAAACATTTTAATTTCAATAATTATCATATAAATGATCACCTTTATAACTACTGACAGGACAAACAGGCACCTGAACAATGAGATACAGCACAACTTATACCTTGAGGCTTGTAGGTTTTAACATCTTGCATATTATAACTTTAAAGGAGTGTATCTCCTAACCTCAAGCAAGAAAATAGGGCTAGTGCTGTAGTGTAGTAGGTTAAGCCATTGTCTGCAATGCCAGTATCCCATACTGGTGCTTGTTCAAGACCTGCCTGCTCTACTTTTGATTCCTCTCCCTGCTGATGCACCTGGGAAGGCAGCAGAAGATGGCCCAAATCCTTGGGCCCCTGCACTCATGTGGGAGACCCATAGGAAGCTCCTGGTTTGGTCTGGGGATTATGGCCATCTGGGGAATGAACCAGCGAATGGAAGGTATTTCCCTCTCCCTTGCCCCATAACTCTGATTTTCAAAATAAATAAATAAAATCTTTTTAAAAAATAATATACAGAAAATGTGACCAAAGACATTATTTCTTAAAATTTATGGAAAAGAAAATATTATCTAAATAGAATGTCTCACCCTGCTTCATAGGAGTTTTCATTCTATATTGATATAGATCATTATGAGAAAATGTGTCACTATTCTGAAGTGACTTCACAAGCATGGAATCTACTACCATTGCCACACACTTCCATTACAACTGCTGTTTCTGCAAGGTATTGTAACCTACTGTTCACTTATGGCTCTGTCTCATTACACTCTGGAAAACTAAACCATATCTTTCACAGCATTTGGCATAGGGCAAATACACAATAAATGAATCTAAATAAAACAACAAGAAATTTTGCTTACAAACAAGCTATACCTGAATAAAAAAGTAAAAATATCTTTAACTATTTTCAGAGGTAAGTTAAAACATAGAAAGTAATGTTAGGCCTTTCTTGATAACTTAAACATTGCCATCAAATCTTCTGATTCAGCCAAGATAAATGCAGGGGTAGAAAGAGAGAGCCACAAATTGCTTGAAGTCAGAAATGGAAGCTGAAAACATGGGGCACATAGGAGAAATTATGAACTCTCCAGATTTCCACATATCAAAAAGTTCCTGAGTTCAGGGTGAAAATGGGGGTTTAACCATGCATACTTGATCACCTACGTGAGGGAGGTGAATATAGTAAATATATACAGTATATGAAAATAAATATAGGATAAAGCATTATTAAGCACGAGAACCACTCGTGGTGCTCCATCTTTTCATCACTCAGCTGGAAAACATTAAAGACAATTGTAGTAGTCACTTCATGACCTCTCAGTCATAATGGAACTAATCAAAGTACAATAATCCTATCTTACTCAGAGAACCTGCATTATTTTTAAAAAGCACACCATTGGAATAGATATCCCAGAATATTCTCCTATAAGTTCTTGAAAGTTATTTTGAAAATTGTCAATTTTCAAGTCAGTTGCAGGTTACAAAGCACATTAAAGATGCTTCAAAAATTGATATAATTCAGGAAACACACAATTCAAACAATATGACTACAATTATGACATCCTACAATGAAATCCATGGCAGCCAGGAATGACTAGGAGCCCACAAAATGATCATCACAAATGCACTGACATGATTACTCAGTAAGAAAGTTAACTGTCCCTTTTTGCTCCTTATTGGTACCAAAATTAATTCAGGAGCCACAAATTCTAAAAGGATTATGAAGTCTGAATATAAAGTAAATGGCTATTAGAAAAAGTATGGCTTTGTATTTGAGAAACTCCAGTGAGGCTGGATGTACCTAGCTCTCTAGTTATATGGATAAGAGGTGTGTGAGGTCTTGGAGTAGGTAACAGCTGGATACCATGCTGAATAAATGTGCATGCCTAAGGGTAGGATATTCATAATCCTGAAGGGCAAGAGAGAGTGTATGGCTTGGGAAGTGATGTGGATAATTACTTGTCATTAAATAGCAGAGTAATTGTTGCATCAAATTCCCATGTAACTGTTCCACCTGAAACTTCAACATGCCCTTGGACTTACTAAACATACATAGTTGTCTCGAGTAATCTTGGCAAAAAGACACCAATCAGTGATGCATCACACTTAAAAGGAAGATTATTAAAAGGAAGATTATTTTGTTATTTAGCCCCACAAAACATGCTACAACTATAAACATTCATAACAGAGACAAAAAGTCATCAATTTTTACATTAGTAAGACCTTGGGAAGACCTCAGCATCTACTTCCTTCCTAACCCACTTATACTGTGTGTCTGGTAAAGTCTACGATGATTTAAAATATCTTCTCATTCTTTGTAAAGCTTTCATGTAAAAAATGTTAAATTTAGGATTTCAGCTTCCTAATAAGAACAATATGAAACATTTAAGTTGCCGGCACGATGTTAGATGATATCAACAACACATTAATAAGCTACATTCCAAGTAGCTGAAGCAGTGGCAGAGAGGTCAATCTGAAAATCTCAAAATATTAGGATGAGGAGGAGGAGGAAGAGAAAGAAGAAGAGGAGGAGAAAAGGAGGAAGAGGGAGAAATAAAACTATACAACACTCATACCCAAACATAATTAGAAGACAATAAATTTAAAATTACTTGTTAAGCTCAAAAATAAACATCAAAACCTACCTACCTTTTTCGGACACTCCTGCTACCAGTTCTCATAGAGATGAAAAGCAGTTCAGGAGAAATTACACGAAGACAGAAACTAATGAGGCCAAAACATGAGCTAAAATCATGGCTAGAGAGACAAAGTCAATCCTATACATGAAAATTGAAAAGTCAATAGATCAGAACACTGACAACAGAGAAGTGACTTGAAAAAGCCCCAAAGACAAGGTGACCTTGGAAAGGTTTCACTTTGGAGGAAAGCAGGAACTAAAACCAAAGGACAAGTTTGCTTGGAAATTACACAGAGAGAGTTGAAGAAGGGGATGCATTTAGAATTGAGCAAGGTAACAGAATATTTAAAACTTGACAGGCATAAGATTATTCAAAAGCTAGGCCAGCCAGTAAAAAAATAAACAGAAAACCACACTGCTTACACTGAAGGAGGGTGATCTTCAACTAGAAATGTCATAAAGCATTCCAACTCACTTCAAACAAAATCATGTTTTCCCTGATTCGTGGTAACTAATACACAGAGTATAAAAACAAGTAACGAATAACAGCAAAATTGAAATTTTGATATTTGATTATTGTTTATACTCTTTGTCTATAAATAAATAGTGGTTTTTCTAATTACTAATTGTTGAATTCTTTATTTAATGTAGGGTTAAGTTTGTGATTTACAGTAAATTTGAAGTATGTCATGATAAACTGGTCCAGCCACTGTGGAAGACAGTATGGAGCTACCTCAGGAATCTGAATATAGACCTACTCTATGACCCAGCCATCCCAAAAGAAATCAGCATATGAAAGAATTATCTGTACCACTATGTTTCTTGCAGCTCAGTTCACAATAGCTAATGTATGGAATCAACTCAGATGTCCATCAACTTAAGACTAAATAAAGAAACTATGGTATATATATACTATGGAATACTACTTGGTGATTTAAAAAAATGAAATCCTGTCTTTTGCAACAAAATGCAACTTTGCAACTGGAAACCATTATAGTTAGTGAAATAAGCCAGTCCCCAAAAGACAGATATCATGTTTTCCCTGGTCCGAGGTAATGAATAAGTACCTAAAATGTAATGTATTAGAATGAAATGGACATTTTGAGACTTAATGATTGTTTACAGCCCTTGTCTCTTCTGTTGAGGAACAGTGTTTTTTTTTTCCCTTTCTACTATTTATTGAACTCTTTCACTTAGAGTAAAGTTAACCTTACAAGCATTAAGTAAGCTGAAAGTGGATATTTGTAAAAATTAAGAGTGGGAATGGGAGAGAGAGGAGGAAGAAGGGTTGGAATGTTGGTGGGAGGGAAG
Source organism: Lepus europaeus (assembly GCF_033115175.1). Lineage (NCBI taxonomy): Eukaryota > Metazoa > Chordata > Mammalia > Lagomorpha > Leporidae > Lepus > Lepus europaeus. Next base: position 52,358,257 of record NC_084827.1, read on the forward strand.
TATCACCACGTTCCTAAATCTCTATATATGGAATATATGAAATTTGTATAACTTAAATAAAATTTTAAAAAGACAAACAAAAAAAGAAAATATGTCATCATAAAAATTAAAAGAAACATAAGAGGAGAGTGGGAGTAAGGGAGGGTAGAGTAAGAAGTATTATGCTCTTAAAATCATATATATATGTATATGTCATATATGTGTGTGTATATATATATATATATATATACATATGTATATATACGTGCTGTGGCATAAAAAGTTAAGTCTCTCCATCTGCAGCACTGGCATCCCATATGAGAGCCAGTTCGAGTCCCGGCTACTCTACTTTTGATCTAACTCTCTGCTCAAGCACCTGGGAACGCAGTGGAAGATCCAAGTATTTGTGCCCCTGCCATCCACGTGAAAGACCCAAAAGAAGCACCTGGCTCTTGGCTTTGGCCTGGCCCAGCCCCAACCATTGCAGACATTTGTGGAGTGAACGGATGAGTGGAAGATCGATCTCTCTCTTTCTCTCTCTCTCTCTCTTTCTCTTTTTCTCTTCTCTCTCTGTATTCCTGCCTTTCAAATAAAATTTAAAAATTTTTTTTAAAAAACTTGCATATATGAAATGCATGAAATGTGTTCCCTTTGTATAAATGTAAAAATAAAAGTAATGAAATTAGTATAAAATAAAAATTGAAAATAAGACTGTAGTATAACAGATGAAAATTCCACATTCTAACCAAAAAACTGACAAAACATAAGAAAATTCTAACTGACATATCCACAAACTCGACAATTAAGAAAATGAAAAATCATTAGTTAAGCCACCACCTGCAACACTGACATCCCATATCAAAGCACTGGTTCAAGTCACAGTTGCTCTGCTTCCAATCCACCTCCCTGCTAATGCACCAGGGAAAGCAGCAGAAAGTGGCTCAAGTGCTTGGGCCTCTGACATCTACATGGGAGATCCAAATCAATTTACAGTCTCCTTGCTTAAGCTTGGCCTACCTGAAGCCATTGTGGCCATTCAGGAAGTTATCCAGCAGACAGAAGATCTCTTTCTCTCTCTGTATCTCCCTCTTTGTCTGTCACTCTGCCTTTCAAGTAAATAAAATAAATATTTAAAAAAGAAAAAAAAGAGAACTGGATGACCAAAAAAAAAAAAAAAACAAAACAAAAACAAACAAACAAACAAACAAAAAGAACAAGAACAAGAATTGCTTGAACCAGGAAAGCAACATAAAATCACATCCATCAAAAATAGGACCTACATCAAAAGACACCCAAGAAAAAATAAAATTTAAAAAATTACAAAAAGAGATATTTAAATCACTAACAGAAAAATCAACAATGTAAATAAAATGAAATTGAGAAAAAAGTAAACAGGTTCACTGTTGAAGTGAAATGGACACTATGAGAAACAGTGACTTGATCAGCCCTTGTTCTGACTGTCGATGTACAATTTAGTACTTTATCCTTTTTAGTATTTTTTTGTTCTACTTAATCCTATTTGTTGAACTCTGTAATTAACACACAATTATTCTTAGGTGTTGAAATTTAACTGAAAAGTGATCCCTGTTAAATATAAGAGTGGGAATAAGAGAGGGAGGAGATGTACAATTTGGGACATGCTCAATTGGACTTGCCCCAAATGGTAGAGTTAGAAACATGCCAGGGGATTCCAATTCAATCCCATCAAGGTTGCATGTACCAATGCCATCTCACTAGTCCAAGTGATCAATTTCAGTTCACAGTTGATCATAATGATAGGTCTAAGAGTCAAAGGGAATCACATAAATAAGACTAGTGTCTGCTAATACTAACTGATAGAATCAAAAAGGGAGAGAATGGTCCAACATGGGAAGCGGGATACACAGCAGACTCATAGAATAGCAGATGTCCTAAACAGTACTCTGGCTTCAGAATCAGCCCTTAAGGCATTCAGATCTGGCTGAAGAGCCCATGAGAGTATTTTAGGCATGGAAAGCCAAGACACTCTGGGAAAACAAAACAAAACAAAACAAAAAAAACCCAAAAAAACCTAAATGAAAGATCTGTGAGATCTCAGTAGAAAGAACGGGCCATGAAAGAAGGAGGTACCTTTCTCTGAAAGGAGGAGAGAACTTCCACTTTGACTATGACCTTGTCTTACTAAGATTGGAGTCGGCGAACTCAAAAGGCATCCATAGCCTTGGCAACTCATGACTACTGACACCATAAACAAGAGTGTCAAATTGTTAAGCCAACAACAGAAGTCACTGTGTACTTACTCCTCATGTAGAATCTCCATCCTTAATGTGTTCTTCAATGTGAATTAATGCTATAACTAGTACTCAAACAGTATTTTACACTTTATGTTCTGTGTGGATACAAACTGATGAAATCTTTACTTAATATATACTAAATTGATCTTCTGTATATAAAGATAATTGAAAATGAATCTTGATGTGAATGCAATGGGAGAGGGAGTGGGAGATGGGAGGGAAGTTATGGGGGAAGAAGCCATTGTAACCCATAAACTGTACTTTGGAAATTTATATTTACTAAATAAAAGTTTGTTTTTTTTTTTTAAAGTAAACAGGTTCAAAGAGAAAGCAGATGAAATGGAAAATAGGTAACGGGACAATCAACATAAATATAAATGGAATTCTCAAAGATTTCTTTAAAACAGAGTAGCTCTAATATCTGAAAATCTAATCTAATAAAATATTCAAAAGTAAAAGACACAGTGAAAGGGCAGGCTGACCACCAGGGGAAATAGTCTGCCATAACTGACTCAGAGACATATTCTAACAAAACAAGTAGACATAAGCCATAAAGAAAAATCCTCATTCTCCAAGTAACTTCAAAAATGTACAAAAGCAAAAGATTTGAGCCAGCAAAATGTTTATCAAAAACAAGATTCAACGCAAGACTCCAATAGAGCAAAATTTTCATTGAACTCTGGGAATCAGATTTGCATCCAGCCAAACTATCTTTGGATATCAAACCTATGGAAAAAATTATAACATGCAGAGAGTTCTATATCCATGATTCCTGGAGAAACCTATTAGAAGATATCTTTAACCCAATGAAGTGGCCGGCGCCGCGGCTCAATAAGCTAATCCTCCACCTGCAACACCAGCACACCGGTTTCTAGTCCCAGTCGGGGCACTGGATTCTGTCCTGGTTGCCCCTCTTCCTGTCCAGCTCTCTGCTGTGGCCCAGGAGTGCAGTGGAGGATGCCCCAAGTGCTTGGGCCCTGCACCCGCATGGTAGACCAGGATAAGCACCTGGCTCCTGGCTTCAGAACAGCGTGATGCGCCAGCCACAGCTCACGGGCCGCAGTGGCCATTGGAGGGTGAACCAATGGTAAAGGAAGACCTTTCTCTCTGTTTCTCTCACTGTCCACTCTGCCTGTCAAAAAAAATAAATAAAAAAATATATTAAAAAAACCCCAATGAAGTGGTAACTGGGAAAGGTAAACAAAAAATTAATAGTGTCCACTCATATATTTGGAGATATAAGCCGCAAAGTAAAAATACACATGAGAAAATATGACATATGTTACATATTATATGCAGAATGTTCTCATCAAGTAGAATTAACACTGCAAAAGAATAGGAATAAAAGGTAGATGGAAATAAAAAGTAAGTTTGTTTATAGGTAGGAATTAAAGAATAGCACTAGGAGAGTGGGTTTGGCATGCGCTTAAGACATTCCTTGAGATGCCTGCATCCCATATCAGATTGCCTGGGTTTTAGCTCACGTTCTGCTTCTGAAACAGCTTCCTGTTGATGTGCACCAAGGGAAGCAGAAGGTGGTGGCTCTAATACTTGGTTTTCTGCCACTCTTGTGGGAAACCTGCATTGAATTCCTGGCTTCTGACTTTGGCTCTGCCTTGCCCTGGCTATTCTGGGCATTTTGGAAGTGAATCAGTGCATGGTTAAAATCTCTCTGTGTCTGTCTATCTCTATGTAAACAAAAATCAATTTAAAATTTTTAAAGGAATACCATTAAAATCTGAACAATAATATTAAAAGATTTAAATGTTTAGAGAATAAGGACATTATTTATGAGTTAAATGCAAAAATGACCACTAACCCAAAAGTAAAATTTTCCCAGAAAAAATACCTCAAAACCATATGGGGAGAGAAGCTCTTATAGACAAAGGAACACAGCAAATACAATCTATCACACACAGATTTTTAACATTAAATAATGTGACAAAATTAAGACCAAACACAACAGGTATTCCAGTAACTGTGCATGCATTTAACCTACTAACTAAAAGAAAAGTATTTTAGTTAGCTAATAATGTAGAACCTAATCAATACACCAAAAAAGGAACACACATGAAAGAAAGTGACAGAAAGTGACCACTGCAGCTGAGGGTATGGTCAAGTAGGGTCAGCAACATTGCAGGCAGAACTGTAAATTGCTTGTTAGAGATGCCCCCTGCCTTTACCTGGCCAGCTCTCCTCCCAGGCCAGCCAAGTAATGAAAGTCAACAGAGTGCCTTCCCCTAGGAGGTTCACACCTCCCTTAGGATATACCCCATGTGAAGAGATAGCTAGGTCTGGGCCTCTTAACTTACAAGGCCTAAAGCCCAACAGATTATTATCAAGCCCCTTCTATCAGGTTCTATTTGCCTCTCAATCAGAAAACTTAATTGTAGCTTAGACAGCACCTTTCTTAGCTCCTCTAATAATGACTCTGTCCTTTGTTCTAGACCCTGTCTAGCGTACTTGGGCCTCATTCCTTTGTAATCATAACCTCTACTCTACCACCAATGGCTCTACTCCCAACCTGTGTGTACTGATGGTCCTCTTCCCCACTTAAAGCTGTATAATTGTTCAAACCTGGTAAATGCCATCTTAGGATCATTGGTTACTATCCTCACTCTGTCTTTTATGACCTTGTCTAAATATGATCAGAGTCGGCAAACTTGGAAGGCTTCCATAGCCTTGGCAACTCATGACGACAGCCTAGGGTGGTTACTGGCGCCATAAACTAGAGTGTCAATTTGTTGGGTCAACAACAGGAGCCACTGTGCACTTGCTCCTCATGTGGGATCTCTGTCCTTAATGTACTGTACATTTTGATTTAATGCTATAACTAGTACTCAAACAGTATGTTTCACTTTGTGTTTCTATGTGGGTGCAAACTGTTGAAATCTTTATACTAAATTGATCTTCTGTATATAAAGAGAATTGAAAATGAATCTTGATGCAAACGGAAGGGGAGAGGGAATGGGAGAGGGGAGGGTTGCGGGTGGGAGGGAAGTTATGGGAGGGGGAAGCCATTGTAATCCATAAGCTGTACACTGGAAATTTATATTCATTAAATAAAAGTTTAAAAAAAAAGTGAGTCAGAAAGTCTAAAAAAATAAGAAGAGCAAAAATGTATCTGGAAAATCAAAATATTAAGTATGCAAGAATACTGATATCAAACAAAGAAAATGCAAGCCAAACAGCATTAAATGAAATGAAGACATTTTTTAATGTGGAGAGCTAAAATCACAATGAAAATATAACAAGCCCATGTATCAATAATATATAAAGGAAAGCTATAAGAGATGTCTTTATATTATACTGTAAGAGAAATATTATGACACAAAACTAGAAATTAAGTATTTTTAAGAAGTTCCTTTACCTACAAATTTGAAAAAAAAAACTTACTTCTTTGATGAATGACTAAATGTAAACTAAAACGGAAATTATCCTTAAAAATATTAAGGGCTGGCTCTATGGTGCCGTAGGCAAAGCCTCCGCATGTGACACCAGCATTCCATTTGGGTGCTGGCTCATGTACTGGATGCTCCTGTTCCAATTCAGTTCTCTGCTTACGGCCTGGGAAAGCACTGGAAGATGGCCCAAGTGCTTGGGCCCCTGCACCTGCTTGGATGACTAGCAAGAAACTCCTGGCCCCTGGCTTCCAATTGGCTCCCACTGCTGCCATTTGGGGAGTGAACCAGTAGATGGAAGATCTTTCTCTCTGTCTTTCCCTCTCTCTGTAACTCTGCATCTCAAATAAATAAATGAAATCTTTAAAATAATCATAATAATAGTAATATGCTACATATATATTTTTAATGATCTGGTCAGAGGAAAATTCATAGCTGCAAACATGTCTATCAATGAAATTGAAAGAAAAAGATATATGAATTCCTGCCTCATAAAGGTATCCAGAGTAATAGACACTAATTTGTATAATACAGTGTTTCATGCATGAATGATGAAAGAAACATAGTGCTCTAGAACGTTATAGGTTCTGTTTTTTTTCTTATTCCTGACAGTCCAAAAGGGTTCCTGGGAATTCATTTCTTTGGAGATTTATCTCAGATATACATCCCCATATATGGATGCTAACTACCAAATTCATCATTTTTCCCTTATTCTTTACACATTTATTTCTTACAAATCTCTCACTTATCCTATAATAGAAAACACACACACACACACATAAATAAAAGCAAAAGGTTAGTTTCAGCAAGATCAGTCAGGTAACCCTAGAAATCAAAAATTTGAGCATATTGCCTCTTTTGTAAGCCACGTCACTCTTGTACTGTTTGTCATCCCAGAGTTCTGACCAGAGGTTTTCATTCTGCTTGGACTCTGTGGCAGGTGAGGGTAGAAGACAAGTCCCATAAGCTCAGCAGAGAGTCACACTTCACTAATGCTCTTCTGGAATCTAAACATCAACACTGGCACAGGAAGCAGGAGAGACAGAAATGGTCTTCCTACAGGAAAATTACAAATTCAAGCTGGTTTTTTTTTTTCCTTTTTAAAAGTTTATTTTAAAAACAAGAATCTCGCTCACTTCCTCTCTTTAGCACACATTTGAAACCATATTTGTTGAAACAGATGCATACCTTTAGGTATGACAAATAGCATGAATACCACATACATCTATCATTATAAGCCCAAGAGTTCTAAAGAGTGAACTGAACAACATAAAATGTAAAATGTACAGTAGAAATAACAAGGCTACATGGCAACTAGGCAGGGAACAAATATTAATAGATCAAATAAAAGATGAAAGGTTAATATTATATACACAAACACAAAATAAAAAGTTAAACTTTAACATTTAATAAATTAACATTCAATAAACCAAATAACACAGAGGTGCCCAACATCACTAACAATTGAAGAAATGTAAATAAAATTAAGATATTCTTCCCATGATATCACAAAGTTTAAATAGCATCACAATACCCAAAGATTATGGGGAAACTGTCATTCTCATATAATATTAGTAGAAATAAAAAATAGTACAACTTTACTTGAGGGTAACATTTTTAGTATCTAACAAAATTTAAATATTCAAATAATTTTATTTCCATTTCTAATCATCTATATTAGAGACACATACATGATTACAAAGAGACATATACAATGATGCTTATTGAAATGCTGTTCATAGCAACAATAATTGGAAAGAGCCTAAAAGCCCATTAACAACAAAATGGTTAAAAAGAATAAGAAATACACATAGCAAAAAACACAACACAGTAGTTTGAAACAATGAGCCTGTGAAACATAAACAACATGGAAAGTTCTCCAATATTTACTCTGACTTGGTGATATTTATTGTGAATTTTTAAAGTGTGCAATAAGAAAATAAATTGATCTCTCATAAAAATTATAAAGCTATATATTTCCCTATGTATATGTTTATTTTCTTTAAACAGACAGTAACAAATATCTACAACGATGCATACCAAATGGATAGTGGAGTGGAACAATAATTAGCTAAAAAGGACTAAGAAGTACTTGTGCTTTTGAAATCAATATATTCTTACTTGATGTTTTGGATTATGATATCAAAAATGATTTCATGGAACTGTGCATAATTCATTAATTTTTAAGGGAATAAGAGGTACTGTAAAGAAGATAATGCTTAAAATGTTGTAGATTCATTATATCTCTTCTAAACCTGTCCTTGAGTCTCAACTATATTGACATTTGTCACCTCTCTTTGATTTCAGGATATATTTCTCAGCAGTAACTTTTCAAAGATTCTTCTTCTTCTTCTTCTTCTTCTTCTTCTTCTTCTTCTTCTTCTTCTTCTTCTTCTTTTTTTGAAGATTTATTGATTTGGAAGGCAGAGTTACAGGGAAAGTGAGAGACAGAGTGGAAGGGGGGTCTTCCATCCTCTGGCTCACACCCCAGATGCCCACAATAGCCAGGACTGGGCCAGGCTGAAGCCAGGAGCCTCTTCTGGATCTTCCAAGTGGGTGGTAAGGACCCAATCTGGGGGGCCATCGTCTACTTTTCAAGGAACATTAGCAGGGAGCAGGATAGGAAGTGGAGCAGCTGGAACACAAACTTACACCCATATGGGATGCTGGCATCACAGGTGGCAGCTTTATTCTCTATGTCACAATGTTGGCCCAACCACTGAAAGATTCTAAAAGGGAGTTTTCTGAGTTTATATTGCCCATGTTGGAGTTTAGTTTTAATGACTTTTTTCAATTTCAAAACTACTAGTCTTTTTCATTTCTACCCATTCGTGTTTGATTTGCCTGTTTTGTTACATAATTTCTTGCTCTTTTTGATGAAAGTCATTTCCTCATTTATCCTCAAGAAAATCATGCGTGATTATTTCAAAGCAGTCATCAGATTCAGTCATTCTTTCTTTAAATTAATTTTTCTCTAAATGAATTAATATTCACATTACTGATTGGTCAAGTAACCTCTCTCAGAAGTATATTTCTTCATTTTTTTGAAAATTCTGATATGCATACTCTTTTATAATCAATAAGATAAAATAACTTAACAGGACATAGCTTTGATGAAGTAGAATAAACAAGCAGTAATAGTGCCAAATACTTTTAGTAAGAATCATGCACTTATTATTAGTTCTCCTAATTTTGTGTCAACTCCATCTATAAATTTTAGTCAAATTATTTAAAGGTAAGTCTATATTGCTAATATTTAAGACTGAATTTTGACCCTTCATAAACTGTTAAGTACTTTCTTAGCTCAGTAATATTTTTATTGGAATAAAAAGTCTATCTAATGCAACCAGGATTATCAGTTGTCAATCAAATGAAAACATCAGGGTTTTTCTTAAAGCAAAGAATCATAAAATATAATGCATTAAATTGTATACTTTATTTTAACTTAGAAACATAAGTAAACACTGATTGGTCAGTCCTTTGAGGTTATTTAATGATATGAAAACAATTACTTAGGAACAGCCAACAATAATAATTACAGTATAATCATCTGTTAATTTATTTTTTTCCATCTCCCATAGCTCCCAGATTATTTTGCACTATCTAAATGAGGGCGTTAAATGAATAATTGGCAGGGTGGGGCAGTGTTGTGGCATAGAAGGTTAAGTACACCTGCAACCCCGGCTTTCCATATGGGTGCTCTTTCAAGTCCAGGCTGCTCCACTTCTGATCCAGATGTCTGCTCATGGATTTGGGAAAGCAGAAGAAGATGGTCCAAGTACTTAGGTCCCTGCCACCTGTGTGGAAGTCAGAAGAAGATCCTAGCTTCAGCCTGGCCTGGACCTGGCTGTTATGGTCATTTGGGGAGTGAATCCGTAGATGGAAGATATTTCTCTCTCTGTAACACTGCCTTTCAAATAAAAATAAATTTAAAAATATCTGAATGGTGGATGGAAAGATGAACAGGTGGACAAATGGATGGATGGGGATGAATCAACAATTTAACAGAAACAACCAACTCTCAGATCAGTCAAACTTGAAGTAACTCGGCTACCCAAGACGATCAGAGAAATGGCAAAACTAAGTATCATACATCTAGGAACAGATTTTTTTCTTGCATCATCATTTGCAGGCACAGATGCAGCAATATCATCAACATACATTCACTAAAAATTTGCTGTGTGAAGGCCTCTATGAGGATCACCGCTGACACAAAGAAATTAAAAAAAAAAAAAAAAGCCTCTACACAGAATTTAGTCGAAAGGTTAAAACAGAACATTGACTATGAGACAATCAGGGGCAGCTCATGGTATGCTGCAAGTAGATAGGACAGAGAACTAGGTGAGACAACTGAAGGTGGTAAAGGCAGCAGCACAATGAAAGCTGTTGAGGATGGAGGCGGGTCCTCCCTGCTATGGCAGAGAAGATTAAGTCCTGCGTCCAATGCACAGCAGCAGAGAGGATAACTGCAATGCAATGATGAGATCAGTTTAGCAGAAGAGACAGTTGGTAGGCAAGAGGTGTACACATTAAGCACAATTAAAGAATAAAAACAAACTGTAGAAAGAAAGAAGAGCCTTTTTTTCCTTCATAGAACATTCCTTTTTTGCTTTGTCAATGTTTTAGAGAAGAATGTCATACTGGAGTCCAACCATCCATCTTCACCTTTGTCATAATACTGACAGTACATTTTTATCAGACATAAATAGGGTAAGAAGAATGAAGAGAATGAATCAAACAATCAGATATAATGCATACACTTACCAGTAGAAGTTGAAGAGAAATAACTTAAGGTGTCCCCAAAATCAAAAAAGTCATTTTAGGTTCTCATAACATGCACAAAACAAAAAAAAAAAATTCTGATCTTTATTTAGCACTATGTAGCTAGGCACTGTAGTACATGCCTTTGATTAGGACTTCATTAATGCTTACTTTATACTCTGTGGAAAAATAAGACTCTTGTTTTATGGATAAGGAAATCCAAGTTAGTAATGTTTCCCCATTAATCAGAACTAGCAATAGGTCAGATTCCCTTTCTTAATCCTTTATCACAATGTTGTACGTGTGTCTGTATGTCTGTGTATGTGTTTTGTGCGTTTATGCATGTCTGTGAACTTAGGAAGGAACTGTGGCTGACTTCAAGCTTTCAAAAATAATTCAGTTAATGTGACTATTTATTTTGAGTCTCAAGAATATTATCCCAGAAGTAAATGGCTGCATTTTTTCCTGATCCCAGTACACATTCAGGTGAGTACTTCTAGATTTTATTTGTACAAACGATTTTTCCTTCAAACTGAATTATCGTAAAAACACTTACCACAAAGGAAATTGCTAACAAAATCATTATCTACCTCAGTACAAACTAATGCTATTACTTGCAGGAAACAGAAGCAACTGAATTATATAATAGAAATATTAGTTTAAAAGGTCACTAGATGTCAGTTGTATCATCTTATAGAAGTCTCCTGAGGTTTGATTCATCAGAAATCATAATGCTTACAACACCAAATTCAATGCCATGATTCAGCAGATCTTTCTCCTCCCTGGTTCATTTAGCACCACTCAGAAGGTCTGGAAGGGAAAGATAGTTATTCTATTCAAAATCTTTACTTTTGCCTGCAAGTAAAAAATAAATAAAAGAAGCTCATAGAGAGACTCACTTACATGTCCTTATTAGCATACATAGTCTTTTTATCAATAATATATGCAACCTCCTACATTAATATACAGAACATATATCCAGATATTAGTTATAGAAGGATCCAGCTTAGCCCTATATCTTCATTTTACAGATAAGGAAAGCAGGACAAGTGAGGTAAAGGGTTTACATAAGCAAGGTTGCAGAAATAGTTGTTGAAAGGGCAAGGAGTTAAACAACTATACCACTGCTCTCACACAGATAAAAGCTACTCAGTGCAATGAAACACAAAACATAGATATGAAAATGAATGGTATTCTCATTCCCCTATTGCACTTAAAGATGTCAACTCAGCTTTTTTTTCTGGACCTACACAAGCCCAGGAAAAGAATTTTAGTGGAATAGTTAGCTTCTGCCATGCACTGAAATACTTTCCAAACACCATACTAAGTGGGACTGAGGTTAAAATTCAAAAACCATGATCAAATCAGGATGTCTATGTATTAAAATACAAGGAGAGACCTGCATATACCTCAAAGTACCAACTTGGAATTTTCAGGCAATTAAAATTTTCAAAGAGAAACCAATCCTTTGTAGATCACTGCTATTAACATTTTACTGCACAGTTCATGAGACGCAGCTCACTAAAACATATTAGACATATTCAAAAAAACTCCAGTAAGTGGGAAAGAGGAGAAAGAAAAACATATTGGATGCGAAATGAACTGAAATGAAATCTGAACATTTTTCTTTCCCTGACAAGAACAGCTATTCTGTAGTATACACATAGGGCAGAAAAAAACCACTGCTACTGGGCAATATATCTATAATGATTTAATATGTTCCCCAAACACTTCAATTTTCCTTATTATATTACAGATCTTATCCATTCAAATTTTTGCTACATCAAAAGCAAAAACTGGGACAAAAAGTATAAAAGGTATTATTCTAGCTTGTTTTTAAAAATAATTACATCAAATTCAGATCTCTCAATAATTAGAACTGCATATGAGCCAATATAATATCTATTTCTTTTTATCTGAAAGTCAGAATTACAGAAAGAGAGGGTGAGACAGAGAGAAAGAGAATCTTCAATGTGCTGGTTCACTCCTCAGATAGTTGTAACAGCCAGGGCTGGGCCAGGCCAAAATCAGGAACTAGGAGCCTTCCATATAGGTAGTAGGGACTCAAATACTTGGGCCTTTTCTGCTCTTTTCCCAGGCCATTAGCAGGGAGCTAGACTGGAAGAGGAGCAGCCTGGACACAAACCAGCACCCATATGGGATACCAGCACCACCAGTAGTGGCTTTACCACTATACCACAGCACCAGCCCTTGATCCCTACTCTTTCAAAACACATTTTTAAATGTTCAGCACATTAAAATAAAGAATATAACACAATCACTTTGGAAAATTATTTAGCTGTCTCTGCTAGAGCTGAACACATGTGCTGTAGGTCACAGCAGTCCCTACATATATCCTCAGAACAAATTCATACAGGTAGATGAAAGTTCAAGCATTATTCATCAGAGCCAAAACTGGAGTTAACTCAAACAATAAAATGGAAATATGAATTGTGGAACAGCCTTACTAAGGAAAACGACATTGCAATAACATTGAATCTCTGCTACACACAGCAACAATGAACCTCTCTCACATAATGAGTGAAAGAAGCCAGATCCAAAGAGTATTAACTATGCTATGGATTGGGTTTCAGTTTGGATGGTCTCTGTCCCCCAGGGTGGTATTTTTTAGGATTGGTGTACATTGGGAGATCCTTTGTTCAATTAGGGTCCTGCTCTCAGAAGGTAATTCTGAGAGAATATTGGTATAAAGACTTGAGCTATGATCCCTCCTCTGAGAGCATTCCCTCTTACTGCCTCAGGATTCTGCCAGCAAGGACTCCATCAACAGAGGCCAGACTCATGAGCCCCACCCAATCATGGACTGTGAACCTGCAGAAACATGAGCCAAAATGAACCTCCTTCCTTTAAAGAGTAGCTTGTGTCAGGGAATCTCATCGTTGTTTTTTGGTTTTTGGGTTTTTTTTGTTTTTTGTTTGTTTTGTTTTTGTTTTTTTTTTTTTTACAGGCAGAGTGGACAGTGAGAGACAGAGAGAAAGGTCTTCCTTTTTGCCGTTGGTTCACCCTCCAATGGCCGCTGCAGCTAGCGCGCTGTGGCCGGCGCACCGCGCTGATCCGATGGCAGGAGCCAGGTCCTTCTCCTGGTCTCCCATGCGGGTGCAGGGCCCAAGCACCTGGGCCATCCTCCACTGCACTCCCTGGCCATAGCAGAGAGCTGGCCTAGAAGAAGGGCAACCGGGACAGAATCCGGCGCCCCAACCGGGACTAGAACCCGGTGTGCCGGCACCGCAAGGCGGAGGATTAGCCTATCGAGCCGTGGCACCGGCCCAGGGAATCTCATTGTAATAATAAAAAGACGACTAATATACTATTTAATTCAATTCACACATTTCTCAAAAAGCAGACAAAACTGATTTATGAAGGCAAAAATCAAGACAAAGCAATTGCAGGAAGGGAATATGAGGGAAGTTATGTTCTTTATTTTGATCAACGTGCTGGCTACATGGAGCCAAAATTTTAGAAAATTTCACCAAGCTGCACTCTCAAGATGTGTATAAATTTTTGTCTGCATGTTATATACTTCAACTTAAAATTTTTACCTAATCATTACATACATGTTGGAATTCTTATAAAACAACTTCTAGAGTAATTAATTCAGCATAGCAGTATTCAAAATTATTGAATTCTAGTAATAACATTGCACTAACTAGCCATGTAATCTTTAATATCATTTAGTTTTTCAGCCAATAAATCTCATGGAAAAGCACTGAGGATTGATTGATTGATTTAGAGCCACGCACACCGACAAGGACAGATGGATAGAGAGTTCCCATCCACTCATTCATATCCTAAATGCCCATGGAAGCCAGGAGTCAAGAACACATTCCAGGGTCTCCCACATTGGAGGCAAGAACACAATTCCTTGAGGCATCACCACTGCTTCCCAAGATCTGTAGTGGCAGGAAGCTAGGTCAAGAGATGGAGACAGGAATCAAACCCAGGAATTCCAATGTGGGCTTAGAGTGTCAACCACTAGGCCAAATTTACTTCATTTATGTTCATTTAGCAAATATTTATTCTGTGCTTCTCTATATAAGACATTGTTCTAAGTACCTGTCACCTATATCTAATAGAGGAAATGACAAAATATGCAGAAAATGAATAAGTACTGTAAATTTAAGTCAAACTTTGAAAAAAAATATATATATGTATCTACCAAACGAGATTTTCAATCCAGACTGAACACACCTGAACACATATAACTACATAAGGAAAACAAGCTTGAAATAACTGCTGCATTATTCTCTGAAGTAAAACCACTCCCAGGGTTAATGCTTCTGCATAAATCTTCATGAATAAGTCTTGATAACATATGAAATATTTAAACATATGCTGAAACCATAGAGGATAGAGCTGGAACCAACAAAGCAGATTTTTCAAAGAGATTAGGTTCAGTGTTTAAGAAACTTTACTTTAAGTAACCAAAACATTTAAAAAGACAGTGTCAGAAGAGACTGGATTGCAGAGGAGAATTAACTTTTGGGAGTGAGGTTGGTTTTGAGTCAAAAGACTCTCCTAGGGGACAGCACTGTGGCATAAAGGATAAAGCCACCACCTGGGATGCTGGAATCCCATAGGCGCTGGTTCAAGTCCCAGCTGTTCCTCTTTGATCCAGCTTCCTGCTAATCACCTGGGAAAAGTACAAGATGACAGCTAAAGTCCTTAGGCCCTTGCACCCACATGGGAGATTGGGAAGAAGCTCCTGTCTCCTGCTTCCACCTGGCCCAGCCCCAGCCATTGTGGCCATGTGGGGAGTGAACCAGCAGAAGGAAGATATTCTCTCCCTCCCTCTCTCAACTGGGGCAGCTGTTTGAAAATCTGGTGAAATGTTTTTTTTTTTTTTTTTAAATACTGCATAACAAGTGGCAAGAATAAAGGTCATATACAATTTTACATTGGTAATAAGCTGACATTTGATTTATCTGTATCATCTTCTAGATATTAAAAACGCCATTATAATGAAACACAAATACAACAGAAAAAATGTTATATTCCTTTTTCACTAAGCCTTCTGTCCATAAGTATTTTAAATGTTATCTTTTTTTCCTGTAATTCTAGTTAAGTTCATATTTTCTATCAGTAAATATTCCCTTTTCAAATACAAAAAGACACTCAAGTCTCTAAAAAGTTACATGATTTGTTTTAAATTTAACACCTTTCTAGCATAAAAGCTGTGCAAAACACCCAGCAATCTATAAAAAACAACCATATATAAACTCAAACTGCCTAAAAATTCAAATTATAGAATAGAATTAGGAATGAGCTGCACTGAGGCCCTGCTTATGCCACTGCTAGCAATTTCAAGTTGTTTCTCAGTGGTCAAGCCCAACCAAACTGAAAAATCTTTGCAACTACATATTACGCAGAGTAGACATGGATAGGCTATTATCAACAAATATTTATTGAGTAGTTATGCTGATTTCCAAGCCATTCTCCACACTACAATTACAATGGTCTTTATAAAATAATAAATTGCATCAAGCCATGCCTCTTCTAAACATCATAAATGGTTTCCTTTCTACCAGAGAATCACCTCTAAGTTTCTGAAGCTGATTCTTAGGGTAGCATGCCCTGCTCATTTGTACAACCTTACCCTACTATCCCTGAACTAAACTACAGATCCAATTTCAGGTTCTATAAATTGGAACCTTTGGATTGCTTGTCCTGGGTGCAACGTGCTACCTTTGTGAAGCACACCGTTTTCTGCCCTCTCTTCCTAACTTCTGTTCAGCCTTTGACATTCAGCTGATATGAGCTTCACCCAGAAGCCTTTTCTGGCTCCCTGCACCGTCAGTGTTTCTCCCTATAGTAACTGCATACTGGGCTGGATTGTATAATGGCCCATCTTCCCTGCCATGAGCAACAGAGGGACCATTTTTTGGGGCCACCACTCTGTTTCTAATGATACCTAGAGAGCTCAGTATCTGCTGAACAAATGAGTGAATGACATCAGTGCTGGCTGCATACTGGGGCCTTCAGACACAAAAAAGACTACAAGTATGTTTTTAGCACAGAGAATGTCATAGTAGAGTTTTTCATTTAAATTCGGATGGAGGGGGAGGTGAGCTTGGAGAAATTAACCTCCTCAAACTTTATCACCCTCTTCTGTCAAGCAGAGAACTTTCACCATCTTGTTATGTAGCACAACTGTTCACTTGCTGATCCAACCAAAAAACCAGTCATCATCCCCACTTCTCTGTCTCCCTTCCTCTACCACTGCCCGCAATACAGCCAAATCCCCCCAATATAGCCAAAATGTATCAGTGCAACTTTCAAAGAGGTATTTCAATCTGGCCATTTCCCACTACTTTGTTCTGTTCCCATAGTCACCTACTTTCTTTCCTAGACCTCTCACTGGATTATTTCCTTTCTTGACCCCCATCTAACTTATTTTATCACAGAGCAGATTATAACTAGAACTACCCCTCCACGTAAATCTCCCTCAAAGAATCCTACCACCCTTTTCATGACCTGGGCCCTAACGACCTCTCCAAACTCACCTTCTCCTCTCTGATGAAGTCCCAGCCACACTAGCCTCCTTCCACATCTAGGAACATGCCAAGCTTGTTACTGCCTCAACATAAGCTACCTTTTTCTTTTGCTCTGTGTCTGGCTGTTTCTTTTGCATCCTTCAATTTCGATGTGATGGCTCTTATAAGGCATCCCTCCCTCCCTCCAAACACTCCATATACACTGCATTCGTTACTCTATATCACCATTAACACCGATCATTCCTTCTTTGCTCTTCACCACATTCAAATGTGTAGAGCCATGACATTCCACAAACAGACTAGATGCATTTCAGGAAGGAAGCAGAGAGGCAGACAAGGTGCACCTGGGGTATAACAGGTGCAGACTGTTTCATGTGAACATAGGAGACTCCCTGTTTTCCTAACCTTTACCATCAACAGCCTGACAGTCATTGATAGAGCTGGATAAATGCCTTCTGTACCACAGACTTCAGTTTATACATAACTTACCATGAGATAAGTCATGGACTGATACAATTGTGTTTACCAAAGAAGACAGCTTAGGATGGACAAACAGGAAAGCAGAGGGAAAGATACTTGACAATTATGATAAGAGAATAAATCCACGAAGTTCTAAAAATGAAGTACCATCAAAGCACCAGGAAAATACCACAATGACCAGGCTCTGGAAGAGAAAATGAAGCGATACAATATCTAAGACCCAGAAACCCAGAGACTGAACTTAACAGCTGTAAGCAGGAGTAAAACTGATAGACAGGTAGTCGAAAAGATAACCCTAAATCACTTCACATATGTTTTTTTCTAGAATTTTCTTGCACCAAAATCTACTAAGCATGAAAATTAGAAACTTCATATAGAATCACATACAATATTAAAGGCATTTTAACATTCAATCAATTCCTTCACAACTCCTCTGAACAGCTAATATTGCTAAATGTGTAATATTACTACTTGAGGTCAGAGAAAAATGCCAAGCACATGACTTTTACAGCAAACCATTTTAGCGGTGCTTCATTAGAAAGTTCAGGGCATTCACGTTCATTTTATGTTGGTCACCTAAGGCACATTTTGTTACTTGCCACTCTGCAACAAGCAGCTGTTTGCAATAAACCCCATGTTGCAGACAACATGAGACTGTCTCCTGGGGTTTACAGGATGTTGGTTCCTAAAGGCCAGATTTAACACTTTGGGGAGGTATAAAAGACAACAAGCAACTACAGAAGGAAAAAATAATGAATGTATTTGATTATTTGGGAACTGCAACATATTACAGGGATCGGTTACCACAGAAACTATGATCTGTAAATGGCCCAGGTGGGATATGCTGGGAAATAATATGTTGTACAGAAGTAGTTGACTCATTAGAGCAGAGAGGCAGCTGGCACCATGGAGATTAGCTGGTGGAGCTGTGGCTAGTGGTTAGCAGGTCTAACTTTCCCTTCAAAGGACTAATGTCACATTTGACACTCCTGACCAATGGACACCAGGGCCTCACTAGAATGCCTGCTATAACAAACAGGTTATTTTAAGGCAATTCTTTTATAGAATTATTCATATTGAGCTAAAATCTCTCAATTCTTTAAGTTTCACCTATCTCAATTATGGTCTCTAGAGCCATCACAATAAATTGAATTCATATTCTACAATCCCACTTATATTTGGAAACGGCTATTGAAAACCCTAATGCTTCAGTTTTCTTCTCTTCAAATTAAATAGCTGTAGTTTATTCAACTGCAACTTTTATTGGAAGGCACAGCTTTACATCATTTCAATTACTTAGCCACCCTCTTTTAAAGAGGTTGGAATTACTATGTTTCAATAATCAAAGCCAAAGGCATTGATGTAACAAAAAGAACCAACATATGTACTGAGTGCTTTGCATGTCTTATTGCACTAAATCCCAATAAAGAAGAAATTATAATTCCCGTCTTTTAATGAAGATAGTGAGGATTACAGAAATAGACTGGAGGCTTTACTGTTAGTGTTGAAATTAGGAAATTGAACCCACATTGACTCTGAGGCCAGTGGCCTAAACACCTGGCTTAACCACTTTAGATCTGGCCAGGGCAGAGAAGAGAATGTGGGTAAGAAAGACAGCTGAATGTCTACTAGACTCAGATATTTGAACTGTGAACTGTGATCCATACATGTGAACTATGTATATGATCAACATAGCAAGTGCATTTTGCTCCAAGCAACTGGAAAAGGAAAAGGCTAAACATAAAGCTGAGAAACGAAACTTCCAAATGCTACAGGAAGGCTCATGAATGGAACCAAGACTTACTGTGAGGCCTTTGAGTTTTTTCACTGCTGAGTTCTACCAGACATTTAGAGAAGAACTAACTCCAATTCTTCTCAAACTATTCAGAGCAATCGAAAAAGAGGGAATCCTCCCAAATTCTTTCTATGAAGCCAGCATCACCTTAATTCCTAAGCCAGAAAGAGACGCAACATTGAAAGAGAATTACAGACCAATATCCCTGATGAACATAGATGCAAAAATCCTCAATAAAATTCTGGCCAATAGATTGCAACAACACATCAGAAAGATCATCCACCCAGACCAAGTGGGATTCATCCCCGGTATGCAGGGATGGTTCAACATTCGCAAAACAATCAACGTAATACACTACATTAACAGACTGCAGAAGAAAAACCATATGATTCTCTCAATAGACGCAGAGAAAGCATTTGATAAAATACAACACCCTTTCATGATGAAAACTCTAAGCAAACTGGGTATGGAAGGAACATTCCTTAATACAATCAAAGCAATATATGAAAAACCCACGGCCAACATCCTATTGAATGGGGAAAAGTTGGAAGCATTTCCACTGAAATCTGGTACCAGACAGGGATGCCCTCTCTCACCACTGCTATTCGATATAGTTCTGGAAGTTTTGGCCAGAGCTATTAGGCAAGAAAAAGAAATTAAAGGGATACAAATTGGGAAGGACGAACTCAAACTATCCCTCTTTGCAGATGATATGATTCTTTATTTAGGGGACCCAAAGAACTCTACTAAGAGACTGCTGGAACTCATCGAAGAGTTTGGCAAAGTAGCAGGATATAAAATCAATGCACAAAAATCAACAGCCTTTGTATACACAGGCAATGCCACGGCTGAGGAAGAACTTCTAAAATCAATCCCATTCACAATAGCTACAAAAACAATCAAATACCTTGGAATAAACTTAACCAAAGACGTTAAAGATCTCTACGATGAAAACTACAAAACCTTACAGAAAGAAATAGAAGAGGATACCAAAAAATGGAGAAATCTTCCATGCTCATGGATTGGAAGAATCAATATCATCAAAATGTCTATTCTCCCAAAAGCAATTTATACATTCAATGCAATACCCATCAAGATCCCGAAGACCTTCTTCTCAGATCTGGAAAAAATTATGCTGAAATTCATATGGAGACACAGAAGACCTCGAATAGCCAAAGCAATCCTGTACAACAAAAACAAAACCGGAGGCATCACAATACCTGATTTTAGGACATACTACAGGGCAGTTGTTATCAAAACAGCATGGTACTGGTACAGAAACAGATGGATAGACCAATGGAACAGAATAGAAACACCAGAAATCAATCCAAACATCTACAGCCAACTTATATTTGACCAAAGATCCAAATCTAATCACTGGAATAAGGACAGTCTATTCAATAAATGGTGCTGGGAAAATTGGATTTCCACGTGCAGAAGCTTGAAGCAAGACCCATACCTATCACCTTACACAAAAATTCACTCAACATGGATTAAAGACTTAAATCTACGACCCGAAACCATCAAATTATTAGAGAGCATTGGAGAAACCCTGCAAGATATAGGCACAGGCAAAGACTTCCTGGAAAATACTCCAACAGCACAGGCAGTCAAAACCAAAATTAACATTTGGGATTGCATCAAATTGAGAAGTTTCTGTACTTCAAAAGAAACAGTCAGGA
The DNA here is from genome assembly GCF_033115175.1 of Lepus europaeus. NCBI lineage: Eukaryota > Metazoa > Chordata > Mammalia > Lagomorpha > Leporidae > Lepus > Lepus europaeus. The sequence goes on from NC_084827.1 coordinate 52,379,140, forward strand.
AAGTGAAGAGGCAACCAACAGAATGGGAAAAAATATTCGCAAACTATACTACAGATAAAGGATTGATAACCAGAATCTACAAAGAAATCAAGAAAATCCACAACAACAAAACAAACAACCCACTTAAGAGATGGGCCAAGGACCTCAATAGACATTTTTCGAAAGAGGAAATCCAAATGGCCAACAGACACATGAAAAAATGTTCAAAATCACTGGCAATCAGAGAAATGCAAATCAAAACCACAATGAGGTTCCATCTCACCCCGGTGAGAATGGCTCACATTCAGAAATCTACCAACAACAGATGCTGGAGAGGATGTGGGGAAAAAGGGACACTAATCCACTGTTGGTGGGAATGCAAACTGGTTAAGCCACTATGGAAGTCTGTCTGGAGATTCCTCAGAAACCTGAACATAACCCTACCATACAACCCAGCCATTCCACTCCTTGGAATTTATCCAAAGGAAATTAATTTGGCAAATAAAAAAGCCATCTGCACATTAATGTTTATTGCAGCTCAATTCACAATAGCTAAGACCTGGAACCAACCCAAATGCCCATCAACAGTAGACTGGATAAAGAAATTATGGGACATGTACTCCATAGAATACTATACAGCAATAAGAAACAACGAAACCCAGTCATTTGCAACAAGATGGAGCAATCTGGAAAACATCATGCTGAGTGAATTAAGCCAGTCCCAAAGAGAAAAAATCATTTGTTTTCCCTGATCGGTGACAACTGAGCGCCAAAGAGGAAACCTGTTAAGTGAAATGGACACTATAAGCAACAATGAACTGATCAGCTCCTGTCCTGACTTTAGATGTACAATGTAATACTTTATCCTTTTTAGTATTTGTTGTTGTTGTTGTGGTTCTAGTACTATTGGTTGAACTCAGTAATTAACACACAATTATTCTTAGGTGTTTAAATTTTAACTGAAAAGTGATCCCTGTTAAATCTAAGAGTGGAAAAAGAGAGGGAGGAGATGAACAATTTGGAACATGCTCAATCGGACTGGCTGCAAATGGTGGAGTTAGAAATGTGCCAGGGGATTCCAACACAATCCCATCAAGATGGCATGTACCAATGCCATCGCACTAGTCCAAGTGATCAATTTCAGCTCACAATTGATAGTTCTGATAGGTCTAAGAGTCAAAGAGATCACACAAACAAGACAAGTATCTGCTAATACTAACTGATAGAATCAAAAAGGGAGAGAAAGATCCAACATGGGAAGTGGGATACACAGCAGACTCATAGGATGGCAGATGTCCTAAACAACACTCTGGCCTCAGAATCAGCCCTCAAGGCATTCAGATCTGGCTGAAGAGCCCATGAGAGTATAGCAGGCATGGAAAGCCAAGATATCATGGAAAAAAAAAAAAAGACCTAAATGAATGATCTCTGTGAGTGAGATCCCAGTGGAAAGAACGGGGCCATCAAAGAAGGAGGTACCCTTCTCCGAAGGGAGGAGAGAACTTCCACTTTGACTATGACCCTATCGGAATAAGATCAAAGTCAGCGAACTCTAAAGGCTTCCATAGCCCTGGCAACTCATGACTAGAGCCTAGGGAGATTACTGACGCCATGAACAGGAGTGTCAAATTGTTAAATCAGCAACAGGAGTCACTGTGTACTTACACCCCATGTGGGATCTGTCCCTAATGTGTCGTCTAAAGCGAAGTGATGCTATAACTAGTACTGAAACAGTATTTTTATACTTTGCGTTTCTGTGTGGGCACAAACTGATGAGGTCTTTACTAATTATATACTGAATTGATCTTCTGTATATAAAGAGAATTGGAAATGAAAAAAAAAAACAACCTGGTGTTAAAATGGAAATGGCATAGAAAATTAATTAATTTGAAAAAAAAATTATGTAGGATCTCTGTCTTTAATGTGCTGTACATTGCTATTTAATGCTATAATTAGTAATCCAATGGTAGTTTTTTCACTTTGTGTTGCTATATGGGCAAAATGTTGAAATCTTTACCTAATATACACTAAACTGATCTTCTGTATACAAAGAGAATTGAAAATGAATCTTTACATGAATGGAAGGGGAAAGGGAGCGGGAAGGGGGAGGATTGAGGGCGGGAGGGAAGTTATGGGAGGGGGGAAGCCATTGTAACCCATGGGCTATACTTTGGAAATTTATATTCATTAAATAAAAGTAAAAAAAAAAAAAAAAAGACAAATTAAACTTTGACCGAGAACATTTTAGAAGATCTCTCTGAAAGTAGTATCAAAAACAAAACAAAACAAAACAAAAACCAGAAAGCCACATGACAGAGCAGTAGGGTAACTGACAATAATTCAGTGAGTCATGGCAAGAGGCTGGCTGGATTAGCACTGTGGGGGTGGAATAAAGTATATGAATTCAAGATATATTAAAAAGGCAGAAGTGATGGCTTGGTGATGGTTTTGATTTGTAAGCTGTAGTAAGGTAGTGATTTATGAATGTGGGCTCTGGTCAGACTCTAGGATTGAATTCGAGCTCTACCAGTTTAATTTGTGTGAATAAAACAAACATAAAATAAAAACAAGGACACCTAACTTAAAAAGATGATGGTAAAATTAACTGTAACAATAGATGTAGAGTAAGAAGAGCCCCAACCACATAATGTTCACTAATATTAGCCCCAATCACATAATGTTCACTAATATCTGATGATGATCAGAAGGAAGAAGAAGGAACAGGAGGAAGGGGAGAAAGGGGAGGCGGAGGTGAAGGAGGAAAAAGTGGAGGAGGAAGAGAAGGAAGAGGACGACAACTAGGTAAAAAGAAAACCCATGCATCTGCTTAGGTGACTAAATAAACTCAGAGAAGGAACACAGTGAGAAAGCCAGGCCTGAGGAGAAAACTTTGAGTTTAGTTTTCATCATGATGAGACAGAGACATCTGTGGAGTATACCAGAAGCAAAGGACTGAAGAACATGTGCTATGTTTGAATGTCCAGCAAAGTTCGTGTTTTGGAGACCTGATCTCTAACGCGGAATATACTGGAAAGAAGGGCTTTGAGAGATGTTTAAGTCATGAGGGCTCTACTCTGATGAATGGATTAACAACCTTATCATAGTATTAAGTTCCTTACCAAAGACTGAGCTCGGCTCCCTCCCTCCCTCCCTCCCTCCCTCCCTGTTTGTCTTTCTGTCATGAAATGAGGCATCAAGAAGGCCCTCACCGGATGCTAGTCCCTAGATCCTAGACTTCCCAGCATCCAAAACGGTAAGAAACGAATTCCTGTCCTATATAAACTATCCAGTCCCAGGTATTTTGTTATAACTACAGAAAACAGACTAAGACAGTATGGAAGTAAATGTCAGTTGTATGGTCCAGCCTTTAAGAGACTCTTTGGGTTGATTCCTGCCTCTGGTTCCTGACTCCAGCTTTCTGCTGATACAGACCCCAGAAGATAGCAGTGATGGCTCAAATAATTGCACCTGGGATCCCACACTGGTGACTTAGATTGGGTTCCCAGCACCCAGCTTTGACCTGGCTCAGCCCCCGCTGTCACAGATATTGGAAGAGTGAACTAGTGGATAGTTCCTGTGAAAATAAACGTATTTTAAAACATATAAATAAAGAAGCTTGGCTATGAAGCAAAGTAGAAAGTATACAAAGGCCAGGGAGGAGTGTGGCTTATTTTGATGGGTGCACAAGCATAGTTTGAAAAAGAAAAGCCTGGGGCCAGTGTCTGCAGTGCCAGCATCATGCATGGGCACCGGTTCGAGTCCTGGCTGCTCCACTTCTGATTCAGCTCTCTACTAATGGCTTGGGAAAACAGTAGAAGATGGCCCAAGTGCTTGGGTCCCTGCAACCATTGGGGAGACCTGGAAGAAGTTCCTGGCTCCTGGCTTCAGATCAGGCCAGCTCCAGCCATTCTAGCCATTTGGGGAGTGAACCAGCAGATGGATGATCTGTCTCTCCCCCTCTCTCTCTGTAGCTCCGTCTTTCAAATACAATAAATAAACCTTTTTTTTTTTTTTTTTAAAGAGAGAAGAAAAGGAAAAGCCTGAAGATAGAGAGAGAGAGTGAATATGATGAAGCATTTAACTGGGTAAAACCAGCTCCCAGGTGACGAGATTAGAAACGGAACTAATGTCTACCTCCAAGATGCTAACTCCCATCTTGGACTACTTCAGCAGAGACCTGACTAGAGCAGAAGAGAAAATCAAAATTGCGCTGCACCAAGGGCAAAGGAGAAAAGGGCCCAGGGCACAAGGAAAAGCCTTGAGCAGGAACCAGGGACTCTCCCTCCCTGACAGGGAAAAAAAGGGGCAAGGATAGATGTTCGGGTTGCATATGTTTGTAGAAGGAAACTAAGGAAGTTTCTACCCAGCGTTCATATTTTCCAGTCATCTGAAATCCAGTACAAAAGAGTAGGAGTTGGGGAGGTTGGGGACAGGGAGTAGGACTTTGTCACAACAAATATTTAAAATAACATTTGACAAAAAATGGGAGAGTGGCAAGGGAAAGGCATTTCTGCAATGAGCTCCTACTCACTTCAAGAACCAATTCAGCGTTTGTCACCTGTGATTTTTGTTTGTTCTCATTCATTTTCTCTCATAAATGAAACTTTTGTCTCTCAAACTTATGTCTCTCATTTGGTTAAAGCATTCTATTAAAGTATTATGATAAAATATTTATATGTTGATCTCTTCCCCTAGAGATCACATTTTGTTAATCTCTTTCACATGTTCAGATTCTGTTTAATGCTAAATTCTGTTATTCCCTAAAACACACAGTAGGTACTAATGTTTTAAAGGAAAATCCAATTATCAATCCATATAACTGTACTGCAACATACTTCTTTTTCCATTTAGCATATTAGAAACCAACTGATGCAGTTTTTAAGTACAACAATTAAATGGAGAAGACTTACAAAATTTTCTCTAATAAAAAATAATTAACATGAATGTGTTCTGTGAATAAGGTCACTGTCTGCATACATTTTTAAAATGTGCCCCTATGGCATTATCAGTATCATGTACAGCATGAGATGTGTGAGGCGGTCGTTAGAAACTGTTAAGACAGCATTAAGCTACGTTTCACAGGTCCTTTGCTGATCCACTCAAAAAGAATGAAACTACCATTTACATCCTAGCTCACTCTGATATCCATGAGTTCTGATATCTGAAAGCAAAGAGTATTTCTTCTTCTGTCCTTATTTGTGTATATCATAAACTCCTAAGGACTTTTCCAGAATGAATTTAAACTAGCCAAGAAATATTTTCTTCATCAAAAATCCTTTTAAGTATTTATTTCCTTCCCAAGTAGACTGAGTTCTGTGTGTCCTGGTTAATACTTTATAAGCTTGGGCTTGCATGCTGAACACATCAGAGGCGGTTTCATTTCCAGATTCAGTTTTCCTGCAATTGTAGCTGTTTGCCGGGAGGAAAAGAAGGATTTCTGAGCTGAAAGCCCGTTATCAGAACAGAGGGGCCTCCTCACAAAGCTCTGAACATAGGATTCTTACCACAACCTTATTTTTCTCTAGAACTTTGGCCAAACAACTAATTAAGTAGAAGTTACTGCTAATCTATGACAGGGATTGGGGTGGTAAGGAAAACATGTGAAACACCATATCCTGCCTCCAGGAACTTTTCAGGCAAATGAGACAAACATACATGAAAGAAAAATATAAAGAATTTTAGAGCAAAAAAACAAACAAACAAACAAACAAAAGCGGCGAGTTAATTTATTTCAGGTGCATTTCCATTTCAAACACTAATTGTCAGTTTTTCTTACCAAACTTTAGTAAAGCAAACAAATATGTCTTGTCTTCCAGGGGGTTCTCAGAGCCTTAATTATGTAGGTATAGAAACAGCAATAGATTAGTCTCTGCAACAGATTTTAACTGAGGCTCTCTTTAGGAGAAGGGTAGGCCTGAGGTATTAATAGGGGCAGAAGCGAGTCCCCTTGTTGGAGGAGATAAAAGAGAAAGAAGAGCCACTGGAAAGAATGGAGGAGGGCTGGGCCCAAGGAAATATTCAGCCCTCTCCCAACAGAGATCTTCACCAGCCCCAGTGCAGCCTTCCACCTGATCCTGCCCTCTCCTCATGTCTCCCAGCAGCCCTGATCCTGTCCTGATAACAAGGAATGAGTCTCCGCTGATGCAGAAGAGTCCTGGCAGCCTACTCCAACATCACAGCTCTCATACACTCCGTGAGAGCTCATTCCATTATTTAGGCAAACAACGATGAATCCTGATGCCAGCAGTTAAAATAATAATATGTATTACATATCATTAATTCTGCATATATAGGGCTGGTGTTGTGGTATAGTGGGTTAAGCTGCCGCCTGCGATGCCAGCAACCCATACTGGAAAGTCAGTTCAAGTCCTGGCTGCTTCCCTTCACATACCGCTCCCTGTGAAGGCTGCAGGAGATGGCTCAAGTACTTGGGTATCTGGCCCAGCTCCAGCAACTTCACACTGGGAGTGAATCAGTGGATGGAAGATCTCTCTCTCTCTCCCCCCGACCCCCTTCCTCTCTCTCTCTCTCTCTCTCTCTCTCTCTCTCTCTCTCTCTCATTCTCTCTCTCTCTCTCTCCCTCCCTCCCTCCTTCTCTCTTTCCTCCTAACTTTTCCTTTCAAATAAACAAATGAATCTTTAAAAAAAAAAAGTAGTTGGGTTCCTTGTGTCTCTCCCTTCCTATCATTCTTCCTTTCAAATAAATAAAATGAACCTTAAAAATTCTGTATATATATAGTTGTAGTGTTGAACTTAACCTCTATTTTTTTTTTTTTTTTTTTTTGACAGGCAGAGTGGATAGTGAGAGAGAGAGAGACAGAGAGAAAGGTCTTCCTTTTGCCATTGGTTCACCCTCCAATGGCCGCCGCGGCTGGCGCGCTGCGGCCGGCGCACCGCGCTGATCCGATGGCAGGAGCCAGGTGCTTCTCCTGGTCTCCCATGGGGTGCAGGACCCAAGCACTTGGGCCATCCTCCTCTGCACTCCCTGGCCACAGCAGAGAGCTGGCCTGGAAGAGGAGTAACCGGGACAGAATCCGGTGCCCCAACCGGGACTAGAACCTGGTGTGCCGGTGCCGCAAGGCGGAGGATTAGCCTAGTGAGCCGTGGCGCCGGCCAACCTCTATTTTTTGTTATAGCAATGTATGCCATTAATAAATGTTATTATTAATGACATATTAATAATTTAATGTATTAGCATGAGGGGTCTTCAAAACTTTTACAGAAAATGCATATTATGAAAAAACTAGGGGTTGGTGCTGTGGCCTAATGGGTAAAGCTGCCAACTGCAGTGCCAGCATCCCATGTTGGTGCTGGTTCCTTCTGATCCAGCTCTCTCCTATGGCCTGGGAAAGCAGTGGAACATGGCCAAGTCCTTGGGTCCCTGCACCCATGTGGGAGACCAGGAGGAAGCTCCTGGGTCCTGGCTTCGGATCGGCGCAGCTCTGGCCATTGTGGCCATCTGGGGAGTTTACCAGTGGTTGGAAGACCTCTCCTCTCTCACTGCCTCTGCCTCTGCCTCTCTGTAACTCTGTCTTTCCAATAAATAAATAAACTGTTAAAAAAAGAAAAACAGAAAAAAAACTATGCATGGATTTCAAAAGCTTTGTACCAAAATAAATTTGTTTTCTTTTAAGTCCATTTTCCACAAATGTATTAAAGTTTCCTCATATAAGAAACTGTTAGGTTATGTACTCCTTGAGAACAGAGGGTCATCTTAATGTCACCAGAGCATAGGGCAGTACATGGTGGGTGTCCATTATAATGAGGTGGCATTCCTTCCTCAAATAGGTGGCTGGCAGTTCACTAATGGCCTCCACAAATGACTGCAGCCAAGTGGCAGGTTTCATCAGAAGTGGCTTATGATCAGGAGGAGGTTACAGCTTGACCTTCCCAAAGAATATTTACTGTTTCACTAGCTTTCTTCACAGGGCTTAATGGAATGTAAAAACAGACCCTAACAGCTTTTCCAGACATAATCCAAAGCATGCTATAGTTTATTGTTACTCACCATGAGGACTTTCACCTCTCATCCTTTTGATGTAGCTTAATTGAGACTATCCTACACTAATTTCCTCACAGTCACTATGTACTTAGACCAGAACAATAAGCAGTGTACTTGTTGGAATGATGAAAAATGTGAAAATGCAAAGGGGAGGGGGAGTTGATCAATGGACTCTGCATTTTCAGTCATTACATTTGAAATTATTAGGTTAGATGACCAACCATTAGATTTTAAGAGATGCAACTACAACCCAAATTGATGAGGAAATCATAATCTTAAAATTTTTAACAACAGGCTAATATTGATTTTGACATAAACTAAAAAGCTTACTTAATACACTTTTTGTTCAATTCACTAATGCACATATGCTAGGGAAATGGCATCTTGTATTCTATACCAACCCATTAAATGAGAATGAATGACGGTGGCATCCTTTTTCTTATGCTGCACTGTAGATAACTCCCAATTCAAGAAGATAACCAGAAACAGAAGCAATTCATCACCAACATCCTTGTGTCATCAAGTCCTACTTCCATTTCAGATAAAACCTATTCCCTTTTTGACACATGTAAATTTCAAAGGAGTGCACCAGATAAAAATTGTTAAATGAGTGGCTACCATAGCATGAGACTGCAAGAAAAAAGGCACCTACTCACCATTCCTTATTGTCATGTAATTACTTAATTATTCCATCAAACCTCAAACCATGCATGTAAAAAAGTAAATGCACACACATTGTCCATCTCAATTTCATACTTATTGTAGCACATATGGAAAGTGCATTACATTATACTTTTTTGTCCTGTACATATAGACAGCTGCTTTACCCAGGAACCCAGTATTTCCTACTTGATTTATTAATATAAAACTGAATCTGATTAGGCAACTACTTCTCAGTGAAATGATATTCATCTACTTAAAAACCAGTGCTATTTGAATAGGATGGAAAAGGACAGGTAATATTTCCTTTTTCTCCACTATTTTGTAATGTAGCATTTTATATCAGCCCATTTCCCATTAGGATAACAAATATATCCACACCTCAAGACATAGGAGTAAAAGGTAAAATGCAGTAAAACAGCCAGATATTTGTCATCACAGGCACAAACATAGAGTCATGAGAAAAAAACCTGAAATTCCTATGAAAGGTGATGTTTTGTAGAATACCAGAGAAGTGGTTTCTTAATAACAACAATAAAAAAGAAACTTAATCAAATATATAGAGGTATCAAACACTTGGGCACACATGTTAGCAATGAAAATTCATAAGAAATAAAGAATTCAGAAAAAAATGGCATGGGGAAAAACAAAATATTCAGTGAATGACTAGCCCAAAAATGCTAGGGAAAGACGGGCTCATATATCTATCTAGTCCTATCTGTAAACATGTTCATCTTATCTTGAAAAATAAAACTAATAATCTCAACTTTCTTCTAACTTTTGAGTGACCTTCTGAAAATAACGTAAGGCAAAACACAGTAGGCTATTTTCACAAAGATTTTCCTGCAGATGTGTGATGCATAACTGAAACTCAACCAATCATCTAATCACCCATTCATACCAGTGTCAAGCACTCAGTATGGACAAGGTATTAGATTAGGAAATGTACATATATTATATCCAATCCTTACAAATCCTTTCACGAAGAACATTATCTCAATTTTATAAGTGAGATCTGGGAAATATGAAAAACATAACCAATCATTCAGCTAACATTCAGATTTCAGTCTCTTCATCATTTACCTTCCAACCTACGAGCCAGGTGCTAGCCTAGGTAAACTTAACAAGTTTCAAACTTTTTAAATGTAGAACTTTTGACATTTTTTAAAAAATCTGAACACCCTAAAGACAATGCCTTTATGTTGAGTACATCTCTCATGGATGTTGTGTTAAAAATTAAAATTGACAATTAAAATAGGTATTTATTCATTCATTCTTAAAAATAATAAATCTAATACATCTTATAATAAACAACATTTTTGTTTAAAATCCTACATTTTTCCCAAAGGTAGGAAATAGTGAAATTATTTTATATTTTTACAGATCTTTCTAATTTTTTGCCTTGGGAGAAATAAGTGGATTCTCATTATCTGCTTCAGAATTAATGTGGTATGATGTCACACGTTCTAGGGTCCGTGGAAGAAAACACTGCACACTCATCGGAGAATGACAGAGAAAACGAAAAACATATTCTAAGTATTATAATGTCTGAGTGATCCCCCAGCATTCCATCAACCACATTTTAAGAACTTCTAGTTCCTGAGTATATTATTGTTAAAGCATATGCAGTACTTTTGTAAAATACAAATTTAGACACACAAATATAAAATCTATGCTTCTACCATGGATCTTATCATCTATATCTCTCAAACTTCTATTCCACCTCCTAACTCAAAACATAGTCATTTCTAGAAAAATTGACTTTGCTTCTCGTTTTCCTCAGTCATTTCTGCAGGAGCTGAACTCCAGAATTCATTACCCAGCCTTCTTCTCCCTGAGGTGGAGGTGAGATATTTGAAGGGTGGCTCTTGTGGCAGCTTCACAGCATCAGTGGGAGGCGGTGGATCTGCAGCGTCCTGCTGCGGCACCCGTCAAGTCCTTGGTCAACTGCATTTGTGCAGGCTGGTTTTTCAGTGAAACACGTGTAGTCCTGCTGGCCTCCACTCATGTACTTCATGTTGCCATTCCTGGCTTTGTGACCTCATCACAACTGTGGAACCAGCTTCGCTGTCTTGCCTGGAAACACCAGGAGTTTCAACCTCTTCCTGAGGCCCACAAAGCTTGGGGGCTATCATCCTGTCTTGTCTCCAGACCCCTTTCTTTTTCTTTTTCTTTCTTTCTTTTTTTTTTTTTTTTTTTTTTTTGATAGGCAGAGTGGATAGTGAGAGAGACAAAGAGAAAGGTCTTCCTTTTTGCCGTTGGTTCACCCTCCAATGGCCGCTGCAGCTGGTGCATCTTGCTGATCCGAAGCCAGGAGCCAGGTGCTTCTCCTGGTCTCCCATGGGGTGCAGGGCCCAAGCACTTGGGCCATCCTCCACTGCACTCCCAGGCCATAGCAGAGAGCTGGACTGGAAGAGAAGCAACCGGGACAGAATCCGGAGCCCCAACCGGGACTAGAACCCGGTATGCCGGCGCCGCAAGGCAGAGGATTAGCCTGTTAAGCCACGGCGCCGGCCTCTCCAGACCCCTTTCATAACCACCTCTGTCCAGCTCACCCCCCATCAGCTTCGTGCAGCACACATCTCTGAGATTGTTACTTCACACATCAGGGAAGACTGTAAGCTACTCCAATGCTACAGTCACCACAGAAACACAGTGGCCTTTATGGAAGACTTGCCACACCCCTGGAATGAACTTGAGAGTGAGGCACAAATTCCCCTGCTCGAATCTTCACCTAAAGAGAGATTCTGTTGTCACCCCTCTTGGGTCTCAGCCTGAAGAAGAAAGGAAGAAAAGGGATAGAGCTGCTGTGTCTGTTAAGTCTTCCTTCAACTCCCCTTCCAGCCAAGGCAACTTATTATGACTAGATCATCTCATTCATTAGCCAATTTCTTTTCAGAAATGAATTGTTTAAATTTTTTAAAATAAAGCTGGGCATTTGCTAAGAAGTGGATTAGGATGCTCACATCCTGGTTCAAGCTCTACGCTAATGTACACCCTGGAAGGCAGCAGGTGATAGCTCAGGTACTTGGGTCCTTGCCCAGGCCATCACAAACATTTGGGGAATGAACAAGCAGACTGAAGCTTGCTAGAGCTCTCTCTTCTCTCTCCTCTCACTTCTCTCTCCCCTCCCCCCATCTTCCAAATTAACAAAACCAAAAAAGTGAAGCAAAACAAACGTATATCCTGAAGTGTAGCAGGTTAAAGTCCTGACTTGCAGCACTGGGATCCCACATGGGTGCTGGTTCGAACCCCCGGCTGCTCCGCTCCCAATCTAGCTCTCTGCTATGGCCTGGGAAAGCATCAGAGGACGGCCCCTGTAACCACAAGGGAGATCCAGAAGAACCTCCTGGCTCCTGGCTTCGGAGAGGCTCAGCTCTGGCCAATGCTGCCATTTGGGGAGTCAACCAGAGGATGAAAGACCACTCTCTCTCTCTGTCTCTACTTCTCCCTGTAACTCTGTCTTACAAATAAATAATCTTTTTCTTAAGAAAAAAAAAAAAAAGAAAAACTGTTGTTTTTAAAAACTAAAAACACATGGTGGGGAGGGGCACTGCGGCTTAGTCTCCGCCTGCAGTGCCAGAATCCCATATGGGTGCCAGTTGGAGTCCTGGCAGCTTGTCTTCCAATCCAGCCCTCTGCTACGGCCTGGGAAAGCAGTAGAAGATAGCCCAAGTATGTATGCCCCTGCACACCAGAGGAAGACCAGGAAGAAGATCCTGGCTTCAGACAGGCTCAGCTCCAACCATTGGGGCCACCTGGGAAGTGAACTAGTGGATGGTACCAGTGGATGAAAGATCTTTCTTCTATCTCTCCCCTTCTCTGTCTCTACCTCTCATATAAACAAATAAAATCTAAAAAACAAAATCAAAAAACAACATTGGGGTCTATGTTGTAGCACAATAGGTTAAACTGCTGCCTAAGGCCAGCATCTCTTATGGGTACCATTTTGAGTCCCAGCTGCTCCACTTCCAATCCAGCTTCTTGTTAATATACCTGGGAAAACAACAGAAGATGGTTCAAGCTCTTGGGACCCTACCACCCACAGAGAGAATGCCAGGCTCCTGGCCTTGGCCAGGCCCAGCCCTGGCTGTTGCAGTCATTTGGGAAGTGAACCATTGGATGAAAGATCTCTCTGCCTCCCTCTCATTATAACTCTGCCTTTCAAAAAAATACATCTTAAAATAATAATAATAAACTAAAAGCACTTTTCTATCTCATATAGTCCAGCAACTTTAACTCAAATATCTTGGATTTTAAGTCTATTGCATCAGTTATCAATTTTTATCAACCTTTAAACACATAAAATAAGAATTTGATTGCATTGTGTTAACTCTCTCCATAGAATTGAGACTGTAATGACAATAAGCTTCAATATCATTTATATGAAATGGGCCATAGGCATTAAAAAACATACAAATACATATCCGCATATATGTAAACAAAAAGTATTTACAATAGATGTGCTAATTCATTAAAGGATTCTATTTTCATATTTGTATAATGAGAGATTCCATAAACATCAACATAGTAATTATCTATGTTACTTAAATTATTAAAAGGAGGGGCCAGTGCCATGGCTCACTAGGTTAATCTTCCGCTTGTGGCGCCGGCATCCCATATGGGCGCCGGATTCTGTTCCGGTTGCCCCTCTTCTAGTCCAGCTCTCTGCTGTGGCCCAGGAAGGCGGTGGAGGATGGCCCAAGTGCTTGGGCCCTGCACCCCATGAGAGACCAGGAAAAAGCACCTGGCTTCTGACTTCGGTTCAGCGCAGTGTGCCAGCCATGGTGGCCATTTTGGGGGTGAACCAACGGAAGGAAGACCTTTCTCTCTGTCTCTCTTTCTCACTGTCTATCTGTCAAATAAATAACACACTGGTTTTATCCAAAATTTTAGGTAAATATTGCTTCTTTTTTTTCCCCCTCCTTCTGAAAGCATTTGGAATACCAATTATTGATTCCTACAAAGAATCCTCAGTCAGGATGTAAGGATATAAGATGTCACGAGCATGCGGTTAGTGATGTGACACCACGGGTTAAGCAGCCACCTACAACTCTGGCATCCCATATGGCTGCCAGTTCTGACTCCTGCTGCTCCACTTCGAATACAGCTCCATGCTAATGAGCCTGGGAAAGCAGCAGAAGATGGCCCACGTGCTTGGGTCCCTGCACCCACATGGAAGACTGCATGTAGTGCCAGGCTCCAGGCTTCAATGTGTCTACTCAAAAAAAGGAAAACAATGAAAAACAGAAAAAAAATAGAGTGGAAATCTTTAACTCATTCATAGAATGTACAGAATGTTGTTTATAGTAATATTTTAAAGATTTACCTACATGTCAAATGTCATCTACTTTCCACTCTCCTTCTCAGGAGTGATACAAACACATTTAAAGCTGTGGTTTCCGTTAAGGAGAACATACATACAATGTAGCTTATTTTAATTTTGCCTCATATTTCAAAGATTTGTGCTTTAATAATAGAACTCTCTAGGCCGGCGCCGTGGCTCAACAGGCTAATCCTCCGCCTTGAGGCGCCGGCACACCGGGTTCTAGTCCCGGTTGGGGCACCGATCCTGTCCCGGTTGCCCCTCTTCCAGGCCAGCTCTCTGCTGTGGCCAGGGAGTGCAGTGGAGGATGGCCCAAGTCCTTGGGCCCTGCACCCCATGGGAGACCAGGATAAGCACCTGGCTCCTGCCATTGGAACAGCGCGGTGCGCCGGCCGCAGCGCGCTACCGCGGCGGCCATTAGAGGGTGAACCAACGGCAAAGGAAGACCTTTCTCTCTGTCTCTCTCTCTCTCACTGTCCACTCTGCCTGTCAAAAATAAAAAAAAAAAAAAAAATAGAACTCTCTATTTGGCTACCTACAGGTCTTTAATTACATGTATCTGAAAGTCTAATTGTGTTTTAAAATCTTATGGTTCTTAAAATACTTGCTTTCATGAGTATACAATGACTATCTGGAAAAATTTACTCCAGAGGAGTAAATTAAGGTTATTTGTGAATAAAATATTTAACTTTCTAAATTAGTGAGAATGAAACTCCTGGGTTTTGCCTTGCTTTACTTTGTTTTTAAAGAAATAGAAGAAAGAGAAAGAACTGACTTTTTTTTTTTTTGGCAGATATTTTATTTGGACGGCTTAAAAAGTATGTATGAACAAATCAGAAGAGTGTTATCACTAGTATGCTTGATAATATACACTGCAAATTCATAAGCTGCAAACTCATCTTGTCATGGGATTAATCACTAACCACTTCAAGAAGGAAATATGGACATACACCAATCCACAGTAGTATTTGGGTTTATTTTTTTTTTCTAAATACAAATATCTGTGTTTTCTATTCATACTATCAAGATATAAAAAACATTTAAACTTTTTTAAAATACCACACAGCAATGATCTCTCAGAGGCAGCAACTTCATATGATGCTTAAACAATGAATTTTTCCCAACAATAACAATTTTCTTTAAATTCATTTACAAAACCTCACCACATAACATAAGGCATAATGTCTTGGTAAGCAACGATAAAGTAAAATTAACTATCCTCAAATGACTATGAAATTAAGTCAGCCATATCAGATTAAGATGACCATAAATGCAGTTAAAAACATGCTAATTTACATTGCCCCCTAACCATGTTTAATTACCACATTAAAAACCCTAAATTTATTCTCTTTAGATGCTTGTCCGTCCTTTTACAACTCAGTATAATGCCAATGAATTGACTTGTGTTGCCTGAATGTTGCATTCAGTTTTTTCATTTATATTACTAGAACACTCATGAGCTCTAGCTATTATGTCTAAATATTTTTATTAAATTAATTATGTAATTACATTCATCAAACTCATATTTACGAGGTGAGCAATGTATTTTTTTATATATAAAAAAAGTACTCTCGTAGACTTAAGTAACATGAGTCACTACAAAGATTTTTTGGAAAAAGATATATATACTCATATAAATGCTGTTACATATTTTTATCTGGTATCTTTACCATCTGGGATGTATAAACCCATCTTTGCATAAACAAGGAGATTGAAGTTAACAAAGGGAACTGCCCAGTAACAGCCAGAAATTTCTCAAACACTCCCATCCCACTCTCTGCAGTCGGTGATGTCTGCAAGTAAAGAATACCCTGGCTTATTGTATGGGGCTATCTGAACCCTTTAGACACCCTACCTCTGATCTACAAACCCACTCTCACTGAGCTGTCTACAACTCACCTACTAGATTCAGAATAGCTAATCATTTGGCTCATTTGTGCTCAATGCTCTGGGTGTCTCACTCTCTTTAATAAGCCATATGACCTGTGAAACCCAAGTAGGCTTGGTTTTATTTAGCTGCTTATCAGCCTACTTTCATATTCCTCACTTACACCACAGCTTCAGTTTCATTACCTTGCGATCTTCTATTCCTTGCCCACAAAGACCAGGATACCAATCGGAGTTAGGATAAATCATTCACTCCACCAGTTACAAATGCAATCCCCAACAATGAGCAGAGTATCTT
This sequence comes from Lepus europaeus, assembly GCF_033115175.1. Lineage (NCBI taxonomy): Eukaryota > Metazoa > Chordata > Mammalia > Lagomorpha > Leporidae > Lepus > Lepus europaeus. Next base: position 52,395,292 of record NC_084827.1, read on the forward strand.
TTCCCATCACATACTATATAATCTTCGACAAGCAGCAATACATAGTACAAAAGAGTAACTGATTCTGACTGATTGCTAAAATCACAAAGCATAACATTTTCATGATTTCCTCCATAACACAATGTTCTTTGGCTACCATGATGCCCAAAGTTCAATTAGGAGTCAGAAACCCCAAATCATTCACAACACAAGGCAAACTACAGGACTGATCTATACTGACTTATTTCAACAAATGTATAGCAGCACTGAAAGTCTCAAGCAGCAAGTTCATTAGATGACCCTTACCCCAAAGAGAACTATGCAAGGGTGAAATTTCATGAGTTTCACATTAAAAGTAAAATTTTCCATATGGCTGCCAGAAATGCCCAATCTGACCATTTTTAACTGTTAGTTTATCCTCTTAGAGGCAACCAAGAGAGCCACCTGGAACTGGGAGGAAGGCAAAGTCCCTTTAATAATTATAAATGAAGATTAACAACAGTGAAAACAGAAATCAAGACAGTGAAATAAAGAGTAGGTGCTGTGATTTAATTACCCATAAATAAGCTCCATCAACATTTTACTGTATCTCATTTTAGTCTGTTGTTTGTGTGCACACTGGTTCCTTCCACTCCATTTCTGTTGCATTCTTTAATGCATCCTTAGCCATATGTTAGAAAAGGCTAAGCTAGAAACCTAAAGTGTATTTCCTAGACAGCCAGGTTTTGGCACTTGATCGAGCTCTTGCCAAGCAGATGCACCGGCATGACTTTGGAAGGCAGAGTTAATGCAGTGAGACAGAGGGTGGCAGCTGTTGTCTCTGCTGCTCTTACTTACAAAGCCAGTCAAAGAGAAATCTGATTTTTCTGCATCATAAATTCTAATGTACAATCCCAACTTTCATGAATGTCAAGAGCCAGAACCAGGACATGCATTTTTACTAGTGTGAACCATAACAGAAATGACAGGCTGCTAAAGCCAATAGTTGTGAGGAGGTCGCCTAATTCCCTAGGTTCCTTTTTTTTTTTTTTTTTTGACAGGCAGAGTGGACAGCAATAGAGAGACAGAGAGAAAGGTCTTCCTTATGCCATTGGTTCACCCTCCAATGGCCGCCGTGGTTGGCGCGCTGCGGCCGGCGCACCGCGCTGATCCGATGGCAGGAGCCAGGGGCTTCTCCTGGTCTCCCATGGGGTGCAGGACCCAAGCACTTGGGCCATCCTCCTCTGCACTCCCTGGCCACAGCAGAGAGCTGGCCTGGAAGAGGAGTAACCGGGACAGAATCCGGTGCCCCGACCGGGACTAGAACCCGGTGTGCCGGCGCCGCAAGGCGGAGGATTAGCCTAGTGAGCCGCGGCGCCGGCCCCTTCTTTTTTTTTTAAGATTTATTTATGTTATTTTGAAAGGCAGAGTTACAGAGACAGAAATAGACAGACAGATCTTTCATCTACTGGTTCATTTCCTAGATGGTGACAATGGCCAAAGCCCAGAACTTCATCCTGGTCTCCCATGTGGGTGTCAGCGAGGGGCCCAAACAACTGTGCCATGTTCCACTGCTTTTTCCAAGGAGCTGGATGGAAAGTGGAGCAGCAGGCACACGAACTGGGGCTCAAATGGGATGCCGGCATCGCAGGCAGCAGCTTTACCTGCTATTCCACAGTGCCGGCCTCCCAGGTTCCTAAACACAGCAGAAACTGTAGCTCCTGAACTGGCCACCTCCACCATGAGGTCCCTCTCAAAAGCACAATATGGGTGCCGGTTCTAGTCCCAGCTGCTCCTCTTACAATCCAGCTCTCTGCTGTGGCCTGGGAAAGCAGTAGAGGACGGCCCAAGTCCTTGGGCCACTACACCCACGTGGAAGAAGTACCTGGCTCCTGGCTTTGGATCAGCGCAGCTCTGGCCATTGCGGCCACTTGAGAAGTGAACCAACCGATGGAAGACCTTTCTCTCTGTCTCTCTCTCTCTCACTTTCTGTAACTCTACCTCTCAAATAAATAAAAATCTTTAAAAAAGAAAGATAAAAATGCATATATTAAAAACTACCCTCCCATCTTATTACATGCATATAAATGATAAAAGTGTAATATAATATTTGTGACTTTTAAGGCAACAGTTCTCATGCTGTGATCCAAGGACCTCTAATGGTCCTTAAGAACCTATCAGGGTGTCCATTCCAAGTAGATAACTGTGAGAAGGCAGATTGTCCTCAGATACTTCAACCAAAGCACCATATCATAACTAATTGAATGTGAAAGCACACATAGGGATCCAGCTCTATCTAGTTAGCCAGACTTTAAACAGATTTCCAAATATGCAAAATAATGTCCCTCTTCTCTCTAAATGCTTTTGTTTTAGAAAATGGCTTTGCTAAGGGAAGAAGGAAGGAAGGAAGGAAGGAAGGAAGGAAAGAAGGAAGGAAGGAAGGAAAGGAGGGAGGGAGGGAGGGAGGGAGGAAGGAAGGAATATGGAGGTACCTCAGAAATCTGAATACAGACCTACCATATGACCCAGCCATCCCCCTCCTGAGAATTTACCCAAGGGAAATGAAATCAGCATATGAAAGAGTTATCTGTACCCCCATGTTCAGTGCAGCTGAATTCACAATAGCTAAGATATGGAATCAACCCAAATGCCCATCAACTGAACACTGGATAAAGAAATTATGGGATCTGTACACCATGGAATACTATACAGAGGTTTAAAAAAAAAAGAAAAAGAAATCTCATTTACAACAAAATGGATGAAATTGGTGAACAGCACACTTAGCTAAATTAGCCAGTTCCAGGGCCAGCACTGTGGCTCAGCAGGTGAACACCCTAGCCTGAAGCGCCAGCATCCCTTATGGGTGCTGGTTCGAGACCCAATTGCTCCACTTCTGATCCAGCTCTCTGCTATGGCCTGGGATAGCAGTGGAAGATGGTCCTTGGGCCCCTGCACCCGTGTGGGAGATCAGGAAGAAGCTCCTGGCTCCTGGCTTTGGATCGGTGCAGCTCCGGTCTTTGCGGCCAATTGGGGAGTGAATCATCCAGTGGAAGACTCTCTCTCTCTCTCTCTCTCTCTCGCTCTCGCTCTCGCTCTCCTTCTCTCTCTGTGTAACTCTTTCAAATAAATTAATAAATCTTAAAAAAAAAAAAAAAGAAATTAGCCAGTTCCAAAAAAGACAAATACCAGGGGCTGGCGTTGTGGCACAGCGGGTTAACGCCCTGGCCTGAAGCTCCAGCAACCCATATGGGTGTGGGTTCTCGACCTGGCTGCTCCTCTTCCAATCCAGCTCTCTGCTATGGCCTGGGAAAGCAGTAGAAGATGGCCCAAGTCCTTGGGCCCCTGCACCCACGTGGAAGACCTGGAGGAAGCTCCTGGCTCCTGGCTTCAGATCAGCGCAGCTCTGGCTGTTGCGGCTATCTGGGGAGTGAACCAGCAGGTGGAAGACCTTTTCTCTGTCTTTACCTCTCTGTAACTCTCTCAAATAAATAAAATAATTAAAAAAAAAAAAAAGACAAATACCATATGTTCTCCCTGAACTGTGATAATTAATAGAGACCCTAAAAGGTAATCTATAGAAGGGAATTTGACAACTTGAGATGTGATGACTTTGAACAGCCCTGTCTCTACTGTTGAGGAACTTTTTTTTTTCCACACAATTTGTGGAACTCTTTACTTAGAATAATCATATGTCTATAAAGTTAATTTAAAATAAATCTTAGTAAAAAATAAGAATGAGAATAGGAGAGGGAGGAGAAAGAGGAGTGGGAGTGGGAGGGCGGGTAGAGTGGGAAGAATCACTATATTTCTAAAGCTGTATTTATGAAAAAAATGAATTGTTATACAAAAAAGGAAAATAGCTATGTTTCATAAAAATATCCTATTTATACTACTATATAATTGGTTTACACTCTTATTTTTAAATGAATTAAAATACAGACTTTTAATTTTCTCAATTTTAATTTGTAAGATACTAAACTAACTAGCCCAAATAAACAAAACATCTCTAAGGTTCTCAATTTTTAAGTTTTCAAAAGCCATAAGCAAAACAGCAAAATTTAATAACATTTATGGATTCCTTCCAGTAGACAGTAAACTACATTGATACAGAACCATATTTTATATATGTATATACATATATATATTTTAAAAACTTTTAAAAAGTTTTTAAAAAGCTTTAAAAGCTTTCCTAATTGTTGTAGTAAAAAGCATATGATATTGAATACATGGGCTTAAATACCAGTTTCACAACTAATTAGTTATATGGGCATCTGGTCTTTATTATTCTCACTATTACCAATACAATGAACTCAACAGCATATCAAAACTGAAATTGTTGCATTCGCAGGCATTCTAGAACATTTAATTATCCAAGATTATACACAGTAACTTATATATAATTGTAAACACTTTACTAATTCAGTTATCTGGGAGGATATTTTACCACTAACTCACTATTCAGAGTTACACATTCTGTAGTAGCAGTTGCAGCATAACTGAGCATTGTTTAAGCCAGCAATTAATAAAATCCATCATAAATTTTTTCCTCACCCAAATCACTCCTGTGTTGTTCTATGAAACTCAACAAAATATTTACTTATCCAAATCACTGCACTGACCCACAGACTTCTTTTTCAGGGAAATGCTGGTGTTGCCTAGCAGTACTACTTCCTTTCAATGAAGAAGTGCTAATTTAAGAGAGTTATCTAACCAAGGCAATCATCTTTGATAACAGAAGATCAACTTTATCATAACCTTTCCAGAATCCAAACCCTAGGAACTGGATCAATAATAATATGCTAATAAGTCTCAATGATAATAATCTAAGTCCTTTTTATCATCTAAGTTTTACAAAAAGGCTCCTTAAAGAAAGATTCTATGAAAGGAGCTCTATGGGGCTGGCGCTGTGGTGTAAGGGGTAAAGCCACTGCCTGCAGTGTCAGCATCCCATATGGGCGTCGGTTCAAGTCCTGGCTGCTCCACTTCTAATCCAGCATCTCTGCGATGGCCTGGGAAAGCAGTAGAAGATGGCCCAAGTCCTTGGACCCCTGCACACACGTGGGAGACCCGGAAGAAGCTCCTGGTTCCTGGCTTCAGATCTGCACAGCTCTGGCTGTTACGGCCATTTGGGGAGTGAATCAGAGGATGGAAGACTTCCCTCTCTGCCTCTCCTCTCTCTGTGTACCCCTGACTTTCAAATAAATGAATAAATCCTTAAAAAAAAAAGGAGCTCTAATATATATATATATATATATATATATATATATATATATGTAATAGTTATATATAGCTAAAGTAATAGTTTTCAGAAGTGAGTGTTGTGGCGCAGGTTAAACACCTGCATATACTATCTCAGTATCTGGGATCCAGTCCCACTTCCACTTCTGATCCAGCTTTCTGCTAATGCACCTGGGAAACAGCAGATGATGGCTCAAGTGCTTGGTTCCTGCTACCCACATGGAAGACCTGGGTGGAGTTCCTGGCTCCTTGCTTCAGTCTAGCTTAGCCCTGGCTACTGCAAGCATTTGGGAAGTGAACAAATGGATGGAAGATTAATCAATGGCTCTCCTTCACCCCACAAGCCCGACCAACTCAGCCTTTCAAATAAATTAATCTTTAAAAAAAAAATCTCTTTTTTTTCTTACCCACACTCATAAAAGAATTTGTAAACATTTGTAGTATACATTTTTAGCTGACATCTAAAATTTTCATCACAAGTTTAAATTACTACAAAGGATGTAATTTCTAGTATGTTCTAAACATTGCCATTCTGAAATGAAAGTGTTAAACCACTCTCAAGAGTACCAAAGAAAATCTAAATTTCACAGTAATTTAATAAACACTATCATCCACTATTTTAAAAAGTTCAAGAGTTAGAAATTTTATATTGCTTACCTCTTTGCTTAAACTCATTTTCACACACTTCCTCCACAGAATTTCACCCATCATAACATAGTTTTTATTTCTGAAAGTTTTTAGTTGGTTAGCCTATCACAACTCTTGACATTAAAAATACTTATCTGCAAAATAAATATTTAGACTGATTTTGAAGATGTCAACATCCTACATTAGAGTATCTGGGTTCCAGTCCCAGCTCCTGATTCCTGCTTCCTGCTAATGCAGAACTTGGGAGGCGGCAGTGATGGTTCAAGGGATTGGATTTCTGCCAACCAAGCACCAGATCTGGATTGCACTCCATTTCCCAGCTTCAGACAAAAACCAGCCCTGACAATTGTGGGTATTTGAATGAACCAGTGGATGGTAGCATTCTCTCCCTCTTACTCTTTCTCTCCCTCTGCATTTCTTAATATTATTAAGAAATAATCGATATAATTATAATTAAATTATCATTATATTATTATCATTGATAGGGCTATTTTTTTTTTTTTTAATAGCTCATCTGGGGACCCAGTATTGTAGTGGTTAAAGCTCCACCTTCGATGCCAGCATCCCAAATGGGCACCAGATGGAGTCCCCGCTGCTCTACTTTTTTTTTAAAAAAGACTTTATTTATTTATTTAGAGGTAGAGTAACAGACAGTGAGAGGGAGAGACAGAGAGAAAGGTCTTCCGTCCGTTGGTTCACTCCCCAGATGGCCACAATGGCTGGGACTGCGCCGATTCAAAGCCAGGAACCAGATGCTTCTTTCCCAGTCTCCCATGCAGGTGCAGGGGCCCAAGCACTTGGGCCATCTTCTAATGTTTTCCCAGGCCACAGTAGAGAACTGGATTAAGAGAGGAACAGCCGGGACTTGAACTGATGCCCATATGGGATACTGCCGCCGCAGGTGGAGGATTAACCTACTGTGCCATGGTGTCAGCCCCTGCTCCACTTCTGATCCAGCTCCCTTCTAACATCCCTGGGAAAGCAACAGAAGACGGCCCAAGTGCTTGATTCCCTGTACTCACATAAGAAACCGGGAACAACTTCTGGCTCCTGGCTATGGTCTGGTCCAGCTCTGGCTGTTGCAGCCATCTGGGAAGTGAACCCGTGGATGGAAGACCTCTCTCTCTCTCTCTTTCTCTCTAACTCTGCCTTTCAAATAAATAAATAAATCTTTAAAAAATAGTCCATTTGTCTCTGAATGACTATAACTTATTTCTAAAATAAGAAAAGGCTTCAAATCAATGTTTTTGTTATTTTTTATTTTCTCTTTTTATCAAGGGACTGAAAAGCCTTTCTCACTTAAGTAGACAAGAAAGGAGTATCACTACACCAATGTTAGTTCTTCAGAATCACATGGTTTCATGCATCAGTATTTTCACAATCTGTCAGCTGAAAACTCAATTGTATTTTCCTTCAAGTATGTTGAGGGCAAAGAATTGAAAACCACCTGAGTTACGAAAGGACTCCTCTTAGAGCTTAGGTCACTCACCCTTTTCAGTGCTAACACCAATATTTCTAACTGATCCTCTGCTTGATGCAAGGGGAATCTTCCACCCTGCAAAAAGGCACCGTAACTAGATCAGGGATTTGTGAAACGTCTGCCTTTCCTCTTGCAACATGAGGGAAGAGCAGATGTATGGAATGGAAAACCTGCTTTTGCTTCCTCAGACAGACCAATTAAAAAAAAATAAACTATGAAAACTGAGGACTGAGAAATTGATTGCTTCCTTCAAAACCAACTGTGTGCCTCTTGGAAAGTAATCACGTACCATTTTTCTTAAAAGATTTATTTATTTATTTGAAAGTCAGAATTACACAGAGAGAGGAGAGGCAGAGAGTGAAAGAGAGAGGTCTTCCATCCAATGGTTCACTCCCCAACTGGCCACAACGGCCAGAGCTGCGCGGATATGAAGCCAGGAGCCAGGAGCTTTTTACGGGTCTCCCACATGGGTGCAGGGGCCCAAGGATCTGGACCATCTTCCACTGCTTTCCCAGGCCATAGGAGAGAGCTGGATCAAAAGTGGAGCAGCCAGGACTTGAACCGGCGCCCATATGGGACGCCGGCACTTCAGGCGTTAACCCGCTGCGCCACAGCGCCAGCCCCTCATGTACCATATTTGAAGATCTCAGGGAGACACTATCCTTTTGTTAACAACTTTATTTTTTATTATTTATATAAGGTGAACAAATTTCATGTATTTCAAATATACAGATTTAGGAGCTTGGGATACTTCCCACCCTTCTTTCCCTCCCACCTATACTCAAACCCTCTCTCCTCCTTTTCTTATTCTTTCTTTTAATTTTTACAATGACATAACTTTAAATTTTCTCTCCCTTTCTCCCCACCTTCTTCCAAAGCCCAGGCACAGAAAGCAATCATCTGAAACTCACCTCTGTGTTTATTTTTAAACTATTGTTGGTGGGCCCATGGTTGTAGCATTGTAGGTTAAGCCTCCGCCTGCAGTGTTGGCATCTCATATGGGTGCCATTCGAGTCCAGGCTGCTCCACTTCTAATCCAGCTCCTGGTTAATAGCCTGGGAAAGCAGTAGAAGATGGTCCAAGTCCTTGGGCACCCACACCCATGTGGGAGACTCAAAAGAAGTTCTTGGCTCCTGGCTTCAGATCGGCCAAGTTCCAGCCACTGCAGCCATTTTGGGAGTGATCCAGCAGATGAAAGACCTCTCTCTCTGTCTTTCCCTCTATATGAATTTCTGACTCTCAAATATATAAAATAAATTTTAAAAAGAATAAACTATTGTGGCTGCCACAATCATCATAATTCTAAATAACCTCCAAATCCTTGCTACTCAAAGTATGGTCCTCAGAAGAAGCCTGCAGGAACCTTATTAGAAATGCAGAATTTGGGAACCCCTGCCAAACCTACTGAATCATCACCTCATTTAACAAAATTTCCACATGATTCCTATGCAGGAAAAAGTTTGAAAAGCACTAACTTAAGAAGAGAAATAATTTTTAAGATGTAACATTTAGGCCGGCGCCACGGCTTACTTGGCTAATCTTCCACCTGCGGCGCCGGCACCCAGGTTCTAGTCCCAGTTGGGGCGCCGGATTCTGTCCCGGTTGCTCCTCTTCCAGTCCAGCTCTCTGCTGTGGCCCGGGAGCGCAATGGAGGATGGCCCAAGTGCTTGGGCCCTGCACCCACATGGGAGACCAGGAGGAAGTGCCTGGCTTCTGGCTTCAGATCAGCGCAGCGCGCCAGCCGTGGCAGCCATTTTGGGGGTGAACCAACGGAAAAGGAAGACCTTTCTCTCTCTCTCTCTCTCTCTCTAACTCTGCTTGTCAAAAAAAAAAAAAAAAAAAGATGTAACATCTAAGAAATGTTACCTCCTTCCTCATTATAAAAATTAGGTAACCCTTATCCTTCCATATTTGTCCATTGTACTAGCAGTGGACAACTTACCTCCTAAGATTGTAGGGTTTAAATTAAAAAAATAATACACTGGAAATACAACTTTTCCTCATGATCCTGGACTTCCAACAAGTCTAGGTGTCCTGTCCACCTACAGTCCTTGCTCCCTTCATCTACTCTATGCACAGCTGTAAGAGTACAGTTTATACAGTTCTGATCATGACATTCTCCTGTTCAAAAGCCTTCAAGGTGTCTCCAAATTCAAAATAAATCAGAAGAAAATGAAAACGTGATAATTGACATCTATACACCTCTTCAGCTTCCTCTCCATCCACCTTCCACTTCCTCTTATGTTTATTCCTTTGGCTTCCTGCACACACCATATGGTTTTATGTCTTTACCTACTGTCCATTATGTTGTCTCTGACCTTATTTATCACTTAACTAATGCTTACCTGTCATTCAAGGCCCAACTCAGTCATCTGCTCTTACAGGTATGGACCATTCCTTGACCCCGACTCCTGCTGTCCGACCTTAACACTCACAAACACACACGGTAAGCAAAGTTTATTTTATTTTGTGCTCCCCCAAAGCACTTATTTTATATTTAAACAGGAAGATCCACCATTCTTTGGTTCACTCCCCAGATGGCCCCAATGGTCAGCACTGGACCAAGACAAAAAGCAAGAGTTTCATCTGAATTTTCCATGTAGGTGGCAGGGGCCCAAACATTTGGGCCATTTTCTACTGCTTTTCCCAGTTACATTAGAAAGGAAATTGGTTGGAAGTGGAGCAGCTGGGATACAAACCAGCACTGATACGGGATGCCAGTGTCAAAGGTGGTGGCTTTACCCAATATGCCACAGCACCAGCCCCTTAAATAATTTCTTTGCATGCCTCTCTCTCTACATTCACAGTAATTTCATCCAGTGACTAAAAAAATTAACAATATGAAGCAAGTGATGAATATTAAGAGTTAAATTGAATACAATTAAATGTAATTGCTAAACATAAGAATGGTAATAACTCTTAGACTTGGCATATTGATTATTCATATGCTTTTGATATTCTTATCTCATGGTTTTTATGCACTGTTTTTTAAAAAATAATCTATGTCAATTCCCTCTTAGGGAGTTAGGTAAGGCATATATACATGAGGGGTTTAAAAAGTTCATGAAAAAAATAGAATTAAGAGATAAGTTTATTGTGGTCAAGTCCATATAGGTTGTTCATAATATGCATTTTTCATAAATGTTTTGAAACTCTTTCATACAAAAAACATAGCTCTGTGCCTTATTTATGAACTCACATATTTACTAATAAAATAGTAATTATAGGATCACATATTTACTAATAAAATAGTAGTTATATGATCAGGTTAGTTATCTAGGGTCAAATTAGGGATACATATGAAATGTTTCATATAAACTGTAAACATCACATACACTGCAATTGCTTACTTTTTTTATCGAAAATCACACCAGTTGTAGCAGAAATTCTAGTGGTTAGAACTCAAAACCAAAAGGAAATGCCTTAAGATATAAGATAAACTTTGAATGTGAAGGTCTTAACCTTTCTCCTGCCAAACTTTTAAAATTTAATTCAGTATAAAATTAATATCCCAGGGTGGCCTTTGCACAATCCTCTATTTCCTTAGTTTCCTGTACTTCATGAAAGATGTAGAAGATATAAGTGATTATTTGAAACCGTTAGGCTTCTGAAACATGATGTGTTATCATGAATATTTCATTTCTTGAAAATATTTGCACGCTTGTCCTTTTCAACAATGCCACATCATAATGCTTTATTTCATCTGCCTGGGACAGACATTACTAATGCCATGTAGCTGCTCATCTCATGCCACACTAGACTCCTACAACATGCCAGCCAATCCTGACACTAAGATGATAAATACAATGATGAATACATAAAGAACTATAAACATGGCAAACAGAATTAAAACATCATAGGTTCTGAAGGAGCTGTCTTGACTTAAAAAGAGAAACTCAATAAATATTCAAAACTTGCTTAAGAATGTAAAGAAGAAACAATTACCAATTAGGGTATAAACTACAATTTAATCAACATACAGTAAACCTAGCACACAAATCAAAAAAGAACCACTATTAGGAAAAAGAATTGCAGATTGGTGCCTCCTCACATGGGGCACCAAAATGTTAGGAAAAGAGTCGCAGAATACAGAGGAGGCAGTGTACAAATTTACAGCCAGACCAAATTTATTCAGAGAAAATAAATTCGCAGAGGTGGGTGACCAACTGCCCACATGCACATGACAGAACACGTGGCAGAAGGCCCAGACCCCCAGGAGATGGGCCTTTTTTATATTTTAGGAGAGCTAGGGAAGGGGATGGAGGTAGGGAATAACAGGTGGAAGGGAATTCCTGGAACTGATCTTTCAGGTGGCTGTAGGGGGTGAGGTATGAAGGCAATAGGGTGTGGGACCCAACTGAGATTCAAGGGCAAGGTATACATTCCAATGTTTATCTCTTTTGGGCAATGAGCAAGAATGGCTGAGACTTATGTCCTTGTTCCATCGACCATGGCTTCTGGAGAAATGGTTGACTCCAGGGATGGGCACCTTGTTAAGCCAGAAAGCAAAGAAATGCTTAAAGAATGGTAATACCTGTCAGAAGGAATCAGAACTATACACCAGCATGGAAAAAGACCAATTCAAATGATAGAGAGATATGGGAGAGAAGGTAGGACTGATAGAGTAGAATGTTGAAGACTGATTTGTACCTATGGAGGAGCTGGGGCCACCAAAACATCACCATTTTGCAACCATTACACTACATCCTAGTACAGGCAAGCCTAATTAATAGAAATTAAGCCAAGATAAGAAATTTTTATTAGGAGCAGAATATATGCATGGTCTCAAAATGTCACTTTGCAGGCTACTCATGATATCAAGGGGATTATTAGTAACTACCAAATGGAGAAATTAGACGACACCTTGGCCAGGTGAGCATCAAGTACTTCCTGATGTGATGTTTGGGAAAGGAGATAGCACTTAGTCTTCTGGCCAGGAACATAAAATCTGAATCTAAATCATCAGGAACTATCAGACAGATCTCAAATCAGGAGTATTCTATTTAAAAAGACTTTGTGTACTTCAAATAGATCTGTTAGAAAAGACGTAAAAGTAGGATGAAGAATTTTATCCACTGAAGATTAAAAGAACCATGACAATCAAATCCATGTGTGTTTTCTGCATATATATTTCCACGAAGTTTTTGAAGATCCCTCAAATGCATGAATTTAAAATTTATGTTTGTACCAAAATAATTCTTTCAATTTCGTCTTCCACCAACTTTTTGGCGTATCCTCATATATACATATGTGTGTGTGGAAGAAGAGATGCAGAGAGAGACAGAAAAAAAAAAAAAAAAGAGAGAGAGAGAGAGAGAGAGCACGACCAAACAAATGTAACAAAATGTTAAGAAGAGGTATATCCTAGACACTATCCTTGCAACTTTTACTTAAGTTTAAAATCATTTTCAAACAAAAAGTTTAAATGGAAGAAGCATAGGAGAGTAAGAAACAAACAAACAAAAAACATGCGAAGGCAGAAGAATCCAACAGGAGAGAAAGGCACACATGCATGTGAGCGAGGTGCTGAGGACAGTCTCAGTGACAGGCTCACAGCTGCACAGCCACACAGTGCAGCATACATTCTTGTGAGTGTCAAACATTACATTGGAGAGGACAGAATAGGAAAAATTAACACTCCGGGATTGGTGCAGTAATTCCTTCAAACCCACCCTAAGAATCTGAGAAGTCTATAATGCTAGCACTGCTGGAGCAATAATCATCAATTTGTTCTTATTGAACTGTGTTAAAAGCATAACACTATTTTTAGGTCCAGTTATTTAGTGATCATCTCCCTCCTTCCCCCTCAACAAAATGTTATTCTTAATAAGTGGTACAGTTAATAAGAGTTAATAAAAATAATTGTAGTTAACACACTTAACTACAGTTGCTTTTAATAACAGAATTTGTTATTTTCCGTCTTCAGATGGAAAAAAAAATACAGAAACAGAAAGGTTAAGTAACCTGCCCAAGGTCACACAGCCAGCAAGTGTCAGTCAGAATTTGAATCCAGGGAATCTCAGTTTAGATCCAATACTTCCAAACCCCACATTCCATACACCCTTATTACTTCCCTAACCTAAGATCTGATCTTACGTGGTTCCTGCACTGAAAACACAGGCACAATGCCCACACATAACTTTCTTTTTTTCTTTTTTTTTCTTTTTTTTTTTTTTTTTTTTTATTTTTCATTTTTTTTTTTTTTTTTTTTTTTTTTTTTTTTTTGACAGGCAGAGTGGACAGTGAGAGAGAGACAGAGAGAAAGGTCTTCCTTTTGCCGTTGGTTCACCCTCCAATGGCCGCCGCGGTAGCGCGCTGCGGCCGGCGCACCGCGCTGTTCCGATGGCAGGAGCCAGGTGCTTCTCCTGGTCTCCCATGGGGTGCAGGGCCCAAGCACTTGGGCCATCCTCCACTGCACTCCCGGGCCACAGCAGAGAGCTGGCCTGGAAGCGGGGCAACCGGGACAGGATCGGTGCCCTGACCGGGACTAGAACCCGGTGTGCCGGCGCCGCAAGGCGGAGGATTAGCCTGTTGAGCCACGGCGCCGGCCCACACATAACTTTAAATACAATACTTTAAACTAGTATGTAAAAGCAGTCAATTATAGCTATTATTCCCATTCACTGAGGGCAGCAAAGGCTGTATATAAAATTTAGGGGGAAAATACTGATATCTGAATTCTGTTCCTTTCTTCTTCTGACCACTCAATAACAAGAAAAGGAAGAAAAGATTACAGAGTAATTAAAATGACCCCAGAGACAAAGCAATAGACAGAAAAGCTTAAGAGATGCTCAGTCTATATACAAAACATACCCACATTCTAGCAGTATTAAGTAAACTCTGCAGAAAACTTGGTGATACTGGACATAGATGAGGAGTTTTCCAGCATGATACGATCACGGTCAGCTGCACAGAAGTCATTTGATGGCAAGCCAGTATCTAGCCCCCTTCCAAGCCAGTATCTAGCCCCCTTCCAAGCCAGTATCTAGCCCCAGCTCCCTTTTGGGGAACTTTCTCCCCAACTATGCAGACCTGGTGGAAACATACCCAAACACATACTGTGCAGCCATGGAAACCAGAGGCAGCCCTTGCAGGCTGCTTCCAGACAGCCTCTGCTCACTCTGCTCCTACAGAAGCCCATCCAATCCGAGGCCTTCTCTCCGGGCGTGGTATACAGTATCAAGCAGAGTTGATGCCCATATCAAAGGCGTGGCTAAGTTGATGCATGCCAGCAAAAGAGCCTGAACACATTTTTTTTTAAGTGTTCCTGTTACCAAGACCTTCCAGATCTGCCTGGTTCCAGGCATAACTCAGCAGTCTCCCTGTGATCCCTTGAGCTCTTCTCATCCCAGATACTTTAAGAAATTTCATTTTTGTGTAAAAATTCAGAGCCTGTTTCCTTTAATGGCAACAAAATAACAACAATAATACATGCACAGAATAAGATAGGAAGACATAAGGAATAAAAATATATAATTTTATTTAGCATTTTCTTAGGTGACTTATTCTTTTCCATTGGTTTGGCTTACGACTAGCCAAAGTATTTAAAGATCTAGAATCTGGTCCAGGCTTCCCTGGACTGGCTACAACATAAGAAGTGTGAAAATTCTCAATTTTTTCTTTAAATCTCTAAAGTAAGATGTTTTGAGCTGCAAGTTTTCTTATATACATAAAATACTAGGTTTTGCAGAAAACACCAAAAATCCTTAATGAGTATACCAATAATATAGACCTTCTTTCAAGAAAATAACACATGTGTGCCTATTGAATTTACTATTTTCCTTTTTTCTTTAATAATACTGTTTTTCTCACAAATTAGATGTTACAAGAGTTTCTAGCATGACAAATAAACAGGAATCAAATACCTTCCAACTGTTTCCCTAAAGGAATGACATTGCATGTCTCAGATTTAGCTACAGGAAAGAAGTTGGTTTGAAATATTAGAAATGTAGATTACATTACATAAGATCCACAGGCAAACAATGTATCATATAGGTTTTTACATTTTGTGATACAAAACATTCCCTGGAAATATGCTAGCATTCAAGATTTCAAATGTACAAACATAAGCATTTCACTAAAGTTTTGAGTTGAAAATAAATAATTCCTCCTAAAAGTTCAGTGAAGATTTGGAGACATGTCTTTCTATATGTGCATTAAATTGATTAGTACACTATACAAAAAAGTTTCAATTTTCCTAAGATTAAAATTACTAGTGTCAATGTCAGCCAAAAAGATGTTAAACTAGCATTAACCAGGGACTGGTGAGAGTCTGTGAAACCAGTGAGAGGTCATAGCATAAGGTCAGAAAGAGTTTCAGTACTGAAACCAAGACATCTAAGAGAGGTGCTACTATTAATTCGTTAAAAATTTAAAAATTGAAGCCACTTTCAAAAACTTATTCAAATCAAGAAGACTACCATCATTAAATCATGTCTCCAAGAAGGATGATTATTTGATATAAGCATTTATCAAGCACTAACTGTATTTGAAAGGCTAAGAGATTTTGCTCCTCTCATGAAAGTTTTATCTCCCTAGACCAAAGCTTTGATATACTATTTGTTACTACCTCTCAAAGCAATTCAAATTCACAGGGAACTCTATCTATCATGGAAGTCATTATGCTAAGTTCTGAGATGACAAAGAGGAATATGAATTGGTAACTGGTCTTAAGGCACTCAAGGCCATGAAAGTTGACTGAATATACTGCTGCTGACACTAAAAAAGGAATGGTATCTAGCATTATCTGTTAAGGAAACAATTAATTCTGTTTGAGGACAAAGGAAAAGCTACAGAGAAAAGATGGCATGGTAAACCTGTATAAAAGTCTTAAAAATATGAAGACTGAAAACTCTTACCTGGATAATGGACTGCACAGTTAATAAGACCTGAGTTTAAACTCCAATTCTACACCGTGGACCATGTGAAACTGAGCATATGATTTCAAAACCTAGAATCTATCCCCAGGGTTCTGTCACTTACTATCTATAACCTTACACTACGTTGACTCTTGCTCAGCCCCAACTTCCTAAACTAGAAAGGAAGACATGGACAGTCATGGTGTATGACCCTTAATGTCATGCGGTTTCTAACATGAGCCTGTATTTTATGCAGATTATAGAAACCCCTATCTCCATTAGATGTATTTATTTGGCAAATTAATTATGGAGCATCTACTGTGTGTCAGATACTATTCAAGGCATGCAGACTACATCAGTGGTCAAAATAGGCAAAAATCATGGTCCACATGGAGACTATACAGAAGATATCTATTGAAAAACTATAAAAACTGCTTTGCCATCTCCTTGTTCAAGCATCCTGCCCCTGTGAGGTTTGCCTAGTGATTAAAAATAGCTAATTCTGGGAAATTTCCAAGTAACATTAATATACAAAGAGAAATCTGGATGTTGATTCTATAGTATGGTGGGTAACACTGTCATCAAGATCACAGATTTCTGAATTCAAACTGAATCCATGAACCTGGGTGGCTTAACATAAAGGCAATATGCTAATGAGATCTCTTAAACCAACTTATCAGCAATCAATTCATATACATTTAAGTTATTAAATAGTTTCTTGAGAACTATGATAAAAATCAGGTAAATTTTATTTAAAGATAAATATCTGTAGGTGGTGGGAAGATATTAACATAAAAATGGATAATCTCATATCTTTCTCAGATATTCTACTTCCATAACTTTTATGTTTTGGCCTGCTTTTAAGGCAATCTATTCCATTCTACAGGGCCTTCACTTGAGAGTTCTATATTATCACTCTGTGAGACCGACTTACTAGTCAGTAAGAAATTGTGAGGTATGAGGTATTCTGGGCACATCCAAAAAGGAAATACATTCAGAGTGAAGAGGGCAAGAGGTACTGAAGGGACACATGAGGAGGTAAGGGGGTCAGAATCTACTTGCTCTTGGAATGCAGTGACTTGAGGAATCTTGGCAAGTCTGACAATTCTATGCCTTGGACTCTCCACCGTGGTCTCCTCTCTCTCTTAATAAACTACTAATCTTTTCTGTACCCCTTTTCCCATTATTCCATGGTGATGTATTCTTCATGGAAGCTACAGCCTCCTGGATTCTGCAGCCTGCACTCCTCTGCACCATTCTATTAATTGCTTCCCCTTCCTTAGGTGAGAATTCCTTACTGGGGATGTGGAAACTGCCCTTTGGAGAAATACACCTGCGGTGGAGTTCTCAGGCTCAGCTTCTCCAATGGCTGTGTACCTTTCATTTCCTTTCTTTAACCACTGGCTTGAATACATGCATAAGGCAACCTTTGGAGAGGACTACAGCCTAATAAGTAACACAAAGTTTCTAAGAAAAACCGACCATAACTGGCAGGCACTTTCTGTGGACTGCTCAGTGTCTAATGGTGGAGCATCACCATGGAGACTGCAAGCAGGAAGACTGAACTCAACAGTTAGACACTCCCACAGTAAGGCAATTTCTTTAAAGACACAAAAGTCAACTGAACACTGCCTAATATATATGCCATATACCAGGAATTTGAAATCCTAAAAGGTGTGAAGAGGTAGGTGTGTTTTAGAATAAACAAGTTCAGCTTGAGAAGTATTCTTTAAAGCAAAACAAAACAAACTGCTGTGACTTGAATATGGTTCCTGTTGGAAGCTTGGTCCCCAGGGTGAGGCAATGTGGAATACTTATGCAGTGGGACCCCGTGGGAGGCTGTTAGGTCATCGGAGTCACAGGAGTCCTCTGGAGTGAGTTCTCACAAGAACAAGTTGCTTTAAAAGCTTGAGCCTGGCCCCTGAGTCTCTGGCTTCCTGTTTTGAAATATGATTCCTTCCTCCCACAAGTGCCCCCAGCATTCACCATGAGGCCTTCACCAGAGGCCAACCCATTAGGTCATCTAATCTTGAAACTTCTCCCTCCATAACTATGAAATAAATAAAACTCTCTTCTTTACAAAGTTAGCCTGATTCTGATATTCCACTATAGTGATGTAAAAGAGAATAAACAAACAGACATATAAATAAAACAATGTGAAAACATTTACATTTGGGTGGATATTTGGCCTAGGGGTTAAGATGCCCATGTCTGAGGGGCCAACATTATGCAGGACAAGTTAAGCCACTGCCTGTGACTACAGCATCCATATTCCTGACTGCTCCGCTTCCAATCCAATCATGGCTCCTGGTTTCAGCTTGGTCCAGCCCTGGCTGTTGGATCCATTTGGGTAGTGAACCAGCAGATGGAAGATCTGTCTCTCCACATTCTTTGTAACTCTGCCTTTCAAACAAATGAACAATTTTTTTTTTTAATCCCCATGTCCACATCAGAGAACTGGGTTCAAGTCTCAGCTCTAGTCTCTTTTCAGCTTCCTGCTAATGAATATTCTGGGAGAATACAGCAGATGATGGCTGTATTTGTGTACCTGCCACCAATATGGAAAACCCAGATTCAGTGTTTCTCTTTCTCTCTCTCTCTCTCTATCTCTCTCTCTCTATCTCTCTCTCTCACTCTGCCTCTGAAATAAATTTTTTTTAAAAAGTAGTATGTTTTAAATTTCAGTCACACAGCCATAATTAGAATTCTCTAAACTACAAAATTTAGAATAATGACAACTAGCCACAATTCTGAGTAAGAGAGTAGATTATCCAGATTTCCACTACTATAACTAAAATACTTGAGAGAAGCTACTCATGAATACTGAAGGTCTCTTTTGCCTCACAGTTTTGGAGGTTCAGAGTCCAAGATCAGGCAGCACCACTAGTCTGGTAGATGATCAGATTGGTGGATTGTGGGACACACGTAGGGGAAGGATCACATACTGAGTAAGGAAGCAGGAAGAAAGCAGCTGGGCCCAACACAGCTCTCATGAAAGCTACCTTTCAAGGGCATTCCCCAGTGAAGCAGACTTCCTACTGTGCCCACCAGGCAGACACTACAATTCGATCAAGTTTACATGCTTAACTCATTCACCATGAGACTTTGGGGACCAAGCCTCTAACACTCTGGCCTTTGGAGGACACTCAAGCTAACATCCAAACTATAGCAGAGAGTGATCACCCTAGAAAATATTTTCCAAAGCTTCAGCATTACAATTTTTCCAGGGAAGGAAAGTAGCTTAAGATTCTATCCAGGTCTCAGCCAAAAAAATTTCAATCAATCAATGATCAAACAAAAAGTAAACTTTGGAGTGAAGCTTACTTTTTTATGTTCACTATATCTGTAAAATATTGGAACCAGATCTTTCATCTGGTTGAATGTTCTTACTTTCTTTCCTTCTGGTGGTAGGCATGAGATGGCACATATTCCCCATCCATCTGCCAGTCCCCAGATACTTTTGGCTGCCATCAGACAAAAATGGAATGAGTCACCTGAGAAGGAAACAGATACGAAGGAAGGTAGAGAAGAAATATGGAAGTGGGCAAGACACTGATCAAGCCTCACTTTCAGACAGCCTTTGCTCTGGTCTTTTCACTTACATCTGCCAATAAAGAGCCCTGGCACTTTCATAATTTGGATAAGACCTCACATCTTCAGCACAAATCAAAGGCAGAGCCCAGGGGCTCCAGAGAGAACCAAACAACTCCAGCATCTATTCAGCCATCAAATGCATTAAAAACTGAGAGGCCATCCCTCACTTTCCACCTGCTGCAAAACTCCCACTCTTACCATGTTTATTGCCATTAGGATCATCTGAACCAATCATAGTATGCCCTTTATCACCCCCTTTCACTGACCCCCCAAAAGTTCAGGACCTGCATTTCATCTTTAATTCTCACAGAATTCTGTGGGCCACGATGCAACCCCAAACACACCAAGCATTCCCAGCCCTCAGATCTGCTCTATCCTTTCCACGACTGCTTGCAGATTGATGTTGTTCTATGAATTATATTTATTTGTCTCTTCTATTAAAATGCAAACTCCAAGAGGGCAGAGGTTTTTGTCTGTTTGGTTTAACTGGTGTACTCCAGTATATAAAACGCACTTAGTATTTGTTTGGTGAAGAAATATCCAAAATACATATTAACAAAGGAGTGGCGTGGCTTCTTTCTAGAAAGGAAGAATGTTTTACGAGAGAAAGACAGATATGCTTTAATCTTCTGAGATGAGGTCATAATCCCATAATGGACTCATAAGAAATTATAATTAACACATACAAACAAAAACTATGTCTATTAATACTGAAAAGGCTCTGAAAATAGGCTTTTTTGGCCTCTGTATATATTTATAATAACTTGTCACATAAAATATAAGTATATATTCTCAAGTCAATAAAAAGTTTCAAAAACAAATAGCTTCCTAAGTGGTTTGCATCCAAGTGGTTTCCATTATTGCCAATGTATTTTTTTTTTTTTTTCAGAATCAGACCCATACAGTTAAGGGGTATGCATTTTACACCTCTTACATGGACTATTTTAAAGTTCTAACATATTTAGAGGCATTCTAATTTTGTGAAGTGTTATAAACAAATTGGAACAAACCTCCTTCTGATAACTCAAATAAGTCAAAAGCATATGTCCATACAAAAACCTGCATGTGACTGTTTATAACATTTCTAGTCATAATTGCCAATACTTGGAAGTAACCAAGATATTATTCAATAAGTGAATGGAAAAACAAACTGTGATATATCTATAGAATGGGAGGCTTTTCAGTAAAAAACAGAAATGAGCTATCAAGTCACAAAAAGACATGGATATTGCTAAGTGAAGGAAACTAATCTAAACAGGCTATAGATTGTAAGATCCCAACTGCATGACATTCCAGAAAAGGCAAAGTTGCGGAGGCAGTAAAAAAATCAGTGGTAGTCAAGGGGTGGGGGAGGCAGGAGAATGGAAGAATGCACAGGTGAAGCACATTGGGGACATTCAAGGCAGTGAAACTATTCTGTATAAAACTGTAACAATAGATACATGTCATTAAGCATTTGTCAAAACTCATGAAACTATAATACAAAAGACAAAGGAGAAACTGGAGGATGTGTGGGCATGTAAATTCTCTGTACTTTCTGCTCAATTTTTCTGTAAGACTGAAACTGTTCTGCAAAAAAATCTATTAATTAAAAACAAATGAATAAAAGTGCAATCAGAAAACATATGGACTTTTAGATGATTACTGACATTATCATATCTTCTGGTGAGTTATTTTTTTAAAATATAAGCAAATTCTATTTCATAGAGAAGGAAAGGATTGGGATGAAGGCAGGAGGGCAGACACAGAAGAAGGTTTAAGATGTTAAAGCTAGCTACTTTCCTTCTAGTCTCTAAGTGGTCACAAACACAATGTATGAACAGGGTGGTAAGAAATATTCGTCTTACGCTTCCAAAACAAAACAAGGAAAAAGCAGTCACACCCTGCATCAGTCTCACTTTCCTGCTTCAAGTGCTATAGATCATGTATCACATTCTTGCAAATACACATAAATCTGTACATTTCAGGTGAATAATTGGGATAAATGTGAAAATAAAACATTGATTTAATCTGTTTTCTTACCTACTTGGAAAAGGACCTGCCAAATTATCCAGTATTCTTATTACAAAAAGGGAGAGAACGATCCATCATGGGAAGTGGGAGACACAGCAGACTCATAGAATGGCAGATGTTCTAAATAGCACTCTGGCCTCAGAATCAGCCCTTAAGGCATTCGGATCTGGCTGAAGAGCACATGAGAGTATTTTAGGCATGGAAAGCCAAGTCACTCTGGAAAAAAAAAAAAAAAAAAAGAAGAAGACCTAAATGAAAGATCTCTGCGAGTGAGATCCCAGGGGAAAGAACGGGGCCATCAAAGAAGGAGGTACCTTTCTCTGAAGGGAGGAGAGAACTTCCACTTTGACTATGACCCTATCGGAATAAGATTGAAGTCGGCGAACTCAAAAGGCTTCCATAGCCTTGGCAACTCATGACTAGAGCCTAGGGAGATTACTGATCCATAAACAAGAGTGTCAAATTGTTAAGTCAACAACAGGAGTCACTATGCACTTACTCCTCATGTGGGATCTGTCCTTAATGTGTTGTCCAATGTGAAGTAATGCTATAACTAGTAATGAAACAGTATTTTACACTTTGTGTTTCTGTGTGGGTGCGAACTGATGAAATCTTTACTTAGTATATACTAAATCAATCTTCTGTATATAAAGATAATTGAAAATGAATCTTGATGTGAATGGAATGGGAGAGGGAGCAGAAGATGGGAGGGGTGCCAGGGAGCGAGTGGGAGGGAAATTATGGGGGGAAAGACATTGTAATCCATAAACTGTACTTTGGAAATTTATATTTACTAAATAAAAAAAAAAAGATTAAGCAACTTGTCCCCAAACACTTAAAAGTGGCAGAAATGAATTTCTATGTAAAGATTGTAAAGGAAAAGAAAGATCTCATGCCTCCCACAGAGTAGTTGTTTGAATGAATATTTCTTTTTTTTTTTTTAATTTTTTTATGTTTGACAGGCAGAGTGGACAGTGAGAGAGAGAGACAGAGAAAAAGGTCTTCCTTTTGCCGTTGGTTCACCCTCCAATGGCCGCCGCAGTTGGCGCGCTGCGACCGGCGCACCGCGCTGATCCGATGGCAGGAGCCAGGTGTTTATCCTGGTCTCCCACGGGGTGCAGGGCCCAAGCACTTGGTCCATCCTCCACTGCACTCCCTGGCCACAACAGAGAGCTGGCCTGGAAGAGGGGCAACCAGGACAGAATCCGGTGCCCCGACCGCGACTAGAACCCGGTGTGCCGGCGCCGCAAGGTGGAGGATTAGCCTAGTGAGCCGCGGCGCCGGCTGAATGAATATTTCTTAATACCCAAGAATATCTTCTGCTATGTATCCCGCTTCTCATGTTGGATTGTTCTCTCCTTTTTAATTCTATCAGTTAGTATTAGCAGACACTAGTCTTGTTTATGTGATCCCTTTGACTCTTAGACCTATCATTATGATCAATTATGAACTGAAACTGATCACTTTGACTAGTGAGGTGGCATTGGTACATGCCACCTTGATGGGATTGAATTGGAATCCCCTGGCAAGTTTCTAACTCTATCATTAGGGGTAAGCCCGATTGAACATGTGCCAAACTGTACATCTCCTCCCTCTCTTATTCCCACTCTTATATTTAACAGGGATCACTTTTCAGTTAAATTCTGAATATTTAACTGAAGAGCTATACCTAGAAAGGAAAGAACAAATTTTCAATGAAAAGCAAGAATGAGAGAGGGTGGGAAAAGTTAACACACTGAAGAACGAAGGAGCAAGTTGAAACAAAGTCTTGGGCTGCCTACCCAGCAAAGGTTTGGAAACTGGATGAGAATATGCTTGCCAACATCCCTGGCAAGTGCCAGGGAGCAGAATACTGAAACTGAGGAAAAACACTGAATAAAGGAGAACCAACTGCCTTGCAGGACTGCAAGTCAAGTGGAGTGGAAAGGAGGCCATGTTGTTAGGATCCGCTTCCTTGGTGCTTTGAAGCTCCAGGAGCTGTCACTTGTAAGGCAGTTTTGGGGTAGAGATTTTAATTTTTCTGTTTTCCTTGACAACTGCAGTTATAAGCTTTTCCACTGCTCATAAGTTCCTATAGGAGACAGATTGGTCAGAGAGAATTATAAACTAAAGGAAAATCCTCCAAGGATGGGGTGTTGAAGGTAGATGGATTCTGATATTATACCAAAAAGCACTAAGATTTGACTCTATGTAGCTTATTCCAAATTAATTTCTCCTCTGCTGAGTCTGGTAGCTTAAAATTCCACTCACTCTTCCCCCAAGCAGGAATGGAGAATATAAGAATAGAGATTAGGGATTTAAAAAATATTTTTTAAGTTAAGGAACTTAAATATTAAAGAATACATTATACTTCAGAAAATACTGCTTTGAATCAAATCAAAGTTACACAGTGCTTTTTCCCCCCTCTTTTTTAATCAGATAGGAACACAAAATGCCAAATACTTCTTTCTGATGCTAGACTTGCTCCAACCCTTTCTGTTTTACTCTTCAGTAAATACCCCACTGAACTTCTGAAATACAGCCAAATCTTCATCATAGTTACTTCAAATTATTTAACAGGGGCTGCACTGAATTATCCAAGCACAAAATGGATCTTTAAAAACTGCCCACATGCTAGACACTGACAGTATCTCTAAATGAACACTGAATGTCAAAGATTTGCAATCCGTTGACCATGCATTTGCTTAAATCAGGTGCATATTCCTGCAGTTAATGCATTTCTGACCCTTTTACCTTTCCTAGAGTTGATCATTCTACAGCTGATAACATACTGAACTAGAATGATGACAGGAAATAAATACAAAGGAAAGAATGACATCTGAGGAGAAAACCTGGTGATAAGAAGCTAGTTCTAGTGGAGGAAAAACTACCATTATAAGAAAATCATGGGACTTGAAAATTCTACCAAGTGAGCTTTTCCAAGTCCAGTCTGTCTTTACATTATCATTGTCATATCTCACAAGCACTCTGATGCACAACTGATCATGAGACTTCTTGCATTTTTCACAAGTACTATAGCAAGAAAGCCATATATCCAGTTCTTGTTAAGTTAAAACCAAAGGACAATCAGATTCAACAGTACTAGGAAGGAAACTACAGACTGAGATTCCTTTCTATGTATACATTGGTGCCATATTTGCCAAGCATAAACAGGAGTAACAGAGATAGATCAAAAGGCAGAAGATCCTGGAAAACAGATGATAAATCATCCAAAAATTGATAACAATGTCTTTCTGAGACAGTGAGATATCTGCCACCAAAGAATTGGTTCTTAGTCCACTTAAATTTTGATTTCTAGGCTAGTTGTTCAACTAGCTCACTCATAAAATACATATGCACATTTAACCAACAACCCACTTGATTCTCACATAGGTAGAAAACAACACACAATCCTGGCTAAACAATCTTGCCTTAGCAGACATACAAACAAGTTTGCTACATTTGGTAAAAGTGGTATTTGACGAATTATGAGGTTCCTTTGAAAAGTAAGCATTATTGGTTCCATGACTTTATTTAATTAACTAAAACAAAGTAACTATCACAGCAACAACACTGACAATAATAATACAGGAAACTTAAAAACCGATATATCTTGGAACAGATTATAGTGTCATCTTGAAGAATTCATCAGTCTCTGAATTTAAAACAGCTTGGGTTCAAATCCTATACTTTTCTTTTTAAGATGAATTGATCAATTAATTTGAAAGGTGGAGTGACAAAGGAGAGACAGACAGCCAGAAATCTCCATCCACTGGTTCACTTCCCAAATGCCCATGACAGCAAAGAGCCAAGAATTCCACCCATCCCTCTCCTAAGTGGGTGACCAGGACCCAAACATGTGGACCATCTTTCCCTGACAGCCCAGGTGCAATAGAAGTAGCTGAGTTGGAAGTGGAATAGCCATGACTCAAACAATCACTTCAATATGGTATGCTAGTATCCCAAGTGGTGGTTTAACCTGCTGAGTCCCAATACCTGCCTCTCAAATCTGTGCTTTCTACTGGCTCTGTGACTTAAGAAAAATTGCTTGTCTTCTCTAATCCTCAATTTTCTTATAGGTATAATACTTGGCTCACAGAGAAATTATGAAAAGTAATTAGCTTTGTGCTAAGCTATATGTATTCAAATTTATAAAGAATAAAGAGTAATGGTAAGAATATGTGAATGAGTCTAACACTTTTCATTAAAAACACACATTATGCAAGGAAAAAAGCCTCATAATATCAATAAACATTTAAAACATATATGTGGTCAATAAACATTTAAATATTCAAAACATGAACAAAAATATGTTTAACACCATTAGCCATCAGGGAAATGCAAATCAAAGCCAAATAAGATACCATTTCATATCTATTTAGGATGGCTTTAATCAAAGAGATCATAAGGAGGACGTGGAGAAATTGAAATCCACATTCTGCTAGTTAGAACTGGAAAAGGTACAGCTGCTTTAGAGGTCTAGTCTAGAAATTCCTCGAATGTTTAAACACAGAGTCACCACATGACTCAGCAATTCCATTCCTAGATATTTACCCAAGAAAACAGAAAACAGATACTCAAACAAAAATGTGTGCATGAATATTCATAGCAGCCTTAGCCATAATAGCAAAAAGGCAGAACAAATCACATATCCATCAATATGAATGGATAAATAAAATGTGGTAAATCCATACAATGGAATATAATTAAGCCATAAAAATGAATAAAGTACTAACACATAGTACAATATGAAGAACTTTAAAACTACTCTGACAAGGAAAGAAGCCAGTCAGAAAGGACCACATCATTCCCGGGTAAACATCATGTTGCAAGGAGTTAAGTTACTGCTCTGGATGCCCACATCCCATACTGGAGTTCCGCTTTGAGTCTCAGCTGCTCTACTTCTAATACAACTTCCTGAGAAGCAACTGGCAGGACAGTGGATGATAACCCAAATACTTGGGTCCTTGCCAGCCATGTGGGCAAACGGGATGTTGTTTCAGGCTCCTGGCTTTAGCATGTGCCAGCCCTGACAGTTGCAAGCATTTGGGGAGTAAACCAACAGATGGAAGAGCAAGCTCTCCCCCTGCCCTACCCTGTCATTCTGCACAGACAACAAACACACCACTCCTTTGCAGGACAGTTCTATTATGCTCTTCATGCCCAGAACCTTCTCTGTGGTCAGCTGCCAGTCCCTCCACCTGCACAGTTCTGGAAGGGCTGTCAGTCACAGTGAATCCCTAAGCCCTATTCCTACCAGGGAATTGTCTCCAGTGTGTGTATTTCCATGCTTCTTGAAGCCTAGTCATTCAACTCTGCTTTCAATTCTGTGATATCTCCATGTTATCTAATGAATCACACTCTACTTTTTTGCTTGAAATTACAAAATATGATTGTATAAACATTCACTTGTCCAAAACTAATTCTATGAACAACTTGCTATGAATCCCACCACAGATTTTTTTATGTGTATACAGCTACATATTCACATATATAAATGTATCTCCATAGTGTTTTATATATATAATTAATGCCCCATGATTGATTTCATCATTTTTGCATTCACAGTTCTGACACTTGGCAAAGTTTATTTATCCATTTTTCTCTTAAAATCAAGGAAGAAAAGACTAGAAGACAGAATTTTGAATGTTCTTGCCATAAAGAAATATTAAATTCTTGAAGAAATAGATACATTTTCCCTGACTGGACATCATAGAATGTATATATGAACTGCAACATCACATGGGCCCTGATAAAGATGTACAGTTTTCATGCATTTGTTTAAAAGTGCTTTTTTAACTTAAAATTAAAATCAATGGAGATAAAGAATATCCATTAAAATCATGTCTGGTCAAGGTATGGGACCAGTGTTGTGACACAGCAGGTTAAGCTGCTGCTGTGATGCTAACAGCCTATATGGGTGTCAGCTCAAGTCCCAGCTGCTCCACTTTCAAGCCAACAGCTTGCTAATGTAACTGCGACAGCAGTGGAAGATGGCCCAATCACTTGGACACCCGCCACCAAACTGGGAGACCCGCATAGAGTTCCTGGCTCCTGATTTCAGCATGGCCCAGCGCTGGCTGTTGTGGCCAATTAAGGAGTGAACCAGTAGATGGAAAATCTCTCCCTCTCTTCTCTTCTCTCTCTCTCTCTTTGTCTTTCCCCTTCTCTCTGTAATTCTGCCCTTCAAATAAACAAACAAATAAATTAATAAATCTTTTTTAAAATGTTGGGGTAATATTCAACAGACACTGGCTGAATGGACTTAATGATTGTTTTTTTAAACTATCAATTGACAGGGCTGGCACTGTGGCACAGCAGGTGAGGCTACCGCCTGCAGTGCCAGCAACCCAAATGGGTACCAATTCAAGTCCCGGCTGCTCCACTTCTGATCCAGCTCTCTGCTATGGCCTGGGAAAGCAGCAGAGGATGGCCCAAGGCCTTGGGCCCCTGCACCCATGTGGGAGACTGGGAGGAGGCTCCTGGCTTCTGGCTTCAGACTGGCACATCTCCTGCCGATGCAACCAATTGGGGAGTGAACCAGCAGATGGAAGACTTCTCTCTCTCTTTCTCTCTCTCTCTCTCTCTCTCTCTCTCTCTCTCTCTCTGTGTAACTCTTTCAAATAAATAAACAAATCTTAAAAAAAATCAATTGACACTTCGAGATGCAATGATTTTGAACAACCCTTATCTCAACTGTTGAGGAACAGTGTCCTTTTGTTTTTTCTTCATCATACTATTTGTCAAACTCTTTACTTAGTGCAGAGTTAATCTTTTGAGTATAAAGTGAACTAAAAATAGGTCTTCATAAAAATGAGAATTGGAATAGGAGAGGAAGGAGGAAGAATAGGAATGTGGACTAGAGAGAAGGTAGGGTGGGAAGAATCACTTTGTTCCTGAATTTGAAGGTAGAAAATGCATGAAGTTTGTATATCTTAAATAAAATTTTAAAAATTAAAATTAAAAAAGGAGTGTAGTCCAG
Source organism: Lepus europaeus (assembly GCF_033115175.1). Taxonomy (NCBI): domain Eukaryota; kingdom Metazoa; phylum Chordata; class Mammalia; order Lagomorpha; family Leporidae; genus Lepus; species Lepus europaeus. The sequence continues at coordinate 52,424,042 of NC_084827.1, forward strand.
CCAACACTCTTGTAAAAGCTCAAGAAGAGGACCCCCCCAGTAAAGCCATGACTGAACTCCTGACTCACAGAAACTGTAAGATAATAAATATGTCTTATTTTAGTCTTAAAAAAAAATTCTCTAGATCAAGATGAGGGGAAGCTGAATCTCTAATCAATTTTTCTTTATAATCAGTTTGGCAGATAATATCAAAATATAGGTAAAATTATACAACAGTCATATTTTGCCAGTTAATACCATGCAAATACAATTCAATCTTATTAAATGTCAACTATATAAAGGTTTTCAATGCGCTGATTATATCTGCATTCAAGGTATACAAAAAAAATCTTTATAGCAACAGTATACCTATAGTTCCAGTCAAGAGTTTGTAACTGTCACAAATGTAAAAACTGAGAAATAAGACTCCCAGAAAAATTAAACATATTAAGGATAAAAAAATTCATGACTTTTATTTTTAGATGATTTTATTTAATGTTTTTGTACTAAATCATATTATCTCAATTATTTTTCAAAACAATCCCAGAAGGTAGATGTTGTTATTATAATAACCCAAGGGCATCATGATACTCTGTAACCTGCAAATCTGAGATCTTTAGAAGGCTCTTTTCTACCTCTAAAACACCTTTGTTAATCATTACCTCTATAATATTGTAACAGTTATTTTAAAGATTTGCTGAGGAATTGCAATAAAGAGCTTTAATAATACACAATTACATTATCAGATTGATGTTTACAAAAATAAGCAACAAATCTATTTTCTGAATCAGCACAAAGAGTAATGAAGTCAGAGTTCTTTACTTCATGGTACATGAGAAGTTATACTATCAATTGTTTCAGCACTGTAATAAAGGCGAACTCAAATTAACTCAGGCTACCTAGTAAATAGAATCATGATCTTTACAAATGCAAAAACAGGTTAGCATACATTTCTAATGATGTAGTTACTCTACATCAGAAATATAAGTAATGATTTCATAAGAATCAAAATAACAAACGTATATCTTAATTATTGCATTGCTACACAGTATATCTTCCCATATTTATGCATATCAAATTAAAATGATACTTATCAAAAGGCTAATGAGACCACTTTAAAACACATTTACTGAAAGGCTAATGAGACAGAATACAATCTGCTATTATCTGAAGAACAAGATATGTGGTATCTGTAGAGAAAGAGAAAAACAGAATTACCAATAAAATATTATTAAAAGCTTCTCATAAACCTTACAATAAAAAAGTCCTATTAAGATAAAGAAGACCATATACATCAGCTCTCCACATACACAGCACAATTCAAACTTATTCTGATAGGGAAACCAAAATGTATTCTCTAGTCAAAGAACACATCTAAAAAGAGAGCATAAATTATATATCCATGAGGCAGGATTATAGCTGTTAAAAGTATTTAAGTATAAGCCATCGTTAAAATTGCAAAATAGGTCAACATGTTTACATATTTTCCTAACACTATGGTTAAAACAATCTCAGGCCGGCGCCGCAGCTCACTAGGCTAATCCTCCGCCTTGCGGCACTGGCACACGGGGTTCTAGTCCTGGTCGGGGTGCCGGATTCTGTCCCCATTGCCCCTCTTCTAGGCCAGCTCTCTGCTGTGGCCCGGGAGTGCAGTGGAGGATGGCCCAAGTGCTTGGGCCCTGCACCCCATGGGAGACCAGGAGAAGCACCTGGCTTCTGGCTTCAGATCAGCACAGTGCGCTGGCCGCAGCGTGCCAGCCGAGGCGGCCATTGGAGGGTGAACCAACGGGCAAAGGAAGACCTTTTTCTCTGTCTCTCTCTCTCTCACTGTCCACTCTGCCTGTCAGAAAAAAAAAAAAAAAAAAAACAATCTCAGATTAGATTGCTGCATCTTAGAAAAACATTGTTGGTAGTGCACTAACCCAAAAAACAATTCCTTTATCATGTAAATATAGTGGAAAGGAATTTGCTGAAAGTCAAATGAAAATGCCAGCTATTTTCTCAAACAATAATGATAATATTAATAATAACAATATATATCTGAAGGCTTGCAGCTTCAAGATCAGAAAATTCCAGAGATATCAAAATGGCACATTGTCAAAGAAACACTTGACATTTAATTGTCAAGTGTTCGCCTAACAAAAAATAAGAACACATTTCAAAATTAAGTAAAAAAAACTAGCAATTAATCAAGTCTGAACTTTTTAAATGAAATATAATTCATGAGCAACCTCCTAAACCAGAATCAGAATCCATGCAAACACAACAGTTTATAGATAAAAAAATTCAATTATATATTACAAGTGCCAACTGTTCTCTATAGCCAATATAGTATTACAAGTTATCTAAATAAACATCCAAGGTGAGTCACTAGAAGAAAGTAAAAATAGCTCCATTAAAAATTCTTTCTGGGGGCCGGCGCCGCGGCTTACTTGGCTAATCCTCCGCCTGCCGCACCAGCACTCTGGGTTCTAGTCCCAGTTGGGGTGCCGGATTCTGTCCCAGTTGCTCCTCTTCCAGTCCAGCTCTCTGCTGTGGCCCAGGAAGGCAGTAGAGGATGGCCCAAATGCCTGGGTCCTGCACCCACATGGGAGACCACAGGAAGCACCTGGCTCCTGGCTTCAGATCAGCGCAACGTGCCGGCCAAAGCACGCCGGCCGTGGCAGCCATTTGGGGGGGTGAACCAACAGAAAAAGGAAGACCTTTCTCTCTGTCTCTCTCTCTCACTGTCTAACTCTGCCTGCCAAAAAGGAAAAAAAAAGAATTCTTTCTGGGGCCGGTGCTGTGGCATAGTGGATAAAGGTGCCACCTGCAGTGCCAGCATCCCATATGGGCGCCAGTTCGAGACTTGGCTGCTCCACTTCCTATCCAGCTCTCTGCTATGGCCTGGGAAAGCAGTGGAAGATGGCCCAAGTCCTTGGGCCTCTGCACCCACGTGGGAGACCTGGAAAAACCTCCTGGCTCCTGGCTTCAGATCAGCACAACTCCGGCCTTTGTGGCCAACTGGAGAGTGAACCAGGGGATGGAAGACCTCTCTCTCTGTCTCTCCTTCTCTCTCTGTGTAACTCTGATTTTCAAGTAAAATAAATAGATCTTTAAAAAAATTCTTTTTCTGGGTATTCCTCAACATAAACTAATATTAAATAATCAAATCCTCACTAATTGATTTGTCAGAATAAAACTGATATTATAGCACTTAAATAATTTAAAGTATTATTTATTTTTGTTAATGCCTGCCTATTCAATGATATATTTATTAGTCGTCATTTTATGGCTCTGCCACAGAGTTTTTATACATTTATTGAGAAATGCCTTCTACATTCAACATGAAACTATATTTACTATCTTTAAAGAATCTGAAATAGCAGATTATTTATTATTGACTCCTACAACATACTCTAGCTAGGAAATGATCTTTTGTCAAAACCCAGGTAACCTAATCACATGAACCTCCTCACACAGACTGACAGTAATACTCAGAACATAATAAAAGCAAAGCCATTCACCTAAGGATATGTGAAAGAACTAGTTCTACAGATTTTTATTTTTCTGTTAAAATTTTAGTCCTTTTAAATTTAACTTCTTGTGTTAATACACGCTATTAAAAATCAGCAGACTTATAATCAATACCTTTCCTAACAGCTATTCCCCAGACTCTCCTAAATAAAAGCACCAGAATAATGCAAGATGGGAAATACCCAATTAGGTTTTCCTGAACCAATTTAGCTTGTTCAGCTATTGGATATTTTGACAATAAATATATTCACTCTTGAGTTTGAAAGAGAAAAATTAGCCCTTTAATTAGCAGTAAAACTAGCCTAGAAATTAGCCATCTGGCTTGTCTCTGACATATTCTGAGAATGTATCATGTCATCAGAAATTGAAAAAGCTATCAGGTATGAGTTGTAACCTCACAGCACAAGCCTAACTTCAGTTCCCTTCACATAAAGTAATAGAATCTGCCTCTCTCTCTCAAGTATGTCTGTCAATTCTACGTTGTTCTCACCGATTTCCATTCTCCATGTTGTCAGAACATGTAAGAACAAATCTGAGCTCCTTGTTCACATATAAGTATGTCGGAGAATAGAGAAAACCATGTTGTCATCCAGGTGACTTGTGCTTTGGTCAACAAAGTGCTGAAACAACACTGCATAAACTATTCTAGCTTGTTAATTTGCGTAGTTAAAATATTGCCCATGAACCCACGTGAATTTCTGAACCTGAGACATTTGCCAGATACACTCTGAGCACCCACGCTGCATCAGGCATTGGACCTGGCACTAGAAATATAAAGGTTTAAAAAGAGTTCAGGGCCGACGCCGTGGCTCAACAGGCTAATCCTCTGCCTAGCGGCGCCGGCACACCGGGTTCTAGTCCCGGTTGGGGTGCCGGATTCTGTCCCGGTGGCCCCTCTTCCAGGCCAGCTCTCTGCTATGGCCCGGGAGTGCAGTGGAGGATGGCCCAAGTGCTTGGGCCCTGCACCCTATGGGAGACCAGGAGAAGCACCTGGCTCCTGCCTTTGGATCGGCGCGGTGTGCCGGCCGCAGCGCGCCGGCCGCAGCGTGCCAGCCGCGGCGGCCATTGGAGGGTGAACCAACGGCAAAGGAAGACCTTTCTCTCTGTCTCTCTCTCCCACTGTCCACTCTGCCTGTCAAAAAAAAAAAAAAAAAAGAGTTCAGAGTTGGGTGGGGAGATGCATAGAGAAAAAACAGATGTTTTCATTCCACCTGGTAAGTGCAATAGGAAACTTACACATAAGAAAGCTGCTAGCATAAACTTGCATTTATCAAACTCTGGACACTTAAGAAATGTTATGAGCCATGGACTCCATGTGGTCAGCTGCAACCAGCATTTTTAATATAAATGTTACATAGACTATGAAAAATGAAAATGTACCTCATGAAATAGAATGCTGTTTTGTGAGCTTTTGTCCGTTTTGTATAGGTATAGTTTAGGATATGCATAGACAAAGATTTAAGTACAGCTAATATAGCTATAGGCATAAATACATGAGTATATATATATATATATATATATACATGTGTACTGGACTACATTATAAAACACATTTCTCATCAGGTGTGGTCAAACAATACTGCAAGCCATAAGTAGAAGAATTTTATTGAATAAGTCAAGGTAGTCTTAACAAAAACAACATCCAAACTGAGACCATATGAAACGTGCTATTCAATAACAGCATAAGAAGCTTCCAGGCGGAGGTATCTGAGTATGTGCAGGTTGAATGAACACCTAGCATATTTTGAAGAACTGGAGTTTGGTGTTGGTGAGGAACAAAGTACAAGAATCATGGAGAGAAGCAGAAGAGGGTCAAATCACGTTACACCTGTCACCATGTAAAACCATGCATATATGGCTGGCATAATAAATTTCAATTGGACAATGTTGGTTCAGATCATGAACTGGAGGGAGAAAAATGCCACTAGCAATGAGGAGATCAAAGTAGGCAATAGCCATTGCCAAGGAAAAGAACACAGCAGCCTGGTGGAGAACAGTAAGCATACAGAGGAACAGAAGAAAATCAAAGAGAGGAAAGCAAAGTAGAAGAGACAGGATTTGGTGACTGGATATAAGGAAATGAGGGATCATTAAAGCAGGCTTAGGATATAGCGAGTACCAAACTGCTTATGCTAAATGTTAAGTCTAAAATACTTATGAACTCTGTGTTTTAGGAAAGTGAATAGAGGGTTTTGATATCCAGTAAAATAGCAGAAGAAGGAGGAACATAATTGTTGTTATCAAATGTCTGGGGTGAGTGTTCAGTCCAGCAGTTAAGACGCAACTTGGGATGCCCATATCACATGCCTGGATTCAAGTCCCAGCTCTGCTTCCAGTTTCAGCTTCCTTTTAATGTCCACAGTGGGGAGAGGAGGAGCAGGAGATGGCTCAAGTGATTGGGTCCCTGCCACACACATGAAAGACTCAGAATGAGTTCCCAGCTCCCAGATTGGGCATGGTCCAGCTCCAGCTGTTGCAGGGCTTTGTAAAGTAAACCTATGGATGGGAAATCTATCTCTGGGTGTGCCTGTCTCATAGATAAGTAATAGAAATAACATTTTTATAACTATGGTGTGATCATAGATTACTTAAATGGAAATATCAAGGAAGCAAGTAGATTTTCTTTTTTTAAAAAAAGGCCAAATTACAAGAAAATGGTCTAAGCAGAATCTTGACATTTTAGAGTTGTCCGTATAGAATCAGCAGTAGCCCTTTGGGAGTGGTTGTGATTATCCAGGAAGAGGTTGTAGCACTAGTGATAAGGGGCACGGGTACAAGAACAGCAATGACACTGACGAACACATAAAGGAGGAAAGGCGGAAGTAGTACACGCCCTAATAAGGAAGAGTCAACCACAAATGAGAAACATCCATCACGGGCAGAGTCATGGAAACCTAAAGGTTTAGGAAAAAACATTCAATAGAATCAAATACTGGGAGGAGGAGGAGAGGTAATTTCAAGAATGCACTGAAAAGCATAAAAAAAAAAAATACCAGAAAGTGCAAAACAATTTGTCAAGTCAGAGATCACTGGTGAACTTCATGAAAGTGATCCTAGTAACAGGAATGAGCAAGATTGCAGAAGGCCAAAGAGCAAAGTGCAGGCATGGAAGTAGAGGCCAAATGCGTACAGTTGTTTCTAAAACAAGACAATGCACTGGTGAGCATGGAATCAAGAAAGCACTTTGGATATCATTTTGTGGTTTTTTTTAATAAACTAAACAATGACCAGAGTATGTTTAAACGTTCAGAAAAGCCATCAGTGCAGAGGGGCTGGTTAAAGAGGCAAGAAATAGAATGACTGGACCAAGAGCCTGGGGAACTAGGAAGCAGACCCAGAACATAGGTGTACAGACAACTGTGAAAGGGGACAAAACAGCTCTTCCTCTGGAGACGGAAGTGAAGGTGTATGAACAGGCGATGATAAATTCACATGCAGATAAGAACTCCAGCTTCTGTATTAAACTATTACTCAGGTTATACAGTAATTAGTGGACATCTTTGCTTAATGGTAACTACAAATGCAGTTCCCAGCTCCAAGGATTTGATTAACATTTATGGAAAATGTTCTAAAGCCAAGGCATAGATTCATCAATATAAACCCAAGTCGTCTTCAGTCTGCTCTATGATCAGTGAGAAGAGAGAAAGAGAAAGAGAAAGAGGAAGAGGAAGAGGAAGAGGAAGAGGAAGAGGAAGAGAAGAGAAGAGAAGAGAAGAGAAGAGAAGAGAAGAGAAGAGAAGAGAGAGAAAGAGAAAGAGAAAGAGAGAGGAAGGAAGGAAAGCAGGCAGGCAGGCAAGGCGAGGCGTGAAAAAATGATTGCTATTAGAGTCACAGAGAAGAATGGAGAGAGCAAAGGAGGGTTAGTGTGTTTGTAACAGGGAATCCACATGTCCTTCTTCTAGGGTCTCTACCTATGCAAATCTGGATTCCAGGACATGGGAGAGAGTTGCCTCCTCTCTGCGTAACCATCAACAGCTCCAACCCAAAGCAAGAGTTGCAGCTATCACACTGAGCCACAGCTTATAACATGTGGCTGGAGTCACTGTGCCTTCTGCCTCCTTTCCTGCTGTTTCTGGTACTGGAGTAAGCATGACAGAACCCAGTCCATTGGTTAGGGGGTCATGCTCATTTTATGTGATTAAAAATAGTAAGAGGCCATCTCCTTTCTGCTCCAATTTCCTGACCTATGATTGGGTGGGTGAGTGGGATTGCATCTCATTGGACTAGGAAGGCCAATGGAGTCACTAAACTCAAGCTAATAGTGCCAGAATCCTCAATGGAAAAGCCAGACACTGAATATCAAGCATTTGTCTAGCTATTAAGCAGCAAAATATTTTCCTGGTGACTTCCAAAACTTTTTTATTCTTTTACAAATAACTCTTTACTCCAAAATACCCAAAGGCATTAGGTGTAAGTGGAGGATTCAAACATCAAAAGTTCACCCTCAGGGAAGGCATTTGGCCTAATAGTTAATTCTGGTTAAGACAATCCCATACTGGAGTACCTGATTTCAATTCCTGGCTCCAGTTCCTGACTCCAGCTTCCTGCTACTGCAGACTCTAGGAGACGGTGGTGATGACACAATTAATTGGATCCCTGCCATTCATGTAGGAAATACGGTTTGAGTTTCTGACTTCCAGCTTCAGCTGGACCCAGTGTGCTAGCTGGTGCAGGCATTTGGGAAGTGAACTAGTGAATGAGAGTACTTGTTCTTAGAGAGAGAGAGACAGACAGACAGACTGAATGGATTCTCTCTCTCAAATAACTTAATAAAATTTATACTGTTTTTCTGCCTCTTCATTTTTCATTTAACTTTTCTTCAGTCTGGCCCTCCTGCAATTCTCTCTTTCTAGTTTCACATGCTCAAATTTGAATAGCCAGTTCATGTCACCTTCTTAGGGACATCTTCCCTGTCAGGTACAGCTACATTTTACTATCACTGCCTTTGCTGCATTTTATATATATGCCTTATGGATATCTCTATTTAACACTTTGTTATAATTAGTTCTTTAATTGTAGCTCCCCTAGTAAATCACATAGAGAAAGCTAAGTTCAGCTTTGTATCTCCAGCCTTGAGCACACTGCCAAGGCTGGTTCCTTCTCCAAGTCACAGTTCATCTCTTCTCCCAAATTCCTATAGCACTTCACAGACAACAGCAGGCAGGACCAGCAGCCTCTATCCGCACTGTCCCTTCCTCATTTCGGAAGAAGAAGAAGAAAAGGAGATCCAAAAGGCTTCTGTATCATGGATAAACAATTTGAACTAATCTGACCAGAGAATCCAAGAAGCAATCTTTTGACTGTTCAGCCAATCACTGATCCATTTGGCCTGGAGCTACAGGATGTCTTAAGTCATCAGGTGGGCAGGAAAATCTACAGAGAGGTGACAATGAGTCATGAAGCAGCAGAAGGGACTGAGGCCAAAAAGACAGCCAGCAGTTGGAGTTGTCACCTTTAATTCCGGAAACAGTATTTTACCCACAAATTTTTCAATTGGATAAAGTTAAGAAATATATAAATTGTACTTAATAAATAATTTCTAACTTGATTATTTATAATAGCAAAGCATCTTATAAGGCACACAAAGTGCTTCCAAATACTTTCTTTTAACACCTGAAGAAATGAAATCTTAAATTATGTCAGTTCAAATCTCTACCATGTGTAATCCACTGCTGGAATTGTAGCAGTCTAGCCCTCATGGACTTTTACTTGTTAGGGGGAGATTGGTAATAAATAAAATATATAATATGACAAGTGGACCGATTGGAAAAATAAGACAGGACCAGGAGTAAGGGTGCAGTTTTGAATAAGATGGCCAAAGAAGGTTTCTTTAATAAAATGCCATTTGAACAAAGACCCGAAAGGGGAGAAAGAGAGCTCAGGGGTTGGTATCCTGACCTGAACTGTAATCTAAATCTTGGATTTCAATTGCTTACTCTCTTTTCATTGCAGCAATTTTCCTACAAAAGAGGAAGCTGCGGACATTCTGGAAAGCAGCAGGGGAAGCAGTACCCTATTCTCAGCATGCCAGGCACATTAGGAAAGTAGTTCAGAAAATACCGAACAGCACACAGAGCACTATTCCAGGCCCAAGTGTGTCCCCAGCCACACATTTAGGTACTTCAAAAAGATGCCAAGTGGTAATTCTCAATGACAGGACCAGCAGTACAATTCCAAATAGTAAAATTACTTACAGTTATAACTAGAGAATGCTTGATCTTTTTATTGTTGTTCTTAAAGGTGCATGTCCTGGTTCATTATGGTTTCTTGCATACATAAGTCATTTCACTGTACTGAGGTACTTTACTGTCACAAGACACAAAATGAGCTGCAATAAGAAGCATTTATTGAGTTCATCAAGAGGAAGAAAAGGTACAATGTGTGGTCCCCAAGCCCAGCGCATTTTCTTCATGTAAGGCATGACTTTCTCCATGGAAGCCTCTGTACATCTCCATTAATTACTGACTTACCCTTATCAATTACAAGTAAGCTTCGGTTCAGACGGGTGGCATAAAGAAACTGAGTCAACTTGCAAATTGCTCCTCAGTACTAATAAATAACCTGATGTAACTATCAGACAACAAGTAAACTTTTGCTGAATAAATGACCTCTCCATGAGAAATTCTTTTCTATACCCAGTTTGCCCCAGTCTTAATACCATTTCTCTTCTTAGGCTCACAAATTCAATCACAATAAGACAAGTATTTTGAGTGATTTACTGTTAGAATATGAGGTGTGTGTCAGTGTCTCCAAAAAATAGAATTAAAAGATAGGTTTACTTTGGTGCATACATTTGTTGAAATCCATGCATATATATTTCATCATATACATTTTCAATGAATTCTTGAATCCCTCTTATATTATCAAACACACCAATTATATACATTAAACTTAGGTTAATACCCATTTGGTACTATTTCTAAGCATGTCATCTTTCTAAAGTTCATATGAAAATGCATGTGTATTTGCATAAGTTTATATGTATGAAAGTGAGTAAGTGAGGAGGGAGAAGAGAGATAGAATGGGATAAGAAGGAACTAAATTATATTAAACAAAGATAGAAAAAAATCACAAAAGATTCATGAGAAAATGTAAACATATTTAGTGAAAAAAGAATCTATCTCACTGTTTTTACCCCTGTGCAATTACATTCACTGCTCATTACCCACTTTTGTCCAGGTCCTCTGTATTACCTGTGTTCCTTACAGATTGGAGGTAACCAAGATCTATTGTTAAAGCTATTAACAAAAATATCTATGCCATAAACTTTTATTTGACAATTATATTTTATCTTGCAAAAGAAAATTAGGCACAAAACAACCACACAAAAAAAGAGAGAACTGATACCCCTACTTCTTAAAAGACAGACATTTAGCCAAGATAACACCTTAAGTGTCTATCTCACCATCATTAATTTTAAATTTCATTTTACATTTTATATCACAGAGCACTTATTCAAAAATAGCATAAGAATTCCTCTATCTATATGTTGTCCTGCAAAAAAAAAAAAAAAAAGGGAAGAAAATACTATTATTTGGATTTCTTGTTCAAGCACTCTAAGAATAAAAGAACTGTTTTCAGAAATGATGAGGTTCCAGCAGATAACATTTACCCATAGGATTTGAGGCTTTTTGTGACATAAAGTGCAGAGTACTTTGAGGATGGTTACAGATGCAATGGCACAGAAAAGGCTTTTAACTTTGGCTCATTTCCTCTGACCACCAGCCTCTATTCTAAATTATAACCTCTCAAAGCTATAGATCCTTTAAAACTAGCTTTTAAACTAGCCTTCCATAAGAACACTTTGTTACTTGAAAATAAAAGCAAAAAGTTATTGGACTCAATAATGTTTCTCATTACTGGGAACCAGTAAACAAGGCTCAATAAAAATTGTTTTAATAGTTATCGCTTATTGAGCTGCCAAGAAGGAAAATCCAAAAGAAATCAAGAAAATCTGTCTTAACAATATAGATGGTTTCTGGTTCAGAAATGGCTAGCACATATCCCAGTGCTATTATTATCTTACAAAACAAAATCTCACACTAAACCTATAATTCTGTCATCTACATCTAGAGTAATAATTTTTAAAAATAACTAAAATATTAAAGAATTCCATTTCTAAGTTATGAATTTCATTTATTATATATCCCATATCAAATGCTACCTGCTCAGCCAAATGAGTTTTAGAATGTATACAACACTTTATATATAGAAGCTAAGAAACATGAGAAGCATCAGGAATCTTTCCTCTTGTTTGGGGCTAAGGAATTAGTTGGCATGGCCAGGAGGTTCAAGACAAATATTGAACCAGCCTGTGGTAATAGTGGCACAGTCAAAGAGGTGGCCCACAGAGCTCCTAAGCTGGTTACAATAAGACAGAATTGAGCAAACAGAAAAGATATTGAAGTTAATGGGAGCCAGGTTTTCCAATGCTGAGCAAGACAATACAAGTAAGACAAAGAGGGAAGGAAGAATATATCCTGTAGTTTGGGATTGAAACTGGAGATAGAAATGAAAACATCTTTATTTTTTTTTTAAGATAGATGAAGATGTATGTTTGTATGTGTATATACAATGAAATTCATAACTTAAAAATAAAATTCTTTAATATTTTAGTTTTTTTTTTTTTTAATTTGACAGGTAGAGATATGGACAGTGAAAGAGAGAGACAGAGAGAAAGGTCTTCCTTCCGTTGGCTCACTCCCCAAATGGCCACTATGGCCGGCGCTGCACCAATCCAAAGCCAGGAGCCAGGTGCTTCTTCCTGGTCTCTCATGTGGGTGCAGGGGCCCAAGCAATTGGGCCATCCTCCACTGCCCTCCCGAGCCACAGTGGAGAGCTGGACTGGAAGAGGAGCAACCAGAACTAGAACCTGGCGCCCACATGGGATGACGGCGTTGCAGGCGGGGGATTAACAAAGTGAGCTACAGTGCCGGCCCAATATTTTAGTTATTTTTAAAAAATATTTAAATAGTTTATATTTAAATAAACCAGTCATTTCTTATATTATGCCACTAAAGATATATAGAAGTAAAAACCTAAGTAGCAATGTGCAATTCTAGAAAACAGATCTTGGTTTCTAAATACCTTTCTTCACTAAAAGGAACCAAAAGCCCTTGGTAGATCCAGGGCTGAGCAAAAAAAGTGGAATGTAAGCCTAGGCCGTTATTCAACATGATGAACTAAACACACACCATCAGTTCTGTGGTAATCCTTCCCCAAATATATAATCTCAACCTTTTCATGAGGAAATATCAGATAACCCCAAATGGAGAAACAAATTTCATCTGACTTTTCCTAAAATGTCAAGATCATGCAGACAAGGCAAGACTAAGGAACAGTTCCAGACTGAGGAAAACCAAAGAGCTAGGACAGTTAAATGCAAGCTTTGGATTTTGACCCTATGAAAAACATCACTGAGACCACCAGTGAATTATGAACTGTATCTGTGGAACAGATTGTAATGCAACAATATTAATTTTCTATTTTGATGGTTATATTGAGAATATATATAGGAAAATGTCCTTATTTTTAGGAAATAGTCACTGATGCACTATGGGGAATACTGGATTATCATGTCTGTAACTGACTCTCAAGCCAAAAACAAATCTTCAAAATAATAATATGTGAAAGTGAGAAGAGAGGGAGAGACACAAAGAGAAGAAAAAGAAAATACAATAAGATAACTATAGCAAAATGTTAATAATAGGAATCTGAGTGGAAAACGTGTGAGTTCTTTGTCCTATTCTTGGAAGGTTTCCAAAAGTTTGAAATTATGAAAAAATAAAGTTACAGAAACAAAGAACTGTTCCACCATGTAAATGCTCATAAACTATTAAGAAAAGCCTTGGCTTTCTATGATGGGCTATAATTTGCTACGAACTTTGCAAAAAAAAAAAAAAAAAAAAAAAAAGCCTTGTGGCTAGACGCAAAAGACAGCCTACATAATTCCAAAAGCACTAAAACAAATAAGGATGCTAAAATGGTCTTTAACATCAACATGTCTAAAGATCATAAACTGCCATTTCTTCTAAAACACTTGGCTGATGGAAGTGGATGGATACTGAGAAATTATAAATATTATCAGGATAAAACTGCAAAAAATAAGGAGACCCAGGTAGACTGGGAAGGACTGGGTTACAGACCACATGCAGAGGCTGTGGTGAGCAGCCAGCTTCCTGGTAGGTTGACGTCAACATTCAACACAGCCGTAAAGAGCCATATCTCCTTGGACACTGCACATCCGGTGACAGAGTGTGGTTAACACCAGACAACTCTGAGGGCCACTCTGTCCCCAACAGCCCCCTGACAGCTTGGCTTTTGGCTTCCTCTTCTGCCAATCCTGAATCTCTCCACTTTCTCTCCCTCTAACACACATCTTGTACCTGAAAGTCCTTCCCAGTGCCTGCTTTTGGGGAACCACATTTGCCATAGGCCCTCCTTGTGATTTGGTGAAACACAGCTTGATACGGGAGTATTTTATAAATCTGTCTTGTGGGCCGGCGCCACGGCTCAATAAGCTAATACTCCGCCTGTGGCGCCGCCACACCAGGTTTTAGTCCCGGTCGGGTCGCAGGATTCTGTCCCCATTGCCCCTCTTCCAGGCCAGCTCTCTGCTCTGGCCCGGGAGTGCAGTGGAGGATGGCCCAAGTGCTTGGGCCCTGCACCCGCATGGGAGACCAGGAGAAGCACCTGGCTCCTGCCTTCGGATTAGCGCAGTGCGCCGGCCGCGGCGGCCATTGGAGGGTGAACCAACGGCAAAGGAAGACCTTTCTCTCTGTCTCTCTCTCTCACTATCCACTCTCCTGTCCCAAATAAATAAATAAATAAATAAATAAATAAATATCTGTCTTGTGACTCCTAGGACAGTTGTAAAAAAAAAATTTTTTCAGATGAGTTCTGTCTCTAAGCTACTCCATTTACCTTCTCATGCTACATGCCCTAGGGATTGTACTTTCCCCTTTCATGTTAGTCAAATACAAAAGATAATCATTGTTTAAACAATAAATTCCCCTCTTACGGTCCATCAGCTTCTACTGTTTGTTCCTATAGTGAAATGGAAACAGAACAAAACGATTTCCATGGTAATACATAATAATCTTGTAAATGTGAATTTCTGACTAACAGAACAAAACAAGGGGAGATTATGAGGTTAAATTTCAATTTCCATGTGTGTGCTTTTAGTATCACATTTTAAAAGAAAGCACAAACAAATGCAGACAGACAGACACACACACACATACACAACTATGAAGAGTAAACCTCTAATTATAAAGTCTAAAAGAGATCTCAATAATCAACTAGTAATGTGCCATCTTACTTTACTATCAAAATATTTTCACTTCTCATAAAAAAAAATCTTACCCTATAAATTGAAGTATTCTGATCACTTTTATTTAGAAGTGTGTTTTTTACTATAACAGTTTCAGTTACTGATATATTCCATTATTTCCTCTGTAGTTATATTTACTAATACAGTTTAAAGCTAATACGCAAATGAAAGATTGTTAGAGGACCAGACTCTTTAGGAGGCTTAGGCACAGTGGAAGTGGAGAGCCTGAGAGCACAGGCAGCAGATCTTTTCATGGGACATCTGGTGGGCCAGTGCTCTCCACTCACACACAGGTGAGGACCTCAGACAGCACCCCCTGCAGGCCACTCTCTGCTATGCTAATGCAGTTCTCCCCTACTCCTAAACTGCATGTTCAAGAGGTGTCCTTTTGTACCTGAACTTACTACCAATGATTCTGGTTGCCATTATTGCATGATGTAAATAAACTGCTCAGGCACTAAGGAAATACAGGTGCAAAAAGGGAAGAATGGTGATGTTTAAGAAAAAATAAGTACAAAGCTTTGCAAAGATTTGATAAAGATGAATAGTTAAAAATATGAGCAAATTGGTTGCGAGTAATACCAGACTGTGGATGAGCAAGGAAAAAATAATCCAAATCTAGAAGGATTCTACACTCAGATTGCTTGTGTCTTTAATTCTGAGTTTTTGCTCTTTTGAATAAGCCAAACTGAAAATTATAAACAAAATGTATGTGTTTTACACAACAATGACTGTGAAACTTCAAACTCTTTCAAGTTAGAAAGGCCTGATCTTACAATGAAAAATAAACATTACCTGAGAAAAGAGCATGAGTTGGAAGTCTGGCAATGAGCCCTATTCTGCAGTGTTTTAAGGGGTCAGGAAGAGTAGCTTCACGAGAACAAAAGATGCTCCTGTCACCCTTATCATTCAGAAAATTACAAGGATTTTATATCTCTGGGAACAAAGGCCAAATTTCTTCCAATGACACCACAATTCTTTTTTAAAATATTTATTTATTTATTTATTTGAAAGTCAGAGTTACACAGAGAGAGGCGAGGCAGAGAAAGGGGTCTTCCATCTGATGGTTTACTCCCCAGCTGGCCAGAGCTGTGCTGATCCAAAGCCAGGAGCCAGGAGCCTCTTCCAGGTCTCCCATGCTGGTGCAGGTGCCAAAGGCCTTGGACCATCTTCTACTGCTTTCCCAGGCCATAGCAGAGAGCTGGATCTGAAGTGGAGCCACCAGGTCTCGAACTGGCGCCCATATGGGATGCTGGCGCTTCAGGCTAGGGCCACCACAGCGCTGGCCCCCACCACACTTCTTTAATATGTTTTCTTTTCTCTACCCTCAATCCCCAACCCACTCCACAGCCTACATTACAGATAAAAGAGCTCTACTGTGACTCTGCACCTGTTCTCTTCCTTCGACCTTCATCTAATTGGCACCAGATTAACAGGCAGAATTTAGATCATTACAAATTTTCAATTGGACTAATCCCTATTGTCTGCTGTGTTTGGGGAATGTCTGCAACCTGTAAGCTTTGTGTGCCGGCAAGAGCTATCTAATCTTGCTCCTCAGGTTTTATGTAGAAGTGAATGGTTTACAGGTTCAATGTCTCTAGAAAGAACATTCTCCTAGGAGCAATGTATCTGTTTTTCAATGTTCATTTTCTGTTTTACTCTTAAAATCCTCCCTATCACAATACCCTACTGCCAGGAATATAACTTTGCAACTTAATATATAAAATTGGTACAAATCAAAACTTTGCCTCTGCTTACATAAAAAGGTATTTCTATCTGAAAACAGGCAGACCCCTCAGAATCATTTTTCCTCTGATGTTCTTTTCACATACTGGGGTTCTATAAACATATGCTTTTTCTACAAAGAACCAGCCCAAAGACAGCCAAAAGATACAGGACTGGACTGTTGCTTACTACCATGTTTTCACATTTTCAACACTTTCTCTTTTTAGCAATGATAACCTATTACAAACCTTACCCTTGAAATAGGAAATACCTACTGATCAGTCTACTCATCAACTCATATACACCAAATGCTATATTTCACAGATTAGGATACAATTTTTAAAATATTTTGTCATCTCTGGACTCAGAATGTATCTTAATAAAGATATTACAGCCTAACTAACATCATTTTTTTTCCTTAGTGGTAAATAAAACACAGCTTTCTCTTTGATTTGATAAAATGCAATAAGATCCTCTTTTTTTTTTTTTACTTTTTTTTTTTTTTTTTTGACAGGCAGAGTGGACAGTGAGAGAGAGAGAGAAAGCTCTTCCTTTTGCTGTTGGTTCACCCTCTAATGGCCACCGAGACCAGCGCACCGCGCCACTCTGAAGGCAGAAGCCAGGTGCTTCTCCTGGTCTCCCATGGGGTGCAGGGCCCAAGCACTTGGGCCACCTCCACTGCACTCCCGGGCCAGAGCAGAGAGCTGGCCTGGAAGAGGGGCACCCCGACCGGGACTAGAACCCGGTGTGCCGGCTCTGCTAGACAGAGGATTAGCCTGTTGAGCCACGGCGCTGGCAAAAGATCCTCTCTTGGAATAAAAAGACATGAAAAGAGCGGAGCAGCAGCATCTTCAGGACTCTAGCTGCAGCGTCCCTGCGGCCCGCGAGGCAGCCCAGCGGCCGGAGACTACGCGCCCCGCCGCCTCAGGAAAAGACTCAAGAAAAAAGAAAAAAACTGCAGAGAAAACGCTTCCGGATCTAGTGGATGTGACACAGAGGACCTACAGGGAGCCCACCGCGTGGAAACCCAACCACGGGAGACGAGCTGCAGAATCTCGCCAGCGCGGGAACGAACGGAAGGTAAGACAAAGACATCAGAAACCCGAGACATTGTGGGGGAAAAGCAGAGGCCTCTCTCTTCACTCACCAAGCAAAACAAAGAGCAGGTGCCATTTTACATATGTAAAGCGCCACCAATGAGTTCACAAACTCAGTAACTTTGGAACTTTGGTGAAACTTGAGAACACATTGAGGGCTGCATAAACTCTTTGTGTGGTCTCAGGGGTAGATCAAACGAATACTCACAGAGGCCAGATTTCAACTACCCTCAATTCCACTCACCTGTGCCGAATTACTTCCCAACTGAGTCAAAAAAAAAAAAAAAAAGAGAGAGAGAGAGCCATCCAGCAAGGAGCAAGGGAGAGAACAATCTGGGTGAGTCGCTTTTTGCACAGCCTTAAACCTGAAGAATCAAGCAGAGCTCTCTGGCCACACCCATCACGGCCTCTAAGGATCCATCAAAGCAGACAGCCCACTTAGAGGCATAGTATAACGAGAAAAAAACACCACAGCCAAAAAAAAAAAAAAAAAAAACCATAAATTAGCTCCAACATGCCAAACAACAAACGCAGAAACCAAGGTAACAAGAGCAAGGAAGACACTATGATGCCCCCAAATGAACAAGACACCCCAATCCAAGATTATGAAGATGATGATAGAAGAAATGCAAGAAACAGATCTCAAAAAATTGATAAGAACATTAAGAAGTTCTCAAAAACAAATTCTTGAACTACAGAAATCCTAAATGGACAAGATAGAAAATCTCTCTCATGAAAATGAAATATTAAGGAGGAATCAAAATGAAATGAAACAACTAGTAGAACAGGAAACTGTGATAGTGACAAAAAACCACAATGAAATGAAGAACTCAATAGATCAAATGACAAACACATTAGAGAGCCTTAAAAACAGAATGGGTGAAGCAGAAGAGAGAATATCAGACTTAGAAGACAGAGAACAGGAAAGGAAACAGGCAAATCAAAGAAAAGAAGAAGAAATCAGAAATCTAAAAAACACTGTCAGGAATCTACAGGATACTATTAAAAAACCCAACATTCGGGTTCTAGGAGTTCCTGAAGGCATGGAGAGGAAGAAAGGATTAGAAGGCCTTTTTAGTGAGATACTAGCAGAAAATTTCCCAGGTTTGGAGAAAGACAGAGACATCCTAGTACAGGAAGCTCATAGAATCCCTAATAAACATGACCAAAAGAGATCCTCACCACGACACGTCGTAATCAAACTCACCACAGTGAAACACAAAGAAAAGATCCTAAAATGTGCAAGAGAGAAACGCCAGATTACTCTCAGAGGATCTCCAATTAGACTCACAACAGACTTCTCATCAGAAACCCTACATGCTAGGAGAGAATGGCAAGATATAGCCCAGGTACTAAGAGAGAAAAACTGCCAGCCCAGAATATTATATCCTGCAAAGCTCTCATTTGTGAATGAAGGTGAAATAAAGACCTTTCACAGCAAACAGAAATTGCAAGAATTTGTCGCCACTCGTCCAGCCCTGCAAAAGATGCTTAAAGATGTGTTACATACAGAAACACAGAAACACGGTCACCAACATGAAAGAAGATAAAGGAAGGAAACTTCACAGCAAAAGATCACAGGAGTCTCAAACCATTTATTAGAAAAAATCTTTGGCAAATGACAGGGCAAAGTTTCTCCTTCTCAATAGTCACATTGAATGTTAATGGCCTGAACTGTCCAGTTAAAAGACACTGATTGGCTGATTGAGTTAAGGAACAAAACCCATCTTTTTGCTGCTTACAAGAAACTCATCTTCCCAACAATGGTGCATACAGACTAAAAGTGAAAGGCTGGAAAAATATATACCATGCCAACAGAAATGAAAAAAGAGCGGGAGTAGTCATCTTAATATCGGACAACATAAACTTTACCACAAAAACTGTTAGGAGAGACAAAGAGGGGCACTATTTAATGATTAAGGGATCCATTCAACAGGAAGATATAATGACACCCCATTGGCCCAACTAACTAAAAAAAGAAGAGAAAAGACCCAAATCAGTAGGATCAGAGATGAAAATGGAAACGTAACAACAGACACCACAGAATAAAAAAGAATCATCAGAAATTACTACAAGAACTTGTATGCCAGCAAACAGGGAAATCTATCAGAAATGGACAGATTCTTGGACACATACAACCTACCTAAATTGAGCCAGGAAGACATAGAAAACCTAAACAGACCAATAACTGCCATAGAAATTGAAACAGTAATAAAGGCCCTCCCAACAAAGAAAAGCCCAAGACCAGATGGATTCACTGCTGAGTTCTACCAGACATTTAGAGAACTAACTCCAATTCTTCTCAAACTATTCAAAACAACCGAAAAAGAGGGAATCCTCCCAAATTCTTTCTATGAAGCCACCATCACCTTAATTCCTAAGCCGGAAAAAGATGCAGCATTGAAAAAGAATTACAGACCAATATCCCTGATGAACATAGATGCAAAAATCCTCAATAAAATTCTAGCCAATAGAATGCAACAACACATCAGAAAGATCATCCACCCAGACCAAGTGGGATTTATCCCTGGTATGCAGGGATAGTTCAAAGTTCGCAAAACAATCAACGTAATACACTACATTAACAGACTGCAGAAGAAAAACCATATGATTCTCTCAATAGACGCAGAGAAAGTATTTGATAAAATACAACACCCTTTCATGATGAAAACTCAAAGCAAGCTGGGTATGGAAGGAACATTCCTCAATACAATCAAAGCAATATATGAAAAACCCACGGCCAACATCCTATTGAATGGGGAAAAGTTGGAAGCATTTCCGCTGAGATCTGGTACCAGACAGGGATGCCCACTCTCACCACTGCTATTCAATATAGCTCTGGAAGTTTTAGCCAGAGCTATTAGGCAAGAAAAAGAAATTAAAGGGATACAAATTGGGAAGGAAGAACTCAAACTATCCCTCTTTGCAGATGATATGATTCTTTATTTAGGGGACCCAAAGAACTCTACTAAGACACTACTGGAACTCATCGAAGAGTTAGGCAAAGTAGCAGGATATAAAATCAATGCACAAAAATCAACAGCCTTTGTGTACACAGGCAATGCCACAGCTGAGAAAGAACTTCTAAGATCAATCCCATTCACAATAGCTACAAAAACAATCAAATACCTTGGAATAAACTTAACCAAAGACGTTAAAGATCTCTACGATGAAAACTACAAAACCTTAAAGAAAGAAATAGAAGAGGATACCAAAAAATGGAGAAATCTTCCATGCTCATGGATTGGAAGAATCAATATCATCAAAATGTCTATCCTCCCAAAAGCAATTTATACATTCAATGCAATACCAATCAAGAAACCGAAGACCTTCTTCTCAGATCTGGAAAAAATGATGCTGAAATTCATATGGAGACACAGAAGACCTCGAATAGCCAAAGCAATCTTGTACAACAAAAACAAAGCCGGAGGCATCACAATACCAGATTTCAGGACATACTACAGGGCAGTTGTTATCAAAACAGCAATGGTATTGGTACAGAAACAGATGGATAGACCAATGGAACAGAATAGAAACACCAGAAATCAATCCAAACATCTACAGCCAATTTATATTTGATCAAAGATTCAAAACTAATCCCTGGAATAAGGACAGCCTATTCAATAAATGGTGCTGGGAAAATTGGATTTCCATGTGCAGAAGCTTGAAGCAAGACCCATACCTTTCACCTTACACAAAAATTCACTCAACATGGATTAAAGACTTAAATCTATGACCCGAAACCATCAAATTATTAGAGAGCATTGGAGAAACCCTGCAAGATATAGGCACAGGCAAAGACTCTGTAATTAACACACAATTATTCTTAGGTGTTTAAATTTTAACTGAAAAGTGATCCCTGTTAAATTTAAGAGTGGAAACAGAGAGGGAGGAGATGTACAATTTGGGACATGCACAATCAGACTTGCCCCAAATGATGGAGTTAGAAACGTGCCAGGGGATTCCAATACAATCCCATCAAGGTGGCATGTACCAAAGCCATCTCACTAGTCCAAGTAATCAATTTCAGTTCATAATCGATGGCTCTGATAGGTCTAAGAATCAAAGGGATCACACAAACAAGACAAGTGTCTGCTAATACTAACTGATAGAATCAAAAAGGGGGAGAAAGATCCAACATGGGAAGTGGGATACACAGCAGACTCATAGAATGGCAGACATCCTAAACAACACTCTGGCCTCAGAATCAGCCCTTAAGGCATTCAGATCTGGCTCAAGAGCCCATGAGAGTATAGCAGGCATGGAAAGCCAAGACACTCTGGAAAAAAAAAAAAGAAGAAGAAGAAGAAGAAGAAGACCTAAATGAAAGATCTCAGTGAGTGAGATCCCAGTGGAAAGAACGGGGCCATCAAAGAAGGAGGTACCTTTCTCTGAAGGGAGGAGAGAACTTCCACTTTGACTATGACCCTATCGGAATAAGATCAAAGTCAGCGAACTCTAAAGGCTTCCATAGCCCTGGCAACTCATGACTAGAGCCTAGGGAGATTACTGACGCCATGAACAGGAGTGTCAAATTGTTAAGTCAGCAACAGAAGTCACTGTGTACTTACATCCCATGTGGGATCTGTCCTTAATGTGTTGTCTAATGTGCAGTGATGCTATAACTAGTACTGAAACAGTATTTTTACACTTTGTGTTTCTGTGTGGGTACAAACTGATGAGATCTTTACTAATTATATACTGAATCGATCTTCTGTATATAAAGATAATTGGAAATGAAAAAAAACCTGGTGTTAAATTGGAAATGGCATAGAAAATTAATTAATTTTAAAAAATATATTATGTAGGATCTCTGTCTTTAATGTGCTGTACACTGTTATTTAATGCTATAACTAGTACTCCAACAGTATTTTTTTTTTCAGTTTGTGTTGCTATATGGGGGCAAACTGTTGAAATTGTTACCTGATATATACTAAACTGATCTTCTGTATATAAAGAGAATTGAAAATGAATCATGATGTGATTGGAAGGGGAGAGGGAGCGGGAAAGGGGAGGGTTGTGGGTGGGAGGGAAGTTTTGGGACGGGGAAGCCATTGTAACCCATAAGCTGTACTTGGGAAATTTATATTCATTAAATAAAAGTTTAATAAAAAAAATCCTCTCTTAACAGCATCTGGTTGACTACCAGAAATAGCCTACGTGAAGCATTTAGTATTGAATACAGCATAGCAAAGTCCTCATTACGTTTTACCTGCTAACATGATCAACATCATCATCATCATATTTCTAAACATGGCAGTTTCAGAAATAAAGATAAATCAAGTTAGTGTGCTGACCTGTGCTTCCTCTCTGTTTTAATTTGTTTGTTCATTATTTCCTAAACTTATTTGTCTCTTTGTTAGAAAACAGTAAAGGAATTGCTGAAGGCAGTGAAAAATTGCTTTGCTCAGAGTATTCAAGCTCATGCACGTTGAGATTTTTCAGTTCAAAGACCTTTCAACACCAGATCCTATTACTACCAAGTCAATAAATTAGGAATGTCATTGGGTTACACATTGTAAAACAATTCCAAGGTAAAAAAAAAAAAAAAAAGTAAAAATATCAAGGCATAAAGGAGCTAAAATCAATCCCTGGAGCAAGGACAGTCTCTTCAACACATGGTGCTGGGAAAACTGGATCTCTGCATGCAAAAGAATGAAGCAACACCCCTATCTTACACCTTACACAAAAATTCACTCAAAATGGATCAGGCCTAAATCTACCACCCGATACTATCAAACTATTAGAGAACTTTAGGGAAACCATGCAAGACACTGGCATAGATAGAGACCACTTGGAAAAGACCCCAGAAGCACAGGCAATTAAAGCACAATTGACAAATGGGATTACATCAAACTGAGAAGCTTCCGCACTGCAAAAGAAACAATTAGCAAAGTGAAGAGGCAAGCAACAGAATTGGAGGATTTATTTGCAAACTATGCAACTGATAAAGGATTTATATTCAGAATACATAAAGAGCTCAAGAAACTCAACAACAAAACAAATAATCCAGTTAAGAAATGGGCAAAGGAGTTGAACAGGCATTTTTCAAAAGAGGAAATCCAAATTGCCAACAGACACATGAGCAATGCTCAGATCACTAGCTACCAGAGAAATGCAAATCAAAACCACAATGAGGTTTCACCTCACCCCAGTAAGAATGGCTTTCATACAGAAATCAGCAAACAACAAATGCTGGAGAGGATGTGGGGGAAAAGGTACGCTAATACACTGTTGGTGGGAATGTATACTGGTACAGTCACTGTGGAAGACAGTATGGAGATACTTCAGAAATCTGAATATAGACCTACAACATGATCCCGCCATCTCACTCCTGGGAATTTTCCCAAACAAAATGAAATAAGCAGATGAAAGAATTATCTATACCCCATGTTTATTGTGGCTCAATTCACAATAGCTAGGATACGAAATCAATCCAGATGTCTGTTAATTGCTACACAGAGATTAAAAAAAAAATGAAATCCTGTCATTTGCAACAAAATGGATGCAACTGGAAAATATTATACTTAGTGAAATAAGCCAGTCCCAAAGACAAATACAATATGTTTTCTCTGATCTGTGGTAACTAATAGAGTGCCTAAAAGGTACTCTATAGAAGTGAAATTGACAATTTGAGATGTGATGACTTTGAACAGCCCTTGTCTCAACTGTTGAAGAACAGTTTTGTTTTTTGTTTTTTTTTCTTTCATACTATTTGTTGAACTCTTTACTTAGTGTAGGGTTCATCTTATGTGTATAAAGTTAATTAAAAATTGATTTTAGTAAAAAATAAGAATGGAAATAGGAGAAGGAGGAGGAAGGGTGGGAATGCAGGTGTGAGGGATGGTAAGATGGGAGGAATTACTGTGTTCCTACATTTGTATATATGAAATACATAAAGTTGGTATACCTTAAATAAAAGGTTTCTAGGCTAAAAAAAATCAAGTCATATTTTCAAATGATGTAAGCCATTTTTCTTCTACATCACTCTTCCACCCTCTGCCATGCTTTTTGTCTTTTTCCATGATTTGCAAACTGGAATATATTTCTGCTTCAATAAGAAAGCAAAAATATTTTATGTCCAAATTTGTTTTGCCTAACATACTACTTGTATGTTTACTTTCTATCATATCACTTAGTCACTTGAATAGAAGTATTTTATTTCTTGTCAGTAAATGTGCTAGTGTAAGAAATATCTACATTTTAATGAAAATTATATTATAACTACAATGTATCTGAAAGTGAGAAAATAATGAAAACCAGTACAGCTTTTTTGATATTTAGATACAAAATTCTTTCCTTACTGTTGATGGTTTTGCCTTCTCTTATTTAGACAATTTAATTGAAAGCATAACTTCGTCTCCAGTGTACTAAAAATACATAACTCTAGAAATAATATTCTGTAACATTCTCAAGGAACACTGTTGTGTATTGATTCAATCTTGACCCTCCCCTTAGAAAGTGTTATTCAATAAATTTACTTAAACTATGAGTATAGTTCCAATTATTGAATTTCAATGTGTCATACTGCCTTAAAAACAGAAAATATCATTAGCAAATTATTTGTCTGAGTATAATATTATAACTCAATATATAGTAGAATTCTGTAATTGTTAACTTTTTCACTAAAATGGAGTTTTAGAAAACATAGAAAATATTTTAGAAATTATTAGAAAATAAAAGCACCTATGACAGACATTGACATTTACACAAGTGTTTTCTATAGTCCTTTGGTTCTTCCATTCTTTTATCTGCACATAAGCATTTCACTTTTCAAATATTGATATTTTAATATACATCATTTTGTAACTTACTATTTTTTAATGACAGCTTTTTCAGTATTCTTAAACAGCATTCAAAATCATCATTTTTGAGTTACTACACAAGTATTCCACCATTTTGCAATATCAGATAATAGAAATAATATTATTTAGCTGGCCCACACTGTTGGACATTTAATACATCACTACTGTAATAACTCAGTAGTCAACATACCATTCTCTTTGCTCTGGTCTCTTGATTTATTTCCTAGGAAAAATTTCTTAAAGTTGAAAATACCAAGGGAAGGCACCTAAACAATTTCAAGGCTTTTCATACTTATCACTAAACTGTCCTCTCTCTAATAAAACACAACACTACAGATATACCAGAAACATCAGCAACACTGAGTCCTGCCAGTGTGATAGATTAAAAAGTTTAATTTTATATATCACAATTAAAAATAAGGTTAACCTCTTTAATAAGATCATTTTTCATTTGCCTTTGTTTTTAGAACTGTCTGTTCATGTTTGCCTATTTTCCTTTGAAGACATTTGCTTTTTATTTACATATATATATATATATATATATATATGAAATGTTAAATGAGGCTCCCATTTGCTTTTAGTATACTTTCAAGCTTTTGACATATAAAAGAACTTGATTTTACATAAACAAATCTGCCAAAGTGTTCCTTCATTATATCTTCCTTTGGGTTTATATTGAGGAAAACTTTCCTCGTCCTAATTTTAATTTACTCATTTGCACACTCTTAAATATTTTTATTGGTTTCCATTCTTTGTATTTATTTTTTAACCTAGCTAAAATGCATTTCACATATAGGAATTGTGGGAAGTTTGTTCTGCTTTCTTTCAGACAAAATTATTTTAACACATGAAATGTAAACACTATTCAGATTAACTATTTTTTAAAGATTTATTTACTTATTTGAAATTTTATTTTATAAATTTACTTGTTTTGTTTACCTAATGATCAAAAGAAATGATAGGATTTTTCAGTTACATCAAAACACACACATACACACATAAGAGGCATTATACTGATAAGCTCTTCTCAGATATATTTTGGTAAAGAAATACTTTTGTTTTCTTTTTTGGTTTTATTTCCCCACTTCGATGCTATAGACCAGATTTTAAAAATATTTCTGGCCGGTGCCACAGCTCACTAGGCTAATACTCTGCCTGAGGCGCCGGCACCCTGGGTGCTAGTCCCGGTTGAGGTGCAGGATTCTGTCCCGGTTGCTCCTCTTCCAGTCCAGCTCTCAGCTGTGGCCTGGGAGGGCAGTGGAGGATGGCTCAGATCCTTGGGCCCTGCACCCATATGGGACACCAGGAGGAAGCACCTGGCTCCTGGCTTCGAATCGGCACAGCCCACCAGCCACAGCAGCCACTTGGGGGGGTGAACCAACAGAATAAGGAAGACCTTTCTCTCTGTCTCTCTCTCTCTCACTGTCTAACTCTGCCTGTTCAAAAAAAAAATTTTTTTTTCTATATGTTTTGGGAATAAATTCACTTTGGACCAAACACATTTGCTTTTATTTTCTGAAGGATGTGATTATATGTGGTAAGATGATTTATCTTGTTTAGATATCATAAAAATTCAGCTTTTTTTCCTCAATGTAATCCACCAAGTTGTAACATGAACTTTTTAAAAAGTCTATGAAATAAAGTTCCAATTTGCTAGTGGATATTTATATATAAATATTAAAAATAGTATTTTTATTTATTTTTTTTTTATTTTTATTTTTTATTTTTGACAGGCAGAGTGGACAGTGAGAGAGAGAGAGACAGAGAGAAAGGTCTTCCTTTGCCGTTGGTTCACCCTCTAATGGCCGCCGCGGTAGCGCGCTGCGGCCGGCGCACCGCGCTGTTCCGATGGCAGGAGCCAGGTGCTTCTCCTGGTCTCCCATGGGGTGCAGGGCCCAAGCACTTGGGCCATCCTCCACTGCACTCCCTGGCCACAGCAGAGAGCTGGCCTGGAAGAGGGGCAACCGGGACAGGATCGGTGCCCTGACCGGGACTAGAACCCGGTGTGCCGGCGCCGCAAGGCGGAGGATTAGCCTGTTGAGCCACGGCGCCGGCCAAAAATAGTATTTTTAAAGATTTTTATTTATTTATTTGGAAGCTAGAATTACAGAGAAAGACAGGAAGAGACAAAGAAAGAGAGATCTTCCACCCACTGGTTTATTCCCCAGATGGCCATAATGGCCAGGGCTGAGCAAGGAAGAAGCCAGGAGCCAGGAGCTTCATCGGGGTCTCCTATATGAGTGGCAGAGGCCCAAGCAAATAGCTGGATGGGTAGCGGGGCAGTTAGGATACGAACCAGCATGCACATGGGATGTCAGTGTCACAGGCAGCAGCTTTACCTGCTATGCCACAACACCGATCCCCAAAAATAGTATTTTAACAAAAAATATTTTCAGACTTCCAACCTCTGCTAAGTGTTATGGGGGAGCAAAGGCAATTAAAATCAATTTTCTATATCCAAGTAATGTACAATGTGCTAAAAACAAAGTGACCTTTGCTTGCCTAACAGTAATACGAGGAAAAGAGAATAATTCTTAAAAGAAAAATAAATCTTATA
This sequence comes from Lepus europaeus, assembly GCF_033115175.1. Lineage (NCBI taxonomy): Eukaryota > Metazoa > Chordata > Mammalia > Lagomorpha > Leporidae > Lepus > Lepus europaeus. Next base: position 52,452,053 of record NC_084827.1, read on the forward strand.
TCTGCATAAAAGAATTTTAGCATTAAAGTAATATAGAGAGGGGAAGGTGTTTATTGCTGTAGTGAGATGCTGTTTGAGACATCGCATCAGATACTGGAATGCCTGGGTTTCAGATTCTACTTTCCTGCTAATGCACACCCTGGCAGGCAGCACGTGATGGCTCAGGGACTTGGGTCCTTGCCACCTACGTGGAAGAATTAGATTGTGTTCCAGGCTCCTGGTTTCAACCTGGCTCCGCCTCAACCATTACAGGCACTTGGGCAGCAGACTACTGTATGCAAAATGTCTCCCTCTCTCCACTATCCTTTAAAATAAACATTTTTTACAATAATAAAAATCAATAGGGGCTGGCGCTGTGGCGCAGTGGGTTAATGCCCTGGCCTGAAGCGCCAGCATCCCATATTGGCTCCTGTTTGGGACCTGGCTGCTCCACTTCAGATCCAGCTCTCTGCTATGGCCTGGGAAAGCAGAAGATGGCCCAAGTCCTTTGGCCCCTGCAACCGCGGAAGAGATCTAGAAGAAACTCCTGGCTCCTGGCTTCGGATCGGCACAGCTCCGGCCATTGCAGCCAATTGGGGAGTGAACCATCAGATGGAAGACCTCTCTCTCTCTCCCTCCCTCCCTCCCTCTCTCTCTCTCTCTACCTCTCCTCTGTGTAACTCCATTCAAATAAATAAATAAATCTTTAAAATAATAATAATAATAATAATAATAATAAACACATAAGTAGGGAGGATTAAAACTGTTGCCTGAATGCTCTTTTAAATTTCAATGCATTTCTTCAGATAATTAAGAAGATAAAAATTACCCAACCATGTCCTTTCCAAATATACATTGTAGATTATGCTTCCTGTAGCACTTCTGGAAATTATGAATTCTCATAGGGAGTGGACTATATTTCTTCAAATATCCATGAAAAGTGAATGAAACAAATGTTAGGCTAGTCACGGCACCCTGAGTAATTCAATTGGTAAACCATGACCTGACATACAAGGTCAGATGGAAAGAATTAACTTGAGATACTACAAAACAAAAGATTTTGGAAGAGTACAGGTTTAGTTTTTAAACTTCATTTTTAATTGACGTAATAATTGTACATATTTATGGGCCATGGTATGTTTTGATACATATATATACATATACCATGAAATTATCAAATCACAATAATTAGCATAACCATCACCTCAAATATTTATCACTTCTGTCCTCTGTGATGAGGACATTCAAAATCTTCTCTTCTGGCTATTTTGTAATAAGCATTATGTTGACTGTTAACTATATTCGCACCAGGGTGACTCCTCTTACCTTTCACTTATTACCTATTGAGCAAGCTCTCCCCTTGCCCACTGTTCCCTACTTTCCCCAGCCTTTGGTAACCACTATTGTACTCTCTATTTCTATAAGATCAACTCCTTTGGATTCCAGCTATGGGCAAGATTGTGAGGTATTTGTACTTCTGCACCGGGCTTATTTCACATATCACAATGTCCTGCATACTCATCCATCAGGTTGCAAGTGACAGGATTTATTATGTTGATGGCTGAATAGTCCTGTTTAGACACACTACTATTTCTTAATCCACTCATCTCTTGAGAGATACTTATCCTAATCATGGCTATTCTGAACAGCACTGTAATAAGCATGGAAGTACAGATATCTCTAAGACACACTGATTGCATTTTACAGGTTCATTAATAAGTCAACATGTACTTAGATCCTCCAGTATTCCAAACACAGTGCTACATGTTATCCTAATGAATAAAATCCAGGAAAAATATTTTGTGGGAAATCACCTCCTATGTGACATGCTAATGATTTTAAAATAATACTAATTAACTCAAAAACCAAACCTTCATTCATTCTTTCTATAGAAACCTTTTGTTTGTAAAGTGAAATTAAGCAAAAACCTCCTGTTCTGGAATTATCTTTCTATGACTCCCTTAAGCTAGTAGTTCTGGACTGATATCAATTACCCTATTCATATCCATAAATTATTTATGTTCTGTAATGAAATGAACTTGCCATACCTTTAAGATACTTCTTTTGGGGCTGGCACTGTGGCATGGCGGGTAAAGCCATAGCCTACAGTGCCAGCATCCCATATGGGCAGTGGTTCGAGTCCCAAATGCTCCACTTCAAATCCAGCTCTCTGTTGTGGCCTGGGAACACAGCAGAAGATGACCCAAGTCCTTGGGTCCCTGCACCTGCATGGGAGACCCAGAAGAAGCTCCTGGCTCCTGGCTTCAGATTGGCACAGCTCCCGGCTGTTGCGGCCATTTAGGGAGTGAACCAGCGGATGGAAGACCTCTCTCTCTGTCTCTCCTCCTCTCTCTGTGTAACTTTCAAATAAATAAATAAATCTTTAAAAAAAAAGATACTTCTTTTATCACTTTATTTGTTCAAAAATCATAAAAGCTTCCATTTGTTACAAAATCAAATAGGAACTCCTCCAGGTGGCATTTACAATCCTCCAAATCTACATATCTAACATTAAAATTCCCAATTGGAATTTCAAATGAAGTCATGATGCCCTCAGATTTCCACATACATTTTGTTTATTTTTGTTTATTCACATGTGTTCTTTCCATGACCATCCTCACAAGGAAAAACCTCCCTCTTTTATCCAAACCTTTTCCAGCTCAACGCAAGAACCATACTCTCCAAAATGTGCTCTCAGATCATCAAAATCCACAGCAATCTTTTCTTCATTGTATGTCATGTCCACTTTAGCAATTAATATTATGCTGCTGTTATTTTTAAATTACTGTCAGTTGTTTTCATACATGGGGTTAAAATTCTTGAAATCAAATGGTTTCCTTCTTATTTATTTTGCATTTCCTAGAGCATTTAGTGGAGCAACTAACAAAGAGTAGGTATTCAAAATATATGTGTATTTAAAGATGCACAATAAAATAACTTATTCCAATGAATGTTTTATGCATGAAGAAACACAGGAAACAAAATTAAGCAGCTATTCCAAAACTACATGCAGTTTGAGAGCCGAGTCACAAATCCAAGACTTCCCTTAGTATCTGTGAGGGACTGGCTTCATGAGTTCCCTATGGATACCAAAAAGGAAAAAAAAAAAAAAAAAAAAAGAACTCCAAGGCTCCGCAAGTCCCTCGTATAACATAATATAATATTTGTATATAACCTTGAAACATCCTCCTATGCACTTTATTTATTTATTAAAAATTTATTCATTTATTTGAAAGGTAAAGTTACAGAGAGGCAGAGGCAGAGAGAGGGAGAGAGAGAGAGAGAGAGAGAGGTCTTCCATCCACTGGCTCACTCCCCAAATGCTGCAACAGTCAGAGCTGGGCTGATCGGGAGCCAAGAGTCAGGAGATTCTTCCAGATCTCCCACACAGGTGCAGGGCCCAAGCACTTAACCCATCTTCTACTGCTTTCCCAGGCCATAGCAGGCAGCTGGATCAGAAGTGGAACAGCCAGGACTTGAACCGGCATCCAAGTGGGATGCCGGCACTGCAGGCAGCAGCTTTACCTGCTATGTGAGAGCGCCAGGCCATCGTGCATACTTTAAATGACCTCTGGATTACTTATAATGCCAAATAAAATGCAAATTATATGGAAATAATTATATTATTTAGGGAAACACAATAAGAAAAAACTCTGCCTGTTCAATACAGAAGCAACCACTGTAGACCTAAGTATACAATGCACAAGTAGGAGACACAACATGACAATGCTCAAACAGTGGGTGCTAGAGAGACAGTGCGGACCCATGAGATGTTCAAAGGCTACAGCAGGGTGAGCAGACGGTTTCATTCACATGGATTCACTGCAGTGCTTTGTGAAACATTCTGAAATTTTGTTCCCAAATATTTTCAGACCATGATTTTTTTGAATCCATGGATGTGTAAACTGCAGACCAGAAGGAAGCACCTGGCTCCTGGCTTCAGATCTGTGCAGCTCCAGCAGTTGTGGCCATTTGGGGAGTGAACCAATGGAAGGAAGACCTTTCTCTCTGTCTCTCCTTCTCACTGTTTGTAACTCTACCTCTCAAATAAATAAAATCTTTGAAAAAAAGAAAAGAAATGGCTACATAAATTCATACCAATCTATTTTCTTCTTGAATCTCTATTTTATTACTCTTATCAAACAAACAATCTATTTTATAAAATGTTTTTGAAGGATGCAAATTCATATGAGAAGTTAACTAGCATACCAAGGAATCATAGTCATAGTGATACAATTAAAAAGAATCACCACAGGAAGTGGGCATTTAGTAAAGCAGCTAAGAAAACCACATTCGAGGGCTGGCACTGTGGCGTAGTGAGGAAAGCCATTGCCTGCAGTACCGGCATTCCATATGAGACCAGGCTGCTCCATTTCTGATGCAGTTCTCTGCTATGGCCTGGGAAAGCAGACGATGGCCCGAGTCCTTGGGCCCCTGCACCCACATGGGAGACCTGGAAGAAGCTCCTGGCTGCTTCTTCCTGGATCCTGGCTTCAGATCTGTGCAGCTCCAGCTGTTGTGGCAAACTGGGGAGTGATCCAGCGATGGAAGACCTCTCTCTCTCTGCCTCTCCTTCTCTCTGTGTGTAACTCTGACTTTCAAATAAATAAATAAATCTTAAAAAAGGAAGGAAGGAAGGAAGGAAGGAAGGAAGGAAGGAAGGAAGGAAAAGGAAGGAAAAGGAAAGAAAAGGAAGGAAAAGGAAGGAAAAGGAAAGAAAAGGAAGGAAAAGAAAAGACAAGACAAGACAGAAAAAGAAAACCACATCCCATGTCGGAGTTCCTGGGTTCAGAACCTGGGCCTGGTTCATGACTCCGGCTTCCTGCTCATGTAACCCTGGGAGAGAACAGCTGATGGCCCAAGTAGTTGGATGGGGCTCTGCCTCTCACATGGAAGACTCAAACTGAGTTCCTGACTCCCAGCTTCAGCCCAGCCCAGTGCCCACTGTTGTGAATCAGTGGGTACGAGATCTTTGTCTCCTTTTTCTTCTTTCTGTCTCTCTCCCTCTCTCTCTTTCTTCTATCTCCCTACATCTCAAAAAATCTATGAAAATATAAAAAGAAAACAGTCACAACAAAGAGCTGAAATATTAGGAGTGTTCCATGGAATGACAGAGATCCTTTTAGCAAAAAGTTTTGCCCAACTACTATTGCAATGACAATTGAAAACTTTATTTCCTAATGGTCTCATCTATCACATATTATATTTGACAGAATATAAATGCACTCACATATAACAGACACATAAGGAATACTAATTATCAGTGCCTTCTCTCAAAATAACAAATCACTTTTACTCACAGAACTGAATACTTTCAAATGTTTTATGGAACTCTCTTTTTCTGTTTAGGAATAAGCAATGATATACAATCATTCATAGAAAATCAAGCAGTTAATTGTTTTAATGCAGAGACTTAGAAAGTGTGGGCAATCCCAGCAGTTAGCTGAGCCCAGGCACATTTCTCCCCACCCCTGCCTTCTGCCAATCAGGTAAACTGCTCCTGGGTGTGGCCCAGGCCCATTAAGCCCACCTGGAAAGCTATGGTGACCTTCAAGCTGACTGGAGAGACATATTGGCGCCAGTGTCGGTTCTGTCCTATAGTCAGTGTTCCCCTGAGTTAGTTATGCCCCTTTCTACCTGCTCTTTAAAAGCCTACGTGGCTGTTAATAAACCTGGACATGTTCATCGAAGCCTGTCCCTGGTGCCTTTTTATGGGAAAAGAACACCAACGCCTTGCTCTCCTCGACAGTGTGGCTTTACAGGACTAAGCTGCAAGAAAGTCTAAAATTCCATTTTTTATCCCTTTGAAAAAACTAAATTGGGTGAGGACATCACTTCATTCTTAAGGTCCCTACACACTTACAACAAAATTTATTCTAAACTTTCACATTTGATAAAGACAATAATTTCAAACAGCAGCCTACGATTCCCTAAAGGAGTGGTGTCAATTGGTATTTCTTACATTAATTCAGTGACCTATACTAATGTGAGTTCTTGATACACAATATCCATCAGTAAGCAACAAAATAATTCCAGAATCACTGCTGCTGTCTAAACTCCAAAAAGCAGTGAAAAATACATTTCTAAAGTTATCTCCTTAATTCTTACTTAATCTTGCATCTGATGCTTTCAGCAATGTCAGAAAAGTTATTACACCATGTTTAGATTGCTAGGACTATAATTCTACAAATTAAACACAATGTTAACCAGGATTTCTGGTGGTATCTAGTGAACCATCATTCTGAGCTAGATACTGCAAGTCTGTGAAACTCCTTTTAACAACTTTGGCTGAGTGAATTTTACCTGCTCATACAAGTGCATTTTTAGTTACTTAATAGAAAATGTGCTATGAGAACCTTTTAGAAAGATTTCAAAGATCTTTAGAAATAGAAATGATCTACTTTAAAGGATTTATCTGTTAGCTCTGAACTATCTTCCACTGTTTCCACATATGTAGGTGACCCTAACAGAGACCAGTTAAAAATTCAGGTACACAAAGTTCCAAATACAGCATCTTAACAAACAGCACCACATATAAGATTATACAAAAAATAAACTTCATTAAAATCGTCATTAGAAATTCACACTTAAAAGGCTAAGGAGTTATAAACATTTCACATGATAATACACCATACATTCATATATAATAAATAATCATTGAAGTTTATTAGCAGAGAAATAATTTGCCTAAAACTCTAAGAGATTAGTCTTTGGACTTTTACATGATTTTTTTTTTCACCTTGAAACAGGCAGAAGGACAAACACAAATTGTAACATAACCACACTTTCCAAGTTTCTCCCATCCCTGGCTAAAATCTCCCGGTATTCCAACGCCTGTGTATTAGACTGACTATCCTCAAACCCAGCTAGAGTTTGGCTTCTTTGTCTTTACTCACTTCCTGGGTCAGAGGTTGGTAAACTACTGCCTGCAGACAAAGTCCAATTTACCACCTACACATTTTTATAAAGTTCTATTCTAAAACAGTCATGCCCATCTGATTATTATCAATAGCTCCTGTCACAATATGATAGAGAAGTGTAGAAGTTACAACAGAGGTTATATGGTATTTTTGATCCTTTACAGAAAAAGTTTGCCCACCCATGAAGAGACCTTACTTATAGTCATAGCCTTAATATAAGCTATATTCTGACAACTCCGAAAAGTCTGTCTTCAGTCCTGATCCAAACTTGTATTCCAACTTCTCTAGCCACATCTACTGTTGGATGTCTAATCAGCATACTGGTTTGACTTATGTAAAATGGATATTTTTATTTCCATTCCACCCCACCCCTCACCTACTCCAATATCTCTAGCATCTCAATATACTCATCTCCATTCATTCAATTACATATGTTAAAACCCTGACAATCTTATTTGACTCTTCTGTTTCTCTCAAATCCTGTATACAAACCACCAAAAAATTATATCCTCAATACATATCCAAAATCTAGTCCCTTCCTACCTACTCTAATGCTACCACCCTAATTCAAGCCACAATCATTTTTCATCTGGACTATCACAGTAGCCTCCTAGTGGCTCCCTATTTCAGCTCTGGGCCCCTCATGCTCTATCTTTACAAAGCATCTCTAGATGGTCATAGAATCCCACTGATGAAAATACTCCAAAGCTCATGCAGAATGTGGCCCCTTATCATCCTCTACCCGTCTCCCCCTCACTGGCTCTTCTTGGAGGCACACAGGCCTTTCTCCTGTCAAGCATGGTCCTGCCTTGGATCCTTGTACTTGCTGTTTACCTAGAAAATTATTCTCCAGGGGCCGGCGCTGTGGTGCAGCGGGTTAAAGCCCTGGCCTGAAGTGCTGGCATCCCTCTTCCGATCCAGCTCTCTGCTATGGCCTGGGATAGCAGTAGAAGATGGCCCAGGTCCTTGGGCCCCTGCACCCACATGGGAAGCCTAGAAGAAGCTCCTGGCTCCTGGCTTCAGATCAGCACGGAAATATAGCTGGCTTAGTTGCTCTTTTATTCAAGTCTCTGCTCAAACATGAGTTCAAACTAGACACCTTGGTGACTCCTGTCAACTCTCTATCCCTGCTATAGTTGGACTCCCCAGGAAACAGATTTTAATACCCTGAGATAAGCATGAATTTGGAGAAGTACACACAAACAACATCTGGAAGGAACTGAAGGGAACAGTGGTACAGATAATAAGAGATGCTGAACTACAATGAAGCTGCAGTGCAAACCTCTGCAGTGGGAAGAACACTTCAGATTGTCTGCAAGGAGGCCCTGGACTGGGCTTTTGAGCCCACGTGTTGATGCATCATGAGATTCAGGACATCCACAGAGGAGGTATAATAACTCAGGGAAGATATATGACTATGTGCTTTAGGGAAATGCAAATGAAAGCCAAAATGAAATAGTAATGCACACATTCCAGAATAGCTAGAATCAAAACAACAGAAAACAGCAAATGTTGGTGAGGATGTGGAGAAAATAGAACCCTCATACATACTGGTAGGAATGCAAAATGACACACACAGTTGCCTTGCTTGGCAGTTTCTTCCAAAGTCAAACACAAACTGAGCACACAAGTCAGCAATTCCACACCCAGAAATGGACTGAAGATAAATGAAGACTTCTAGCTACACAAAGACTTGTAAAAGAGTAACTGCAGTGCTGCTATTCATAATACTTAAAAACTGTAAACAATCCCAAAAGTCTAGCAAATGGAATGTGAATTAACACCATCAGAAACATCTATGTAAGGAATACTATTATCAAGGAAAAGTAATGAAATACCTCTATAGCTATAAAAAGGATGAGCCTCGGAAACACATTCAATGAAAGAAGCCAACACAAAAGATCACATATTCTTTGGTTCCATTCAAATGAAATATCCAGAAAGGGCAAATCTATAGAGACAGAAAGCATATTAGTGATTGCATGGGCCTGTGTGTAAAGAAAAGGGGTGACTGCAAACAGCTATGAGGAATATTTGGGGAATGACAGAAATATTCCATCACATTGCAACTCTGTGAATTCACCATATATCATTTACTTCTATACTTAGAATGGGTGACTTTCATGGGATGCAAATGTGAAGGTACTTCAAAAAGCTTGTGAAAACTGAATTAAATGTATGGCTTTAATTTGGTGCAAAAAATTTCAAATTTCTGCACAGTTTTTACATAGTACACATTTTCTACTCATTATGAAAAAAAAATTGGCTACAAAATATTTTTACACCAAAAAAACTTTATGAAGTACCCTCTATTTCAATAAAATGTAGGAAAGAAAAAAAGATCAGAGTGTTTTTTATTTACTCTTTTATTTATTTTGTTTGTTTGAAAGTCAAAGTAACACAGAGAGAGGAAGAGACAGAGAAAAAGGGAGAAAGAAATCTTCCATCCACTGGTTCACTGACCAAATGTCTTCAATGGCTGAGACTGGGACAGGCCGAAGCCAGGAGCCAGGAGCTTCTTCCAGGTCTCCAACGTAGGTGCAAGGGCCTAAGCACTTGGGCCATCTTCTGCTATTTTCCCAGGTGCATTAGCAAAGAGCTGGATGGGAAGTGAAGCAGCTGGGAACCGAACCAGCGCCCATATAGGATGCCTGGGCAGCTTTACTCACTACGCCACAGTGCTAGCCCCACTCAGTGTTTCTTGAAATAAGTAAAGTAATAATATGATAATGATGAGTAACAAAAACGTTTGCTCAGAATCGAAAATTGTTCCAAGTTCTTCACATGTTTTAACTTCTTTAATCTCTACCACAATCCTATGAAAAGTGCACTGTTTTGTATCATTTCCAAGCTGAGATAACTGAAACACAGGAAAATTAAATTACATGCTCAAGGTCATGGAACTAAATATAATAAAAATAGATAAATTAGCTTATAAAAATAAATCATTCTACCTTGAAATGGCAAGCAACAGCATTTATCCATATCACCAGCAAAACATCATATGACATCATATACTTATAAATACAGTAAGTTCACCACAAGTAACAAACATATTAAAGATTGCCCAATAAGGCATCAATTGGCAACACTTCTGATCATCTCCACTAGCAATGGATGAAAGTAAAAAAACACAATGCTCATTACAAGAAAGATTAGTCCAAAATTGGTTCAAATTCACTGAAAGACTGAATTACTATTAACAAATACAAAGAATGCCTGTAATGTCTAATGGATTGAATCACCATGTTCACACAAATACAGAAACAACTGCAGCATATACAAATACAACTTTAACTACAAGAGCCATGCATAAACATATACACAAATACTGAGTCACCCATTCTGCATAATAAAGATATTTCTACTGCATAACATCATAAAACTATAGACATATTATTGCTTCTTCTACAACTGAAAAGCACAGTAGTACAAGATGAGATGACAGCATGTTTTATCTTTTTCATATGAAAGTTTAGTAATAAATCTCTCACGGCCATAAACCAATATGAATGGAAACCTGCAGACACTAACTTCTTCTATATCTTCTTGTACATCTCAAATTTAGAGATGGCTTCTGGATAAGAGAACTGATAAATGAACCATCTTGGATGTGGTTAATATCAAAAAATACTAGGGCATATAAATGATAAGCAAGCCTATAATATTTGACAACAATGTTTTTTAAACAGTCCAATAAAACACAATGCACAGGTGGTAGAGGCAACAGGATGTGTAACTAAAATCACAGCCACCTTCAATACCTTTGTAGGCTGGGATTGAAAAATCTACATCAGCACTTTCTGTCTACATAATATATTGATGCAAAGCTAGAATAAAAGCAGTACTAAAATATATGCCATTTATAACTGTGAATAAATGTTTCTAAGTGCTGACAAGCTTCTGTCAGTTAAATTGCTTTTATGTAGAAATATTTTTCCCTGAATGTTTCCTCTAGTATTTTTATTAGGAAACTTTGTAATTAATTCATGTTCCAAACTAATAATTAACCAACTTTTTTTGTGTGTTGGTTATTTAAGTTAGTAATATGTATATTTGAGGCATTCATTTAAAGCTGAAGAAACCATTTCATAATAGAAAATTAATTCCTACCCTCAATTCTCTTGCAGTATAACATGTCCTAGAAAGCAATGCATCAATAATGAATTTATGATTCAAAATGGATATCAGCCCATAGCTAAAAATGTGCAGATCTATACAGCCAAGCACATTAAATAGTCCCTTGGGTAACATATAACTATGAGTAACTCTCATAATTCAACATGCACTATGATAAGAACCATTACAACAGCATGTGTTCATTTTGGGTCCCAATCCATTTTTAAAAGAAGCTGTAAATGTTGTCAATGTAATGAATGAAGTCACCAATTTGCACACATAGGCCAAAAAAATTAAACGACTTAAAGGGTATCTTAACAAATTTGATAACTATCTTTTTTTTTAAATAGAATTTGGTATAACGTTGGTTAAGTGATCTTAGAATCTCTCCAAGTTTATAAAGAATTCTTTGCAATCCCTGAAAATAAAAACATACAAAAACATAAAACCTGTTTCTAAGAGTAACCAGAATGAATAGTTAAGATTACAGCTGGCCGGCACCTCGGCTCAATAGGCTAATCCTCCGCCTAGCGGCGCCGGCACACCAGGTTCTAGTCCTGGCAGGGCGCCGGATTCTGTCCCGGCTGCCCCTTTTCCAGTCCAGCTCTCTGCTGTGGCCCGGGAGTGCAGGGGAGGATGGCCCAAGTCCTTGGGCCCTGCACCCCATGAGAGACCAGGAAAAAGCACCTGGCTCCTGGCTTCGGATCAGCGCGGTGCGCCTGCTGCAGCGCGCCGGCCTCGGCAGCCATTGGAGGGTGAACCAACGGCAAAAGGAAGACCTTTCTCTCTGTCTCTCTCTCTCACTGTCCACTCTGCCTGTCAAATAAATAAATAAATAAATAAAATTTTTAAAAAATAAAGATTTAAGAGAGTGACAAACAGAGATCTTTCATGCACTGATTCAATCCCCAAATGGCCTGGCCCAATCCTGGCTGAAGCCAGCAGCCTGGAACTCCATACTGGTCTTCCATATGGGTGGCAGGGTCCAAGTACTTGGGCCATCATCTGCTGCTTTCCCAGGCACACTAGCAGGGAGCTGGTTTGGAAGCAGAGCAGCTAGGACTCCAACCAGCACTCCAATGAGGGATATGGGTGTCGTTAAGTCACAGCTTAACTGCTGTGCCACAATGCAGTCCCAGAAAATGAGCCTTTAAAGGATCAAACTAATCTGCAAGCAACTTTAGTATCTGCAAAAAAAGGGAAGGAAGGACAAATATAACTTAACAGAAAACAATAAAAATTCACTCGAACAATGTAAATACTAACATTCATTACCTAATAAAAAACAAATTAGAGACAGGTTTAAAAAAAAAAAAAAAGGCTGACAAATGTTATCCAGAACCAGGAGAAATTGTCAATCAATAAAAATAGATGCAATACTAACCAAGACAATAAAATTCACATGAAGAGATCTTAAAACAGCTATTAAATAGGGTTTACAAAGGGCCACCAGATTGGCACAGCAGGTTAAATGTTACCTGCAACATCAGCATCCAATATTAGAGCTCCAGTACAAGTGCTAGCTCCTTTGCTTCTGATCCAGCTCCCTGCTAATGCTCCTAGGAAGGCAGTGGAGGATGGCCCAAGCACTTGGGTCTCTGCCACCCATGTGGGAGACCAGGATGTTGCCCCTGGCTCCTGGCTTCAGCCTTGCTCACCCCTGACTGTTGTGGCCATTTGAGGAGTGAACCAGGAGACAGAAGATATCTCTTGCTCACTTTCTTTCCCTCTCCCTCTCGTTCTGCATTTCAAATAAATAAATAAATCTTAAAAAAAAATAGGCTCAGGATTGACATTGTGGCAGAGCAGGCAAAACCACTGCCTGCCACATCAGCATCCTATAGGGGCAACTGGTTCCTGTCCCAGCTGCTCCATTTCCAATCCAGCTCCCTGGCTAATGGTTTGGGAAAAGCAGTGATAGATGGCCCAAGTGTTTGGGCCCCTATTACCCACATGGGAAACCGGGATGAAGCTCGTAGATTCAGCCTGGCAGTTGTGAACATCTGAGGAACGAACCAGCTGATGGAAAATATTTATCTCTCTCTCCTTCTCTCTCTCTAACTCTGACTTTCAAATAAATAAATAAATCTTTACTTTTCAATAATATTAAATACTTAACAACATAAACATGAAAATAGAAAGGGAAAACATTACAGAAAAACAAATAAAATGTTTAAATATTGAAAGACATATTTGACATATAAATGTCCCTGGGTAGAATTTGTAACCAGATGGCATTATCAACTAGACACTGCAGGGGGTTGGGAAAAAACCTGTCAGTGGAATTGAAGACACAGTAATATCAATTTCCTTAAACAAGTACAGAGAAAGAAAAGGCTGAAAAATGGACAGTGTCATGATAATACATTGGACAATAACAAATAATCTAGCATTTGTGTGATTAAGGTCCTAAAAAAGAGGAAAGGGGATAGAAAATATTTAAAGAAAACATGCCCATAATTTTTCCAAAAATTCTAAGCCTATAAGGCACGGGTACAAAAATCACAACAGAGCAGTCTACAGAAAAACTTATGAAAGTTAGTAATAAAGAAAAAATCGTAAAAGCAACCAAAGCGGGCGGAGGAAGCATAATCGAGGAACAAAGATAAGAACAGCAAAATGTCTCATGAGGAATTAGGTGGGTCAGAAGGAAATGGGATTACGTTCTTGAAATGCTGGAAGGAAAAACTGAAACTCTATACCTACCTCAACTATCTTTCAAAAGTGGACAGAAAATAAGGGCAGAGGTATTTTTGCCAGCACACCTGTTACACCTGTGCTATAAGAAATGTTAAAGTTAAGTTCTGCAGGTACAAAGAAAGTAATAGCAAGATGGGAATACGGACTGATAGAAAAGAAGGCAGAACGCTGGGATAGTAATATATCTAGCAAACAAAACTTTTTTCCTAATTTTCATTCTCTTTAAATATAACTGATTGTGTATGAGAAGAATAACATGCTGTGGAACTTGCCAAAGGAGTAGAAGTGAAATTTATGACACAATACAAATAGCCTAGAGAACTGAATGGGCAAACAGAACTGTACTATTGTCAGATCATTATAGTTTATACTAGAAGATGAACTGCGACAAGTTACAAAGATATAATGTAAACTGTAGGACAACCACAAAGAAGAAGGAGGTATCACCAGTAGCAAATATAAAATGAGATACAAAATATACTCGATTGCAGTCAACTCTTGGTATCTGCAGCTTCCACATACACCACAGAATCCCACACCCCCGACTGAAAACATTTAGAAACAAAGACTGTCTATACTGAACACCTACAGGTGTTCTTTTCACTATTCCCTAAACAATATTTCAGTGACTAATTATACACTAGGTACACTGTATTAAGACTTCTAAGTAACCCAGAGGCGATTTATCGTATATGGGAGGATATTTATTGGTTATATGCAAATATTGTGCAATTTTTAAATAAGGGACTTGAACATTCACAGATTTTTGTATCTGATGCAGAGTCTTGGAACTAATTCTCTGCAAATACTAATGGAACAGAGACCCCAGGGGCACTGTTTGCCAAAAGAAGGCAAGTAGAGAAGAAATTAGAAACAATTTTTTAAAGATGTGACAAAGAGAAAACAGACTTCATGTTGGCAGATTTAAAGCAGACTATCTCAGTGTACTTCAAAAAGCTTGTGGGAAAATGGAATTAAAAGGGAAGTTTGTTTTAAACATACAAAGACATTTTGGAATCCATACAATTTTTTCATAATATGTTTTTCCACAAACATTTTGAAGTCCCTTTATAGATAATTACATTAAATGTAAGTAACTTCTCTCTCTAAACCAGAGTACCAGAGCTTCCATGAAGAAGCAAGCCCTAATGCCCTAACCTAAGGCATTTGCTGCATGCAATAAATCACTTTCTCCCTACACATCTAGACTAGTACTTCCTTTGTCCATCCTCAGGAAAAGTGAGAAGACATCCATCATAGTACATTTCTTATTGCTGCAACTAAGTATCACAGATTGGGTCATTTGTAAAGGATAGAGGTTTATTAGCCTCAGGTTCTGGAGGCTGGAAAGGCCATGAGTCTGCCACCTGCATCTGTCTGGCATCTGGAGATCTTCCACCTTCCACCTCACAGCAAAGAACCTCAGCTGGGAACAGATCAAACACACTAGCTCAGTTCCCTCTTCCTCTTCTCATAACCACTAACTAATGCCATCATGAGGACCCACCCTCATGACCTCACCTGATCCTCGCTGACTCCCAAAGGGGCCACTTCCAACTATCAGTAGCATCTGAGTTTGAAAATTCAGTTTCCAAAACACAACCTTTAGGGAATATATTCTAACCATAGCAACATCCATTCAAACCATTTTCTGTGGGGCTTCTCTTGCAGAAGTCTAACTGAGAGAGGCTAGTATGCATCTAGTTAAAGGGCTTAAGTTGTGAGATTGTATATAAAGCATAAGTAAATATATTCTGTGTGTCTGAATGACACGCAAATTACATATAAAGACCCAGAGATGTTAAAAATCAAATGACACATCAGACAGATACTAATCATAACAAAACTGGGATTTCAGAACAAAAAATATTACCAAGGATAAAGACAGGCATTTTATTGTGACAAAGGAGTCAACCAAGAATACCTAACAATTGGAAATATTTATGCATCTAAGAAGACAGCTTCAAAACCCATGAAGCAATAATTAGGGGAAAAAAAAAAACTAAGAGAAATGAAAGGAGAAATAGACAAACTTGCTAACATAGTTAGAGTTTCCAACGCTACTCTCTCAAAAGCTCGTACAACAAAGAAACCAAAAACAATAAAATATAGAACACGGACAACAGCATCATGAACAAAATTGACCTGACATTTATAAAACACGCAACAAATAATTTTCCAGTGCATATAAAAAAATTAACTAAAATAAACATATACCAGACCCTGAAAAAAAAATCAACATCACTAAGAAACACTATTTTCTTTGGTAACAATGAAATTAAAATAAAAATCATTAAAGGAAAATTAAAAACTCCTGAAATATTTGGAAATCAAACAATAAATTTCTAAATACCCAATGGAAAATGAAAACATAAGGTAAATTTCAAAATGAAAATAAAAACACAGTACATCAAAATCTGGAGGGCAAAACCAAAGCACTTCTCAGAACAGTGTTTCCCCAAATATCCTTCACATTAGAATTATCTAGGGAGTTCTTCAACTGCCCATTAAACTCCATATCATTTAATCAATTACAGCAAAATGTCTGGGTTGCAGAAAGGCATTAGTAGTGTTTCAGGATCCCCCACAAAATTTCACTTTGCAACAGAATTTGGGAGCCACCTGTATCGATGAAATTTTGTGGCTTGAAAAACATAAATTTATACCTTAAAAAGGTAGAAAAATTAAAGCCAATTAAAACCCAGGTAAATAAAAGGGAGGCGACAATAAAGATAAAAGTAAATAATTCAAGAAAGTAAAAAGAAATCGAAAGCTATTTTTGAAAATAATTTTAATAGCTAAAACTACCCAGGGAATAAAATCAAAAAGATATAAATTATTAACAGCAAAAAAATAAAAGAGGGAAACTTTCTACAGTTCCTTGAGAATTTAAAATAAGAAGGAAATACTATGAATAAATTGCTTTAAAAGACACAAATTTTTATAAAACTGACTCAAAATGTAGCCTATCATCCACCTCAAAAATTTAACTCATGGGGTGGGCATTTGTCCTGGCAGGTAAGATCCCCATTAGGATACCCACATCTTGGATTCGATTCATGATTCTTCCTGACTCCAGTTTCCTGCTAATGCACACCAAGGGAGGCAGCAGTAATGACTCAGGTACTTGGGTTCTTGCCCCTCATGTGGGAGATCTGGATTGAGTTCCTGGATCCATGCTTCAGCCTGGACCAATCCACCTGTTTTGGGCATCTGGAGAGTGAATCAAAGGATGGGAACACTCTTGCTCTCGCTCTTCCTCTCCGTCTCCCTCCCTCCCTCTCCCTCTCCTTCTCTCCCTCTCCCTCTTTTCCTCTGTCCCTCCCTCCCTCCCCCCCCCCCCTTCTTCCCAAAAAGAATATTCCAGGACTAGATGACTTCAATCAAATATTTCAAGAAGAAAGGAAAAAACAAAACACTATACAAACTCGTTCAGGAAAGAGAAGTAACACTCTCCATTTTCATTTATGAAAACACCAAACCCAAACACGTATCACAGAAAAAGAAAATGGCAGGGGTGGACATTTGGCACATGGGTTAAGACATCACTTGGGATGCCAGAATCCCATACGGAAGTCTCTGGGTTTGAGATTGGCCTCTGACTCTGACTTCAGCTTCCTCCTAATGCATATCCCAGGAAGCAGCAGTATCTGGATCCTTGCCACCCACATGAGAGATTGATTGTGATTCAGGTTCCTGGTTTCAGTCTGGCCCACTTGGGGAGTAAACCAGCAGATGGAAGATCTCTCTCTCTCTCTCCCTCTCTGTTCATTGCTCTTCCTGTCTCTTTACCCTTCAAATAAAATGAAAAGAAAAAGATAGATACACCTGTGCAGGGGCCGTACAGCAAGGGCCTAAGGAAAGAACCTCTAGGGATGGAGGGTAGTTTCTGGGCAGAACTAGCCAGACAATGGTGATCTCAGTCATACAACCCAAGAATTGAATTTTGACACCAACTACATGAGCGTGAAAGAGGTTCCTGGTGAGATCCCAGATGAGACTATAGACTAGCTGAGACCCTGTGCAACCTTGAGAGCAGAATCCAGCTACACTCGGCCCAGATGTTCAACCAACAAAAAACTGTGAGATAAATCATTTATGTTGTTTTAAGCTACTACATTCCTGGCAATTTGCTACTCAGCAATAGAAATACAATACAGTCTGCTATTCTCAAGCTGACAAACCACCAAAGTCAATAAATTAGTCTAAAGAAGACATTTGAGGGTGTTGTGCATTTGGGAAACTGAACTGAATTTCACAGTCATAAAAATGTAAATTACTTAATTTTGCATATGCTTGACATTTGACATTTTGAAAAGCCAAATTACAGCTAGCATATTTGACATAACCACAGCCAATTTAAATATATTGCACAACAGAGAACAGAATGCAAGAACAAATCTATCAAGAAACAACTTTGAAAATGCTACTTAAGAACTGGCAAATTGTACCCAAGGAATTTTTTAATTTTCTTTTATCTTTTATTTAATATATCCAGATTAAATTATAAATAAATTACAAAAAACAAAAATTTTTAACCTATAAATTAAATGTTATGAATTATGGATTTCTGAATAGAGATTTTCATGAGCAGAGCCAATGCTCATGCATTTCTATGTGCCAATCTCTAGGTTAGAAAGAAATAGATTTGAAAAAAATGAGCCCCACCAAGCAAAATAAAAAATTAACAATGAAAACCGTTCATATGACAATATGGCCCATCTTCTACCCCAAAACTTAAAATTCTAGGAACTGAGGTGCACCATTTAAAAAATGTATAATCGCTGATAAAGGATAGGATTGGTGAAAATTTAAAATTCAAAGATTTGTATGGCTTTCCCTTTTATGACTGGAAAGATAGGGATATTTCATTTCTCTGGTTATTTCATTTTCTTCTTTACCATACCACAGTTTAAAAAATACTAGTCTCGGGACAGGCATTGTGGTACAGAGGGTTAAACTGCTACACTGGACACCTGCATCCAGATTCCTGCTAATGAGCATCCTAGGAGGCAGCAGATTATGGCCACGCTACCACATGGGAGACTCTGATGGAGTTCTGGGCCTCTGGCCCAGCCCCAGCTGTTGTGATCATTCGGTGAGTGAAATAACAGTAATAAATTAGCAACTAAACATGTAAATATACACATATATGTATATTAGTGTCACAGATATCACGTTTCTCCTCCCGACCTCATGATTCAATGACTCACCAGACTCAACTTTGAGGATTTATATTAAACTGTCATTAGTATTACAAATACTTTAAAGGGAAATGGATACCTTTGGCACATGAGAGAGTTTAACAATTAACGAATGGGAATGAAAGTAAGGAAAATGAAATATTTGTAATATATTAAGTAAAGTAAACCTATGAAGTGTTGAATAAGTACCAAAATGTTTATAGTTGGGGCAGGTGTTCTGGTGCAGTGGGTTAAGCTGCTTCTTGGGACATCCACATCCCATATTGGAATGCTGGTTTCGCGTTCCAGTTACTCTACTTCCAATTCATTTTCCTGCTGATACACTTGAGAAAGCAGTGGATGATGGTATTTTTTGGGAGACCATGATGGAGTTCCTGACTCCTAGCTTCAGATTGGTCGAGCCTTGGGTATTGTGGTTTTGAAAGTCACAGAACAGATGGAAATTCCAAGTCTCTCCCCCTCTCTATTGCTCTGCCTTCTAAATAAATACAAGACTAGATTTTTAAAGAAGAAGAATCAGTTTTTTTTTTTTTTTTTTTTTGACAGGCAGAGTGGACAGTGAGAGAGAGACAGAGAGAAAGGTCTTCCTTGGCCGTTAGTTCACCCTCCAATGGCCGCCGCGGTAGGCACGTTGCGGCCGGCACACCACGCTGATCCGATGGCAGGAGCCAGGTGCTTATCCTGGTCTCCCATGGGGTGCAGGGCCCAAGGACTTGGGCCATCCTCCACTGCACTCCCTGGCCACAGCAGAGAGCTGGCCTGGAAGAGGGGCAACTGGGACAGGATCGGTGCCCCGACCAGGACTAGAACCCGGTGTGCCGGCGCCGCAAGGTGGAGGATTAGCCTAGTGAGCTGCCGCACCGGCAGAAGAATCAGTTTTAAAAAAGAAATGAGGCCTCATCAAAACCCTGAACAGTCTCTGATACTAGGAAATTATATCTTTATTAAAATATTTATTTAGGGGGTCCAGCATTGTGGCACAGAAGGTTAAGCCATAGCCTACAACACCAGCTTCTCATATGGACACTGGTTCAAGTCCCACCTGCTCCACTTCTGATCCAGTTCCCAACTAATGGGCTGGAAAAAGCAGCAGAGGATGACCCAAGTATGTCGGCCCCTGATACCCATGTAGGAGACTCAAATGAAGCAACTGGCTACAGGTTTCGGCCTGACCTCACACTGGATAATGTAGCCAATTGGAGAGTGAACCAGCAAATGAAATATCTCTGTCTCTCCCTCTCTCTGTAATTATGCCTTTCAAAACAAATAAATAAATCTTTTTAAAAAAATCTACTTATTGGCCGGTGCCATGGCTTAACAGGCTAATCCTCCACCTTGTGGCGCCGGCACACCGGGTTCTAGTCCCGGTTAGGGCGCCGGATTCTATCCCGGTTGCCCCTCTTCCAGGCCAGTTCTCTGCTATGGCCCGGGAAGGCAGTGGAGGATGACCCAAGTGCTTGGGCCCTGCACCCGCATGGGAGACCAGAAGCACCTGGCTCCTGGCTTTGGATCAGCGCGATGAGCCGGCCACAGTGGCCACTGGAGGGTGAACCAACGGCAAAAAGGAAGACCTTTCTCTCTGTCTCTCTCTCTCACTATCCACTCTGCCTGTCCAAAATAAATAAATAAATAAATAAATAATCTATTTATTGGGGCCGGCCTGTGGCACAGTGGGTAAAGCTGCCACCTGAAGTGACAGCATCCTATATGGGTGCCAGTTCGAGTCCCAGCTGCTCCACTTCCCATCCAGCTCTCTGCTATGGCCTAGAAAAGCAGTAGAAGGTGACCCAAGTCCTTGGGCCCCTGTACCCATGTGGGAGATCCAGAAGAAGCTCCTGGCTCCTGGCTTTGGATCAGCACAGCTCCAGTCGTTGCAGCCAACTGGGGAGTGAACCAGTGGATGGAAGACCTCTCTCTCTCTCTCTCTCTCTCTGTGCCTTTCCTTCTCTCTGTGTGTAATTCTGACTTTCAAATAAATAATCTTTTAAATAAATAAATAAAATCTATTTATTACTCAGTAATCTCTACATTTTTGCTTTTTCATTCTCTATGTGTTACATCGGCAACCCAGTTTACATAGCTGTTTCTGAATCCCAGGACTTATAAAGTGGTAATTTGAAACATGTACCTTCTGCTCACTCTGGACCTAATCTGCTGTCTTCAACCTTCACTATGGAAAAGTTCAGTAACACTAACACAAATGTCATTCCTGGTAATTAGGTCACACTGAGTACCTCCAAGTTTTGCACTGCTACGGTTACAGATATTCAAACCTCCAAGGCTTCCCTTGAGTAAACAATATATTGAACCAAGGCAGGCCTGACAATACCAATTCATTTAAGAAAGAAAAAAACAAAATTTTCAGTCACTTAATTGCATTTAAGAGCATGTTCTGAATTAGACCAACAGTTGAAAAATCACCTTCATGTATTATGAAGATGCACATAAAATATAAACACAAAAATGCTCAATAACAAAATGTCATTTATGCAAATACTTCTAGGTTATATCTTACTTATATTTCATTTCATGTCCTTTATACTTCATTAAGTCATACTTCAATAACCTAATTTCTCATTATTTTACAGCAAAGATATTCTCAGCCTGAAATTACATCAAACAAATTATAAATCAAATTTCTGAAAGCCATAGCCATAGGTAGAAATCAAATAAAATGCCTAATTTCACATAAATGGAAAAGCTTTAAATGGATTACATTTATATAATTGCCTATGCACACTTATTCTGACGTGGTTTCACTTGCCTCCTAAAGATGTTAGAAAAACATTATTCCAATATATGAACAATAAATCAGCAGCTACAACCAAAAAAGTTCAACTATTTTTTAAATGAGAAGCTTCTTTAAATGAAGAATTGAATTTATATGGAACATACATATTCTACTAGTTCTATTTCCCTGATTGAGCTCTGACTGATAGATTTACTGAGAGGTTTTTTTTTTTTTTTTTTTTTTTTAAATTCTCACCTAAGAGAATTTGGAACAAAGTGATAATTATCTGCCCTTACACACACCCTGTCCCTGAAATTGTTATAATCATAGATACAGAAAATAGAATGGTGGTTACCAGGGGATGAGAGTGGGGAAGAATGAAGAGTTACTGAATTATTGTTTAATGAGACAGAGTTTCTGTTTGGAAGAATGAAAAATTTTGGGGACTAGATGGTGGTAATAGCTGCACAAATGGAACATGCATAATGCCACCGAATTGCACACTTAAAAAGGTTAAAATGTGCATCATATTGCATACATGTTACCACAGTCAAGATAGTCCAAGTGTTTGGGCCCCAACCACCCACATGGGAGCCTGGAAGGAGGTTCGGGCTCCTGTTGCGGCCATCTAAGGAGTGAACCAATGGATGGAGGATCTCTGTGTCACTCCCTCTCTCTGTAACGCATTCAAATGAAACAAATACTTTTAAAAAGGTTTTTAATTATTCTAGAGTCATCATATTTGTATTTATATACTTTTTTCTCCAGGAATTAGCTTGAAATTAAAAGTATTTCATATAAATAATGGATATTAAATATTTAATTTGGCCATTCAGAAATCACAGCTAATAAAATGGAGAAAAGAAACTATGTGCTCTGACTCCTGGCTCTGTGGAGTTTTTTGCTCTACTATTATATGTTGAGTGCTAAAATAAGAAATAACAAACTTCTCTCACAGAGAGTGATTATTTTGAAACAAATATAAAACTATGAGTAGGGATCAGCATTGTGGTACAGGGGGTTAAACAGCCACCTGCAACACTGGCATCCCATATGCGCAGCATTTCAAGATCTAGCTCTCCTGCTAGTGCACCCAGGAAAGCTGCAGATTATGGCCCGAGTGCCTGGGCCCTGTCACCTAAGTGGGAGACCCGGCAGGAGTTCCAGGCTCCTGGTTTTGGCCTGGCCCAGCCCCAGCCCCAGCTGTTGCAGCCACATGGGGAATGAACCATTGGATGGAAGATCTCTCTCTCCACTCTCTCCATAACCCCAACTTTCAAATAAGTAAAAATAAATCTTTATAAAAACAATTTCAAAAACTATGTGTAGAAGTAGAGCTGTAATTGAAACCTCTTCACAGAAAAGAAGCGCTATCTCTACTCATGACTGCAGAAGAGCACAGCTGCCAGTGGGGGAGGCAGGCCGTCAACAGTATAGCAGGTCCAGTTATTTGCAGCTGTGCAGATAATGGAATTAAACTGAAAGGATCAACGTTTAATCAACTGCAAATAACCTTTTCTTAGCCTTGGACCCCAAGACATAAAAAGGGCTCATTTCAAGGGTTAGTCTTGTGTTCCATAAAACCAATTCAGAACCTCTGGGATGCATGACTTTAAACAAAAACAAACAAAAAAATTCTGATTTGTTAGAAGTTAGTGTTTTTAAAAATTCAAGCAGCAGCTGTAGAACCTGATTTGCCTCCAGGTGGGTTCTACTCATCACAGTATCTCCAGCATCAGACACAGTGTTTCAAGGTAGGAGCATAACAGATACCCGTTTAGGCCACAGAAGGAAGGGGAGAAGAGTAGGATGGGGGAGAGAAGGCTGGTGGTTGGGTGAGTTCTGTAGATTCCAACAACCCAGGGGCTGGCACTTGCTGTTTGTCTGGAGAACACGCAGACAGAAAGGATAGAGACTACAGTAATCGATAAACTGCAAGGTCGAGCATCCAAACCAACCTGTGCTGTTCATTGAGATTTTATTGGTGACTTACTTTTGTATTTACTGAAGTTCAAGATTTGAACATGTTATTTGATATATTTATCACAAGGTACCTAAATGACACCTAGGATTCATTATGTATAGCCGTGTATGTGTGATATACAACCATGCTATTAAAAAACATTTATTTGGGTTAGGTGTTTTGCCATGGGGTTAAGCTGGAGCTTGTGATGCCATCATCCCACATCACAGTGCCCTTTCAAGTCCCAGCTGCTCTGCCAACAATGCAGCTTCCTGCTTATGCACCTGGGAAGCCAAATAGAACTCCTGGCTCCTGGTTTCAGTTTGGTCCAGCCCTGGCTGTTTTAGCCATTTGCGGAGTGAACCAGTGGATGGAAGATACCTATCTAACCCTGTCTCTCTCTCCCTATCTACCTATCTTTCACTCTCTCTCTCAGTTGCTCTACATTTCAAACAAACAAATCTTGGGGCTGGCGCTGTAGCTTATGGGTAAAGCCTCCACCTGCAGTGCTTGCATCCCATATGGGCACCAGTTCTAGTTCAGGTTGCTCCACTTCAGATCCAGCTCTCTGTGGAAATCATTAGAAGATGGCCCAAGTCCCCTGCACCCACATGGGAGGCCCAAAAGAAGTTTCTGGCTCCTGGCTCCTGGCTTGTGATAGGCCCATTGCTGCCATTTAGAGAGTGAACCAGCAGATGGAAGGCTTCTCTCTCTCTCTCTCTTTATCTCTCTCTCTCTCTCTCTGTTAATCTGTCTTTCAAATAAATAAATAAATCTTTAAAAGATAATAATTTAAAAAACCTATATTTTAGATCCAGAGACTCAATACAAACTAATTCGTGCGTTTCTCATCATTTTACATTAATTAAAACTGTATTTTTTCAACAACGTGTTATAATCATTTTAAAAGCTAAACATTAAGTAATTATATCACAAATGCAAAACATGTGAAACAATTTTGACTTTCTAACCTTTGTAAAATATGTGCTTATTTGCTGATATCACTTTTGCTGACCACTACGAGAAAATCTCTGCCAAGTGACTTTCAGTTTTGTGTAGCTGATGTCATTGTAGTGATTACAAAGCTTAACAGAATGCTGAACGCATGTGCTTCAGAGGCTCCCCTAAATCCATGCCATTAGTCGCTTCATGTGGTCGCTGTGACTTTCCCTCATTGGTTGCCCTCTTGGGCTGTCCAGCTGTCACTTCAGTTATTCATTTCACACAATGGTCCTCCACCTTTCTGTTTCTCACTTAAACATTTACATACTTTAATCTCTTAACTGTATCGTGTTTGAGCAAAACTAGTCTACAGTCAGGTGGGAATTCAGAATAGTGGCTGCCTGCAGGGTGCATGGGCAGAGGCTGATTGGGAAGCGATAAGACAAGACTTTCTGGGTTGATAGCAATGTCCTGTATCTTGATGAAGATCTGTGTTGCATAGTATAAGCATACCTCAAAACTCAGTAAATGTGTACTTAAGATTTACATATGCCACTGTATTTAGGTTTTACCTCAATAGAAAGACAAAACCTGTAAACTATAAATAAACTCTATGATATGCATGCTGAAGGGACTTAGAGGGAAGTGTCTGTGGTTGACTTGGAAATCCACTATAAATAAATAAGATGGATTGATGAATTAACAGATAAATATGTGTAAGAAAAAATATCTGTTAAAATGAGTGATGGACATACTGGTGTTCACTACTAAAGTCTTTGAAAATTTCCATAATAAAATGTTTTCAAATTTAAAAAGTAGGTGCCCAATTCTGTCCTAAGATACCAACCTGGTCTGTCAGGAATATTCTCTTCATTTAACTTTGCTACCTCACTTACCACTTAATAAAATTTGAAAAAGTAAGTTCTTCATAATCCTTTTAACTTTAAAATTCATTGAATAAGGAAATTAATTAAACTGAAAGGAATTAACAAGTGTTCCCAAAAATTTTGACCTGTGATCTTAGCTAGCCCCTTTCTGTTCATTTCAGATATTTAGCAAATTGATCTAAACAGTTAAGATCACTAAAAATTTCACTACTTTACTCATCCACTCCTTCATTCCTTCTATGAATATCTCTGTCAAACACCTTCTAAGCACCAGGTGTCTCTAAGTGTCACAGACCAAGACAACCTAATTGTAACACAAAGTGATACATATATTAAGTGCTACAGGAATATGGTAACCTGAGCAGTTTATGGACCATGGAAGGTGAGCAAAAGACAGCAGAAAGTTCATCCCAGGCTTCGGAGAAGCATACAAATAGTTTATAATACATAAGCTTTATCTTACAGCTAAAATGGCAAACTATATATTAATAATAGTTGCTTCTTAAATATGTTAAAGTATGTAAAATAAAGATACATTCCTTAAATTCTTCCTTTTACTGTCTTTGATATTGCTTTTGGAAGATTCTACAATCTTTTCAATTACCAATATAATCCATGTGTCTCTCCTTCATCACTGAACCACAGCTGCATGGATTACATTTTAAATAATTAAAGTTATGTTCACATTTGATTTTATTACTTCTTAGGGATTTTTTTTTCCATAACAAGTTTTACAAGGAACTCACTTTGGGAAAAAGAATGCTCTACAGTCTTGAAATCCCAACAGTGAACAGTCATGTTAGAAAGGTTTCCTAGAACAGGCAACAACTAATAAAAATGCAAATCTCTCATGCAGCAACTCAGCTCAGTATAAAATGCATAAAGGAAAATTTCAAGTCACTGACTGCATTTCTGACAATCTACTTAGATATTTTAAATATTTTATATTTTCTTTTTTAAGGTCTATAAATGGTCTCATTTCTTTTGATGAGTTTACCTTTAAAAAAAAAAAAAAAAACTAACCAAAATCCTAGCATATGTGGGTTACTTAAAGGTATCTTTTTTTATTCTCTGCAAAATGTAGATATTGCTACTGAAATGTATATATCATTAGATATCTCAAATGCTTATGGTAAAGACTTTCTTTTCTTAATAAATAAAAAAAAGAGTCAGTGCTTGGCATTTAATAGCAGTAATTAATAATAAAACTATTTGGGCTGGTGCCGCGGCTCACTAGGCTAAAACTCTGCCTGCGGTGCCAGCACTCTGGGTTCTAGTCCCGGTCGGGGTGCTGGTTCTGTCCCGGTTGCTCCTCTTCCAGTCCACCTCTCTGCTGTGGCCCGGGAAGACAGTGGAGGATGGCCCAAGTGCTTAGGCCCTGTACCCGCATGGGAGACCAGGAGGAAGCACCTGGCTCCTGGCTTTGGATAGGCACAGTGCACTGGCCGTAGTGGCCATTTGTGGGGTGAACCAACGGAAGGAAGACCTTTCTCTCTGTCTCTCTCTCTCACTGTCTAATTCTGCCTGTCAAAAAAATAATAATAATAATAAAACTATTTACCTGTTCAGGCATGCTCTTTACTTGGGCAGGAGCTGAGGGGAGCCAGAACTCATCTTAGCTTTGGAGTATAGTTGGAAAGTCCCAACTCTTACTCTCATGGCATTACTGACCACTTCAATGTCATGAGAGCTTTTTTCATTCTCTCTCTTTCAGAATCAGACTCCTTACTTCACTGCACACCCAAGACTGGCACTCTTTACAGAGTTCAGCAGCAAAGACCTTAGGATTCTTTCATCATTTATCTGTTAGTGGCTGAGAATAGAAACATCGGTGGACCTTCACCTCAACTAATCCTCTAAAAAAAACATTCCCAGTGACTGAGCCGGGCCGGAGGTTCACACTCAAGATGCTTTGTAATTTGTTTCAAACCATTTTCTATAGGTACCTTCAAATGATCTAGAGGCTGAATGAGGTGTTTCATTCTGAGGGACTTTGAAAAAATCTGTTAGGAAAAGTAGTATTAGGGCACATCTTAAGACTGAACATTGCAATGTAAAAGAAGATGAAGAACATTTGAGATTTGGGAAAGAAGAGATTTCTAGAACAACAACAAAAATTAAATAGAATACCTGACTTCACTTGTGGGCTCATATAATAATGACTTACCATTTAACAGAAAGCTGCATTATCCCAGTGAAGTGGAAAGAAGTGAGAATGAGAAACTGTAACATTGAGATGCAATTAAGTGATGAAACTCAGTAAATCTTAAACAGAAGGGACCATTTCTGCAGAGAGCGCCAGAACAGTCTGTAAATTTGGGAAACAACCTTGCAAAGTGATCTTGACTATTGAACAGCTTTTAAATAATCTCCCATGCTATGCTTTCATTAGGCACCCAAAAAATTAAGAATTCTTGATACTTACTATTATATTATTGATCTAGCCCCACATATCATAAAGATTTACAAACAGTGAAATCTTTACTGCTATGAGAGTAATTACAGAACTTCAAGCTGGGTCCTTCTAGGCAAGTTTATAACAAATACTAACATTTCCTTCCAATGGAAAACACTGAATTTAAGATATAGGTACCAATGTTATTCTGCTGGAATGCTAATTATACTCATTTAAAAACCTGAGTGCTATTAGTACTGATTTTTACTTTTTCATCTTTCAGGATGTGCTTTTGATGAAGCATAAACTGTCACAGGCACACTAATGCCCTACTCCTCCCTGGCTAAATCCTGTCAGCAGATTGTGTGCATCTGAATCTTCACGTTGCTTTTTTGTTTTATTTGCAGTATTCTAAGAGAGTGATTTTCTTTATTGTTCTCTCATCTTGTATTTCAATCTTAGAGAAAATGATAGGGCAATTAGAACCTTATTTCGCAAATAAGTCACTAAGCCTTATTTGTTCGGGCGGGGAAAAAAAACAACAGATTTTCAGTTTTATTTCCAAATGAGAAAGACATAGGCAGCAGAAAAAAATGAGTACTAAAAATGTCAAAAGAAATACTAGCTTCAATAGTATTTTTAAAGTACTAAGAACAAAGGAAAAACAATTTGATATAAAAATTCAGATGACTAAAAATACGTAGGTGAATTAAATATTTCTAAAAAACTCTCACAAGTTGATCTGTATATGAAATAAATCTGTCAGTTCAAAATGAGAAGAACTTCTTTTGTAAAAGAAGTAAAATCTGCATTAAAAATTTTTTTAAGTATGTCAATAGAGTACTATTCCAAAGAAATGGCCAGGTGCCCAACAATTTTATTTTCACCCAGGAAAATCCTATTCTGCTTTACTGACAAAGTGTTTTAACTTAAAACTGGAGTGCCATAAGAAATTCAAAGGAAATTTTTCCAAAGTGTAAAATGCGACTGAGATAAGCCACACCACAGTTGAAATGAGGTTAGTACCTCCCCAAATCTGCAAATGCTCATGTGTCTATTATTATACAATCACAAGCAAAAATGTGCATATTGTCTACTGGAACACATTACTAGTCATTATGAATCCTCCTTTCATTTCCCACAAGTACTTACAAAGCAGTAAGGTTCAAGATTCTAAAAGGAAAAAAGAAAAGAGGCAAAACAAACCACAAAGTATTTTGACAAATAAAAAGTACCTGATAAAACCTGAGTAGATCAATGGATGGGTTGATGGGTTTATGGATAGGTGGGCAGACACATGGACATTTCGCCAAATGGATGAATAGATGCTCAGGACAGGTATACAGAAGAATATGTTGCTTGCTTTCAAAGAAAAGAACATACAATCTTTTTTTTTTTCTTTTTTCCCTGTGTGTAACATTAGTAGAAGTTGTTCATGAGCTTCAGAAGCAGATTAATGAAACTCTAGGAACGTGTGTGTGTGTGTGTGAGAGAGAGAGAGAGAGAGAGAGGAATAAGGGAGAGGGAGAAGACATCCAATAACATACTTATTTCTGATGTACAGGTGTAATTACCTAGAAAAGGATTAGGAGCCACTACTGTAAAGTCTTTCACATGTTTAATTTATATGATGGGGCAATACTAAATATTAGCATTCTCAAAGCTAGAAATGACCCTAAGAATTTCAAGAAAATATACAACAGACTCAAGTTCAAGATCTTCAATTAACCATTCTTAGCTACCCTTAAGAGGTTGAAAATTACATTGTTTAATATAAGATTCATTTATATGTTAAATGAAATTAAAAGCCTCAGTTGGCACTGACAATTCTCCATGCTGACTTTATAATGTACTTTTTAAAAACTTTTTATTTGAGAAGTAGAATTACAGACAGAGAGAACAAGAGATAAAGAGAAAGGTCTTCCAACTGCTAGTTCACTCCCCAAATGGCTGCAACGGCCGGAGCTTGGCCTATCTGAAGCTAGGAGCCAAGAATTTCTTCCGGGTCTCCCACGAAGGTGCAGGGGCCCAAGGACTTGGGCCATCTTCCTCTGCTTTCCCAGACCATAACAGAGAGCTGCATCTGAAGTAGAACAGCCAGGACTTGAACTCTAGTGCCCAAATGGCATGCCAGCACTACAGACAGGAGGCCTAGCCTACTACGCCACAGCGCTGGCCCCCACACTAACTTTAATAAGACTGCATAAGGACACAAGTCGTTCTCAGTACTTTGTGGAGGGAAAATTCTTCATAGCATAGCCTGAACACTCACAATGTGCCTTAAAATAACACAGAAAGACACAGAATTAGAGCTGTCTTTGTTAGAGTCCACACAGAAAGGCCCCCTCTTCTTCTGATCTCCAGAAACAACTAACCTACACTTTCTAAAAACTCTGCTTTCACCTGCCATTAAGAGGAGCCAACCCTGTGCAAAAAGTAGGAAGTCTGCTCTGGCTTGGCAGCCTGAGCAAGCAAGCTTCCCACCCAGAGGCCGGGGAAGCCTCAGCACTCACAGCTGGTGCAGGCAGGGTTCCTGAATTGAGCAGCAGATTAGTATCAGCCCAGTATGTAATAAAAGCACTGAAAGTTAGCTTTAAAAAACTCAACCTCGCATCCCTGATTTCATATTTATGAAACATCATCCTTTCCCAATAGCACAGAAGAATTAAGTAAAGGATTTAAAGATTCACATCTAATTGAACTCCAGCCCAGATAAAACAGCCTGTGTTTCTTAAATCGAGACTCCAACAGCTACATTTTGCCTTTCAGAGGCAATAGAATTCTGGGGAAATGATACCTTCCCAGGGATCCATTTGAGGTTTTTACAAACATTTATTATCATGATGGCAAAATAATTTGATAAGTTTCTTCATTGAACATATCAGCTTGCACTTTGAGAAAGGCAGACTCAAGAATCAAATTCACACCAAGAGAAGGACAACTTGGTATTGCAGAAAACTGAGGGTCCTGGAACTAAAGCTAGCTGCATGGACATGAGCTTCTGAACAAGAATAAGCAGGATGTAGTTGCCCGGCAGTGGCTATGGCCACGTTTATACAAGGCAGACAGAAAGAAATGATGAATTATAGCCTTGAGTCATTCTACTTCTTGCCAATCTGTTTGAGGCCCTGGTTATATTATAATTGGGGAGAGGAGGGTACTAAAAAAAAAATTGGAAATACATAAGGTATGATATTGGAAATTAGTAACAAGGTGAAGGCACTGTATTTGAACTTTATATAACATCTGCGCTGTTTCTCATGTGTAATCTAACTGACATATGTCTGAAAACTACTGCTATGGAATCTAAAAATAAAAGAGACTAAAATATTATTCATCCTTTCCATACTGATATGAAAAATAAAAATAAATAAATTTTAGGGAAAGCTAAAAATATCGTCACATATGCCTTTTAGCCTGCTCCAATATTTTTTCAAAACTGAGTTTATAATAATGCTAGAGTTCAAAAAGTAACTACTGCTATCAGCCAAAATAATTGTTGATAAAATCATTGTACTTTACACAAAAATTTCTATAATTTATCAGATACCTCATCCTTAAGCCAAAATCCTTACTTAAGCAAGACAAGTAAAAGCAATCACTTAGAAAAGTACTAGGATAACTATTTTAAACTATTTATCTTTCTTAAACTTCTGTTTTTAAGATTGATTAATTAATGAGTTTAAAAGGCAGCATGACAGAGATAGAAGGAGAGAGACAGGAAAAGAGATCTTCCATCTGTTGGTTCACTCCCTAAATGGCCACAACAGCCAAGTCTGGGCCTGGCCAAAGCCAGGAGCCAGGACCTCCAACCAGGTCTCTCACACAGGTATGTAGGCCATCATCCATTTCTTTACCAGGTGCTGTTGGTAGGAAGCTAGACTGGAAGCAGAATAGCCAGGACTCAAACAAGCACTCTAATGTGGGATGCCAGCATTGCAAGTGACAGCTTAAGTGGCTGAGCCGCAACACCTGCCCCCAAATAAACTTCTTTTTAAAAGATTTAAGGAGGGGCTGGTGCCGTGGCTCACTTGGTTAATCCTCCGCCTGCGACACCGGCATCCCATATTGGTGCCGGCTCTAGTCCCAGCTGCTCCTCTTCCAGTCCGGCTCTCTGCTGTGGTCCAGGAGGGCAGTGGAGGATGGCCCAAGTGCTTGGGCCCCTGCACCTGCATGGGAGAACAGGAGGAAGGGTCTGGCTCCTGGCTTCGGATCCGCACAGCACCGGCCATAGCGGCCATTTGGAGAGTAAACCAACAGAAGGAAGACCTTTATCTCTGTCTCTCCCTCACTGTCTATAACTCTGCCAGTTACCAGAGAACGGCAGAGTCCTTGTCTTCGAGCAAGAAAGAATTCCAGTGTGAGACAGAGAGTAAGTGGAAAGCAAATAGCAAGGTTTATTAGGGTAGGGACATCCGTAAGAACGGATGGGCACCTCTCCAGACAGAACCTGAGAGAGAGTGCCCAGTCGCTCAGACTGGGGGAGAGCACACCTGGCCAGGCCAGGCGGGCGGCTCAGCAGAGAGGCAGAGGACTGAGCGCACAGTCTGGTTGAGGCCGGGTTTTTTTTTTTTTTTTTTTTTTTTGGGGGGGGGGTTATTAAACTTTTATTTAATGAATATAAATTTCCAAAGTACAGCTTATGGGTTACAATGGCTTCCCCCTCCCAAAACTTCCCTCCTACCCACAACCCTCCCCTTTCCCGCTCCCTCTCCCCTTCCAATCACATCATGATTCATTTTCAATTCTCTTTATATACAGAAGATCAGTTTAGTATATATTAAGTAACGATTTCAACAGTTTGCCCCCATATAGCAACACAAAGTGAAAAAAAATACTGTTGGAGTACTAGTTATAGCATTAAATAAGAGTGTACAGCACATTAAAGATAGAGATCTTACATAATATTTTTTTAAAAAAATTAATTTTTATGCCATTTCCAATTTAACACCAGGTTTTTTTTTTTCATTTCCAATTATCTTTATATACAGAAGATTGATTCAGTATATAATTAGTAAAGATCACATCAGTTTGTACCCACACAGAAACACAAAGTGTAAATATACTGTTTCAGTACTAGTTACAGCTTCACTGCACATTAGACAACACATTAAGGACAGACCCCACATGGGATGTAAGCACACAGTGACTCCTGCTGCTGACTTAACAATTTGACACTCCTGTTCATGGTGTCAGTAATCTCCCTAGGCTCTAGTCATGAGTTGCCAGGGCTATGGAAGCCTTTAGAGTTCGCTGACTTTGATCTTATTCCGATAGGGTCATAGTCAAAGTGGAAGTTCTCTCCTCCCTTCAGAGAAAGGTACCTCCTCTTTGATGGCCCCGTTCTTTCCACTGGGATCTCACTCACTGAGATCTTTCATTTAGGTCGTCTTCTTTTTTTTTTTTTTTTTTTTTTCTTTTTCTTTTCCATGGTATCTTGGCTTTCCATGCCTACAATACTCTCATGGGCTCTTCAGCCAGATCTGAATGCCTTAAGGGCTGATTCTGAGGCCAGAGTGTTGTTTAGGATGTCTGCCATTCTATGAGTCTGCTGTGTATCCCACTTCCCATGTTGGATCTTTCTCCCCCTTTTTGATTCTATCAGTTAGTATTAGCAGACACTTGAATTGTTTGTGTGATCCCTTTGATTCTTAGACCTATCCGAGCCATCGAATGTGAACTGAAATTGATCACTTGGACTAGTGAGATAGCATTGGTACATGCCACCTTGATGGGATTGTATTGGAATCCCCTGGCACATTTCTAACTCCATCATTTGGGGCAAGTCTGATTGTGCATGTCCCAAATTGTACATCTCCTCCCTCTCTTTTTCCACTCTTAAATTTAACAGGGATCACTTTTCAGTTAAAATTTAAACACCTAAGAATAATTGTGTGTTAATTACAGAGTTCAACCACTAGTACTAGAACAACAACAACAACAACAAATACTAAAAAGGATAAAGTATTACATTGTACATCTAGAGTCAGGACTGAGGCCGGAGTTTTTTAAGGGGATCGTCTTTGTCTTCTCACATCTTCTCCTCCTGGAACAAAAAGACTTTTTGGATGTAAATACTAAAAATCCCTTTCTGAGTTTTCCCCCTGAAGTTATCAGACAGGAGGAAGGATGGGCAGGACCCCCTGGAGGATCAGGATCCAGAGCAGGATATTTGAAATGCAGATACTGGGCTGCACCTGGAAGATTATCAGGCAGAAGGGTCAGGGACCCCCACCTGGCAGGTCATCAGGTAGAAGGAGCAGGGCAGGATGCAAATACTGGGCTGCCCCTGAAACGTTATTGAGATGACTTTGAGATGCATATGATGGACATAGACATCTTTTTAGGCCTTTGTCACACACACATAAGCTCATATCTGACTTCCTACCTAACACTGCCTGTCAAATAAAAAAAAAAAAAATGATCTAGGGAAAGTAACCAAGTGTTGTCCTGGATGCGAAGTACACAAAATAGGAACCTAAATATTAGTTTTCATTATTATTAGTTTTCATATATTATTACTTTTACTGCTTGCTCTTTTGTTCCAGGAAGTATAGAGACAACAGATACTATTAAATTTAAATACTTTGCTCTTTCTTTTTTATCATGAGGACAAAAAGTGCTGCATTTCAATAACAGGAATTTACTTTGCATATGGCCAGTGAGTTTGTTAGAGAGCAAAATCTTGATAAACCTAGAGAAGAAATGCAATTCAGTGTGATAATATCCATCACTAACACAAGCTGGACTTTCTCATTATGTCACCAGTCATTGCAAACAGAAATTGTGTGCATTCATGACCAAGTCACTTTGGTAGCTGGATCTTAGTCTCCTCATATATAATAAAGTTCTGTGCTTAATAGTTTTATTAACCTACAAACTCTGTAAAGAAGGATCCTGGTATCAATACCATCCAAAATGGGTGGCCACAAAACCAGGTACAAAATGCAAGATCAAAATATTCTTTCTAGTCTAGTTAATCTTCAATTATACATACTTTTAAAATATATCTGCGGGCCGGTGCCGTGGCTTACCAGGATAATCCTCCGCCTTGCAGCGCTGGCACACCGGGTTCTAGTCCCAGTTGGGGCACCGGATTCTATCCCGGTTGCCCCTCTTCCAGGCCAGCTCTCTGCTATGGCCCGGGAGGGCAGTGGAGGATGACCCAAATCCTTGGGCCCTGCACCCGCATGGAAGCCAGGAGAAGCACCTGGCTCCTGGCTTCGGATCAGCACGGTGCGCCGGTTGCAGTGGCCATTGTGGGGTGAACCAACGAAAAAGGAAGACATTTCTCTCTGTCTCTCTCTCTCTCTCACTGCCCACTCTGCTGTCAAAAAAAAAAAAAAATCAAAACTTCCCTAATATTTATTAGAAAGTGGTCATATTCCTTGGGCAATAAAAGAATTAGTACTTAACAATTCACAATTGCACCATTTCCTTTAATATTCCAAAGTTTTGAGAAAAGCTATAAGTCACAAGATGCCTGTGGCTCTATATTTAAAACAAAAACTTTAAAAAAAGCTTATTGAAAGAGAGAAGGATTACATAAATTGTGCTATATATCTACTTGACTTTTTGTATCCAAAATCATTAAAATAATGGACATAAAAATCAAGTGGTAACATAGACATGTTTTGTTTAAAAATATATAGATATATTAGCCTAGATGGAAATCCACTATTTCCTATAAAGAAACAATCTTAGTCAAACAATATAAGAAAACAAAAAATTGTGTATCATGATATTTTATAAAGAAACCAGAAACTTAAATAAAAATGCATTTTTAAGTGAAACACAGCTGAGTTGCCTTTCAAGGTTTTTTCTTCTTATGCTTGAATGTGTATATCACTGAATACTTTAAAACAAATTTTTCTCCTTATGTAAAAATCCAAAAAAAGTTTGTCTATTTATTTATTTGTAAGGCAGAGAGACAGAAAGATATTCCATTCACTGGTTCATTCCCCAGAAGGTGGCAAAAGCTGAGGCTGAGCCAGGTGGAAACCAGCAACTCCATCAGGGTCTCCTGCGTAGGTGGCAGGAACTCAAGTACTTGGGCCGTCATTGGCTGCTTCCCAGGAGCATAACCAGAGTAGCTGGGACTCCAGTAAGCACTCTGAAATGGGGATTCAGTCATCCCAAGTAGCAGCTTAACCCTCTATGACACAACACCTGCCTCTTAAAATTTTTAAGCCTTAAATATTTGATTTTACTTGTAATATTTTCAGTGAGTTAAACTCAAAGAATATAACTGTTAGATCATTACACAAAATTGCATATTCTTTTTTCATGAAAATCATCCAAAATATTTTTTAAAAAATCACATCTCACTGCTCTAACAGCCTGAAAAACTCAAAGTGGAAACAAAGAACTGTGTCAGACTGAGAATCTTTAACAACAAAATTTTAAAAGGACAAAGTTTAGAAATACGTGTATAATAGAATTTTAATTGTACCATTTATCAAAAATCTTTTCGTTTTCCTTCTGGTTTCTTTTTTAAAACAGACATAAAAATTTTACATATTTTTGGGGTATCATGTGATATTTCAATATATTTATATATGGGGCTGGCACTGTGCGTAGCAGGTAAAGCCGCTGCCTGCAGTGCCTGCATCCCACATGGGTGCCGATTTGAGTCCCAGCTGCTCCACTTCTGATCCAGCTCTCTGCTGTGGCCTGGGAAAGCAGCAGAAGATGGCTCAAGTGCTTGGGCCCCTGCACCCACATGGGAGACCCAGAAGAAGCTCCTGGCTCCTAGCTTCGGATCAGCACAGATCCAGCCATTGCAGTCACTGGGGAGTGAACCAGCGGATGGAAGACCTCTCTCTCTCTCTGCCTCACTTTCTCTCTCTAACTCTGACTTTCATATAAAATAAATAAAACTTAAAAAAATATATTTATATATGGTATTATGTACACTGAGAGTAAATATATCAATCTGCTTCTTTTTTTTTTTTTTTTTTTGACAGGCAGAGTGGACAGTGAGAGAGAGAGACAGAGAGAAAGGTCTTCCTTTTGCCGTTGGTTTACCCTCCAATGGCTGCCGCAGCCGGCGCACTGCAGCAGGTGCACTGCACTGATCCAAAGGCAGGAGCCAGGTGCTTTTTCCTGGTCTCTCATGGGGTGCAGGGCCCAAGGACTTGGGCCATCCTCCCCTGCACTCCCAGGCCACAGCAGAGAGCTGGACTGGAAAAGGGGCAGCCGGGACAGAATCCGGCGCCCCAACTGGGACTAGAACCCGGGGTGCCGGCGCTGCAAGGCGGAGGATTAGCCTATTGAGCCACGGCGCCGACCTCAATCTGCTTCTAATATTCCTTTATGGCATAAACAGCCACAATCCATACAGAAGTGCACAGTATATTATCTATAAACACCCTACTATTTTTTTCTCTTAGCAAATTATGCTTTATTTTCTTATAACAATATTTTTTTCTTTGAGATTTAAAAAGATTTATTAGAGTCAAAGATCTCCAGCCAGAGCAGCATGGAGGGGGTCTTCCAAGAGAGGAAAAACCCAAAATGCCCTGCAGCACTGGAGTTTTTTAAGTACAATTTCAGAAGGAGAAAAAAAAAAAAAAAACTTGACATCAGATTGGCATTCAGTTACCAAGAGGAGACAAAACCCACCAAAATACCTGGTTTACAATTCTCCATCCTGTCTGGCCTGCTCATGATAAAACAAAAACCATCCAGAAGGGTGCAATAGGCAACTTATTTTCACAATAAGCTATAAGCTCAGGAAGCGCTCACTTTGCTATTCTCATAGTAAATTTGGAGATTCCTAAGGAAGGAAGGCAGCCTGTTTGTTCTTGCTAAAGGTAACGTTTTGGGGAAGGAAGCAAATATTTTACACCTCAAATTCCCTTGGGATCACCTTACCTATTAACCCATCTGACTCCTCATATTACCCCCTTAACCAGAACGTACCCTTACATCTGTTGGGGGTCCTGGACAATGATCGCTCTGACTGCTTCATGCTGAAAAGGAGTGTCTTTGGGAAGGGGAATCAAGACAGGGTTCCAGCAGAAGGTGGCTTCTCAGCAGGAGGTGGCTTCTCCATGGGGATGCAGTGCCAGCTTGCAGAAAATGCTTCCATCTGAGGTTTCATGTGCATGGCCACCTAGAATTTTACTTCTTCAAATCTGGAGAAAACGAATCTAACAAGCAGTTTGAACTCAAAGGATCTAAAACCGAGGATAGAGTCATTATTAGAGGCCCTAGGAAAGGTGTCTAAACCATGAGCAAGTTTTCTCATTGAGAGGCAACTAGAAACTGACAGAAAGGGCTTGAAAATAATCAGGTGGGGGGTCGGTGCTGTGGCACAGGGGATTAAAGCCCTGGTCTGAAGCGCCAGCATCCCATATGGGCACCAGTTCGTATCCTGGCTGCTCCCCTTCTGATCCAGCTCTCTGCTATAACCTGGGAAAGCTGTAGAAGATGGCCCAAATCCTTGGGCCCCTGCACCCGTGTGGGAGACCTAGAAGAAGCTCCTGGCTCCTGGCTTCAGATAGGTGCAGCTCCAGCCATTGCGGCCATCTGGGGAGTGA
This sequence comes from Lepus europaeus, assembly GCF_033115175.1. Taxonomy (NCBI): domain Eukaryota; kingdom Metazoa; phylum Chordata; class Mammalia; order Lagomorpha; family Leporidae; genus Lepus; species Lepus europaeus. Next base: position 52,490,437 of record NC_084827.1, read on the forward strand.
ACCAGCAGATGGAAGACCTCTCTCTCTGTCTCTACTTCTCTGTAACTCTGTTTTTCAAATAAATAAAATAAATCTTTAAAAAAGAAAAAGAAAAGAATCAGGTGGGATTTAAGGCCTTGCCAGTTATGAGGCTCAGACCTATCTATCTCTTTACATGGGGTACATTATGAGGGAGGTACCCTATTGACTTGCATTAACCAGCTGGCCTGGGAGAAGAGCTGGCTCAAAGAGAAGGTAGGTAGCATGAGGTAATATACAGTTCGGCCTGCAATGTTGCAGACCCTTGTTGGCCATCCCCTCAACAGCAGTGGTTACTTTGGAAGTTGGACCGAGTAAAGGGCTTGTCAGCTCAGAGCTAACAAGGTCTGTGGCTCTGACCTGGAGCCCTTCGACTCCAGGGCAGGTCTGTTTCCACAGACTCAACTGTTGGCTGGCATAAGAATTCTTCATAAGCTGAATTCTGCTGAAGCCCTGGCTTTCCACATCAAAAACCAGTGCAGTGAACTGGCCTGTTGGGTCTCCTTAATGGCAGATCACCATGTAAATCAGCCATTAATTGGCCTGCTTTACATTGCTTCTGCAGCCTAGCTTCCTCTTCCTCCTGGTTTTTGTTAAAACAGACCATAGGAAGCCTTTAAGAGAACGCAAGTCAAGGGGATCCTCCATCCCTAATCTTTGGTAGCCTAAACAAGAAATCTGTAGCTACAGGCATGTTCTGATGGTGTTTTCCTATGAGGTAGACAATGCCCATGAGGAAAGCTATGTCAAAATGATGAGCACTTTATAAAATTTTAAATCATTAGCAAGACTCTCTCAGTTTGGTTGAAAAAGGGAGGTTTTGCCTGTTTACCTGTGTCCATGCCAAAGCAAATTTAGCTGTGGAATCATAATTTAAGCTCTCATTTTAGCTATGCAGGAAAACGTTAGCCTTCCCTTTTATAAGGTCTAAAGATCAAATTGTACATCCTAAAGAGTCCTTCAGAATAGAATTAGTTTCCCATCTTGAAGAGAATAATGAGGGAACAAGTCAGGCTTCCCAGATCACTTACTGAAAATAAAAATACCAAATGAAAACTTAGCAAGCAATTTAACCATTAATTAATGACTTATGAAAACATTTACAAAAAGGCCCAATGCCTTCCAAAAACTCCAAGAGTACATGTATTTGGAAACATTGCTTAAATATCCAACACAAGTATAACTTGTTTGATCAGCAAGCCAAAGTAAAACATCTCAACAAATTTAAAAGATTTGGTACAGAAATTTAGGTCACATTAACCAAAAAAAGGTATATTTGATTAACTTAGCAGTTTAAACTTTTGAATGATATTTAATCTATAAACCAATTAAAATGGATCTCTTAATAAATAAATTTTCCCAAGGAGACATACAATATGTACACATGTGTAACATAATGTACAAAACAGAACAATAAAAGAGCTTCAGTAATAGTTTCCTAAAATCTTTAGCTGTTTTTTTTTTAATTATTGCCAACGAATTAAAATTACTTTCTGCTCTTAGTAATCTGAATTAACCATTTTCGAAGTTGGAACTGTAGTACATTATTGGCTCTATCTGCTTACAAAACTGTCCTAGTGTATTGAACACAATAGAGGTCAGGGAAAAAGAGGTCCTTTGGAAGCTAAAAGAACACATTTAAACACAGAACCAACAAAGTTTTACCTTTGTGAGCAGTAAATCTAATTTTTAGGGTTTGGAGAATACAAAACTCTGGATGACAAAGGCTTTAAATAGCCATGTTTAAAATTATAAACTCATTAACCAACAAGAATAGGCACTTGCTTATTTCATACTGTATTTCTGAAAGGCCTCTTGGCCCTTTTCATTAAGATAATCATGTCTTGTAACACAAGATCAGTAGACTTCTGTAACTTTTGGACATTTGTATCAGTAGTATTTTTATATTATGAGAACTTAAGATTTAGCATTGCTTTACATCTTGACAGTACCTTTAATATAATCCAAATAGCCTTATTAGTTGGTATCTCTACAAGATGAGAGAGATATCCTTTGATATTTCCAGGGGCCCAACTGGAAATATCAAAGTCCAAGAATTTAGAACTTTGATTTTTTTTTTTTTTAATGCCTGTCAAGAAGGCTTAAAATATTTGGTTGAAGTAGGATCCCTTAACATCATGACATAATATATACCAGATTCAATTACTGATACAAAGTGATTACTCAAATGTTTTAGAATGAGTATATTTTAAACAAACCATAACTCTTAATAAAAACTCAGCTGTTTTTAAACAATCAGAACTTAACAGAGACATTAAAAGAACACAATAGATTACTTTAACAGAATACAAAATCTCTTTAATCATACCAAAATTCGAAAATAAAACCTTAAATATGACTTGGAACAATTTTAACAGAGTCAGAACTACGAAAGAGAAAATAGCTTACTGGAGCTTGCTAGAAAATGGATAGAGAGTCACCAATTAAACAAAACTATTAAAAGGAGATGCTGCAGTTTTTAAACAGATTTTTAACACTATTTCAGAATATTTACTAACATATATGCATTGCAGAAACCTCATTGCTTTAACAGGATCAAATTTTAGTTCTATGTCAAATAGATTTTGCTTTCTATCTGATTTCCTTGATTTACATTTTGAAATAACCCTTTAGAAATCTCCAATTAAGACAATATTTTCTTTTCTTTTCTTTCCTTTTTTTTTTTTTTTTTTTGATAGGCAGAGTTAGACAGTGAGAGAGAGAGACAGAGAGAAAGATCTTCCTTCCATTGGTTCACCCCTCCAAACGGCCGGCGCGCTGCGCCAATCCGAAGCCAGAAGCCAGGTGCCTCCTCCTGGTCGCCCCTGTGTGTGAAGGGCCCAAGTACTTGGGCCATCCTCCACTGCCTTCCCGGGCCACAGCAGAGAGCTGGAGATAACACATCGAATTTCAAGCTTAGTTACTTCTAAGTGGTGTTGAACTATTTTCATATAAACAATTTAGGAAAACATTTAGCAAACCCAATACTTTTTCCATAGAATATAAGATGTTAAGAGTACCATAGATTACATTTAGACACATTTATCTTATTTGCTTTATCCAATTTACATTTAGCAATTACACCTAGATGACTGAAGATGCTGATATTATATCATACCTCTATCTGAATTAAGGTCAAAATTACATTTATGTAAAATTCACCTTGGGGGGGGCATACAAGCATTGATTAATCATTGTTATCAGAAACCTTTTAAAACAAATTGCAAAACAAGTTTGGCAAGTTACAAAGCAATATTTTTTAAAGGCAATGATCTTCCAATATTCAAAAGAGAGAATTTTCTTTAAACCTAATGTTCAGTTATAGTTGGACCAAATTCTTGTGCACGAGATTGTTACCAAAGACATCATTTTGGATTCTAATTGAATTTGAGTCTAGTTTTCCTTTTACTCAAAGAAAAAACACCTTAGGCCACTGATGCCTCGCCAGCAGTTAGCTACTTGGGACTGCCTCTGAAACAAATCTCCACTGGAGATTGTTCACCTTTATGTTAGGTTTAATGGGAGAAGGCATCCACCAGAGCAGGTGGGCACCCCTCCAGACATTCCTAAGGAGAATCTGATAGGTGATAGAATAGAGGGCAGTTACTACAAGGAGGCTCCTGCCCCCTTGAAGGGGCAGGAAAAAAACTGGAGGCCCTGCAAAGACAATAACCTTATACTCCAAAACCAAAAGCCAATATTGGAAGTGTCTAATTATGGGGCTGTTAGTCAAACCTGTCTCAGTTGAGGAGTCAGGTCAGGAGGTGTCTCAAGGAGTCATCATGTGGATTAATCATATGTATTCAATAGCATCTGAAGTTATTGGGCCTAGATTTTTGCCTAGACAACCCCAGGCAAAATAAAACAATGGGGGTAATGGACACCTGATTAAAAAAAGTCTCCTCCACTGGGATTAAAATCTCAACAACAGTCACAAGTGACAACAGAAGAACCCTGGTGGCTCACTGAATAGACCCAAAGACTCTGTGACACTCTGGAAAAGAATGTAATGCATATCAGAGCACATGCAGGGTGATAGAGGCAAGAGGCCAGTCAGGAGACAGAGTTCTGAGATGGAGATGGGAGTCAGAGCAGAGGGGCTGGCACTCTTCACAACTCACTCCGGTTAACTTCTCCACCCTCTAGCTGGTATGCAGGCCAGGCGGTAGTACAGAAAATGATGAGGCATTTTTCTATAAGCTCTGAGGTCAAAGAAATAAAGTAGATGGTTTGTCTCCTGGCAGGAATGAGAGCATAAAAACGGAAGTGTGCTTCAGGTCTTAGGTCCCCTGAGTTTGAGACGTCTCCCAAAACTTTCTCACTGCCTATGATGTCCAGACATGCACTGAAGCCCACAAGGAAGGGAGGAAGGTCAGGGTGGGATTAGCATGGGTCACCCACTCTTGCTCAGCCTTTTACGCCTGTAGCCTAGTGTATATATATTTGTCAGAACAGCACCAGCAGGGAGTGATCAGTTCCTATACTAGTGGTGTTCTAGACTGGGCCTCTACCTGATCAAATATATACTGTCACTTTGTTCTTATACAGAAGGACGAAAGGTTATTCTACGCCTCTTAACCTTGAGTTTGGTCTAATAGGCCTGCTTTCGACAATGAGCCGTCATGGAGAGAGCCTTAGCAGAGGTGTTTTTAAGCTAGGTGAAAGAGTACCTGTCCTGGCTACTACCTAGACTGGTGACTAGGCAGGTGAAGGAATAAAGGAACCTAGTAAACTTCCCTGAGCTGGGTACCACATAGGAACAGTCTGGCAGTGGGAACCCCAAAGAACGGACTTGAGAAGGAAGGTGGGGGATACTAGAGGCATGTCGAGACTTCTCTACACAAGTTCAGGTCATGTGGGGAACTGCAAATGGGAGTCTAGATCGAGAGACTGCCTGTCACCGAACGAGACAGTTAGACTTTAACCCAGAACTAATGAATGAATTATCTAGGAAATACCCACTAATGAGACCAGGAAATTGAGTTTGTAGAAATTGAGGAGACCTGGAGACGTCAAAAAGCAATTAGAGAAGAGAGAGAGAGAGAGAGAGAGATATGGAGATCTTGCAGAGGTCTGGGGTAAAGGAAAAACTCACTGAGGCAGGGAGCCTGGAGCCCATGGTCCCACTCCAAGCTGCACCCAATCTCACTGAGAAGTTAATCTCTGGGAAGGAAGAACAGAATGCAGTTTTCAGCCAAAACCCTAACAAGCCACTGGGATCTGGTGTCCAGTCAGGGAGTCCTTGACAAATGCCAGAGAGTGGCCCTGGCCTGAATTTCAAGGTTACTCGAAACCTTTCTCAGTCCCATGTGTCAGGCCAATCTCTACAAAAGGAAGCTGACTGGACCAAACCAACATTCCCAGAGCTGAGATGAGAAGCATGAAGAGTGAAGTGGGCCCTCTGGCTTACAGCTCCTGAGGACTCCAAAAGGGCAGGGGACTTGCTCCCTGCTGGAAAGCGCATTTCTCAGCCCAACACCATTCCTGCAATCGGAGCCAAGAGACCTTCTGGAAACACTGGGGTGTAGCCCCAGCCAGAATCCATCAGTGGTCTCAAGGCCTTCTTCCAGTCCCACCAAAGGGCCAATCCACACAAGAGGGAGGAGACGTGTTAGGACAGAGTCTCAGCTCCAGGGGATTGATCTGGCCTTAATCAGCAAGCCTCACCCCTGAGTCTTGAGATCAGCAGCCGCGCTCATCACTTTTAACTGGCTGACAGGGACCCAGTGTTTTTGAGAAAATGCAAATTACTGTATGAAGGAGAGCAAGACTCTCTGAAAAAGACAACAGTGGTCTGCATGCTCACCAGTTGGGCAGGATGCTCTGCAGCTGGCTGGAGTTAAACTCCAGTGGGATCTGTGTCACGCTGGGGTTGCAATCTGAGTCATGCCACTTAAATGTTATGGGAAAACGGCAGTGGAGAAATTATCATTGCTATTATTACCTCGGTTTTTTGTCCCAGTGGAAGAAGAATTTCCAAGCAGACAAGCAGAGAGATTTAAAAAGATTTATTAGAGTCAAAGACCTCCAGCCAGAGAGGAAGGGCAGGTGGGTCTTCCAAGAGAGAAAAAAACCCCAACAATATTTTTATAAGAGAATTGGTCATCTATCATCAAATTTTCTGTAATATAGAAAATGATAGATATAATCTATTCCAATATGACACTATGTCAAGTTATGGTTTAAAAAAATGCTGAAATAATAGTCAACAGATCTTACAATTAAGACACATATCTACTGACAAAATTTTTCCATAATATACATCTTGTTTTTCTCAGGTTTATTTATTTAATTTTGATTTTCTTAGTTTTTAACAAGTTCACTATAGTTCATAGATACAATTCTAGGAATATAATGCTATTCCCTTTCTCCCTCCCTCAGACCATTGCTCTCCCAGAATCCCTCCCCATCTCCCTTTGACCCTTCTTTCTTTCACTTTTGAATTAACACATCTTTAATTTACCTTTAAGTCAAGGACTTAATGCTCCAGTATATGAAGAGTTCAAAAAGTAAAAAGCCCTACTCTTTTTTAAATTACTGATTCTTTTCATTTTTCTTTTTCCTGACCAGCTAATCTAAAGTAGACATTTAGCCACTCTCACATCACACAGTTTTAATTATTTATACGGCACTTATTTTAATCTGCTGCATATATGCCTGTTTTCATGACTGATCACTGTTGGGCCCACTAGAATGGAAACTCCTGAGTGAAGGAGAGTTCTCTGCCTTGTTCACCACATACAGGTGTGTAGCATTTACAACTGTGACTAAAACATCACTGCAGTCGTGCCATGCATACTCTGCAGAACTGAGTTTCACAGGTCTGGCTGTGAACAAATAATTATCATAAAGGTAATAAAAGGCCAATGATTTTAACAAGGCCATGTTCCAAGGGGTAACACAATCCTACATGAGGCATGCTTGCTAGAACAAGGTATTCCTCAGAGTATTCAATAGCTAAATTTCCTTTAACTGAACTTCACATGAGAATTAGAATTCATTCCTTGTCATTCTATGAAATTTACAAAGCTAAAATATTCTTGAGCAAAACTAATCCGAGTTAAAGTTAAAGACCAGTATGGATAAGTTGTGATGGGGTAAACCTTTTTTTAAGCCTTTTCTACCAAAAATACAAAATTGTTTACTACTAAGTAGATATCACTAATTTTTTTCTAAACTTTTATTTAATGAATATAAATTTCCAAAGTACAGCTTATGGATTACAATGGCTTCCCCCCACCCCATAACTTCCCTCCCACCCACAACCCTCCCCTTTCCCGCTCCCTCTCCCCTTCCATTCACATCAAGATTCATTTTCAATTCTCTTTATATACAGAAGATCAGTTTAGCATATATTAAGTAAAGAGTTCAACAGTTTGCACCCACATAGCAACACAAAGTGAAAAATACTGTTGGAGTACTAGTTATAGCATTAAATCACAATGTACAGCACATTAAGGACAGAGATCCTATATGATATTTTTTAAAAATTAATTTTCTATGCAATTTCCAATTTAACACCAGGTTTTTTGTTTTTCATTTTCAATTATCTTTATATACAGAAGATCAATTCAGTATATACTAAGTAAAGATTTCATCAGTTTGCACCCACACAGAAACACAAAGTATAAAAATACTGTTTCAGTACTAGCTATAGCATTACTTCACATTGGACAACCCATTAAGGACAGATCCCACATGAGAAGTAAGTACACAGTGACTCCTGTTGTTGACTTAACAATTTGACACTCTTGTTTATGGCGTCAGTAATCTCCCTAGGCTCTAGTCATGAGTTGCCAAGGCTATGGAAGCCTTTGGGGTTTGCCGACTTCGATCTTATTCCGACAGGGTCATAGTCAAAGTGGAAGTTCTCTCCTCCCTTCAGAGAAAGGTACTTCCTTCTTTGATGGCCCCGTTCTTTCCACTGGGATCTCACTCACAGAGATCTTTCATTTAGGTCTTCTTGCCAGAGTGTCTTGGCTTTCCATGCCTAAAATACTCTCATGGGCTCTTCAGCCAGATCTGAATGCCTTAAGGGCTGATTCTGAGGCCACAGGATATCACTGATTTTTAAAATAATGTTCTAATGATTTCAAAGAATGCTACAATCGACATACATCTATGACATAGTCTATTGGAAGCTAGGCATAAAGCAAGTTCTTCTCAGACAATGGAGATTATAAAACTATATTTTTATATATACTTCTTTATCTTCTTCAAATAAGGGGTATTGAGTTTAAATAATGATTACATTCAAGAGCTCCATACCTACTATTTCCAAACATATCAGTTTTTATAATAACTTCAAAGATCCTCTAGAGAAAAGAAATTCCGATTTTAATTAATATTAAAGGCTAGAACTATTTCCTGGGAAATATACTTCAAAGTAAATATTCTCCTTGACTTGAGATTGTCCTATTCACACAAGCTGTATTGTTAGAAGAAATGATAATAGAATATAAAGCCTTTCTCATCTATGTTGTTGTTTACAATCTGGACAAAACTGAGAGCCACGAGAAAGCATAGGACACAGAGGTCAATGTGAAAAGAATGCACAGGATTAGTCATTCTTCATCCAGATGAGACTATCAGTTGCTATAGAACAATAACCTTCTCAATCCTACACACACCCATAAAATAGAAATCATAATCCCCATTTTGCACTTGCCAGGTACCTGGAGTCTAAATACCCACATTTTCACAAACATGAGCTTAATTCGTCAGAATTTCATGTCTCCCATGGGCTAGACACGAGTAGGATAAAACATGACAGGACACACTCATGCTCGTTGTGGACACAATGACAAATCAAGGTGGGGCCCAGCAGTTAGAATCAGCTCTTCATTGCTTAGACAAGACGCAGATGAGCTGTAAACCACACTGTCCAGCACCCCAGCGCTAGCACTTGTCTGTTGGAAACACTTCTCACTGGGGTATACATCAGGGCTTAGCTATTCCATCCATAATCTCTGCTGCTAATCTCTTCACCTCTGTTTTGCAGAAAACTCTCCCCCTTCCAATTTTCTACTTCACAGCTCTGGTGCCCCGGGTCTCAGGGGCCCTCTCTCCCTTGCAAAATGTCTTTACCAGTTCTGATGTCCTGGGGAGAGGAAACTCATGCCACCATGTTACTCTGAGGAAAGACAAGTATGCAACTAACCAGCAAACAAGGCGGTGTGAGAGGCATGTGAGAGCTTGGCAGGTAACACGGCTTGTGCGATTTATCACAGGAACGTCCATGGGCATATATTTAAGTATTCAGGGCAGAGTAAGGATTGCTTTGTGAGACCCACCTACCATGTTCCACTTCTTCATCCCACAATAGTCTTAGTGTATGCCCCTACAGGAAGTTGTAGCCAAAAAGTACTTCAGGTTTTTTGTCTTTTCAAAACTGGCTTCAATTACTGGAGGTAGTTACAGAGACAAGTATTCAAGAACTTCATCATTTGCAGTTGACTGATTTTCTAAACCTTCCAATACTGGATTTCGGCCCTGTAATGACCCTCTGCTCCCAATATAAACTTTCATCAAGGCCAGGATATTGCATGAAATAACCCTGAAACCAGCCATCACATCAAGGATGACTACAAGGTCCATGTCTAACCTTCAGTAGTGGCCTGAGCTAATGAGAAGGCCCAGTGTTCATTGCAATACGTCTGTGTAGCCACCTCAGATGACTGCCAACTACCAACAACAAAAGTTTGGTACAGACTGAGACTAGATGTAGCTAATACAACCCGTAGCACTATAATGCCAAATATATATTTTAAAAATTTTCTAAAATTCTATGTCAGGAAATCCCCTGTAAATCATGGAAAGATAAGTGCTTTTAGCATTAATTTTCCCCGTTTAAGTGCTGCTGCACAGGCAAGTTTTATGAATTGAAAAGCCAACCTAGCTGGCTTGGACCTAATTATAACTACCATAGAAATGCAAGAGAGTAAAAGCCTCTGTGTTGACCAGGACAACACCAAAGTGGAGCACAGGCCTCATCAACCACGTAAAGTCTCTCAAATTCACATGGGCTTTACAAATATTGACAGTTTTTTCATTTCATTTTTTCTTTCCAAAACATCCAACACAAAGCTTTTAAATCATTCAGTAAAAATAGGGGCATAATAGCACAGATTGGCTTTACTCTACTTTTATTCAGACAGAAGTGTAAAGTACTGCATTCAATTCTCTTTTCAAATATGAGAAAAATGAGCAAATGGGGCCCAATGCTGTGGCATAGTAGATTAAGTCTCTGCCCACAGCGCTGGCATCCCATATGGGAGCAGGTTCGTGTTCCAGCTGCTCCTTTTCCTATCCAGCTCTCTGCTATTGCCTGGGAAAGCAGTGGAAGATGCACTAACTGCTTGGGTCACTGCACCCACATGGGAGACCTGGAAGAAGATCCTGGCTCTTGGTTTGAATCAGCCCATCTCCAGCCATTGCAGCCATTTGGGGAGTGAACCAGTGGATGGAAGACTTCTCTCTCTGTCTTGCTCTCTCTCTCTCTCTCTCTGTAACTCTGCCTCTCAAATAATAAATAAACCTTAAAAAAAAAATGAGAAAATGAAGTCTAAAATAGGTGATTCACATATGGCCACCCAATATATCAGATAAAAGAATTTTCTGTCACTTATGAATACCTCTGGTTTTAGGGCATAAGACAGCCTGGGTTTCAAATATGATAAAATAAGTAATTTTACAGTCTATCAAAGAAACCTCAGTGGGTGGGTAAAGGATGCAGAAGAGGACAAGACAATAGTGTCTCTTTGATTTGAAATGAACTTAATTCCCAGGAAACCTGGTAAACGTAAAGTGTTTTGTGCAGCGAGGCATCCAAAAGCTCCAACATGGGTCAAGTCTCCTCAAAGCAGCTCTCAGTATGAGGACATATTTATGTGCTCTTCCACCTCCCTCCCCATCCAGGCTGCATTGAGGAGAACACTGCTTGAAATATCCCAAAGAGACTTCAGCATCTGTTTTTCAAATATTTTCACTCGACACTGACAAGGTTGATATTATTAAATTCTCACACTCAACATTTCAGATACTACTCATTGCTCACCCAGCTTTTAAATGCATCACTGTAAATATTCTAAAATGTAGTATGTGATCGCTTCTTTCTACACAGCCACAGTTGGAAAGGGTGGGGAACTAGAAAGGGGTTAACTACCAAACCCAGCACTGTAAATGACATTCATATACTCCCTGTCTTCAGAAAACAGACAGCAGACTGCTGGAACCCTGACAATAATGCACATATTTCACACAAAAAGGAAACAGTATAATAACCATCCCAGACAGAACCTATAAGGCATAACACTATGGTCTTCAAATTGGGCTACACACACACCCCATAATTACAGAAAGATTTTTCCAAGGAATAGTTAGGCATGAAATATATTTTGGGAGTCAATCTCCCAGATCCTTGATTTCCATATACACTCTTTCCCTTGAAAACAACCTTTATGAGAAAGTAACTCTCAAGGAGATCTCCAAGATACAGTAGGACATTGTTCTGGAACAGAAAAACCTTGCAGCACCAAAAAGATCATTTCTTCCTATATTTTGCTACTATATGGACTCTCAGCTGAAGGGAGGAGCACCTCTCCAGACAAGGAGACCTCCTGCCTTCCTTCCCTGCTTCTACACATACAACCATTCCTCTTTCCTAGAAGAATATAGGGGGGAAAATGACATATAGACAGACATATCTATACATACATTAGTTTAAACAGCTTTGGCCTTCAGAGAAGCAAAACCATACAAGGCCATGAAGACTACAGAGCACAAATTTGTACATTAAGAATAATTAAAGTTGAGGCCGGCGCTGCGGCTCACTAGGCTAATCCTCTGCCTGCGGCGCCAACACATTGGGTTCTAGTCCCGGTCAGGGCGCCAGATTCTGTCCCAGTTGCCCCCCTTCAGGCCAGCTCTCTGCTGTGGCCCAGGAGTGCAGTGGAGGATGGCCCAAGTGCTTGGGTCCTGCACCCCATGGGAGACCAGGAGAAGCACCTGGCTCCTGCCTTCCGATCAGTGCGCGGCCGCAGCACGCCGACAGCGGCAGCCATTGGAGGGTGAACCAGCATAAAAAGGAAGACCTTTCTCTCTGTCTCTCTCTCTCACTGTCCACTCTGCCTGTCAAAAAAAAAAAAAAAAAAAAAGAATAATTAAACTTGAAAGTCTAACTAGAGAATTAGAATTCAAGCACGTTCTCCATGATTTTATGAACTTCCTCAAATATGTTCTAGAAGTCAAATTAGATTCTTTTTGTGGGGTGCTAAAAAGGTAGAGGCTGAGAAATAGGATTGCTGGAAGCAAAGAGGAGAACATGAGAACAAAAGAAAAAGGGATACAGTAGAAGGCAAGGCAAACTGATTTAGTAGGAAAAGAATAAATTCTTTCAAACAGATCAATTCCCTAAAGGCCACAGATTAATACAGTATAATCAGTGACTGAAATGCACTATCATCAAAATGAAATGTCTGAATGCTACTTAGTAAATAAATCCTCCATTTTCTTTTATCACCAGCAGCATGAGAAGATCAATATATACTTTTGTAAATGGAAGCCTTAAGCAGAAGAGAAGAGATGACACATAGGTCACATAGAATAGAAAACTAATGGTGTCTTTCCATACAAATTGTAAACAGTTCTAGCCACAAGAGGGCAGGAAGGTTGGGGAGAGAGAAACCTCTAGGAGATACTGCATGACTCAGTGAGACATGGAATACTTTGGACTTATCTTTTTCTAGCATCATTTATATACTAATCAAGTAGCAGGTTTATGGTCTAATTCTGAACCTTGTTTTTTATCTGCAACAATCCTGTATAATCTACCACTAAACATATGCATCAGGTTTAGTAAAGCAATTTATGATTCAGTCTGCATATTTGAAATTGAAAGCCAAAAGATAATTACTATTGTAACAAGCTGTCAAGATAGGTACAGTTTTGCCAGAAAAACATTGTTTATACTGGTCTTTTGAAAAGGAGATGAAATAGAATTCCTTAAGCTCGCTAACCTGAAGCCATCAGCCACCACCACTTCCTCCAACATTCCTGATATGTTTGGCATTACTTTTTTCTGCAGCACCTAGCTCCTAATATGTAATTTACACATTTGCTATCTTCGTAGTCTGTCTCTTCTTGCTAGAACAGAAGCATCAAAAGGACAGGTATCTACAACGTGTTGTTCACTGGTCTATCACAAGTACTTACAGCAGTGTCCAGCATATAGCAGCTGCTCATTATCCTACTGAATGAACTATTTCTTTGCCAGTACCAACCTCCCCACCAGAGGCAGCATTACCTAACCAACACGTTGCTCCAACTCAGATTAGTTAACTTGTATGTGATTTTTCTCACCCTCATGTCATTTTCATGGGTAAGAATTCATTGCTATAACAACAGGAAGTGATGCATCTACAGTTCAGCCTTTATTAAAACCTTAACAATACTTCTGTTCTTTGGTGATCTTATTTATACGGTCACAAAAACTAAAAGCACCATTGTTTAGTTTGTTCCCTCTCATTCTTTGGACAGTGTCATTAAAGACCCTGCTATCTTTAATTCCTCCCCTGTAAATTTACTATCTTAATTCACTTCTGTGTTCATTCTCCTTGACACCTTCTTCCTACTTTTTTTTTTTTTTTTTGACAGCCAGAGTTAGACAGTGAGAGAGAGAGACAGAGAGAAAGGTCTTCCTTCCGTTGGTTCACACCCCAAAATGGCCACTACAGCCGGCGCGCTGCACTGATCCGAAGCCAGGAGCCAGGTGCTTCTTCCTGGTCTCCCATGTGGGTACAGGGCCCAAGGACTTGGGCCATCCTACAGTGCACTCCCGGGCCACAGCAGAGAGCTGGACTGGAACAGGAGCAACCGGGACAGAATCCGGCGCCCCAACTGGGACTAGAACCCGGGGTGCCGGAGCCACAGGCAGAGGATTAGCCTAGTGAGCCATGGCGCCGGCCCCCTTCTTCCTACTTTTACAGTAAATTTTCACTTTGGATTTTTTCCCTGATCAAATCAGCACTATCCTCAACAACCTCCACAAAAGCCCACTGGTTTTTAAAGATTCAGATACACATTTATGAATCTATTTAACATGTATTACTTAGAAGCATTCATTTTAAATTGCAGCACTATTTGATGTCAGTATCTCACCTTAAGTTGATTAAGTACATGAAGAGGCAGATGCTAGCACTAGGACAGAATGAGGCAGAGATCACCTTTATCGCTCATGAAGAACAGCTCCAGTGCTCCATTATCTTTTCTTGAGTCAAGAAAGAAAAAAAATGGGTGAAGGAGACTACCTCTAGTAAAAAGGGTGATTTTGAGTAGTCCAGTTATTTGTCTCAGGCCAACTCAAGAATCACTCTTATGTAGAAAATTCAATCATTCATGTTCTTTAAGTTGTAGCAAAAGAAATCCTCTTGGGGCTGGCACCATGGCACAGCGGGTTAACATCCTGGCCTGAAGCGCTGGAATTCCATATGGGCACCGATTCTAGTCCCAGCTGCTCTTCTTCTGATCCAGCTCTCTGCTATGGCCTGGGAAAGCAGTAGAAGATGGCGCAAATCCTTGGGCTTTGCATCCACGTGGGAGACCTGGAAGAAGCTCCTAGCTCCTAGCTTCAGATCGGCACAGCTCTAGCCATTGCGGCCATCTGGGGAGTGAGACAGCAGATGGAAGACCCCTCTCTCTGTCTCTACTTGTCTCTGTTACTTTATCTTTCAAATAAATAAATCTTTTTTAAAAAAAGAAATCCTTTAAAACAACATCCATTCATAAAATGATTGGCACATTTGCTAAATACATTAATGAATCAATGAGTACTTACCTATAGTTTGGGACATTCAGCTGGAGTTAAATGCCAGACTTTTATACTTTTACATCTAAAGGATTATGTCTCAAAAATGTATCTCACTGGCTAATAAATATGACAGTCAAATAAACATATCTGCATGCTCAGGAAGAACTCTAAGCATTCATATATTCAACACATTATCAAACCATTGTGAGACAATTTTATAACAATAAAGTGAAACCATATAAACACCTCTGATTTGAATCTAATTCTCTCTAGTGACAATTTATTCTCAAACAGCTATCAGAAAATGAAAGTAAATACATGGTTCTAAAATACATGGATAAAATATATAGTAAGAAAATTAATTTTGAATCAATTTGAAGCAATACAAATTATGTTAAAATGGCTTTGACTATGCTCTTCATCAAATAAATTTATTTTTTGACAGCTTTATTACTTATTATACAATTCAGATATTTAGAGTATACAGTCCAATAGACCTTAGTATGATCAGAGTTGCGCAGTCATCACCACAATCAATTTTAAGGCATTGTCATCACAGTTAAAAAACCTCCATAAACATTTGTCATTCCCCATTTCTCTGCCCTCTCTCCTATCTATCCTCTCCCTGAATTCCTAATGTCATGCCTTTCTATATTTGCCTACTCTGGACATGTTTTTAATGCTCCTATCAAACTAAAATCACACATCCAATGATCAACATCATCATATCCCTCTCCCCTTTCCGCCTCTAATAACCTCAGACTCTACTTTTATGGGATCAGAATTTCTAGGCTCCATCTATGAGTGAGATCATGTGATATTTTTCTTTCTGTATCTGGCTTATTTCATTTAACATAACATGCTTCAGGTTCACCTATGTTGTCACAAATGACAAGATTTCTTTTTTTTTTTTTTAATTTATTTGACAGGTGAGAGAGAGACAAGAGAGAAAGGTCTTCCTTCCATTGGTTCACTCCCCAAATGGCCACTATGGCCGGTGCTGCACCGATCCGAAGCCAGGCACTTGGGCCATCCTCCACTGCCCTCCCAGGCCACAGCAGAGAGCTGGACTGGAAGAGGAGTAACCGGGACTAGAACCTGGTACCCATATGGGATGCCGGCACCACAGGTGGATGATTAACCAAGTGAGCCACGGCGCTGGCCCCTTCATTATTTTTAATTACTAAGTGGGATTCCATTGTGCATATATTCTATATTTTCTTCATACAATCATCTGTTGACAAGACACTTAGGTTGATCCTTTATCTTTACTGTGAATAGTGCTGCAATATGAGAATACAGATACCTTTTCAACATACTGAGTTTCTTCCCTTTGGGATCATATTCTAGTTCTATTTTTAATTTTTTGAGGAACCTCTATATTGTTTTCCATAACATCTATACTAATTTATATTCCCACCAACATCAAATCTGTATTGGACCATAAAAGACACCAAATAGTCAAAGCAATCATAACCAAAATGAAGAAGTTGGATGCATCATATGACCTGACCTCAAAATATACTCCAAAGCTATGGTAACCAAAACAGAATAGTGCTGATATAAAAACAGACACATAAATCTTGGAATAAAGTGGAGAGTCCAGAAATTAATTCATACATTCACAGCCAAATGATTGTTTACAAAGGTACCAAGAATACACATTAGAGAAAAGACAGTCTTTTCAATAAATTAAGCCTTTATCTCTCAACATATACAAAAATCAACTCAAAGTAGATTAGAAATCTAAATGTAAAACACAAAATTATAAAACTACTCAAAGAAAATGGGAGAAATGCATTCAACACATTTAATTTTGTCTTTCTATATTTAAGCAAATTAATTCCATTTAAAAATGGGAAATATTCCATTCTCAACTCATTAAAATAATTATAAAAATGTGTTAACTACAAAGATGCTCATACAATTATAACTAATTTTATTAAAATATCTGTTGTTTATATCATTTAGAAAAAATATTACTGGGGCCAGCGGTATGGTGTAGTACGCTAAGTTTCTGTGGTGCCAATATTCCTCCCTCTCTCTGTCTGTAACACTACCTTTCAAATAAATAAACAAAAACACTTACTTTAAAAAAAAGAAAGAATATTACTAAAAATATTTCTAGGATTCTTTTTTAATTTCTATATTTTCATTAAGAATAAATTCTTGAGATAATGCTTTTAATTAACTGGACTTTTTTTTTTTTTTTTGACAGGAAGAGTTAGTGAGAGAGAGAGAGACAGAAAGGTCTTCCTTCTGTTGGTTCACCCCCTAAATGGCCACCACGGCCGGCACACTGCGCTGATCCGAAGCCAGGAGCCAGGTGCTTCCTCCTGGTCTCCCATGTGGGTGCAGGGCCCAAGGACCTGGGCCATCCTCCACTGCCTTCCTGGGCCACAGCAGAGAGCTGGAATGGAAGAGGAGCAACCAGGACAGAATCCGGCACCCCAACTGGGACTAGAACCCGGGGTGCCAGCACCACAGGCAGAGGATTAGCCAAGTGAGCTTTCATAAGGTGTACATATGATCAATAAGTGTTTGTACATTTCTTACATTTGAAGGCTTTTTTACTTTTTTTCTCTATCCAAAAATATAATCTGGTTTTAATTCAATTCACTGACCCAAAGACATAAATGAGTAATTCAAATTCAGTAACCCTCTAATATTGCTAGATGAAATGATAAGTGTGGAAACACAGGCCGTTAGACAAGATCAAGTAACAACCTTTACAGTATGGTCTGAATGCAATCCTTCCTATGAAATTAAAGTTTAGTAAATGATGTATGGGGAATCCTTTTAAACTCTAATATTATTCAGAAAGAATTGTGAAATGCTAAAATACACACACGAAAATAGCTGTACTGTCCTGTGTGGTAAACTTTCCATATGATCTGACTTCACAATGCTTTGAGCCCTTTGTTTTTCAACTACTTTACAACTCTGTACTTGTGAGACACAAAATAATACAAACAGGTGGACAACACTGTGGTGTAGTGGGTAAAGCCAACTCCTGAAGTGCTGGCACTCCATGTTGGGGCTAGTGGCCCTGGCCGGACATGAGATGCAGCAGGCTGAGGCTGTCCCTTATCTAATCCTGTTTCCTGTGCCTATTGTTCTGAAGGCACAAGTCTCATTCCTGCAGGCAGGATGTGACTTCTGATGAAGGTGTATGATGTTCTCTGCCCTATCAGCAGAGCTTGTACCCTGATCTTTGCTACCTTCTAAACTTGCCTTGTTCCTGTGCTATGCATGATTGCACACACTGAATGTTATCTGTATGGGCCTGGGGTATATATCCTTGTGCTTCTTGGTGCTCATTGCTGGAGGCTGAACAGTTTCCCCAGGGAGACTGCCTCCAGTCCCTCATCGCCGGGCCCCCTACTTTGGCCTGTAACGCGACGAGGCAATAAACGTGGTGATGAATTGACTGAGTGCTGCGTGTCTCCGTGTGGTTTGTTGGGTGGCCTCCGACAACCCCATATGGGTGCCAGTTCAAGTCCTGGCTGTTCCACTTCTGATCCAGCTCCCTGCTATGTGCCTGAGAAAGTAGTGGAAGATGGCCCAAGTTCTTGGACCCCTACACCCAAGTTGGGAACCTGGAAGAAGCTCCAGACTCCTGGCTGGACCTGTCCAGCTCCAGCCACTGCAGCAATTTGGGGAAGGAACCATCAGATGGAAGACTTCTCTCTCTTTCTGCCTCTGCCTCTCTGTAACTCTGCCTTTCAAATAAATAAATAAATCTTTAAAAAACAATAAAATAATAACAGTTTTCTTCTATAGAAATGCAAATAACTTTTACCTTATAGAGTTGAAATGATCATTGCCCTGTAGTTATTGATCAAGTTTGATAGAATGTACATTCATTTCAGAGTCCCTGATTGCCTACATACAAGTATTCAGAATCCTCTCTTGAATAACTTGTAACACCTTCCTGGTGCCTTCATTAATTAAAGAGTTAAATATTTTGATACTTGCTCATCTTACATTTAAACAAAAGTAATGATTTTAACCTTTCTTAAAAATATCCCTTAATAGACTCTATAGTTAAGAGTATATTAAAGTAATACTCAACTTCATAAACACGTTCTTAAAATTTTCACAAGATCATAAGTCATCCAACTTAATTTAAACAAACTAAAATATTATAACATGCTTCGATGAATCCAAAGCACAATCATTACAACAGGTACCTTTATTGTTTATTTACCACTAGAAAGAGAGAAGCTATTGACTATGACTTAATGCCTTATCACTTAGACTTCTTATATTTTTATGTATTTTGATAATAGTTTCTCTTGTTCTGCCCCTATGCCTATCTGGATTCACAACTTTTTTCCCCAAGCCAAATCACAGAATTCAGTGACTTATTATAGTACTTAAAATTCACATAACACAATTTTTAAAAGTACTGATACTATGACTACATGCATACATACACACACGCAGAAGTAGTAACAGCTACAACAAAACTACCACCTAACCAATAGTGATTTTAAAAGGCCATAAATTAAAAGATCTTAATTTGGGGGCCAGCATTGTGTTACAGCAGGTTAAGCTGCCTCTTGTAACATTAATGTCCCATACTGGAGCATCACTTCAAATCTTAAGTCCTTGCTGCTCCACTTCTCTACAGGTCCCTGCTAATACACCTGGGAAAGCAGCAAAGATGACCCAAGTACTTGGGTCCCAGGGACATACATGGGACACCCAGATGGAGTTCCAGGCTCCTGACTTCAGTTTGGCCTATCCCTGGCACACTGTGACCATTTGAAGAATGAACCAGTGGATGGAAGATCTCATTCTGTCTCTTCCTTTCCCTCTGTCACTGTCTTTAAAAAAGAAAAAAAAAAAAAAGTCTTTGAAAAAAATCATAATTTCAAATATGTTAAAATATGAAAAAATATACCTTAATATCTATAAAATATTGTTATTATAAGTGTGAAAATATGTAGCATGATTGTAAATGGAAAACATTACAATCAGGAACCCTATAACTAGATAGTCATCATTTGCTTAAGTAGCAGAGCTAGGATAATCATATAGACTGCTAGAAATTTGTGAATCTTAAAACTGAAAGCCAAAATCTCACTGTCACCTCCTACTACCCTACCACCTCCGTCCTACAACCTAATCTTCCCCTTCCCCCAAGAGAAGATAGCCCAAAAAGGGATACTCACAATGGGGTCTTCTACCATCTGAGTATCGGTAAGCTTTGTCCTCTGAGAAAGGTGGCTAATAGAGATGCTTGGACAATTAGAATACATTTCCTTTCTTCCATTATTGACTTAAATGAATGTACACAAAGGCCTGGAAGATTTTTCAGAAGACTCCACTAAATTCAGAGAAGAATTTCAGGCTTTAACTTTGGCCTTTGATGTGACCTAGGGTGACTTACACACAGTCCTGTCCACTTCTTGTACCCCTAAGAAAAACAGAAGATCTGGGCCAAGGCACAGGCCCATGCTGACTCCTTGGCAGCTCAGTAGACTAATCAGTATGACATGGGTGCCTGGGCAGTCCTACAAATATACCCTAATAACCAGCAGGGCCACAGATACTCAAGACATCTAGACCATATAGTGGCATGCCTAGTGGCTGGAATGAAAAATTATCATAAACCCTAGAAGTTATGAAAAAAATCAAGGAGGTTAAATAACAGAAGGGAGAGAACCCAGCCTTATTCCAAGGATGAATGGAGGCCTTAAAGACATACACTAACAAAGGTCTTGGCATCCCAATGGACAGGTCTTACTCATTACCCATTTTACCAGTTGACCCCAGATATTCAGAGGAAACTCTAGAAAATGGCAATAGAACCCCAAAGCCCCATGGCCCAGATGCTAGGTATAGAATTTGGGATAACAGAGACAAAACTGAAGAGGAAAAGGGATATCAACTTAGAAGATAGCAGTCAGACAACAGGCTCATATGATAGCAGTAACCATAACCATTGCCATGTGACCCAAACTAGGGGGCATCCAACCACAGATGCAAGAGAGAATGTTTCAGGTAGGGGAAGCCAGGACATTAGTTCAAGGAATACCTCTGACTGAAAAGCTCTCCTGACCCCTACCCCTGATACAAACAAGTAGAGCACTAGAAATGGAATTGCCCTCAGCTCCAAAGGAAGGGAAGGCCCCCTGGTTCCTTCATGTCTATATCTGAGAACTGTGGGGCCCAGAAACTTAGGGAGCTCCTATAACCCATTTGATCATCACACTCCTGGAGCCTGAGTAACTCTGGATGTCAAAGGAAACACAGGAGCCACTCACTGTTCTAAATTCCCACACAGGACCCCATCCACAAGGAGTTTATGGCAAATTCCATTTCTGACAATTCACTTTGCCTCCAGTTTACCAAATCTGTTCACCTTTGGATGGATGGATCCAACCTCAAATATGACTCAACAGGATATGCCATAGGTAGTTTCATACCCAATTGTGAAGTGCCAGGCATTACCGCACAACACTTAGGCTCAAAAGACCAACATATCACCGTGACTAGGGCCTTAAAATTGGGGAAAGGCGAGAGTCAGTGTTTATACAGAATCCAAATATTCTTTATTATGCACAGGTATATGAATCTGAAGTCCTATTTCTGCTCTGTGTGTGTATGTATGTGTGTGTGTGTATCCTAATTAGGGCTTTTGTTCAGCAAACTGCTCATTCTTTTATGAAGAAGATTCATTCTTGTGCAGAGTGACTGCAGATTCTTTAGATTCCATAGCTAAGTTGTTATGTTTTCCATCTGGCTGCAGGTTATTTTCAGGCAGAACAATATGGAGTAGGGCAATGATTAATAAAACCTGCTACACTTACATTAACAATAATAGGCTTATGGAAGAAGGTATCAGAAAGATTTATGATCAAGCCAAGTAGCACCATTATTTTGATCAGGGAAACTTCTCAGCTTCCAGTTCCTGGGAAACAATAAAAAGTGCTCTGTCTTTTCTGACATAGTTCTGACATAGTCCTTTTTGGCCCATGTACACTCAAGTTATTATGTTGCCTCCAGAATTTAGCAGTCTTGAGTCAAGATGATGGTCACACAGAATTGTAGCCATTACCAATCACTGGCAATGAACTTTCAGATCCTACAATGGAAACTCTAGATCAATAAGCAAGAGATTTTCATCACCTGACTAGGCAGGGATGATGTCCTGACACAGCAAGAAGTTGCAGAAGACGAACCCTCTCCCTTTTGCCTCCTATAAAAAATAAGAGTTAAAAATCTCTAAAACAGGAAAGATTGATATAGGTAAGAAGACAGTCAGAGATCAGAAAAAGAGTTGAAGGAATATTTCACCACACTCTCCCCCAGGACTTCCTTTTAAAGTTCCTCCCAAGGCTGGACAAACTATGGACAACATGGTTGCTGACTGTGGCCCAATAATGACCTATAGTTCATTGTAATAACGTTATAATAAAATGACACATTCTCATCATAACACCTCCAATAGTTCCTAAAAGGTCAGAAAATGGGAAATCACCAAATTCTAGGAAATCTCTGCCCAGTCCTGTAAAACTCCACCCAAAGCACCACCCCTATGGGGAATTTCATTCTCATCACCTTTCAAGATGATAGAAAAAGGACAGGTCCAAACCTCATCAGATGTTGTTCATCTCAAGCATGCCTACACTCTCTCAAGTGTGTATTTTTGCTTAGCCAATAAAACTTATTCCTCCACTGTACCTTACTTGCACTTCCTGCATTGGAACCTGGACCCAGCCATTGGACAACAGACCTAGCTTGTTGAGTTACTGAAACTACACCAACAGTGAATTCATCATTATTAATGAGGTCTTCTCTACCTGGTTACATCTGCATTTTAGCACTGCTCTTGTGAAACTAGGTAAAGCAGAGATTACTGAAAATACATAATACTGAAAGTCAGGTAGCCAGGTTCTACTACAGAGGTGGGGAACATCTAGCCTGCTGACCATATAAGGCCCATAAAACTCCTTAGTCTGGCCCTTTCAAGACAACTACGGGAAGGATTCACAATTCAAAAAATATATAGCAGGCTAATTTTTTTTTAAATGGATAAAGTATTACATTGTACATCAACAGTCAGGACAAGAGCTGATCAAGTCACTGTTTCTCATAGTGTCCATTTCACTTCAACATGTTTCCCCTTTGGTGCTCAGTTAGTTGTCCCTGATCAGGGAGAACATATGATATTTGCAGGCTAATTAAAAAATTAGCAGGCTAAATTTTAAGTTGATAATTTTGTATGGCCTGCAAATAATGATATAAATATCCAAATGGCCCTTGGAGGAAAAAAGTTTCCCTACCCCGTTCCAGTTTACCATAACAGTTAATTTTCCTATACTTCAAACTCTTCATCTGCTAACACAAGGTGAAATGTAGATGAGCTGTAGTGTATTTTCCAAATAAAAAAATCTGACAGTTTAAATACTTATCAATAATATTTATCAGGTCTCTAACTACATTTTATTTCTTAATATTGGCATTTCATAACATGTTGGAAAAAAATGAAGAAATGGTACAGATGCAGCTGGTTCTTAGTATACAGATTATATAATGGGCTAAGACCAATGAAAGTGTGAAGAGAAATTTAAATACATTTCAACCTTACCACCCAGCTAAGGACACTGTATGTAAATATAAAACTAGAAGTTCTGAATATAAAGTAGATTTCTATAGACAAATACTACAGTGTCCCTTTTAGATATATAAGTTACTTTTACATTGTACTAGCCTATAACATATTTTTTTGGTACTTAGCAAAACTATACTCTTATTACTACAAATGCCTCAAAGTCCTTCCTCAAAGTTATTATGTTTCCAAATGTCACCAATTTGCCCCTTAAAGCCAACATGAAATACTTCCTGACACATGAAAAATGTTCACCATGTCCTTTAGTTGCTTCAAGGTATAGCATATAAATAATTTGAGTTTCTAAACAGAACCACACTACCTCAATATTTTTATTTAAAAGATTTAAAACCTAAAATTGCCAACTTTTTTTTCTCTTTCTAAGCTTTGGGTCACTTACCCTGTTTCAGTCTCCTAAGTATGAGTGATTTTTTCAACATGTGAATTAAAAAACTGGTATACTGACTACTTGATTAATATAAATATTTTATTTGTATGGACACATTCTCTTTATACAAATTTCTATTAAATGCAAATCATTTCTACTTGATCTAACAATTAAGACTTAACTAAAAGTAGCTATTAAATGATTAAAATTTTTTGAGCAATTTTTATAGACTGCTAGTATTCATCAATAATATCCATGATATGCTTTCTATCTTAATAAAGAAATAACCTGTCACTGTACTACCCTAAGTCATCAAGAAAACTGCCCTTGATTACCAATAAAATTATTTCTAAAATCTCTTTCTCCATTGTGTTGGTTCTATTTTTCTTTAAAAATTTTCTTTGCTACACAATTTCCCAAAATGGTATACTGTCATGATTCGCCTACCCCTCTAATGTGTCCATTACTTTCCTCAGAATCCCTTTCCTACATTCCTCCACCACTGCTGCCTTTTGATTCTCTTATTCTATTCTCCTGTTTCCTGATTCACTCATTGATTTCCAGGGACCTTCGGGAAACATCCACTTGAACAACTTGAAATCAAAATGCTGAGTTTTTCTACACTCTCCTAATCTTTTTTTATATAAACTCATACTAAGGGACATTTAATTCCTCTGTAATCCTAACAATCTTTACCATCTTGCCAGTCCTCAGACCCAGAATTACCTGCTTTATAGCACCAAAAGATGCTAAATTGTTGTTTGAAAAAGCCACAAAAATATATTTCCAATAGAAACTGATGACTTCACTATATTCTGAGTAAACATGGTAAAGATCCCTTTCCTTCTTTACTGAACATTTGTTTCCAATTTTCTAATATTACAAAGGAAACTGCCATTTTATCATTATACATAATTACTTTCACATTTAACTAATGAACAGTAAAGGATAAGTGTTCAATACAATGAATTAAATTAACAGATTGATCAATCAACCAAAGAAACCAATGAACATGCTTACAAATACCACATAAACATTTCTTTGTATCTTGGTTATACCTTTATACTATATCTCCCCTCTCCCCTGTAAGCCAAGAGTGACCATATCACTTGCTTTAATCAAAGAAATCAGAGCAAAAGCAGCATGTGACATTTCTAGGCCAAAGCTTTAAAAGCCATTTATCATGTCCTTTTCCCTCTGTCACAGCAACCAAAATGGGAGGCAAAAGATTCTGGCATTCTTACATTCTGGCATTAATTTCTTATGTTAAAATGTAGTTTCCTCTCAATTTTTTTTAACTTTTATTTAATGAATATAAATTTCCAATGTACAGCTTATGGATTACAATGGCTTCCCCCTCCCCATAACTTCCCTCCCACCCGCAACCCTCCCCTTTCCCGCTCCCTCTCCCCTTCCATTCACATCAAGATTCATTTTCAATTCTCTTTATATACAGAAGATCAGTTTAGTATATATTAAGTAAAGAGTTCAACAGTTTGCACCCACATAGCAACACAAAGTGAAAAATACTGTTGGAGTACTAGTTATAGCATTAAATAACAGTGTACAGCACACATTAAAGACAGAGATCTTACATATTTTTTTAAAAATTGATTAATTTTCTATGCAATTTCCAATTTAACACCAGGTTTTTTGTTTTTCATTTTCAATTATCTTTATATACAGAAGATCGATTCAGTATATACTAAGTAAATATTTCATCAGTTTGCACCCACACAGAAACACAAAGTGTAAAAATACTGTTTTAGTACTAGTTACAGCTTCACTTCACATTGGACAACCCATTAAGGACAGATCCCACATGAGACGTAAGTACACAGTGACTCCTGCTGCTGACTTAACAATTTGACACCCTTGTTTATCTCCCTAGGCTCTAGTCATGAGTTGCCAAGGCTATGGAAGCCTTTAGGGTTCGCCGACTTTGATCTTATTCCGATAGGGTCATAGTCAAAGTGAAAGTTCTCTCCTCCCTTCAGAGAAAGGTACCTCCTTCTTTGATGGCCCCATTCTTTCCACTGGGATCTCACTCACTGAGATCTTTCATTTAGGTTTGGTTTTGTTTTTTTTTTTTGTTTTTTTTTTTTTTTTGCCAGAGTGTCTTGGCTTTCCATGCCTACAATACTCTCATGGGCTCTTCAGCCAGATCTGAATGCCTTAAGGGCTGATTCTGAGGCCAGAGTGCTATTTAGGATATCTGCCATTCTATGAGTCTGCTGTGTATCCTGCTTCCCATGTTGGATCGTGTTTTCCCTTTTTGATTCTATCAGTTAGTATTAGCAGACACTTGAATTGTTTGTGTTATCCCTTTGATTCTTAGACCTATCAGAGTGATCAATTGTGAACTGAAATTGATCACTTGGACTAGTGAGATGGCATTGGTACATGCCACTTTGATGGGATTGTATTGGAATCCCCTGGCACGTTTCTAACTCCACCATTTGGGACAAGTCCGATTGAGCATGTCCCAAATTGTACATCTCCTCCCTCTCTTTTTCCCACTCTTCTATTTAACAGGGATCACTTTTCAGTTAAAATTTAAACACCTAAGAATAATTGTGTGTTAATTACAGAGTTCAACCACTAGTACTAGAACAACAACAACAACAAAATACTAAAAAGTATAAAGTATTACATTGTACATCTAGAGTCAGGACAAGAGCTGATCAGGTCATTGTTTCTTATAGTGAAATTTCTTATAGCAGAAATTTACAGGGAACTCCCTTGAAAAGAACTGAGTTTGGGGCAGGGACGTCCCTTGGAAGAAGAAGTATGGGGTAACCAGAATCATTCCTAAGAAATGACTGCAGAAGTATATAAAGCGTCCTTGTCTCCCTGTTCTGATATCAAACTGACCAGGAAAATTGGAGAATCCTTCAATTCAGAAAATTCTAATGAAGTTTTGTTAGATTCAGTGAAATATAAATGCTTCATGGAGCATCTCCAAGAGAGTTATGCTGCAACTGTAGAGTCCCCAAAGGGCAGCTGGAAACCAGGCAACATGCTTCATTTTGAAATGCGCCTCTATGGGCTGAAATGTCACCTGTGCATCAGGGTAGATAGGAGAGGAGCTGGCCAGAACTTCAGACATCACAAATGAAATGCAACTCAAACTTAAACTGAAGATACTTCACATGTAATAAAGAAACCAAATAGAATAAACATAAAAAGCCTGAGGCATGCAAAATGAGTTTTATTAAAAACTTTAACTGTTGCTACCTAAATCCTACTAGACAAAAAGCAAAACACTTTTTCTACAAAGACAGCTAAACACATTGATATTTCAGAATTTTTAAAAAGATTTATTTATTTGAATGCCAGAGTTACAGAGAGAGAGGAAGAAAACAGGGGGAGAGAGAGAAAGATCTTCCCTCCACTGGTTTACTCCCCAGAAGGCCACAACGTCCAGGGATGAACCAAATCAAAACCAAGAGACAGCAGCTTCATCCAGGTCTCCGACTTGGGTATCCCATACTTTGGTCATCCTCTGATGCTTTTCTCAGGCCATTAGCAGGGAGCTGGATTAGAAGTGGGACAGCCGGGACTCAAACCGGTATCCATATGGGATGCTGGCATCAATGGCTTTACCCACTGTGTCACGATAGCAGTCGTGAAATTTAAGAATTTTAAAGTAAATTCCAAGAGCTAGAAGAAACCAGAGGGAGCCAAATTAAAAAGAGAAGAAAACTTAATGCTAATCAATTACTGTTTCAGAAAATTATAAAGAAGGTAACGTAATTTTATTATTGTTCGTATTTCACAAGCAAAGGGGTTTGTGGAATCCTTTTCAAAAGTATGCTCCTGGAACTGGCATCAAGGTGTAGTGGGTTAAGCTGTTGGCTCTGATGCCAGCATCTCAGATGGGTTCCAGTTTGTGTCTAGGCAGCTCCACTTATGATTCAGCTCCTTGCTAATGTGCCTAAGAAAACAGCAGAAGATGACCAAGCACTTGGGCTCCCGCACCCTCCTGGAAACCTGGATGAAACCCTTGGCTCCTGGCTTGAGATTGACCCAGCCCTGATCTTTATGGCCATTTGAGATGTAAACCAGCAGATGGAAGACCTCCCTCTCCCTGTCTCTCTCTCTCTGTAACTCTTTAAAATAAATAAATAAATCTACAAAAATAAATAAATAAATACAGATAGATAAAAACTATGTTTCTTCTCTTTTATTGTTTAATGTGTGAAAGAAAGAAAAGTGAACCAGCAGAAAGAAGAAGGAGCATAGTCACTTGTGGTTTTTTGTTGTTGTTGTTGTTTTGTTTTGTTTTTTTTTTTTTTGACAGGCAGAGTTAGTGAGAGAGAGAGAGACAGAGAGGAAGGTCTTCCTTCCATTGGTTCACCCCCAAATGGCCGCTATGGCCAGCACTGCGCTGATCCGAAGCCAGGAGCCATGTGCTTCCTCCTGGTCTCCCATGTGGGTGCAGGGCCCAAGCACTTGGGCCATCCTCCATTGCCTTCCCGGGCCACAGCAGAGAGCTGGACTGGAAGAGGAGCAACCAGGACAGAATCCGGCACCCCAACCGGGACTAGAACCCGGGGTACCAGCACTGCAGGCAGAGAATTAGCCTAGTGAGCCGTGGCACAGGCCGAACATAGTCACTTGTAAATTTGAAACCACAGAATCCACCTTTGATAAAAATTTTTCCCTATAATTAGTTCCTACAATGAACATAAATTATTATAGTCAAATGGTATAATTACTTAAAGCGTAATATAATATGTTTTTATTACAAATCAAGTTTCTTGCAATTCCCTCATCATAAAACTAATTGTCAATACAGTAAATATGAAATATATTGAACAGCAAACAAACAAAAAAACCCTACCCAAAATATTGTGACCCATGGGTGAGCTAATGCACTCATGTGTGTGCACACACACATTGAAAAAAAAGCCTGAAGTATTATATATCAAAATATTGATAGTATCTTCTTGAGGGATTAATATTATTAGAGGTTTGTATAAAAATCTTCATATGTATTTATGTCATAATTTTTAAAAATGAACATCCTAAAAGTATAATTCTTTAAAATTATTAAAGTCTCAAAATACAACCCACAATTATTTGAGTTACTCATTATGTACAGATGTCAATTTTCAGCTTAACAATAGTCTTCCAAATGGATACATTTTATTGAATGTATAATCAGTATATAATGTGACAGATAATATGATCATCACCAATAACATTGTTTTTCTCCTAAATTTTCAAAACAGAATTTTGTGGAAGTTTGCCAAATCTGCCTCATATTAACAAAAAAATTTTAACTCAATGTGAAGATTAGAAAAATCAACAAATCAACAAGGCATACTTAACACTCAGAAATTAATGATTAAGATTAAAGCCCATAAACCATAATAATAAAACTTTTCTTAACTAAACATTCAGCAATAAAATATACTTATGGGCCTAACTGAAAGCCTAGTATGTACTAACAGAGTTTACATATAAAAGCCTAGCTCCAAATGTGCTATTAAAATTGTGTATCATCCCAAATTAGTGTGTTTTCTGAAAACTATTTATTTACTTATTTATTTGGAAGAGAAAGAGATCTTCCACCCAATTGTTCACTCCCCAAACGCCCACAACACCTATGGCTGGGCTAGGACAAAACCGAAAATTCATAACTCAATGCGGGTCACCCACATGGGTGTCAGGACCCAAGTACTTGGGCCATCACCTGCTGCCTCCCCATGTGGACATTAGCAGGAAGGAGGAATGGGGAATGGAGTTGGAGTCGTGACTCAAAACCACACACTCCAACATGGGATGACAGTGTCCCAAGCGGCATCTTAACTGCTGTGCCACAGAGAAAAACTACAGCAAAAGCAGTGTTTCATGCCAGCTGATTTCTGATTTGTAAAGTATCCATGCCTCTATACTTAGAAAGAAATCAAAAGCAAATCTGATCAATAAGGAGCTTTCCAGGTTACAACAGTTCATCCGTTTCTTAGGACTATGGTAAGATAGAACCCAAACCTGGGTGACTTAGAGCAACAAAAGCTGTTTTGGGGCCAGAAGTCTGAACATAAGGAGTTGACAGGCCACACACTCTCTGAAGGCCACACAGAAAGGTCCGTTTCACGTCTCTGCCCCCTGGCATCCCAACAGCCTTAGGTGTTCCTTGACTTTTAGATGGTCGTCTTCTTGAGTCCCTTCACATTCTCTTCTCCCTGTGTTTTCTCTTCCCAATATCCCCATTTTGTAAAGGCACCAGTCATATTAGGTTACAGCCATGTTTATGACCTCCTTTGTGACTTGATGGCTTCTATATAGAACCTCTTTCCCAATATGTTCACATTCTGAAGATTTGGGGATTAGGACTTCAGCACAGTGATGGCTTCAACATTTCTGGGAGGTACAATTCAACCCTTAGCATGACATGCTGGATAATACTTGTTGACCTCCATTTCCCATTCCCTGGTCTCTACTGGTTCTCACCCCAGAGGCTAACCTCTGTGCACTGCACCCACCACTCAAGCTTTCTTGACTTCTAGTTTCCAGTTGGGTTCATCAACTGGGAAGTACTGCAAGGAGATCAACAAGACAACACGGCAGAGAAGGTTAAGTATGTATCATCATCCCCTACCCCACTGGGCTTTGGTAGTGACATTCAGCCACTCCTGGTCTAGTCCTGACTTCTGTCCACTGGGCCCTCTCCCGTGATTCAAGCTCCCACCAGTATGAGTGATTCCATCCCCTCCCCTAGGAATACAATGGCCTCTCAATGTTGCTCTTCCTTTCACTATCTCTTGTTGATTAGATTCCACAGGAATGCCTACTCCTTTGCAAACAGTCCCTTCATTAAATTCTCCTCATTACCCATCACTAAATGTGTCATCTGTTTCCCACCAAGGCCCTGTCTGGTACAAAGTAAGAAACCAAGTCTTTACTTCATATGATCTACAGGATTTGTTTCTCAAAACTGAAAAAAAAAAAAGTTTTAACTTCAAGCACAGCTGCCTCAAATTCAGACTTGAAATAACTGGTGGTAAAGGCTTCGTTCAATATCACAAACATAATTGCTCCTTCACCTCTCTCTTATTTGAAAGGCAGGGAGAGAGGAAGAGGGAGGGACTTTCCATCACTGGTTCACTTCTCAAACATAGCCAATGCCTGGGGCTGGGCCAGGCAAAGCCAGAAGCCAGGAGCCTCTTCTGGGTCTCCAGTGTGGGTGCAGAGGCCCAAGGACCAGGCCATCCTCTGCTGCTTCCCCAGGCTGTTAGCAGGGAGCTGGATCAGAAGTGGAGCAGCTGGGACTTGAACCGGTATCCATATGGGATGCTGGCACTGCAGGTGGAGGCTTAAGCTTCTATGCCACAATGCCAGCCCCTCTGACTTAATTATCACACAATTAATGTACCCAGTTTGACATGTGTCTGACATCACAATCCTATGACTTTATTTTCATTTTTATGCCTATTTTATTGATGCACAGAGAGGTCAAGTAATGTGTTTACACGGTGCAGTAGATGGTGGAAATTCAAAGTGGAGCAGCCTGCCCCCACCTCCCTGCTCCTGACCTCCACCATGTGCTCCTCTAGATAAAGATGTAGATGGGACTTGGGCCATTCTCCACTGCACTCCCTGGCCACAGCAGAGAGCTGGCCTGGAAGAGGGGCAACCCGGACAGAATCCGACACCCCGACCGGGACTAGAACCTGGGGTGCCGGCGCCACAGGCGGAGGATTAGCCTATTGAGCCATGGCGCTGGCCCCGCCTTTTTCTATTAAAAATGGGGTGGGCCACGGCCAGCACCGTGGCTCATTTGGCCAATCCTCCGCCTGCGGTGCCGGCACCCTGGGTTCTGGCCCCGGTTGGGGCGCCGGGTACTGGTCCTGGTTGCTCCTCTTCCAGTCCAGCTCTCTGCTGTGGCCTGGGAAGGCAGTGGAGGATGGCCCAAGTGCTTGGGTCCCTGCACCCACATGGGAGACAGGAGGAAGTACCCGGCTCCTGGCTTCGGATCGGCGCAGCGCCAGCCATAGTGGCCATTAGGGGAGTGAACCAACGGAGGGAAGACTTTTCTCTCTCTCTCAATGTCTAACTCTGCCTGGCAAAAATTTTTTTTAAAAAATGGGTGGGCCTTTGGTGCAGCAGTTAAGATGTTGCTTGGGGTGCCACCATCAGAGAGCCTGGGCTCAAATCCTGGCTCCACATCTAATTCCAGCTTCCTGTTAATGCACATCCTGAGAGGCAACAGGTGATGACTCAATTAGGTGGGCCCTTGCCACCCATATGAGAGACCCAGATTGAGTTCCAAGCTCCTGACTTTGGCCTGACCAAACACTGTCTGTTGCAAGTATTCAGGGAATGAACCAGAATGGAAAATCTCTCTAGCCATTTGTTTCTGTCTCTGTATCTGTCATCTCTCTTTCAGATAAATAAAAGTATGTAAATAAAATAAAAATTAACAAACAGTCCTTTTAAAAAATTCCATTTTTAACACAAACTAACTTCAACAACAGCAGCAAATATGACGAACAAAAAGTGATTATTTGGTGCACAAAATGATATATATATTTGTATATTTCTGTAGATAGATAGATAATTTGTATATTTCTGTAAATACACAGGAACAATCTGGATCCACAGAATCCAGTTCAATGTGGAAATGAGGGTACTAGGTATGAGGTTAAGAGTTGTAACTCTAGAGTTTATTGTATAAAACCAGATTG
This sequence comes from Lepus europaeus, assembly GCF_033115175.1. Classification (NCBI taxonomy): domain Eukaryota; kingdom Metazoa; phylum Chordata; class Mammalia; order Lagomorpha; family Leporidae; genus Lepus; species Lepus europaeus. The sequence goes on from NC_084827.1 coordinate 52,522,968, forward strand.
ACTGACAGGCAGACTGACTCATTGACTGGAGGAAGAGCCAAGTGGTCACAAACAGTGCCTCTGAGACAGACACTTAGGGATGACCTTGGGCAAGTCAGCCAATCTCTATGTGCATCAGGTTTCTCATTGTATAATATATCATTGTATAATATAATATAATCAAGTTCCTCATTGTATAATAATAGTTCTTACCTCACAGGGCTATTGGGAAGATTAAATGAGGTAACATAGGTGAAGTGTATAGAGCAACTACTGACACACAGCAAGCCCTCAAAAACATTTAGTTCTAAAATTTCCAAGTCTATACATAGTCCAGAAATATATGCAGTTCTATAAAAGATGTGATATTCATTTTTCAAAAGGGAATATTTTGCTTTAGTTGAAATCTTTGGCTTTTTCCTTCTACTTATGTAAGTCACACTGTTCATATTTATACACAATACAGATGATCTTACAGATAAATGTTCAGTGGTGGCTGATGTTTACATTGAAACTAATGTGCCAGGTCCCAAGTTCATTCTAGACTTCCTTAGAATTACAGAGATGGTGAGGTTAATTGTCATTTTAAACATGATGATCAGTTATTACCTTGTTGTGTTGTTTGAGAAAACGGAAAAATATTCTTACTATATGCAAAAATATTCCTGTTGACAATTTATTCATTAATGTTTATGACCCCCACTTTCTTTCAAATTAAGCAATTAGACTTTAAACAGTCATGAAGTAGAAGCAAAAATCACTTCCTCAGCATCTTCAGTACTTTTAAAGGTCTCCAAGAAGTAGCACACTCCAATTAATATTTCTTCTCTTCCTGTTGCATTGATGACTATGCTGCCTAAGGAGAGCCTATTGCCAGCTAAGCCATATGAGGTTAATAATAACAGGTTGTGGCTGGAAAAAAAGTATATTGCATTATAAAGAACCAACATCTTATCTGACTGAAATATGCTAGAGAATGAAGAGGCCAAGAGAAGACCAAATTTTAAAATATTAAAAAATAGGTAACAAAGTCATTCTTTCTCACCCTACCTACATCCACTAACTTCCAGACTTATTTTCTACTCGCATTAGCATTACCTCAGGGGATCTATTGTTTTCCTATAAAAGTCAATCAAGTTGTACAACTTAACCAAGGTAGTTCTCTATGTTAGTTTCTAGGTATAGAAAGCATATCTATCAATAAATGAAGCATACATCATTCAATGTGTCTAGGATATTATCAACACTTGCTTCCTAGAAACTAAATCTACTCAACAATTTTGTTACAGAAAAAAAAAACAAAAAACAAAAAACTCCTGATTATGATAGTTTTAGGCATCATATAAACATGCCATGTGTTTTCTCACTTGTTAAAAGTATAGGTGCTCTACAGGCCATACTATCTACACTTAATGGCTGGTTTCTTCCATTAGCCATCAAGAAGCCTAAAATTTTATCAATGGAAACATATTTAATCTTTATTTTTTTTTATTTTTATTTTTTATTTTTGACAGGCAGAGTGGACAGTGAGAGAGAGACAGAGAGAAAGGTCTTCCTTTTGCTGTTGGTTCACCCTCCAATGGCCGCCACGGTAGGCGCACTGCGCTGATCTGATGGCAGGAGCCAGGTGCTTATCCTGGTCTCCCATGGGGTGCAGGGCCCAAGCACTTGGGCCATCCTCCATTGCACTCCCTGGCCACAGCAGAGAGCTGGCCTGGAAGAGGGGCAACCGGGACAGGATCGGTGCCCCGACCGGGAATAGAACCTGGTGTGCCGGCGCCGCAAGGCGGAGGATTAGCCTAGTAAGCCGCGGCGCCGGCCAACATATTTAATTTTTAAAGGCTTTGTTAGAAGAGAGAGAAAAACACAAGAGAGTATCTAGAGCTAAAGACTGAATAACAACCTAGAACCTAATATGCAATGCAAACCAACAGGAAGTTCTAGGCAGGAAGTGATGGAATTATGTTGGAAGTAACACTGGTAGCCAGACGGAAAATGCACTAGAGGAAATACAGCTGAAGAAAGAGCTATCAGTGTGGTACACCAGCTTAAGCATACAAAAGCAGAAAAGAAAAATATTCAATAGATATTTTGCAGGTAGATGCAAAAAAGACTCTGTATGTAATAATTGATGTTGATGGTAACAACACCTAAGAAGTTAAAGATGAAGGTGAAGTCTTTAACTTTGAGTTATGACTAAATGTGACGATACCAAAAATCAAAATAATAATCAGAGGGGAAAAATTAATTTGGAATGGGAGAGGAGGAGGAAGTTGGGTTTGAGCAGTCTGCAGAATGTCATTGTACAGATATACCCAGAGGACAACTGAAAATATAAGAGTGATGCTTTGTTAAGAAGTGAGGTAGGCAAGAAAAAGACAAGTGGGCAACAGGGAAAGAGAAAAGTGCCAAGAAAGGAATCAGCAAAATAGGCAGAGTGCTAAAAGAAGATTAAGAATGAATATGCATGCAATATATGTCAAAGGAAAGAAGTTTCAAGGAGGAAGTATTCACAGTGTCCATTTCTGCCAAGAGATCAATAAACATTCATATTGTGGCCATTAAATTGGCAATGAGAAAGTCTGGGGGCTTTCCCAAGGAGTTTCTGTAGGATATTATTAGAGACTGAAATTTTATTTCAGTGGGTTAGGGAAGTAAATGACATCAGAAATTGAAGAGAAGGGACGGCGCTGTGGCGTAGTGGGTAAAGCTGCCGCCTGCAGTGCCAGTATCCAACATGGGCATCAGTTCGAGTCCCAGCTGTTCCTTTTCCTATCTAGCTCTCTGCTATAGCCTGAGAAAGCTGTATAAGATGGCCAAAGTCCTTGGGCCCCTGCATCTACGAGGGAAACCCGGAGGAAGCTCCTGGCTCCTGGCTTTGGATCGGTATAGCTCCGGCCATTGCTGCCAGCTAGGGAGTGTACCAGTGGATGGAAGACCTCTCTCTCTCTCTCTGCCTCTTCTTCTCTCTCTATGTAACTCCTATTTTCAAATAAATAAATAAATCTTAAAAAAAAAAAAAGAAACTGAAGAGAATAAGCAGAATATTCTTTCCAAATATTTGGAAATAAAGAAACTGATTCAGTGATATTTGCACAGATTCTAGGGACTGCAAGTCTCTGTCATTACTGAACAGAGGGGAGGAAAATGAAAGAAATTAAAACTGCCACAAAAGCCCCTAAATCAGAGTTATAGGCTGAAATCTGAGGATGCCAAGACTGCAGCTTTCAGGTATAATATAGTAGGCCAAAGCTGCATGCGGTACTGAACACGTGAAAGGTGACTAGTCCAAATTAGTACATACTGTACTGGACCTACACCAGCTTTTCAAGACTTCATTTTTCAAAAAAAAATATATTTCATTAATATATTTTAAATGCAGGATCACCTCTCCATGTCTTACCTCCAAATTCTGATTCAACAGAACTTGGTGGGTATTTTTTTTAATTTTTACATATTTATTTTATTTATTTCAAAGGTAGTAAGAAAGACAGAGAGAACTGCTGATTCAATCTCCAAACACCCACACCAGCAGTAGGTGGGCTAGATCAAACTTGGAAGCCAGGAACTCAATCTAGTTTTCCCACATTAAGCAAGAATGCAAGTATTTGAGCCATGATCTGTTGCATCTACACTGGCAGTGGAACTAGGAACATAGCTGGGACTCAAACCCAGGTACTCTGATATGGGATGCATATTTCCCAAATGGTGTCTTAACCACTATACCACTGCTCCCCTTAATATTTTTAACAATAATCATAAGTAATAATCACAAGTACATGCTTTGGATAAATTGGGTTAAATAAAATACTAACATTAATTTTACTTTTTTTTATATACTTTTCTTAATATGGCACTGGAGAACTTAAAATTAGATATCGGAGGGCAGGCATTTGGCCCCGTAGTTAAGACAGCTGCATCTCATATCAGAATGTCTGTTGGGGCCAGTACTATGGTACAGCAGATTAATACCCTGGCCTGAAGCGCCGGCATCCATATGGGCACCAGTTCGAGACCCGGCTGCTCCATTTCTGATCCAGCTCTCTGCTGTGGCCTGAGAAAGCAGTAGAGGATGGCCCAAGTCCTTGGGCCCCTGCACCCACATGGGAGACCCGGAAGAAGCTCCTGGCTCCTGGCTTCAGATCAGCGCAGCTCCAGCCATTGCGGTCAATTTGGGAGTGAACCATCGATGGAAAACCTCTCTCTCTCTCCCTCTACCTCTCCTCTCTCTGTGTAACTCTGACTTTCAAAGAAATAAATAAATCTTTAAAAAAAAAGAGAGAGAGAGAGAATGTCTGTCATCAATTCCTTGCTCCACTCGTGATTCCAGCTTCCTGCTAACACAGACCTTGGAGGCAACAGTGATGGAATAAATGACTGGGCTCCTGCCACTCACACAGGAGATTTGCACTGAGTTCAAGGCCTCCAACTTCTGACTCAATCAGGGGTCACTTTAGGCAATTTGAGGGAAAACTAGTGAATGGGAACACAATCTCTCTCTCTCTCCCCACCCCTATATAAGTATTTTTAAATTACATATCTGGCTTACATTATAAGAGAACTACAGAATAAATACTATATACTATATATATATATATATATATATATATATATATATATATATTATATAGGAAGAATGAGATCTGGAAAGTTCCTTCAGAATTGGTTCTTGTATGCCTCCTTAGGTTGCAAGTTTATGAAGAAGTCACCCAGGACAACTTCATGATGTTATAGTTTAAGAAAATAAGGTACTAGGTGATTAGTTGGCTTACTCAAGTTGTCTAGCTAGTTAGAAACAAAACCCAGAGGAACCAGCACTCTGGCATAGCAGGTAAAGCCAGTTCTAGTCTACCTGCTCCTCTTCTGATCGAGCTCCCTGCTAACATGCCTGGGAAAGCAGTGGAAGATGGCCTAAGTGCTTGGGCCCATGTATCCATGTGAGAGCCCCAGAAGAGGGTCCTAGCTCCTGGCTTCAGATCGGCTCAGCTCCATCTGTTGTCACCATTTGCAGAGTGAACCAACAGATGGAAGACCATTCTATCTCCCTCTTTCTGTCCATAACTGCTCAAATAAACAAAAAAATCAACCCAAAACCCAACTCACAGGTATCATTACTTCTATTATTACACCCCCAGGAATCCCACTGAAAATTAAATAGAAAGAGATAATAGTAGCTCAATGTGTGTGTGTGAGCATGTGCACATACAAACATGTGTGTGTATTAGTCTATGCCACATCATGAAAAATGTAACCCACACACATATTCAAACGGCAGCCTCAATAAACATAGTGCACTTAGTTTACCAGTCAACCTGTATAATTTAGCATTTTAAAGTCAATCTATGACTCTTTTTTGGTTTTGTTTTACTTTGGGCATATATATATATATATACATATATATATAATATATTATATTATATATTCTAGATTCATTTCAACACAGTTCAATCCTAATTTCAAAGACAATATTCATCTATTGATGTACTGACCTCTTTAAAAATACCTGCCACTGGAGCGAGTATTGTGGCATAGCAGACAAACCTACCACCTGTGACACTGGCATCCCAAACACATGCCAATATGTGCCCCAGCTGCTTTACTTCCAATCCATCTCCCTGCTAATGGCCTGGGAAAAGTATGTAATTGGGCCCCTGTAACCCATAAGGGAAACCTGGAAGAAGCTCTTGGCTCCTGGCTCCAGCCTGGCCCAACATTGGCTGTTGGGGCCATCTGGGGAGTAAATCAGCAGATGGAAAATTCTCTGTCTCTCCCTATCTCTCTCTGTAACTCTGACTTTGAAATAAATAAATAAATAGATCTTTAAAAACAAAATGTACCCTACTCCACTGTTGGTGGGAATGTAAACTGGTATAGCCACTGTGGAAGACACTATGGAGATACCTCAGAAATCTGAATATAGACCTACCATATGATCCAGCTGTCCCACTCCTGGGAATTTACCCAAACGAAAAGAAACCAGTCTATGAAAGACTAATTTGTACCCCCATGTTTATTGTAGCTCAATTTAAGATAGCTAAGATATGAATCAACCCAGATGTCTATCAACTGAAGACTGGAGACTGGATAAAAAAGAATTACAGTGTATATCCACTATAGAATGCTACACAGCAGTAAAAAAGAAAAAATGAAATCCTGTCACTTGCAACAAAATGAATGCAACTAGAAACCATTATATTTAGTGAAATAAGCCAGTCCCAAAAAGACAAATATCATATGTTCTCCCTGATCAGTGATAACTAATAGTGTACCTAAAAGGTAAGCTATAGAAGTGAAATTGACACTTTGAGACATGATGATTCTTAACAGCCTGAGTCTCAACTGTTGAGGAATATTTTTTTTTTCCTTCATACTATTTGTTGAACTCTTTACTTAGTATAGGGTTAATCTTATGAGTATAAAGTTTATTGAAAATAGATCTTTGTGAAAAAATAATGGAAATAGGAGAGGGGGGGAAGAAAGGTAGGAGTGGGGGGGTAGGGGGGGTAGAATCACTATGTTCTTAAATTTGTATTTATGAAATGCACAAAGTTTGTATACCTTAAATAAAAAGTTTCTAGGTTTAAAAAATATACCCACCAGAAAACATACCTGGAAAAGTGCAAATAATTTACTTCTTAACTCTTGTTGTTATCAGCATTTGACAGTGATAACTTACTAAGATCTCATGATGCTCATTAGTGTAGTACTCACAGAAAGTTAAATGTCATATTTCAAACTATGGCTACAGTACATGATGAAATATGGTATTTCAAATTCTGGCAGGACTTGAAATCCTACGTTTCCCAATGAAATTGTCAAGGACTCATAATAATAATTATAACCAATAATTATAACCAGTCAAAATCTTTAGCTATAATTTCCTCAATACTCAATGCTACTGAAAATTTATTTATATTTCCCATGTAAGAAAAGGGACTTTTTTTAAAAGAAGAAATTAAATTCTTTCCATGATAATTTTCTATATGAAATTGAAAAATTAGCATGACTTCAAACTGCCCCAAGTACTTAATTTTGTGAGTTAGATTAATTAAGCTAATAATTTCCTTGAGGCTGGCATTGTTGCACAGCAGGTTAAAGCCCTGACCTGCAGCGCCGGCATCCCATATGGGCACCGGTTTGAGTCCCAGCTGCTCTGCTTCCAATCCAGCTCCCTGCTAATGGCCTGGGAAAGCAGTGGAAGATGGCTCAAGTCCTTGGACCCCTACACCCACGTGGAAGACCCAGAAGAAGCTCCTGGCCTCTGGCATCAGATCAGCTCAGCTCCAGCTATTGCAGCCATTTGGGGAGTAATCAGCGATGGAAGACTGACCTCTCTCTCTTTTCCCTCTCTCTTTCTCCCTCCCTCCCCCCTCTATCTCTCCCATCTTTCAAATAAATAAAAATAAATCTTTGAAAAAAAAATCACTGCCAAAACCATAGTGGTGGCTTTCTTTGTAGAACTATTGCTATAGTTAATACAATTTTAACAAAAATAAATAAAGATTATCCGATTAGACGGCATGTTCATCCTGTACATATACCCTATATGTACTTAAACAAAAAAACTGCTATTGGTATTCCAAAATTACATTATGGCGAATAATACAAATAAAGAACGCAGTTCCCACTTTGCTGCTATTTCAGTGTTTCACATGGATAAAAAGCCAGTGCAAATCTAGCTAATACAGTTAAGATACGCACAGGGTTTACTGTGCTTTCCAAAGAGGAGTTCTCAGTGTTGATCTACATGTTTTCATTTCCTTGCCTTGCTGTTTGCAGCTACTCTTCACATCACTGGAGTTAATGTACTCATCTACCCCAGTCTATACTTCTACCTGGCACCCGTTCTATACTTCTACCTCGCACCCTATCTACTGACTACTATCACTTCCCAAAAGCACAGAGCCAGGTGTCACTTAAAGTGGAGCTTCCAGACATCCTTAGAAGAGTTTTCCAGTTTCCCCTGACTGTATTTGCCCTTGTTCAGATTACTGTACAGCAGATGCTAAGTGGCACTGTCATCTATTCTTAGCAAAGCATACTCCAGCATGAAGCGACAGAGAATCACTGCTCCTTCAGTGCTGGCAGACTGTATCATACTGTTGGTGTTCATGTCAACCTAGTTCATGTTAAGAATAACTGACAATTGATGGTCAGTTGCATACACATGCGTGGTAGACTCAGTATCAATATTTACCACAAGCAGCACTTACAATAAAGGAAACAAAAATGAGAGCATCACTGAGAGATGGAGTCACAAAATGCAATGGCTGTCTTTAATGTTTTACTATCTGTAAAAATTTGGCTGAGTTGAAGACTTCTCTGGTATTGGCTAATATGTGACTTAGGAATTGTTTTGTTTACAAGACTAGGCTTATTCGACTCATTCAAGACCAACACCACCAGGTACCACTTCTGCCATACAACTGCTCACTCTCGCCTCGAATGTTTGCTGCATTCTGCCTGTGAACACTGCCTTAAAAACATCTTCAAAGGCTGTCTTCCCACCAAAGTCACTTCTAACTCAGAAGCTTTTAAATGGCTTGACAGCTGCAGGAGTTCTGCATCGCAGAGCTGAGCTTTGAGACCATTGGGGGAGAGTCTGAGGAGCCATTCAGAGCAATGGGGACACCCACTGGTAAGGACAGATCCAAACGACGAGTATTCCAGGGACTTTGGGATTGTCACCAACACCAGTGGGAGCAGGTAGATGCAGCCTTGAATGCAAGGCCACACAAGGTGGACAGAAGAGTAACGGAACCAATGAGGGCCATCTCAGAAGAAGATTCTCAAAGACCAAGGGCCCTCTTAACTGCAAAAAAGATCTTTGTTGGTGGCATTAAAGAAGACACTGAAGCACATCACCTCAGAGCGTATTTTGAACAGTGTGGGAAAACTGCAATGACTGAGATCATGACCCATTGAGCCAGCGGCAAGAAGAGGGGTTTTGCTTTTGTGACCTTTGATAACCATGACTTTGAGAATAAGACTGTCATTTAGAAATACCGTACTGTGAAAGGTCATGACTATGAAAGAAGGAAGTACTCCACCCAACCTCCATGAATTCATTCATTCCAGTACCTTATCAATTGTTTTCAGAAGGCCCTATAAATTCAGTCTCTGAATAAATAAATTTCATCTCTACTCTGATCATATGACACACATGGATAGAAACTGTGTCTGCCACTTCTGTGTGTCACCTGACAACATTTACCACTGTGTGCTGTTAAATCAGTTAACTTAAAAAACGTACCTCTTGTGTTTGCCAACTTCCATGATATAAATACGATTTCAAGTTAGCAATGTGATATCGTTGAATGAGAAGTTGGGAAGAGATGCTCACACAGATTCTCAGGACTACTACAAGCCAGTGCACCATGCCTGGCACAGTTGCAGACTTACAGAAAGGGAGAGAGAGAGAGAGAGAGAGAGAGAGAGAGAGAGAGAGAGTGTTCATTCTTCAAATGCCCCCAACAGACAGATCAAACCCAGGAGCCTGGTCTCATACATGAGTGGCAGGGACCCAAGTCCTTGAGATAGCAGTGGCTGTCTCCCAGAGTGTGCCTTAGCAGGAAGCTGGAATTGGAAATGCAGCCAGGACTGGAACCCAGGCACTCCGATATTGGGTGCCAGCATCTTAAGTGCCACTCTAACCGCTGAGACAAACACACACCCCAATCCCTTCATTTTACAGAAATGAAAACTGATCACAAAGGTTAACTGAAAACTGATACTAGTCCCTCAGTGCCACAAAGAGCCTAGTGCCAGGTCTTTTGGTATGTGATCCAAACCTTTTCTTTGACTGCATAATTATGATTGCCTCTTGAGCTATTGTCTATTTAACTTAACATGTGGTAAAGCTGCTAACATTTTTGAAATGTAGATTTTTCATTGTTTTTAAGCATTACTATACAATACAGAACTAAATCTGATATAACACCTCCTAAAAGACACGCCAAGTTAATTATAAGAAAATCAGTGACAAAAGAAAGTCTACAATTACAAAGGGTATTCCTGTATATGTTCTGATGACCTTTTCCTCTACATAGCACCATAGGAGCTGAGATGAGCCCAAATTCTTATTAATGCCATCTTTAAATTTGGAATCAACTTTGAATTTAATTATCTTGGCTCCTATTCCCTCTATCTTATTAGTACAGCAGAGATATAAAATATATTATATCTCATATTTATTCCAGGATACTTACCAAGATCACCTTACAATTCAAAATTCATGGAGGCATAAAGGATAAACTGTAAAAATGGCCAAGAATCCATTAACATCTCTATAATCTTTAGATACATTTATTTGTAAATATATAAATTAATTACTTAGAAAGGAGAAAAATTCTTGTGCAGACATTATTTGGGATTTTTATCTATATGTTTTTAATAAGCCCTACATTGAGGTACTTATACGAATCATTATCCCCTATACTACTAATGAATCAATTAGGCTGACAGCCTCTAGAGGTGTTTCAATTATAAAACGAGTGAATAAAATAGAATTCAGGTTTACAGAACTAATAACAAAAAATTATAGTTGGCATTACACTATTTTAGCTAGTTACAGATGGCTAAAATAAGTGCCTCATGAGACTTTTTATTTCTTTATTTCATTATTTGTTACCATTTAGAAAGTCACAATATGATAAATTATGCTGAAGAATCATACCTCTTTGAAAATAACTAAAAATATCACTTTCTCCATTTCCTAAGCAAAAGTGAATATTCAAAGATAATTTCAGGAGGTTAAGTTCATCAGCCAATATTTCTCTAACACCTACGGCAGTTTCCTGCTTTTTTTTTTTTTTTTTTCAGTATGATCTTATTACTGCCTAATTATCCATATTGCTTTTCTTCCTTTTTGTAAAACTGAAATTCACCCAGGCAGTTTAACCTCTCATTTAGAATCATTAAATATACCCCCCTCCTTCACTGATAATTGGTCTCTTTCTTTATTAACTGATTTTTCCCCCATGATTTATTATAAATCTTCTTTGCCAAATTTGGGTCCATTCTGTTAATATATTCTTTACCTTCTTTCAACTCAATTAACACACCGTCACTTCTACCAAAGCTTTCCTATTATTTCTTCAAGTTCCTATTGTTGGCTAAAGATCCTCTAGTAGAACAATGAATTTTTAATAAACCTGGAAGTTTTAATGATTCCTATTTAATTCTATGGTGAGATTTACATGAGACACACTGGGTATACTGAAACGTGTCCTACTATGTTGTCATAATAATCTACAGTAACTTCACATCAATCCAAATACACACATCTTTGTAATGTAACTATGACCTCTAAAAGCACAAAGAGCCATATGATAATTATCATATCCGTTGCCAAATCAAACTAAGCAAGCTTCTCCATCAGCAATTTCAATATCCATACAAATTTTAATAATGCTAAACCTATACTTGTGCTGTCAGTAAATATTAATGTGACCTCTGAGGGTGAGTAAATCTGTCACTAAATTATTTGGGTCATTGTGGTTTTCTCATTAATTGAAATAAACAATTTTTTACAGGTGTTTCCATTCTCTTCTTGGGAAGAAATGCTTCCCTGAGCTCCCAAGCACTTGACAAAGTTTGGTGGTTGTCACTTATGCCCTCTCTCTTTCTTATCATTGACAACCACATTCCCCAGCATTTGCCATCTCCACTCACCAAAACCACACTACTTCCTCTTTTTTTTTTTTTTCCCAAAAAGGAAAAGAGAAATGGGAGGGTGACTACTGACCTTGTATCAAGTAAGGTTATGTTTTAAGCTTAATTTTTGAAATTTCCTCCACATTTCTGGGATCTAATCTAGGAAATAAAATTCACTATCTGGCATCCTTTTAGAGAGGGGGAATGGAGGGGAGGGAAAGTTAAGAACAAGTGAACAGCATGTTTCCTGGTGGAAAATGCATTTTAAGTTGGCAAGAAAAAACTCTACTCCAGAATAAATTACAATAAAGAAATGTAAGCTTTCTGCAACTTTCTTACTTTGAGTAATTTTAAACACTTTTACTCCCATCCTTCTGTGAAACATATTCCTTGTCTACTCTTAAGTTACAATAGTTATAAATAATTTCAACTAAAAACATAAACTTGAAAAGCATATATTCATTTGATGCCACACTCCACACTCCAATCCAGATATATTCTAAGTGCTCTGTCATTTAGTTCACCTAGTTCACTAATTCTCTCCTTAGCTGCATCTAATTTGCTACTAAACTCATGTATTTAGTTCTTCATTTGAGGTATGTTAGTTTTCATGTCTAGGATTCCTTTTTATCCTTTTTAATAGACTCCTATTCTCTCATGAACTTATATATCTTGTTAATCAGTTTTTTTTAATGTTTATTTCCACCTGCCTGAAAGGCAGATCAAGAGGGAGGGAGGGAGGGGGAGAGAGAGAGAGTGAGAGAGAAAGGGAAAGGGAGAGGGAGAGAGAGGGGGAGAGAGAGAGAGAGAGAGGAGAGAAATCCTCCATCTTCTGGTTCACTCCCCAAATGCTCACAACAGCCACTGCCAGACTAGGCAAAAATCAGAAGCCCTAAACTCCAGCCTCACCTCCCACATGGGTGGCAAGGGCCCAAGCACTTGAGCCACCATCCACTGTTTCCCAGGATGCATTAGCAGGAAGCTGGATTGGAAGTGAGATAGCCAGGACATAAACCAGCACTCTCATATGGAATGTGGGTATCCCAAGAGGCAACCTAATGTGCTGTGCCACAAAGCTTCCATCAGTTTTTTAAAATGCATGAGTTGTTATTTTATAGCCTATGTCTGATCACTCTAATATTTGAATCAGTATGAGACTGTTTCTATCATGCATTTTTTTTTAATTTTTTCTTGGTCCTGGTTTCTGAAATACATGGTATAATTTTTATTGGATGCCAGGCATTGGATACAACAAAAAAGAATTACAGAAACCCTGTATAAGGCCGGCGCTGTGGCTCAACAGGCTAATCCTCCGCCTTGCGGCGCCAACACACCGGGTTCTATTCCCGGTCGGGGCACCGATCCTGTCCCGGTTGCCCCTCTTCCAGGCCAGCTCTCTGCTCTGGCCCGGGAGTGCAGTGGAGGATGGCCCAAGTGCTTGGACCCTGCACCCCATGGGAGACCAGGAGAAGCACCTGGCTCCGGCCTTCGGATCAGCGCGGTGCGCAGGCTGCAGCGTGCCAGCGGTGGCGGCCATTGGAGGGTAAACCAACGGTAAAAAGAAGACCTTTCTCTCTGTCTCTCTCACTGTCCACTCTGCCTGTCAAAAATTCAAAAAAAAAAAAAAAAGAAAAAGAAACCCTGTATAATATCTCTTGCTTCTAACAATGACAAAGTAAAGGCAAATCACATTGAAATCAGGATTGAGTTTCTCAGAAGCTTTAGCATTTCAAATTCTTTAAGCTGTGATTTCAACTTTCCCCTAACTCCTAGGAAATTCCAGTTCAGGAGTCCCAATTAAGGGTCCCTCTTCATCTTCTCCAAATTCTAGTTTACAGTTCTCTGAAACTGAAACTATCAAAATTTCTGCTCAGACTCTCACCATCTTAACTAACACTGCTTGGCTTCTCAGTCCAGTGGCCTGCACTACCTCCTAACTGACAGAACCCAATGTCAGAGTAGCACCAAATACTGGGCCCACCTCAATGTCTCAACCCTCGTTCTTTGATCTTTACCCCTTGGTAGTACTCAAATGCCTCAGGTTTGTTTTATTTTGCTTATTTTTCAAAGAACCACTGTGAGCAACGCCAAGGGTTACATTCTGCACACACTTTTAACCATTCTTTAAAAAAAAAGATTTTATTTATTTATTCATTTGAAAGTAAGAGTTACAGAGAAAGAAAGACACAGAGACTGAGATCTTCCATCTGCTGATAGACTTCCTAAATGTCTGCAACAGCCAGGGATGAGCGATGCTGAAGCCAGGATCCAGGAGCTTCATCTGGGTCTACCACATGTGGCAGGGGCCCAAGCACTTGGTCCATTTTCTGATGGTTTCACAGGTGCATTAGCAGGAAGTTGGATCAGAAGTGGAGCAGCTGGTACTTGAACAAGCATGCATACAAGGCACTGGTATCCCAAGCAGCAGCTTAACCTGCTATACCACAACACTGACCCCAGGTATTTTTTAAACTGTAGCGTTCTCATTTTTTTTCATTTCTGGTTCTTGGTTTGAAATAAACCAGTCCTTTTTCAGCCAGGAATGGAAAGCACCCAGGAATGGAAATATTAGTGGCCTATCTTCATGTGTGCCTCTGTATCTTACAAATTCCAAAATTATTTAAGATAGGTTGATATACTTATATGATAGTATATTTGCCTTTTACTATATTTCATGCTTAACATCTATGCTGTTTACTGCTCTAAAATCTTAATTCTCCTTTAGAAATATTATTTAAAATATAAAATATTAACATAAAATACATATGATGTGCATTTAGAAGCTACTTTTTTGCAAACACTGTCATGTACATGTTTGTTTGTTTGTTTTTAAAATACAAGTAACACAAGGCAAGTGTTATGGCCAGTAAGCCAGAATTTGGGACACCCACATCCCAGATCAGTATGCCTAGGCTCGAGTCCCACCTCTGCTTCCAATCCAGCTCCCTGCTAATGCATTTAAAAGGCAGCAGGTGATAGTCCAAGTACTTCAGTTCCCGACACCCATGTGCAAGACACAAATGGAGTTTCTGGTTCCTGGCTTTAGCCTAGCCCAGCCCTGGATGTTGTGGGCACTTGAGGAGTGAACAAGCACCTCTCCCTCTCTCTCTCTCCTACACATTCATATAAATAAATTTAACTAAAAAATAAAATATAAATACCAGTATTGTCATAGATTTAAGTTTTCACAGCAAAAGTAAAAGTTAAAGAGGAATACTCAGTGTTTCCCAGAATGTTGCCAGCATAACTTTGTTCTTTGATAACTTCTAGTTACTTTCAACAGATACAATAGTTTACAAAGGGGTAATCAGAAATTATGGATAACTCTCACAGTTATATTACCATAAAACCACAATAATTCAAAAATTGAAGTTTATGATCACTGAAACATTTCTAAGCTATAATCTATCTCTGAACTAAGAAAATGTTTATGTTTTGTTTTGTTTTTGACAGGCAGAGTGGGCAGTGAGAGAGAGAGACAGAGAGAAAGGTCTTCCTTTTGCCGTTGGTTCATTTTCCAATGGCCGCCGCAGGCCGGCGCACCGTGCTGATCTGAAGCCAGGAGCGACGTGCTTCTCCTGGTCTCCCATGGGGTGCAGGGCCCAAGCACTTGGGCCATCCTCCACTGCACTCCCGGGCCACAGCAGAGAGCTGGCCTGGAAGAGGGGCAACCGGGGCAGAATCCGGCGCCCCGACCGGGCCTAGAACCCGGTGTGCTGGCACCACAGGTGGAGGATTAGCCTATTGAGCAGTGGCGCCGGCCTTGAACTAAGAAAATGTTTTATTGCCTCATTAAATGTGTAAACATTGTGAAGTCAGTTTAACCTAACCAAGGAAGCAAATTGCTGGTAAGGACTGACTTAGGAATAACAACTTTTGTAAGCCTATAAATAGCATTTTAAAAATCAGCTATCCTATACTCAATCAGAGCAAGAATACTTAAGCTATGTTATTTTATTTTGGGAAAAATGTACCATTTATAAATGTTTTTAATAACAAATACAAGGTGGCGGCCGCCACCGGCAGCCGCCACCACGGCCCCTCCTCTTCTTCTCTCCCCACTTTCCTTCTGCCCCCACAAGTGAAAGTTCCTTGAGAACCGAGAAAGAATGACTGTGTCATGACTGCGTTGGACCCTCGCAGGCGAGGGTCCGACAAATGGTGCCGTGACTCGGATAGTCAGACCGGTCGCTGGAAGCAGGAAAGAAAAATTAGAACGTGCATGACGCGGGAATCTAGGCGGGTGATATAAAAAAGCCTAGGGTTGGTACCGTGGAAAAAGGGATCCCTCGACAACCAAGTTGTCTTTAAAAAAAAAAAAAAAAGCGGGGACGCCTGTGAAAGCGGCCGCTGTAAAGTGCCGCCAGAGAAGACACCCTAGAAAGAGCGTTTACCATGCTAACCTCATGCTTGCAGACAGCGGGGTTACAAATTGCACCAGAGAAGATTCAAAAGGGCACCGTGGTCCAGTACCTAGGGTTAAGGTTAACACCAACTACTGTGGCCCCTTTAGATTTTGTTATATCCACCGCAGGACTTAAGACCTTAAATGACTTCCAAAAATTATGTGGTAACTTAAACTGGATACGGCCTTATTGTAAACTAACCACTGATGAAATGCGCCCATTGTTTAACATTTTTGAAGGCGATTCACAGCTCGCCTCACCTCGTACGCTGACCCCAGAGGCAGCTGCAATCTTACAGAAGGTTGAACGCCTTAAAGTCGCACAGAAGCAAAGACGCCAGAGCTGTTTGCACGTGTTAGTGGACACGTTCTCTGGAATTGTGTAAGCCACGGCTCTAAACAAAGAAGGAACTCAACA
The DNA here is from genome assembly GCF_033115175.1 of Lepus europaeus. NCBI lineage: Eukaryota > Metazoa > Chordata > Mammalia > Lagomorpha > Leporidae > Lepus > Lepus europaeus. The sequence goes on from NC_084827.1 coordinate 52,539,425, forward strand.
GGGGGCCTCCCAACCCATTTGGACGCTGGAAAGGAGGAGCTGGAAAGGAGGATTCAGATCCTCGCAAAAAGCCCTGACGAACCCTTCCCAGTGGAAACGACAACATTCATCGACAATAGAAAGTGACTAGCTTATAAGTGATGAAGAGACCATTTCTTTGCCTATTGATAGTTTTAATGATTACCTTCCTCCCAACCAGCAGGGTCATCCTGGCAGTAGTCAGGAGTTAGCAACGCACTAACCTAGTGATCCAACAGGCTATACTTGCTATGTATCGCTCTGACCCTCAGCAACAGATATGGCTTGGCATGATGAAGCGGTAGCCAAAGACGGGTAATCACTTGCGAGTGCCCCTAGCAACCTAAGAAGCAGGTGGCGCGTCGCTGGGAGCCTAAGACAGGCACGACTCTGCGCCATAAATAACAAAAAAGGGGGAGCTGTGGGGAACCGCAGGCTGGCCACCTGTGGGAACCTCCTCTACATGGTTTGCAGCAATCGGTCGACCACAAGGCCTACGAAAACAACCAGGTGAAACAGATGAAACAGAATGGACTCTGCATAAACAACTAGGAAGAACCAGGTGAAACAGATGAACTTTCGACCTGAGGCTATACGTGCCCTTTCATCTGATTGGAAGATATCAGCATAAAGCGACATTGGGATCTGGGCGGGGGGGGGGGGGGGGACCCACTTTCCTTCTGCCCCCACAAGTGAAAGTTTCTTGAGAACCGAGGTGTCGTCAACTTCCAGGGTGGATGGAAGTCCCTTCAGTCTAAGGACAGGTAATACCTACACAGACAGGAAATCAGTAACGTAGGTAAGGATATGATATGAATCATAACAGTGTTCACAGCCAATCTTTCATGGGCACACACTATAATGCAGGCACTGTGCTCACATACATCAACCCATTTAATTCTCATGGTAACTTTTAGTGCCAACTTAAATTTGAGGACCCTGTAAGTAATTGACTTGCCCAATATCATACAATGTTTATTTGCCAAAGCAAGGCTCTGAGTCAGGGCTGATTCCAAAATTCTTCCTGGAAAAATGACATATGTAGAGAAAACTGGTACTGGCAGGACTGGGACTGAGGTCCCAGCAGCCCAATACAATTTCCATTCAGAGACACTGCTTTATAATACTCTCTCTACAGTAATTCACATATTTATATTTATGGATCATGCTGGAACAACCTAAATAAAGAAGTCCAAGTTTAAAAAAAAAAAAAAACTACTATGGGTAATTAGAAGTGTCAAACACTAAATGGACAGGCAGAGTTAGACAGTGAGAGAGAGAGAGACAGAGAGAAAGGTCTTCCTTTGCCGTTGGTTCACCCCCCAAAAGGGCTGCAATGGCTGGCGCGGTGCGCCAATCCAAAGCCAGGAGCCAGGTGCTTCCTCCTGGTCTCCCATGTGGGTGCAGGGCCCAAGCACTTGGGCCATCCTCCACTGCCTTCCCGGGCCACAGCAGAGAGCTGGATTGGAAGAGGAGCAACCGGGACAGAATCCGGCGCCCCAATTGGGACTGGAACCCTGGGTGCTGGCGGCACAGGCAGAGGATTAGCCAAGTGAGCAGCAGTGTCGGCCTAAATCACTCTTCAAAATGAAGTAAAACATGTGATTTCACTCCCCAGCATTTTACATCAATTGAAAAAAAAAAAAAAAATAGGGCCACTACTGTGGCACAGCAACTCACAAAATCCCATATGAGCTACGGTTCAAGTTCCAGGTGCTTCAATCTCCAATACAGCTCCCTGCTAATGTGCACGGGAAAGCAATGGAACATGGCCCAAGTACTTGGGCCCCTGCCACTCATGTGGCAGATTTGTATGGAGTTTCTGGCTCCTGGCTTCAACATGGCCCAGCCCTTCTGTTGCAGTCATTTGGGGCGTGAATCAGTAGACAATTCACCCTCTCTTGCTCTTGCTCTCGCTCTCTCTACCTCTCTCCCTCCCTCTCTGCTTTTCAAATAAATAATCTTTTTTAAAATTAAAAAAAAAAAAACTGGAAACCTAGGCACTTCTTGCCACCTTCAAAATCTTTGAAAGTGATGTTCTATCATAGCTGTGTTCCAAAACCGTACAATATTAATCATAAACCCAGAAAAATATTTCTCAATGGGCAAAAAATTGTGAAATGAATACAAATAGAACAGACAAGTATACCCAATTTTATTTTCCCGGCTCAACTGATAAAGGGCTTTTAATACACATTATCGGCCATTATTCAGTATTATTGCTCTGGGCATTTGCTTCAAAACAAGAACTTACTTTTTTAGCAGGCTCCAATTGATTTCCCTTGGTGGGTCAAGAGACCTTTCAAGATTTACAAGCACTCAAGACACAAAGGAACTAGCACCTTTCTTTCCCCTATCCCCCAAGGGTCTACTTCTAGTTCATCCATTTCCATGGCTTAAATATTCATAAGCTTTTGCTCATATTTACTGAGAAATGTAGCCATCACATGGGCCATCAGAAAGTGGTAATTACTTTAGTATGTCAAAAACTAGCTGTTCAAATTATAGGCTCACTATATATTCATAATAAAGTATTATTGTTGGGAGAATACATTGTAGCACAGTGAGTTGAGCCACTGCCTGAGACACCTGTCTAATATTAGACTGCCAGTCTGAGACCCAGCTACTTAGCTTATAATCTAGTTTCCTGCTAATGTGCATCCTGGGAAGCAGCAGATGATGACTCAAGTACTTAGGTCCCTAACACCCACATGGGAAACTCAAATGAAGACCTGAGCTCCTGGCTTTGGCCTCATCCAGCCCTGGATGTTGCAGGCATTTGGGGAATAAACTAGCAGATGGAAGACCCTTCTCTCTCTCCTTCTCTATTCCCCCTTCCCTCCTGTTCTACCTCAGTCTCCCTTTTAAAGTAGATCAAAATAAAATAAACAAATATATTTGTAAGAAGCATTACTGCTAGATGAGGAGAACTCATTTTAGGAACCACTGTATAAGAAATTGCATAAATGGGGAGAAAATGAGAGATGTGAACATACCGAAGTCCGCATGTCTTCTTTGCTGGCATGGGTAAATTGATCGGCTACATCATTATACTACAATATACAGAGGCACTGCAGTATGATCATTAGAAACATAGCTTTCATGTGGTGCTTGAAACCTTTTTGCCCCACCATTGATTTATCATGTTTTTCAGCAAGTTACTTAACTTCTCTATGTGTTAGTGTCCTTGTCTACAAAATAGGAATAACAATATTATCTACCTTACAAGTTTTCAACAGGATTATATAAATACAGAACTCTTAGTCAAATGACTAGAAAAAAAGCCATCAATAAATATCTTTAAAACCATTGTTTTTTTATTTTTTACTCTTTGTAGATTGCATGTCTTGTTCCCCTTGCTCTGGATCTAATCATCCCAACACTCTCGCCAACTGCCTCGCCAACTGCTTTACCAACTGTCTGCCTGTGCTGCACTGCAATGACCTGAGTATTTTCCATTTGGTATTTCCTTCACCTTATACCCACTCTAGAGATGCAGAATTATTTTAAAAAATAAAAAAAGGAAAGTTTAGACATAGTAGGGACATAACGCATGTCTTCTATAATTTTAAATTTTCTATTAACCACATTTGTAAAGGAAAAAAAGATGAAAATGTGCCACATGTATTTGACTGAATATATCCAAAATATTATCATTTTAACAAGTGGCAGTGGTCACATTTCAATGCTCAATAACCACATGTGCCTGCTGGGTTGTACGTGACAGCATAGAATCCAGGAGACCAGGATTCAAATTCTGGTTCTTCTATTTACTTGCCACTTACTTGCTCTTAATCTCAGTTACATGATATTAAAAATAACTGTCACCAGATACTGTCATGAGAATTAAATAAAATAGCATATTCAATGTACTTAGCCTAATGCCAACGTACAGGGGTGTTCATTAAATAAAAAAACTCTCACCCTAACATTCAGCTCCAACACGTCACACCAGCTGAACATAGTGTAATCTGTAATCCAGCCCTTCTTCCTTCCCTTCTTCTATACTATAAACCATGGCCTTTTCCCTAAATGCACAGCTCTCCTTCCCTGCATCCATAAGTTTGCCTGGGTGGACTTATTTCTTGCCATCCTGAACTTTTTAGTGATTAAGTGTGTAGTCCCCAAAAATTAAAAAGACCTGTGCCTCAAAGAGTGATCCTACAACCTTCTCCTCTGCCCTTACCTGACCCACTGCCCTAGCTAGCCCAGCTGTCTACTTTGCAGGTTTCTACCTCACTGACAGCTGCTACCATTACTACCACCACTACCTCAACAACCACCATGAATGCCAGTAAGATTCAGTGGCCTCGAGATTTTTTAGGGTTGATCATCATTCCACAAAATAACAGGTGAATGCCCTTCAAAAATGTCAAAGTCATGAAAGACAAAGAAAGACCAAGGAACTGTCACAGAATGGAGGTGAGTATAAAATAAAATATGAAATGTGGAATCCTGGGTAGAACCTTGGTCCAGAAAAAGGACATTAGTTGGAAAACTGGTGAAGTTTGAATAAGGACTATAGACTAAGTAATAATATTGCATCAATATCAATCCCAGGTTTTAATAACTATACTGTGATTGTGTTCTATGTTAATTTTAGGGGGCTATATGGGTTCTCCATAGTATATTTAGAACTTTTCTTTATATATAACACAATTTAAAAATAGAAAGTTAAAACACTTTTAAATATGACTATTGGGAGCTTTATTATGAGTCTGTCCCAACCGACTTATTAAGTGATATATTATTATGAAATAGTGCCACTTATGTTAAGCCTATTGCAGCAAGGCCATTGCACAGGTTAATGAAAAGTCAATTCCGAGGTACAGAAAATTCACCTTAATCACTACTTCACTATTATTAGTTTGCAAATCCACTAAGAGAATACACTGCCTACTACATCCATTCAGTAAGACTGAGGATTTAATGACAGCAAATCATATTTTGTGTGACCTAAAGTGTTCTTAACTACCTTTTGAATTAACATTACTCAATAACATGCTGAAACAATAGCTATATTGAGATTAACTTTCTACAGAAAGGAAAAGATAAAAGAGAGGTGCAAAGAAGCACATTTCAATATACCTGCCTCTCTACAATAGGAAAGTATTAGCCAACAAGCTCCAGATAAAACCTCTTGCAACAGGAGGGGCTGTCTATTATAGTACAACTTGTGTTCCTATAACATAAATTAGCTCATAGAAACAAGTAGAGAAAAGGTTTCAGTACAATGCAGAAGATACTTTGATTCATACGTGATTTTTTCCCCAAAGATCATTAATATTTAGTTTCATCAGTAACAGCAACTAAAGGCCAGGTGCACAAATGGCAGGAGGCTACGAAGGAATCAGTATTACAAAATCAACAATTCTCTCAACACACACAAATAAATAAAACAAAGTAACACAAAACAATGAGAAGCATACCTCTCTGGTTATCAGTATATTTTGTACAAAGCTTACAGGCTTTTTTCAACTTGCAACTTCTAATGACATTTCTCTGCCCTCAAACCTTCCTTAAATATTAGAGGAAAAATGCTGTGCTCCCACACATATTGAGTAGGAAAAATGCTGTGCCAGGACTTTTTTAATGTAAAAGTTCCATACTATCTTGTTTCCAAAGATTATTTGTACCAACAAAATATTAATCAATTTCTAAATAAAATAGAAAATCATATTTGAGATTTAGCTTTAAATTTAATATTCAGACCTACATTTCTATATTAGTCATATATTTCTTAAATAGGTAGGATGTTCCAATGTAATAATGAAAATTGTCATCTATATTAAAACCAGACTGATGCATTTTGTAGGAAAAACAAATATTCAATGATACTTGACATGGATTAAATATATTATGAACACTAGCCATGTAAGCATCAATCTTTAAAAATAAAGCCCTCTATTAATTGTGCAAAAACATAAAGAACATTTCTGGAAAGCATTCTTGCTCATAAAACTAAAGATATTTAGTGACTTTTATACTATTACATTCTGCTAAAGAAGAACTTAATGTTAGGGTTTTCCTTTCTTTCAAAAAAAGCAACAATATTGTTTAATGATTATTTGTTGTTAAATAATACATACAGATCACTAAGCTTTCTTTTATGTAAGGGGCTCCTGCTAGCAATAAGCATTCTGAAAAAAATTTTGTTATTGATACATGACAAAAATTTAGCTCATAATTGAAATTAAAACATTTCAATTTGAACATTATAATTTATTCTATCAATCCCAGTTTTGAAATAATATCTTGGAAATTAATTTATATAATTAATGTCAATCACTTTAATATTTACATAAAAGTGTTCTGTATTCAACATAATCCACGGTATGCTAGAGTAGTTTTATGGACCTATGCAAATCTAAATCTCAAGGAGCAGATTTTTACTTTACAATCATCTATTCAAAATTCACTTGCTTAGAGATAACCAGCATGATTTCTCATGGGAGAAAAAAATGCACTATTGTCTGCTGAGAGGGTGACTTCTTTCACTTAGGTGGGTATCTGCTCCATCACCGACTAAGTGAGGACATAACCTTGTCAAACCAAAGGCAAAAGAATAATGAGCAAAGGACAGACTAAACCAGCACGGAAAAGGTTGGTAAGGAGGTTGCAAAGATAGTACTCTGAATGACAAAATAAAATGACAAAAAATAATACCCCAAAGGGTAGGTTAATACTAAAGAAAGCACACAAAACCTGAGAAGCATTTAATCCCCATCCTTGGATGTCTGCCATCCAAAACTCCACTCAAATTTATTTAAGTCATTTGTTACTAACCAGATCTGCTTATTATATTTTCAAATGAACCATGATACAACAATCTTGAAGAAGACACTTGGATAAAATATCTATTTCTACAAAGCAGGACCCAAAGCTAAGCATGAACAAGTAGATAATGTTTTGCTTGTCCAAACAGATATAAACTATCACCCAAAAAAGAAAAAAAAATTCATTCCAATCAATAAGAAACATATTCTGAAAAATCTTTTACCCAACTTTAGATTTTTACAACCATTAAAACAAACAGCAGTAACACTGCTACGTTACTTGCTACCCCAGCTCACTAACTGGCATAATAGAGAATCAAACAAACACATTTTTGTAAGTAGCTGAAACCAGAAGACATTAGGCAAATTCTGTTGCAGTCTTCTCTGTATGAACTTACTTTTAAAACAAACAAACATCTCAAATGTAAACCATTCAAGCATGTACAAGGACTAAACGTTATATCATTATGTCACTTATGCACACTTTGACATTCCTCTTCCATGGCGAAGACTGGAATGAAATTTTTGTTCCTGACCAGTCACAGCATTTTTAACAGAGAAACAGTGCCACCTTTTGGTCCCAAAACAAAGCCTCCAGTGCTAGTCTTCCAAATCTTTTTCATTTTAACTCCTAATATATAAAAAATGGCCTTGAATTTCATGTTGTAATCACCATCTTCCAATAATATAGTTATACAAGCTAAGAAAGTACTGGGGTAGCCTCACAGTTGCTAACCACACGAAATTTCAAAATATTCTAAAGGAATACCAAACATACATATTTTGTACCACAGCATAATTTCCAATCAACACTGCATTAAACACATTTTGCCAAATCCAAGCATGTCAATAAACTGATATATTTTTAAAATATAAGAAAATCTTTTCATACCACTGTTAACAAAACATATTTTTTTCAGATTTTTTAAAAACACGGTTATTTGCAATGTGTATTAACAGTGGATTACCAGCTAAATCAGCATTAGTATAAATAATTTTATATACAAATATGGGAAGTTTCTGAATTACTCACACCAACGATACAATGTCGCCACGTTGTACTTCAAAATTCCTCACTTTCCAGTGGTTCAAAAGTACCACATCAGATGACTGGCTTCCCCCAGGGTTCAAAGAAGGCTGGAAAAGAAGAAGAAGAGACACATCTATCATTTGTATTTTTCAATCTTCATGGTTCTTTGCCCTTCATGGCTCAAGTAGAGTGCAATAAAACATTTCTAATATAGTATCTTCCAATAAATTGCTGTTCTAAAGTAACTGCAAATGATGAGTTTTCAAATAGGCTCATTGGGATTCTTCACAGATGAACCAGAAAAAAAATAAATTACCAATACTTATTTGAAAGGAAAATGTGCTGGATATTCAAATCTTTACTAAACTCCAGTAAAGAGGTTGTAAAGCTTTAGGAAGGATTAAAAATAGGAGAAAGAAAAGATTCAAACTTCTGAACAGAATACTGAGATGGAATCTAATTCCAAAGCAGGACGCATCATTGTCCCATCAGGAGCAGAGAGCAAATAAGCAGGAGGAGGAGGAGAAGATACAAGTGATGAGATAGTATTAAAAAAAAAAAAAATGTAGGGGCGACCCTAACCTCTCTTTTCTCAAAGGAGCATGTTCCAAAGGTCCTGGTACACATTTGAGCCTTAAAAGTGGCCTTCACCCTCAGACTCACAAAAGTCTAGCTGTGCCTAAGGAGTGATGGAGTCTAAATTCAGAAACGTGTTGTATAAGAAGTCAGATGAATGTCAAGAACTATCTAGGCACAAAAAAGTTGATGTGGAAACCATGAGGTCAATACAACTACGTTTGACAAGTGCAGACAAAGTCCATGGATACAAGTGTGAGCTCTAAGGTGAGAACAGTGGGACAAAATAATAAGAACATCTAAGAGAGTTCTGTCACTACTGGTGCAACACCATGGGAAGTAGTCATTGCTGTGCTCATGGAAAAAGTGCCAAACAACCGGGGCTTTCCACCTTCACAGAGGGGAAGGGTGGCAGCAAGAGGAGACCTAACCACAGCAACTAAGGCAGAATGGAGAAAAATGGCAAGCACCAGGCAAAAGCCAGTTCCTGGGACAATGTTCTTCAAAGATTCCTGGAACTATTTGCAGATTTGCTACAAAGCAAGCATAGGCCAAGATATCAGAATGTCTACATACTATTACCATGACATTATTTTTGACTTCCCAGATTTCTACAGCCAAGAACTACTGGCCATCCTTGGAGATATCGAAATCTTCTAAGGTTTCTACCAATGCCTTTCTGTGATAATGCCTAAATCTGTCTCTAAATTATTAGTTCTAAATCCCCTGCTAGTCATTTCACTTGACTATCTCACTTAGAATCCATCAAAATTAAAATAGAATGTGCCATCATTTCATACCAAATAAAAAACTTCCATCCTTATCTTCTGTCCCATGGACCACTTTCCCAGGCAGCTTAAAATCTTAGTACCATCTTACTTCACATCCAACCAGTCACCAAGTTAAAAAGGTTTTTTCTATATCATAATGTATTTCATCTATGACACATCTTGTCTGTCCTCTCTACCATCATCATGTTTGAAACACCAATCATCATAGAGAGAGACAAAAGTCAGAGAAACAGAGAGAGGGAGAGAGAGAGAGAGAGGGGGAGAGAGAGAGAGAGAGAGAGAGAGAGAGAGAGAGAGAGAGCCTCCTGACAGAAAGAGGTCTTCCATTCACTGATTTCCTTCCCAAATGCCAACAACAGCCATGGCTGGGCCAGGCCAAAGTCAGGAACATGGAACTCCATCTGGGTATCCCACACTGGTAGCAGAGACTTAAGTGCTTGAGCAATCACATGCTGCCTCCCAGGATGTGTTTTAGCAGGAAGTTGGAAGAAGCAGAGCCAAGACTCTACCTAACCCAGGCACTCAAGTATGGGACACATTTTCCCAAGTGGTGCCTCAACCACTGGACCGAATGGATATCCCTATAATAGCACATTTAAGTGTGCATTAATCTTTGTCTCTCTTCCCAAGAGTTTAGAAGCATTCTGAGAAGAAATTATTTCTCATGTCTATTCTTGAGGCCTAGACAGTTTGAAGGTAATGAATGTATTTTAATGGAACAAAAAAATCAATTAGTGAATTCCCAAGTATTTTCCAAGTTAATAAGGCCAAAACAAAGACCCTAGTCCATTCACCCCACCAATAAATATACTTCTGTAGTCCCTTCCAGAGTTAACAGCACATTAATCTCCCCTTATCCACAGTTTTGCTTTCTGGAGTTTCAGTTGCCTATGATTAATCAAAAGTACAAAAATACTAAATCACAAACTCCAGAAAAAAATAATAATTCCTAAGTGTAAGATTGTATACCATAGGGCCAGCGCTGTTGCACAGTGAGTTAAAGTCCTGGCCTGCAGTGCCAGCATCCCCATATGGGTGCCAGTATCAGCCCCAGCTATTCCACTTCCCATCCAGCTCCCTGCTAACGTGCCTGGAAAAGCCGTGGAGGATGGCCCAAGTGCTTGGGCCCCTGCACCTATGTTGGAGACCCGGAGGAAGCTCCTGGCTCCTGGCTTCGGATCGGCTGTTGCAGGGAGTTGTTCGGGGAGTGAACCAGAGGATGGAAGACCTCTCTATCTCTACCCCTCTCTGTAACTCTTTCAAATAAATAAAATTTTAAAAAAAGAAAATTCTTTAAAAAAAAAAAAAAAGATTGTATACCATTCCGAGTGGTGTGAGGAATCATCTCTTTGTCCAGCAAGTCCACAATACATATATGACCCACCCAACATCATCATAGCTCCAAGATCCAGGACTTCCTGAAGCAGACAATCCTCCTTTTGAAGCAGTTTAACAG